>NC_059113.1:55853268-56515352 GCF_020740685.1 Jaculus jaculus | reverse complement strand
TTGCTGGAACTCAGTTCCAGGCAGGATAGGTCTGGGATGGAGAGCCCAGGGCTGTTCCTCTACCCAACTTTTCATCTGTAAAATGAAATGAAAAAGGCCATTCCTTTTATATATATATATATATATATATATATATATATATATATATATATATATATATATATATATATATATGGTCAGCTAATAGGAGTAAAGTTCTTTCATATATACATTCTTGTTTTGTTTATTTATTTGTTTGAGCGAGAGAAAGAGAAGGGGTGGTATGGGTGTGCTAGAGCCTCCAGACACTGCAAACAAACTCCAGACTCATGAGCTACCCTGTGCATTTGGCTTACATGGGTCCTGGGGAATTGAACCTGGGTCCTTTGGCTTTGCAGGCAAATGTCTTGAACGCTAAGCCATCTCTCCAACCCAGGAGTAACATTTTCTTGAAAGTTCCAAAAACATAGTTACCACCCAGAAATTGTTATTCCTTCCACGGAGGAAGAGGAAAGTGGAAATGACAACTATGACGACCTGCTGCCTGTGCCTCGTGTTTGCCTGCAGGGAAAATGGCCATCCTCTTCGCCCGCCCGGGAGTAGACTCTGAAGGCTGGTTAGGAAGGGCAGAGATGTGCTGGGGAGGTGGGTGTGACAACCAGGGTGGTCGTGTAGGGTAAAGTGGTCTTTGCCTCCGGATTCTTCGGGAATAATTTGTAAAATGGACTAGTGGGTCTTGAACTTTGGTGTTAGCCTGACCTCTAGCGGCCAGATAGAAAACAGCATGAAACTGGTAGCTTTTCAGAGGACAATAAAAAGATGCTTGCTTGCTTGCTTGCTTTAGTGCTTCGTTTTTATTGAGCTCACTAGACCCTGAGTTGTACTCATTCTTGGTCCACACAAGTTGCAAGAGGTAAGGTAGGGGTTTTAATCCATCCATGACTGGCTTCAGAGTCCTTTATTTTATCCACACAACACAATGACTGCCTGAATAAAACCGACATGTCACATTTCAGAGGGAGAACCTACTGTGAAGCCCTGAACTGGCTTCCTTGGAACAGCACGTACATGTGGTGACCACATTCATTTCACACGTGGACACCACAGTTCTAAAAGGCCTAGTGAAAAGTCATGTTTAGCTAGTGATTCAATGAGTCTTGATCAAGCAGCCTCCAGCATCGTGTGAGGCTGCAGACCCTTGCCCTTCAAGCCACTTAGAAACCACTAAGATACAGCCAGATGGGTCACCTTCTACTTCCTATAAAAGGATCTTTTCTCTAGATGACTGGAAAAGCCAGCCTGTTTCAGGGCAACTGGATTAGACACTCAGCAAAGACTGGAGTGCTATGGTTTTTCTTCACGTTCTCCATCAACCGAGCTTCACTGATTTCTAGGACCACAGTGCCCAGTACCAAGCAACCTACACACAGTGTCCAACTTACAATGGTCAACTTCCGATCTCTCAGCTTCATGATGGTGCCAACACAGAATGCATTCGGTAGAAGTTGGACCCCAAGTTTTGAAGCTGGATCTTTTCCCAGGCCATCATCTGCAGAAAGCATGAGCCTCTCTCCTGAGACTGAGCCAAAGCAGAACGCTCCACTCCCATCAGTGCTGCACTCCAGAACTCTGCAGTGCACTGTTGCTGAGCTATGACGTGCAGCAGGCGTGTGCAGTAAAGTCATGTTCAGCTTACAATGGGTTCACTGTAATCCCATGGACCAGCAGTGCTGGTCAGGAGAAGAGACTGGAAGAGCCCTCTATAGCCATCTGCGTCCCAAGCACCATTTGAGACACTAAGATCAACATGTCAACTTCCCCTGAGACAAATGCCATGGTTGGTGGCACTAATGCCCTGGTTGTGGTGGCTTGATTCAAGTGTCCCCATAAACTTAGGTGTTCTGAATGCTAAATTCCCAGCTGACAGAGATTTGAGAATTAACATCTCCTAGAGACAGTGTATTGTTGGGGGCAGGCTTATGGGTGTTATAGCCAGCATCCCCTTGCCAGTGTTTGGCACACTCTCCTGTTGTGGTTGTCCACTTGATGTTGGCCAGGAGGTGATATCCATCTTCTGCTCATGCCATTGTTTTCCCCTGCTATCATGGAGCTTCCCCTTAAGTCTATAAGCCAAAGTAAACTTTTTTTCCTTTCAAGCTGCTCTTGGTCAGGCGATTTCTGCCAGCAATGAGAACCTGACTGCAACAGTAAAGTTAGTACTGAGAGTGGCATTGTTGCTAGACACCTGACTGTGTGGCTTTGGACTTTTGGAGCTGATTTTTAAGGGGAATATGGAAGGATTTGAGACCTTGGGCTAAGAGATGCCTTTCAGTGCTGTAAGTACAACTTGATGGACTATTCTGGTCAGAGTTAAAAGACATGAATGCAGTAAGAACTATGGACTGTGGGGTTTGGCTTGTGATGGTGAGAAATACCTTTGCCTGGACTAGGCTAAAAGCAGCTTGTGTGAGAGGCTTGCTGTTTGGTCATGACCTGAGAACTTGTGCAGGGTTGCTTTGTACAGAAATGGACTGGTGGTAAGCAGAGAGATATGGCACAGAAAAAAAAAAAATGAAATCTTTGGGCTGAAACTTTTGCCTGTTCAGCTGCAGTTATATAAGAGATTGAGCCTTTGAGATTGGGCCAGCTAACCTGCATTGGGGCAACAGGAAGAATGTAGACTCTTAACGGGGTTTGAATGTTCAAGGAGTGTCCTATTCTTCAAAGTCTTCTTTATACCCCCACCCCACGGATTAACAAATTGGCACCCTACCTGGTATTATGGAGTATAAGAAATACAGGAAAGAGAAGGTCATTGAATTTCCAACACGGTCTTGTGTTTTGGAAACAGCCACGGGCAGTGTGAAGCAGGTTTACTGGATGCCTGCATGGAGACCCAATGGAGCCATGAGGAAAGACTGTGGGTTGCAGTGGAGATGCCAGGGTCATGCAATGGCTGCTAAGGAGAGCTGCTGGCCCCAGATGAAGTTTTCCAGGACGGTGAGTAGCCTAGCTGGAGGGGGAGAATTAGAACTCCAGAGACTTGTTGCTGGGTATGATTATCAGACTTAGAGACTTGTTACTGACTAGAGTTGTTGGACTTGGAACTACAGAGTTTGATGTTTGCCCTAGTGGTTTTAAATCTTGTATTGGTTGAATATTTCTTTGCTATGTCCAGTACCATCTTTTTTCAGTGTGAATGTTTATTCTGTGCCATTATGGGTTGAGGGGGTAGTATTTTTCTGTATAATGATTACTCAGTTAAAAGATCTCGGATGGGCTGGAGAGATGGCTTAGCGGTTAAGCACTTGCCATGAAACCTAAGGACCCTAGTTCGAGGCTTGATTCTCCAGGACCCACGTTAGCCAGATGCACAAGGGGGCGTACATTTCTGGAGTTCGTTTGCAGGGGCTGGAAGCCCTGGGGCGCCCATTCTCCCTCTCTCTCTCTCTCTCTCTCTCTCTCAAATAAATAAATAAACAAAAAAACAATTCAGTTAAAAATAAAGATCTCGGACTATGGGGATGGTTGAACATCATTAGGATTGATTTAAAAAAATGTGAGGACTTTGAAAGTTGGACTGAATGCATTGCATTTTGCATCATGTATGGCTAACAGTTTATGGGGGCCAGGGGCAGAATGTGGTGGTTTGATTCAGATGTCCCCCATAAATTTAGGTATTCTGAATACTACATTCTCAGCTGATGGAGATTTGGAAATTAGCCTCCTGGAGGCAGTGTATTGTTGGGAGTGTGCTTATGGGTATTATAGCAAGTGTCCCTTTGCCAGTGTTTGGCACACCCTCCTATTGCTATTGTTCACCTGATGTTGGCCAGGATGTGACATCCACCCTGCCATCATGGAGCTTCCCCTTGAGTCTATAAGACAAATAACCCTTTTCTCCCACAAGCTGCTCTTGGTCAAGTGATTTCTGCCAGCAATGTGGACCTGACTACAACAATGGTGGACAATATTCTATGTAAATGACATGGGCAGGGATTGATAATTCCCTTTGCAAAAGTATATAGCAGGTGCCTCCCATGTCAAGACCACGTGAGGAAGGACCTTCTTTGAGGCAAGATCTCACTGCATTAAGGAATTCCCAACAGGAGGAAAAGACAATGACATCAAAATGAAAGAGAGGATGCCTCCCTAGCACATGTTATTGGTATTTGTCCCTTCATTGCCTGAAAGATCTACTAGATTCTGTTAGGCATGAAGGGGTTTTGTTTGTTTTCATCTGTTAAAGAGCATATGTATTTCTAGAAATATTTTTTTTTTGGTGTTTTGTTTTGTTTTTCAAGGTAGGGTCTGGCCCTGGCCCAGGTTGACCTGGTGGTTCAGGGTGACTTCAAACTCACAAAAATACTCCTACCTCTGCCTCCCAAGTGCTGGGATAAAAGGCATGTACCACCACGTCCAGCTCTATAAATATTTTTTGAGCATCCAGTTTTATGGTTGCCTACCAATGAGAACAAAAGAATTCTCCAAAAATGCAGTGCCTTGAAAACGTGGGTCCCAGTATTATAAGTAGCAGACCCTGTTCTGTGGCCACCTTTCCCATCATGATCTTGTGAGAGCAGGTCTTGTGAACCCTGGTGAGCTGCAACTTTTCAGACATTAATTTGGAAATTGTATAAGGAAATTGTCACTTTAGATGCTAAAAGTGTGGCAGATTAATAGCCTTAAGTACCTGAAGTGATAAAAGCATAGTCCTAAACTAATCTCTTGGTCTCGGGAAAAGCCCTCAATGCATCTTTCCTACTGGAAATGTCCCAGAGCCAGTGGGCCCAGGGACATTCCAGCAGTGAGCCCATTTCATGACAGACCCAGCTGTGGGCATCTGTGGGCTCTTAGCACAAGTCATTGGAATCCTACTTTTAGCCAAAATCTTTTAAGATTGCTTTTCTGGGCTGGGGAGATGGCTTAGCAGTTAAGGCACTTTGCCTGCAAACTCTAAGAACCCAGGTTCAATTCTCCAGTACCCACGTAAACCAGATGTACAAGATGGTGCATGTGTCTGGAGTGCATTTACAATGGATAGAGGCGCTAGTATGCTGTTCTTTTTCTCTATCTCTCTCTTTCTCAATAAATAAATAACAAATTTTTTTAAAAAGATTGTGGGCTGGAGAGACGGCTTAGCAGTTAAGGTGCTTGCCTAAGAAGCCTAAGGACCCAGGTTTGATTACCCAGGACCCACGTAAGCAAGATGCACAAGGTGACTCATGCCTCTGGAGTTCGTTTGTTCTGGCTGGAGGCCCTGGTGTACCATTCTCTCTCTCTCTCTCTCTCAATTAATTAATTAATTAAAATAAAAAGGAGAAAATATTTTTTAAAAAATTTTTAAAGATTGCTTTTCTGTATCATAGTTTCAGAATGCTCTTAAATAAATCTTGAATTTTTACATTGTGCCCCCTAGGAAATCAAGGTTTCATTAAAATCACTTCAGACATACACTTCACCAGACTGTAATACTTCTTTTGCGAATCAAATACCAGCCTTTCTTTCAAAGAGTCCATTGTCCCGTTGGCACAGATCCTGTCTGTAACTAGGACGTTCCATGCCCCACACTGCCAAACCTGGTGCCTTGCTGAGCACCTTACACCCTCCTCCCAGGCCTGTTGAGTTTTTCTCCTGGGTCCTTTTAGCCAAGATGATCACATGACCTTGTGTGACTTGCGCCTGGTTCTATTTCCTGTTTGGTCTGCTCTAGTTCCTTGTACTGATCATCTTCCATGACAAGTCCAAGCTACTGTGCTGTCCTCTAGGAGGGAGTCACGTGTGTGTTAATAAAGACTGCCTGCTGCATGTACTTTTTTTAATTTGGGCTCCTCACTATATAGTGTTTTATGATTCTATATGAAGAAATTGTAAGAGCCTGCTCCCCAAAGAAGTGTGGCCTTTGTCTGCATTAAACCATACCATCCATGTTTATGCAAAAATAAATAAATAAGAGACTAATTGAGAGAGGGAGGTGATAATCATATCAGAAAAGTGGATTTGTGAAGGGGAAAGTGAGGGAGGGGAAGGAATTGTCATGGATTTTAGTCTATAATTATGAATGTTGTCAATAAAAAAACACTGTAAAAAATCGGGGGGGGGGATGCTCAGACAGTTAAAGTGTTTTCCTACAAAGCCTAATGACCAGGGTTCAATTCCTCAGTATCCACATAAAGCCAGATGCACAAAGAGGCACATGTATCTGGAGTTTTGTTTGCAGCGGCTAGAAGCCCTGGTGCACCCATTTTCTCTGTGTGTCTCTTTTCTATCTCTCTGTCTCTCTCTCTCTCTCTCTGCTTGCAAATAAATAAATTAAAATATTTGAAAAAAAAGAAATGGGGAGGGAGGGAATTACCATGGGTTATCGTCTACAGTTATGAAAGTTGTCAATAAAAAAATTATTTAAAAAGAAAAAAAGAGGGAGCTGGAGAGATGGCTTAGCGGTTACGCACTTGCCTGTGAAGCCCAAGGTCCCTGATTCGAGGCTGCTCAATTCCCCAGGACCTACGTTAGCCAGATGCACAAGGGGACGCACACATCTGGAGTTTGTTAGCAGTGGCTAGAGGCCCTGGCGTGCCCATTCTCTCTCTCTCTCTCTCTCTCTCTCTCTCTCTCTCTCTCTCTCTCTCTCTTTCTCTCTCTCTCTCCCCCCTCCCTCTTTCTCTCTCTGTCTGTTGCTCTCAAATAACTAAATAAAAATAAACAAAAAAGGAGGGCTGGAGAGATGGCTTAGTGGTTAAGGCACTTGCCTGCAAAGCCAAAGGATCCAGGTTTGATTCCCCAGGACCCACATAAGCCAGATGCACAAGGTGGCACATGTGACTAGACTTTGTTTGCAGCAGCTGAAGACCCTGGCATGCCTCTCTCACTCTCTTTCTCCCTCTCTCTCTGCCTCTTTCTCTCTCAAGTAAATAAATAAAAATAAAATAATTTTTTTAAAAAAAGAAAGAAATCCTGTTTTATAACCTAAAGAAGACTAGCCTAAAGCCAAAGGATGAAAAGAAATATGGCACGCTGAGGAGGAGGCGATAGGAGGAATTGCTGCCCTCTTATGGGACACATACATATAAGGCCCCAAAGAGGCAGTTGCCTGCAGACCTTCCTGGCTGTTAGCGTAGGTCTCAGGAACTTTTGTCATTGCTCTGACAAGATTCTAGACAGAAACAACTTAGGAAGAAAAACTTGATTTTGGCTCCTAGTTTAATGGAATATAGCTGATCGTAGTAGAGAAGGCGGTCCCAGGAGTGACTTCTACTGGAGTAGAGGGAGGGGAGCTTGGTCACATTTGGTGAACCAGGAAGCAGAGAACAGCTGGAAGCAAAGCTGGTCTACAATCCTTAAGGCCCACTAAGTGAACCTCTTCCCCCCACCCTAACTCCTAAGGGCTCTCCTATTTCCCCAAACAGCATCACTGCCTGGGAACCAAATATGCAAACACATCAACCTGTGGGGCACATTCCACATTTAAACTTAAGAGTAGGAAATTAGAACATTAAAAAGGAGGTAGGGCTGGGAGATAGCTCAAAGGGTAAGGTATTCTCCTCACAAGCTGAGAACCTGATTTTAGATCTCCAGAAGTGACAGAAAATGTGGTCACAATGGTATGTGCCTATCAACCCAGAGACAGAAGGATCCCTAGGGCTCCAGTCTGGCCAAGTCAGTGAGTGCTAAGTTCAGTGACAGACAGCCTCAAAACAATAACGTGCAGACAGAGTCTGGAGTTCATTTGCAGTGGCTGAAAGCCCTCACTCACCCATTCTCTCTCTCCCCCTCTTTCTCTATCAAATAAATAAAAATAAAATATTTTTTAAAAATGTGGAGAGTAATTATGGAAGACACAGAACATCTACTTCTGACCTCCACACACATGCATTCACACACACCTAAGCTCACATTCATATGAACATGCACACTCACACAATACACACGAACACAAGCAAATGTATGGAAAGCCTATGATGGAAAATCTCCAGCACATTTGTTGTTGTTGTCGTTGTTTGAGGTAGGGTCTCACTGTAGCCCAGGCTGACGCGGAGTTCACTATGTAGTCTCAGGCTGGCCTTGAACTCACAGCGATCCTCCTATCTCTGCCCCCAGAGTGCTGGGATTAAAGGCATGTGCCACCACACTCAGCCCCAGCACATTTTCAAGTTCACAAATAAACCTACACTAGCCTAGCAATCAATGCTAGAGATCACAGATTGCTTTGAACTGCTGCATGGGTCAATGACAGGGCTTTCAACTGGCCACAAAGACAAAAGGTAAACATATAACTGGATTTTGCTAACAATGCTCAAACAAAAACTGATGAGAATAGAATTAGGTATTCCTTCCTGTTTTAGGTGCATTTTGCATTCTTGGATACACTAAACAACTCTTAATTAATGGACTACAAGGTTAAACAAGGCAATATTAAGGTTTTATATTCCCTCTTCTTTAAAAATTATTTTTATTTATTCATTTTATTTTACAGAGGGAGAGTGTGTGTGTATGGGCCCACTTGGGCCTCTTGCTGCTACAGACAAACTCCACACGTGTGTGTCATGTTGTACATCATCTGGCTTTTATGTAGGCACTGGAGCATCACACCCAGCCAGGCAGACTTTGCAAGCAAACGCCGCTAATCCCTGAGCCACCTCCCCAGCCCATTTCTTTTTTTGTTGGCACAAAAGGGTGAGAATCTGCTGTTATACCCAAGACCCATGTCACTTTAGGAAGAGGGAAAACTTATACTCCCTTTAATAAAAATTATAGGGAACAAAGACCCTAGGCATCTGGTTAATTTTTTTTTTTTTCTCATTTGTCCAGTATGGCCTCCAA
Organism: Jaculus jaculus; assembly: GCF_020740685.1. Lineage (NCBI taxonomy): Eukaryota > Metazoa > Chordata > Mammalia > Rodentia > Dipodidae > Jaculus > Jaculus jaculus. The sequence goes on along the minus strand of NC_059113.1, from coordinate 56,506,553 downwards.
GGTGTAATCTTATTGTTTATTTGCTTGTTTGGAGACAGGGTATCATGTAGTTCAGGCTTGCCTCAGACTTGCTCTATTTCCAAGAATAACCTTGAACCCTGATCTTCCTGCTCTCACCTTTTAAGTGCTGGAACTATAGGCACTTACCACAATACCCAGCTGTAATTTTTGTCTTTTATTTTATGAGAAGCATAACTTTTTAGCCAGGCATGATGATACATGGCTTTAATCCCAGCACTCAGGAGGCAGAGGTAGGAGGATCACCATGAGTTTGTAGTATAACTTTTTAAATATGTGGTTTGTTTGTTTGTTTATGAGGTGGGGAGAAAGAGGCAGATAGATTTGTCACAGCCTGTAGCCATTGCAAACAACTTCCAGACACATATGCCCCCTGTGCATCAGGCCTTGTATAGGACTGGGAGCCTGGGTCCTTTGGCTCTGCCAGCAGCACCTTAACCACCAAGCAATCTCTCCCGCCCCAGAAGCGTAGCTTTCTTTTGGTGGTGTTTTTGTTGTTGTTTGTTTATTTTGTTTTTGTTTTTTAAGGTAGAGTCTCAGTCTAGCTCAGGCTGACCTGGAATTCACGATATAGTCTCAGGGTGGCCTCAAACTCAGACGATCCTCCTACCTCTGCCTCTTTTGATAGCACTCGAGAGTCAGAGATAGGAGGATCACCGTGCGTTCAAGGGCAGCCCGGGTCTACACTGAGTTCCTGGTCAGCCTTGGCTAGAGTGAGACCCTACCTCAAAGAAAAGAAAAAAAAAGAAGTATAATTTTTGTTTGAGGCAGGGTTTCACTCTAGCTCAGACTGACCTGAAGTTCATTCTAGACCCAGACTGGCCTTGAACTCATAACAATCCTCCCACTCAGCCTCCTGAGTGCTGGGGTTAAAAGCATGTGCCACAACACCTCGTTAAAAATTTAACTTTTATTTAATGTAGTTCCGGAAGTCTTAGCCACAGCAATAAAGCAAGTGACACACATAAAAGGGATACAAATTGGAAAGGAAGAGATCAAGTTATCATTATTTGCAGATGACATGATTCTATATATAAAGGACCCTAAGGACTCTACCAGCAAACTGTTAGAGCTCATAAAAACCTACAGCCAGGTAGCAGGATACAAAATAAATACACAGAAATCAGTAGCCTTTATATATGCTAACAACAAACACAAGAGGATGAAATCAGAGAATCACTCCCATTCACAATTGCATAAAAAAAATAATAATAATAAAGTACCTTGGAATAAATCTAACCAAGGAAGTAAAGAATTTTCTACAATGAGAACTTTAAAACACTCAAGCAAGAAACTGCAGAAGAAACTAGGAATTGGAAAAACATCCCTTGTTCCTGGATTGGAAGAATCAATATTGTGAAATGGCAATCTTACCAAAAGCAATCTACACATTTAATGCAATCCCATCAAAATTCCTAAGGCATTCTTCATGGAAATAGAAAAAACAATCCAAAAATTCATTTGGAATCACAAAAAACCTCGAATATCTAAAATAATACTGAGCAACAAAAATAATGCTGGTGGTATCACCATACATGATTTTAACCTATACTACAGAGCCATAGTAACAAAAACAGTATGGTACTGGCACAAAAGCAGACATGTAGATCAATGGAACAGAATAGGGGACCCAGATGTAAGTCCACGTAGCTATAGCCACCTGATATTTGATAAAAATGCCAAAAATACTCATTGGAGAAAAGACAGCCTCTTCAGCAAATGGTGTTGGGAAAACTGGATATGTATCTGTAGAAGGATGAAAATAGATTCTTCTCTCTCGCCATGCACAAGAATTAAGTCCAAATGGATTAAAGACCTTAACATCAGACCTGAAACTCTAAAACTATTAGAAGAAAAAGTAGGGGAAACCCTTCAACATATTGGTCTTGGCAAAGTCTTTCTGAATACAACCCCAATTGCTCAGGCAATAAAATCACAGATTAATCACTGGGACCTCATGAAATTACAAAGATTTTGCACTGCAAAGGACACTGTGAATAAAGCAAAAAGACAACCTACAGAGTGGGAAAATTTCTTTGCCAGCTATATATCTGATAGAGGATTAATATCTAGGATATACAAAGAACTCAAAAAGTTAACTAATAAGGAATCAAACAAGCCAATCAAAAAATGGGCTATGGAGCTAAATAGAAAGTTCTCAAAGGAAGAAATATGAATGGCATATAAGCATCTAAAAAATATTCTATATCACTAGTCATCAGGGAAATGCAGATTAAAACTACATTGACATTCCATCTCACTCCTGTCAGATTGGCTACCATCATGAAAACAAATGATCATAAATATTGGCGAGGATGCAGAAAAAGAGGAACCCTTCTACACTGTTGGTGGGAATTCAATCTGGTCCAGCCATTGTGGAAATCAGTGTGGAGGTTCCTAAAACAGCTAAAGATTGATCTACCATATGACCCAGCTATAGCACTCCTAGGCATATATCCTAAGGACTCATCTCATTTCCTTAGAAGTACATGCTCAACCATGTTTATTGCTGCTCAACTTATAATAGCTGGGAAATGGAACTAGCCTAGATGTCCCTCAACTGATGAGTGGATAATGAAGATGTGGCACATTTATACAATGGAGTTCTACTCAGTGGTAAAGAAAAATGAAGTTATGAAATTTGCAGAAAAACAGATGGATCTGGAAAGGATTATACTAAGTGAGGTAACCCAGGCCCAGAAAGCCAAGCACCACATGTTCTACCTCATATGTAGATCCTAGTTACAAATGATTGGCCTTCTGCATGAGAAGGAAAATACTCAGCAGCAGAGGCCAATAAGTTAAAATGGAGATATAAAGGGAAGAGAAAGGAAGTGAGGAGAGTACTTAATAGGTTGGTATTGTATATATACATACATACATATATGTATATATATATATATATATATATATATATATATATATATATATATATACATGTAAGAAGAATGATTGAAATGGGGAGGGGATATGATGGAGAATGGAATTTCAAAGGGGAAAGTTTGGGGGGGGGGGTATTACCATGGGATATTTTTTATAATCATGGAAAATGTTAATAAAAATTGAGAAAAAAAAATGTAACTTTTGGACTGGAGAGATGTTAAGGCACTTGCCTGCAAAACCGAATGACCTAAGTTTGATTCTCCAGTACCCATGTTAAGCCAGATGCACAAAGTGGTGCATGCATCTATAGTTCATTTGCAGTAGCTAAAGGCCCTAGCCTGCCCATTTTCTCTCTCTCTCTCTGCTGGGTGTGGTGGTAAACACTTTTAATCCAAGCCAGACCCTACCTGGGGGCGAGGCGGGGGACAGGGGGGAGAATAACTTTCTAACTTCCTCTCCTTTCCTCTAGTATCTTTGTTTGTTTGTTTGTTTGTTTTTGTTTTTGTTTTTGTTTTGAGGTAGGGTCTCACTCCGGCAGCCCAGACTGACCTGGAATTCACTATGTAGTCTCAAACTGGCCTTGAACTCACCACGGTGATCCACCTGCCTCTGCCTCCCAAATACTGGGATTAAAAGCATGTGCCACCCACCTGTCCTTCCTCCAGTATCTTAATCCAGACATGTAGGGTAATTTCCCTCTGTCTAACTCCAGTAAATTATCCTTGAGTTTCTTTCTATATCCACTTATTTATTTATTTATTTATTTATTTATGAGCAAAAGAGAGAGAAAGAGGCAGAAAGAATGGGTGCATCAAGACCTCCAGCTACTGCAAATGAACTCCAGATGCATGCACCACCTTGTGCAACTGGCTTACATGGGTCCTGGGGAATCAAGCCTCGAACCAGGGTCCTTAGGCTTCACAAGCAACCTCTCCACCAAGCCATCTCTCCAGTCCTCCTATATCCATTTTTTAAGTATTAAAGAGACCAAAGGAACTCAATAATAAGAACCTGCCTAGGGAACTCTATGCCATGTAGCCTTTATAGATCAAGGAATATTTGTATTTTTTAACTTTTTTATTGACAATTTCCATAGTTATAGACAATAAGCCATGGCAATTCCCTCCCCTCACCCACTTTCATATTCCCTCCCCCTTCAACCAATCTTTTATTTTGATGTCATCATCTTTTCCTCCTATTATGAAGGTCTTGTGTAGGTAGTACCAGGTCATGGATATCCAGGCCGTTTTGTGTCTGGAGGACTGCATTTTAAGCAATCCTGCCCTTCCTTTGGCTCTTACATTCTTTTTTCTTTTTTTTTTTTTCCAAGGTAGGGTCTCACTCTAGCTCAGGCTGACCTGGAATTCACTATGTATTCTCAGGATGGCCTCAAACTCATGGCAATCCTCCTACCTCTGCCTCCCGAGTGCTGGGATTAAAGGCGTGCATCACCATGCCCAACATCTTATATTCTTTCCACCACTTCTTCACAATGGAAATATTTGTATCTTACATGTATTCCTTTGTTTGTTGTTTTAAATACTTATTTATTTATTTAAGGAAGAAAGAAAGCGTATGAGAATTTCACCACTGCAAACACAAATTCCATATGTATGTGCCACTTTATGCATCTGGCCTGACATGGGTACTGGGGAATCAAACCTGGACTGTCAGGCTTTGCAAGCAAGTGCCTTTAACGACTGGGCCATTCCCCATTCCCTTATTTCATGTCCACAAAACTCTAATGATGCAGGTTCTGTGATACTTCATATTTGAGGAAACTGAGTTTAGTTTTGTCTGACCCCAAGCCCCACACTTACCCCTACCCATACTGGGGATTAAACCTGGGACCTAGCACATATTAGGCAAGTGCTTTACCACTGATCTCTATCCCCAGCTTTAAAAAAAAATAAATAATAAGAAGAAAGTAAAAAATAATAAAGTTTTTGTTCATATATTCATATTGTTTATTCAAATATCCAATTTTATTTCAATATAGTTACATATTTTTCAGACAGAGTCTTGCTAACTTGTCTAGAATGGCCTTGAACTCAGGCAGACCTTGAATTCATAAGCCTCCTGAGTGGCTTGGATTATAGACCTGTCCTACCAGGCCATAGTTCAAATTCCATACCCTTTTTAAACTTTACATTGTGTGTGAGAAAGAGAAAGAAATGGGAGAAATAAGGAGATTGAATATGGGCATGCCAGGGCCTCTTGCCACTGCAAACAAACTCTAAATGTATGCACCTGCTTTGTGTGCCTGGCTTTATGTGGGAACTGGAGAATTGAACCTGGGCTATCAGACTTTGCAAGCAAGTGTCTTTAACTTCTGTGCTATCTTTCCAGCCCAAATTCCACTTTCAATTTTATTTTTTTATTTTTTGCAATCAGAGACAGAGGGAGAGAATGGACATGCCAGGGCCTCTAGCCACCACAAACTCCAGATGCATGCACCACTTTGTGCATCTGGCTTTATGTAGGTACTGGGGAATCAAACCCAGGTTCTTAGGCAAGTGCCTCAACTGCTAAGCCATCTCTCCAGCCCCCAAATTCCACTTTTAACCACTACAGCATGTTCTGTCATCCATTACATCTGGACTTGTCTTGTAGCTCTGAAGTCCCATGTGCCTCTTTAGCTATTTACCATCATTGGTCAAGATCTGATAACACTGGATCAGACATGAGTTCTAGTCCTGCCAGGACAGGCTGGATGGCATCTGCTTGTTGTCTTTGGACCTCTGTCCCTGCATGACTGCCTATACAGAGCTATCTTGCTCCTGTTTCTTCTTCACTGGCAGGTTGGTTTCTCCAACAATCTCTCTCCTCGTGCATACACAAATAACCTCTTTTTGTTGTTGTTTTTGTTTTTCGTGGTAGGGTCTCACTCTAGCTCAAGCTGACCTGGAATTCACTACATAGTCTCAGGGTAGCCTCAAACTCACAGCGATCCTCCTACTTCTGCCTCCTGAGTGCTGGGATTAAAGGTGTGTGCCACCACGCCCAGCTTCAAATAACCTCTTCTTATGAAGAAATAGTCCATTCGGATTAGGATGTGCCCTACCAGACTCATTTTTATGATTATTTTATTTTTAATATATTTTTATTTATTTATTTATTTATTTATTTATTTATTTATTTACTTATTTATTTTATTTGAGAGAGAAAGAGCGAGAGACAGAGAGAGGATGGGTGCACCAGGACTTCCAGCCACTGTAAATGAATTCCAGATGCATGTAGCCCCTTGTGCATTTAGCTTATGTGGGTCCTGGAGAATCAAACTGAGGTCCTTTGGCTTTGTAAGCAAACACCTTAACCGCTAAGCCATCACTCCAGCCCTATTATTTTATTTTTGAGAGAAAAAGAAAGAAGCAGAGAGAGAGAATGGGCACACCAGGACCTCTTCAGCCACTGTGAAAGAATTCCAGATGTGTGCACCCCCTTGTGTTCATGTGAGAGACATCACACACTTGCATCACTTTGTATCTAGCTATGTGGGACCTGCAAATTCAAACATGCATTCTTAGGCTTCACAGGCAAGCGCCTTAACCACTAAGCCATCTATCCAAGCCCCTGACTCATTTTAATTTAATCATGTCTTCAAAGGCGCTGTTTCCAAATGCAGTCACATCCTCAAAATTGGGTACTAGAGTTTTGGCATGTGAACTTCAGGGGACAAGAGAACAAATCCCATGCATCCATCATGAGATGTGAGACAGAAAAGAAAGAGGAATGAAGAGACCCATAGGCTTTGCTTCACAGGTGTCTGCCGTGAGCAACTGGGACAAGCCCCACTGGGAGATTTGGGAGCCCATCTGAAATCTACCCAGTGCTTCGCAAAAAAATGGAGAGTGGAGTGTTCACCTTTCAACTCCCATCTGCATTGCCAATGTCTGCCCCCAAGGCATTAACTCCCTCCTCTGCAAATCCAATAGAAAGTGACCAGGCAGAGAGATGTAACTACCCCCCCCCACCATCACCACCACCAACAACCACCGCCCCCCATTCCCCCTGACTCTTAGGTCATTGGCTTCAAGTCAACTCTAGTTTGTTTCACCCGATCTCAAAATCATCTACCTGACATATGGGTTATAACTGTCACATGAAATTTTTTCCCTGGGAGATGCAAACACATCTATTCACCCGTAGCAGTCAGTTCCATAATTCTGGGATGTGGACAGCTGCATGTGTAAGCCACAGCACGGTACCATTCTGGACTCATGGAAAGGGGTCTGCACTGGGCAGAGTCACAATCAACAGGAGCTCTGACATAGGCACAGCCATGTCTATCTTCAGCTGAAGTCAGAGCCGCCTTGACCTGGAGCAAAGCACAACCCCTCCTTAATCCCTCCTTTTTGTGTCAGCCTGACCTTGTGCAGAAAAACAGTCTATAGCTGCCTCATTTCTGCATCGTTTGGCCTTGTCCGGTTCCCATGCTTTTTCTATGTTTAATAAAAGAATGTAAGCCAGGGATGGTGGCACATGCCTTTAATCCCAGCCCTTGGGAGGGAGAGGTAGGAGGATGGCTGTGAGCTCGAGGCCACCCTGAGACTACACAGTGAATTCCAGGTCAGCCTGGGCTAAAGTGAGACCCTACCTCAAAAAAAAAAAAAGTAGTAGCTGAAGCTTTTCTGCTTGTGTGTAAATTAAATGAACTGGGGTTAGGCGGGGCTACAGTGTTGCCAGCAGAGCCTGTAGACCACAGTTTTACTCCATTACTTGTGTCTTTTTTTTTTGGTTGTTCAAGGTAGGGCCTCACTCTAGCCCAGGCTGACCTAGAGTTCAATAGGTAGTCTCAGGTTGGCCTTGAACTCACAGAGATCCTCCTACCACTGCCTCCCTGAGTGCTGGGATTAAAGGCGTGCGCCACCATGCCTGGCTTGTGTCTGCCTTTCTAATCTTCGAGTCGCCCCGCTGGCTGTAGCTGCACTGGAATGAGCGTCAAAACAAACACATTTTAATGGGAGGAAGGAATTTATTTCAAGCTCACAGCTCCAGAGGAAGTTCCGTCAGTGGTGGAAGAAGCTGGCCCCAGTCATAAATCCGAGCAGAGAGAGACACCAGCAGCAGCCAGCAAACACCGAAAGGCAGCAAGCACAAGCCTGCAGCAAGTAGGGAACCCCCGAGCTCGAACCTCTGCACACCTTTGCGCTGGAATCCAGATCCACCCCCAAACACACCTTTGGACTGGACCCCAGGGACACCTCCTCCAGCCACACAACAGATCAAAGCACAGTGCACCAGCACCACTTTTGGTGAACCAGAGTTATTTGAGTCACTTGCAGAGCACGGCGAGGGACTGCTCCCGCAAGCATGGGTGACTCCAAAGAAGCTGCATCGTGGGAAAGCCACCCCAGCTCAGGTGACAACGCACAGAGCAGCATCTCTGGAGCTCACTGCACAACTTAGCTTGCAGTCTCCTCAAGCAGTTGTTGAACCACTGTATATCCTTACAGAGGGGCCTTGAAACCTTGTAAGTTTAGAAAATTGCTACATGACTCTGGTCAGAGCCTGCCGCTTCACAGCTGCTTACTGCCTCTATTCAGCTTGGGGAGTGATCATGTGAACTTTTAAGTTCCAGTTCCCCCAGACTTGCTGACCTCATGACTCCTCCTACCTCCAGGAGGGAATATTTCACTTTAGAGGAATTTGCTATACAACAGTAACAGTTGCCTAGGTTGTGTTACAGGAACGTGAAGGTCATTTTTGCTGAAAACACTGACTTTTCACTTAGACCCGCAGATGTCTGAAGAGCGAAAGGCTTAGCATGTCTGTCTCCACATCATGTCTACACCTTTGCTGTCTGACTCTTTGAGTCAGATTGGACTCAGGTGTACACACAGACATGTTAATCGTTTGGTTTTTTTTAATGTGTTGTCCAGACTGGAGAGATGGCTTAGCAGTTAAGGTGCTTGCCTACGAAGCCTAAGGACCCATGTTCAATCTCTCCAGATCCCACATAAGCCTCACACACAAAGGTGATGCAAGAGCAAGGTTGCATGTGCGTCCTGGGAGTCTGGAGTTTGATTGTGGTGGCTGAGTCCCTGGCAAGCCAATTCTCTTGGTCTTTCTCTTGCTCTTGCTCTCTATAAAAAATATTAAAAATAGGGCTAAAGAGATGGCTTAGCGGTTAAGCACTTGCCTGTGAAGCCTAAGGACCCCAGTTCAAGGCTCGATTCCCCAGGACCCATGTTAGCCAGATGCACAAGGGGGCACATGCATCCAGAGTATGCTTGCAGTGGCTGGAAGCTTTGGCACACCCATTCTCTCTATCTCTCTCTCTCCCCCTCCCTCCCTCTGTCTCCCTCTTTCTCTCTCTGTTGTCACTCTCAAATAAATAAATAAAAATAGACAAAAAACAAATAAATAAAAATAAAATAGAGCCAGGTGTGGTGGTGCATGCCTTTAATCCCAGCACTCAGGAGGCAGACATAGGAGGATCACTTAGAGTTCAAGGCCACCCTGAGACTACATAGTGAATTCCAAATCAGCCTGGGCTAGAGCGAGACCCTACCTCAATGAAAATAAATAAATAAAAATAAAATGTGGGGCTGGAGAGATGGTTTAGTGGTTAAGCGCTTGCCTGTGAAGCCTAAGGACCCCAGTTCGAGGCTCGAATCTCCAAGACCCATGTTAGCCAGATGCACAAGGGGGTACATGCATCTGGAGTTCGTTTGCAGTGGCTGGAGGCCCTGGCGCACCCATTCTTTCTCTCCCTTTCTCTCTGCTTCTTTCTCTCTCTCTGTCACTCTCAAATAAATAAATAAATAAAAATTTAAAAAATAAAATAAAATGTGTTGTCCAAAACAACAATATAGGGTAACACTGCCCATTGGAGCTGGTGTTTCTCCTATCCTGCCCTTGTGTGGAGGGCGGGGGCTTCCCAGCAGCTCAAGCACTGAAAGGCTTCAGCCTTATCATAAAGCCCAGGCTAAGCCATATGGCCAGGATATTTATGCAAGATGATAACACCTACAGAAGGAACTCAGCAGCTCCTGGGTTAAGTCAACCACCCATTAGCCTGTAAGCCACAAGAGCATGATGTTTGCACACAAAAAGAAAACATCTCCTAAAACCAAGCCAGTGACCTATTACCCAGATTAGCCCACGCCAACAAATCAATCAAAAGCCTTTGCTTTGTTCATGGTTCACAGAAGAGCCTGGTCCTCTCTGTGGGGAGTGCTAGCTCCCTTCTGCTCGAGAGGCAAGTTCCAGTCGAGAAGACCTGCCTCTCTTGCTCATAACATTTGGCTCAGCCTCACCATTTATTTCCTTGCCAAATTATCCTGTCTCCAGTATCAAATATGTCCTGAGAAATGCTATTGTGAGGGGATTTTGTTGTTATATGAACATCATAGCATGTACTTACACAAATTAAAATAGCTACATCACTAGGTGATATAACTTAATGCTACCACTGTATATTTGAATCATCATTGACTTATGACATCCTTATGCAATATGACGATACACACACATAATCCCACAAATAATACTTTCCATTGCTATACACGATATCCACTGTTATTTCTACAATATATTGTACTATGGTTTGGGTGGGGGGCTTGTTGTTGGTTGGTTGGTGGGTTTTTTGTTTGTTTCTTTCTTTCTTTTGGGTTTGTTGAGGTAGAGGCTCACTCTAAACTAGGCTAACCTGGAATTCACTATGCACTCTTAGGATGCCCTCGAACTCACAGTGATCCTTCTACCTCTGCCTCCCAGGTGCTAAGATTAAAGGCATGCATTACCACCACACGTGGTATACCAGCAATCCTCCTACCTCTGGGTCCCAAGTGCTGGGATTAAAGTTTGCATGTGCCACAATGCCCAACTTTTTTTGGGGGGGGGGGTTTTTTGGTTTTGTGGTTTGGGGGGATATTTTTCTCAATTTTTATTAACATTTTCCATGATTATAAAAAATATCCCATGGTAATACCCTCACTCCCCCCCCCCTCACACTTTCCCCTTTGAACTTCCATTCTCCATATATCCCCTCCCCATCTCAATCAGTCTCTCTTTTATTTTGATGTCATCATCTTTTCCTCCTCTTATGATGGTCTTGTGTAGGTAGTATCAGGCACAGTGAGGTCATGGATATCCAGGCCATTTTGTGTCTGGAGGAGCACGTTGTAAGGAGTACTACCCTTCCTTTGGCTCTTTCATTCTTTCTGCCACCTCTTCCGCATTAGACCCTGAGCCTTGGAAGATGTGATTGAGATGTTACTCAGTACTCCAGTCACTTATTTCCAGCACTATGATACCTTCTGAGTCATCCCAAGGTCACTGCCATCTGAAAAGAGAAGATTCTCTACCCAAAGTGAGAGTAGCATTAATATAAGGGTATAAATATTAAGAGAAGTGCTTACTGGGCAGTTTGATAGCATAGTATATAAACTTATCCAGACATCAGCAGATGTTACACCCCTAGGGCTCAGGACTACCCCTGTTTTAAGGTTTCAGTATCAGGGATATATTCCCCCACACCATGGAGTGGGCCTCCAGTCCAATTGGAGGACAGTTGGTTTCCACCATGACAGATGTCCACTATTGCACCCGTTGGCTCATTTGGCCTGGCTGGCCAATTATAAGGCTTGCAGTGTCCGCTGTTGAGTATCTTCACTGGTGGTATCTCTTTCTCCCATTGAACTACATGTAGAATGGCCTCTTCCAGCTTGCTGTCAGCTGGTCTACATGGAGGAGTTTATCAGCTCAGTTCCAGCGGGATTTTTCAATGGCCTTGCAGCCCAAGTATGTGGAGTCTTCAGCAATGGTTTTTGCATTTTTCAGGGTAAGGTCTCACTCTAGCTCAGGCTGTCCTGCAACTCACTATGTAGTCTCAGGGTGGCCTCGAACTCATGCAATTCTCCTACTTCTGCCTCCTGAGTGCTGGGATTAAAGGTGTGTGCCACCATGCCCAGCTTTGTACTATGTTGTTTTTTGTTTGTTTGTTTGTTTTTTGAGGTAGGTTTTCACTCTAGCCCAGGCTGACCTGGAATTCACTATGTAGTTTCAGGGTAGCCTCAAACTCACGGTGATCCTCCTACCTCTGCCTCCCGAGTGCTGGGATTAAAGGAGAGCACCACCATGCCCGGCTGTACTATGTCTTTTAATGTTAATTACAATTGCCAAATTGCTTAGCAACTCATTATGAAACATGGGGTTGTTTCATGATTTGAAAAGAATTTACTCAGACAACTGCTTTAGAAAGGGGGCTTTTGCATAATAACTCCAGCAAAACATCCAAGCCTCATTCTTACTGGCTCCAAGTGAGTCATATGCATATATACCTGAATTGTCATGGTGACTTTGTAAGTCAGACTAGCACTGCCTGCTCAGTCCTAGAACCAGGAGACTGTTCAGCACCACTCAAACTACTGGGACTAAGAGTTGGCAAGGAGTAGCACGTCATCAAAATATGCTTACTCAAGTATCCAGGTGTGGTGGCGCACACCCTTAATCCCTGTCAGGAAAGTGTATGAGAAAAGCAATAGAAACCCCCCGACTTGATCTCTATAGACAGACTGCTTATTGAGCTACAGCAAGGGGCAGCAGCCTTTCCGCAGGATGAAGGCTGAAGCCCTGAGCTGGCTAGGGTTCAAGATTATGAGGAAGATCCTAAGAAATAAAACAGCCTGTACCAGGTGCAGGAGATAAGGAACCTGTAGCTGTTTGTGTCCTTGTTCAGAATAGGCTTTTTCAAGGTTTTTTGAGTTAAGGGAAGTTTATCAATCAGGGGACTTTTGGGGCCTGACAAGGCTATTTCTTTATGACCCTCTAGTCTTAGGCCAAACCACCTGCATATAGTTAAAATACTGCCTAGTTTAGAATTCCTTCTCTGTATCTCAGGAAGTACCATTCTTGGGCTCCAGTATGGGTACTTGGAGCTATATCCCTGCTTGCAACTCACCCACCTATCTACTTACCTTTATTTCTTGGATTTCCAATTGACTTGCCCCTCTTAACTGAATGACCTAGCAGAGAGGACCCCCTCACTTGATAGGAATTTTGGTATAGAAGTCGTGTAGACCAATTAAACAAACCTTTCTTCCATTGAAATACAATTTGCTTCTAGGAAGCTCTCAGGATATTACCAAGTATTATTAGCACTCCTGTGTTTTGTTCCTTGTCTTCAGTTGTGGCACAGATTGTTCAAATTCTTAGCAACTTCCTCTTTTTCCAAGGGTGCACAATGAGACTACATTTCCCAGCATTCCTTGAGGTTAGGCATAGCCACGTAACAAAGTCTTGCCAGTAGAAGTACTGATCCAAGGAAACGGCTCTCTTCTACGTTTTCTCCATTCAGCAGCGAATTAGAAGAAATACAAGGTTCTGGAAGGGAAACAGAGCCCCAAGAAGAAAACCGTATGTCAGCTCAGGCTGCTGTAAGCAAATACCATCTGGGCGAGGGAATCTTCTCAGTAACTAAAATGCTGTGCTGCGGAAGCCTCAGTTTGGATCACCAGAACCCAAGTGAAGCCACAAGAAGGAAGCAACAGATCCCTGCCCTCATGAACAACATCAAAGGCAAAAATAGGAGACACCCAGAAACTCATGGCTAGCCATCCTGACATTCATAGTGGTGACCCACAGGAGACCCTGCCTAGCTGGGTGTGGTGCTACAGGCCTTTAATCCCAGGACTCTGGGAGGCAAGTGTAGGAGGACAGCTGTGAATTTGAGGCCAGCTTGGGACTACAGAGTGAGTTCCAAATCAGCCTGGGCTAGAGTGAGACACTCCCTTGAAAATAATTTTAAAAGAGAGAAAGAGACCCTGCCTCAAACAAGGTAAAAGCAACACTGAGTTTTCCTCTGACCTCCATAATGTGCCATGGCATGTGCACACATACACAAGGATAATAAATGAATTTTTAAAAGTTAGGGCTGAAGAGGTGGCTTAGCAGATAAGGTGCTTGCCTGCAAAGCCAAAGGACCCAGGTTCAATTCCCCAGGACCCATATAAGCCAGATCCATAAGGTAGTACATGCATCTGGAGTTTGTTTGCAGCAGCTGGAGGCACTGGCAACCCCATTCTCTTTGTCTCTTTCTCTTTGTCTGTCTCTCTTTTTTTAATTTTTAATTTTAAATTCCATAAAGACAGCCAGCATCTCACCATCACATCCGCAGGGAAGCAGAGTGGATCATGAATGCTGTCCTGGCTATGCTGTAACTCAGTGCTCACCCCCAGACACTCTTCCTCCAGGCTCCACCTCTTAAAGGTACTACCACCTTTGTTACAGGAAACCGAAGCACACAGAACCAGTACCAGAGACAGAGTAGAGAATCGCCATAGCTGTTTATTACCATGGCCTCATGGCCCAGGCGAATCTTCCAAAGCCTGAGCACTCTGATGGCTCAGAGCTTTTATAGGCAGTATGGCAGGCAATTTAACATCACCTTGAGTTCTTAACATTATTAGTGGGTTAAGCCTCTGGGCTGTGTGACCTGGGGCTACAAGTGGAAAATGAAAGAAGCTCAGGGAAGTTTGCCTATTGCTGCACTAACCAGATAAGCAGGATGCAGCTTCATAGATTGGAAGGAGACTCAGGGTCATGCTGACTCCCTGGTAAAAGCTTATATGATAGAAACTGTAAAGTAGGATGTGGCCTTGGGACAAAGAAGCTTTATGCCATCATCTAGATCTTATTTTTCTGTCAAATTTCTTCTACCATGCCTTCCCAAACAGCACCACCAATTGGACATTAAGTATTTAAACACATGAGTCTATGAGGGACATTTTACAATCAAACTATTGCAGAAAGTGGAGACTCACAAGGCAGGCACCAGGGGCAGAGTAGCGAACCAGATCTCTTTCACACTGGTATGGGCCCAGGGGAATCTCTTCCATACCCTGGACTGGAGCTACAGTTGTTTGGGGCATTTTGACATCATCCTGGATTCTTCATTATTGGTGGGTTTTTGAGCGCTAGTCTACAAGACCAGAGGCCATGAGGGAGTATCTTTCATAAGCAAGCCAGACAGAAGCCAAAGGCTGTTAGGCTTAGAGAGAGTTCACTTGCAGCTACACTTTGAGATAAAGTCTTGCAAAACATAATGAAGGTGCACAAACAGGAGAGGCCCTCCAAGAGTGAGCCTCAGGGTTCTGCTGTCTCCTTAGTATGAACTCCCTGGTTTAAATTCTTCTGTCACAAAACCATTACACGCTTGATAAATGTCTATTCACTCCCAGATAGGGTACCAACAACAGATCAAAGAAACAATTCACATTGGTGGTATGGTGGTTAGCATAGCTGCCTTCCAAAGACACAATTCCAGCCAAATCTAGCTTAGTGAATCAACTTATTAAGGTTATGTACAGAGCACAGGTGAGGGGTTGCTTAAAGAAACATAGACAGCCAGGCATGGTGGCACACACCTTTAATCCCAGCACTTGGAAGGCAGAGGTAGGAGGATCTCTGTGAGTTCGAGGCCACCCTGAGACTACAGAGTGAATTCCAGTTCAGACTGAGCTAGAGTGAAACCCTACCTCAGGAAAAAAAGAGAGAGAGAGAGAGAGAGAGAGAGAGAGAGAGTGAGAAATATTTAAGAGCCAGACGTCGGATATCTATGACCTCACAGTGCCTGACGCTACGTACACAAGACCATCATAATAGGAGGAAAAAGTCATGACATCAACATAAAAGAGAGACTGATTGAGATGGGGAGGGGATATGATGGACAATGGAGTTTCAAAGGGGAAAGTGGGGGGAGGGAGAGTATTACCATGGGATATTTTTTATAATCATGGAAGTTGTTAATAAAAAAAAAAAATTGGAAAGAAAAAGAAAGAGCCAAGTGTGGAGGCATACACCTTTAATCCCAGCACTGGGGAGACAGAGGTAGGTGGATCGCCATGAGTTCAAGGCCACCCTGAGACTACATAGTGAATTCCAGGTCAATCTGAGCTAGAGTGAGACCCTACCTCAAAAAAGAAAGAAAAAAATAAGAAGAAAAAACAATCAGAAAAACACTGCTCACAAAGCAGACACCAGAGTGGAGAATCAGAAGTTTTATTCATACTGACATGGACTCAGGGGAACAACTTCCAAAGCCTGAGTACCAAGTCACTGTCTCTCCGGGGTTTTTATGTTTTATTTATTTGAGAGATACAATAGGGACTCTTGCCACTGTAAATGAACTCCAGGCACACACACCACTTTGTGCTTTACATGGGTACTGGGGAATCAAACAGGGGCCATCAGGGTTTGCAAGCAAGTGCCTTTAACAACTGAGCTAACCAACTCTTCACCCCCTGTCTGGGATTTTTTATTTTATTTTTGGTTTCTCGAGGTAGGGTCTCACTTGGTCCAGGCTGACCTGGAATTAACTATGTTAGTCTCAAGGTGGCCTCGAATTCACAGCAATCCTCCTACCTCTGCCTCCCGAGTGCTGGGGTTAAAGATGTGTACCGCCATGCCCGGCTTGGAATTTTATAGACAGTTCTACATCATTTCTGATCTTTCTCTCTCCCCCTCCCTTTCTCTCTCTCTCTCCCTCTCTCTCTCTCTCTCTCCCTCCCTTCCTCCCTTCCTCCCTCTCGTCTTCCCTCCCTCTCTCTTTTGGGGGAAAAAGAGTTTTATTTTGTCTTAGAGGCTCAAGGGGGAAGCTCCATGATGGCAGGGAAAACAATGGCATGAGCAGAGGATGGACATCACCCCATCAAGTGGACAACAGGAACAGAAGAGTGTACCAAACACTAGCAAGGGGGAGCTGGCTATAACACCCATAAGCTTGCACCCCCCCCCCCACACACACACACATAATACTCTGCCTCCTGGAAGTGTTAATTACCAAATTTCCATCGGCTGGGAACCTAGCATTCAGAATACCTAAATTGATGGGGAACACCTGACTCAAACCACCACATTCCGCCCCGGCCCCCATAAACCAATAACCAAACATGATGTTGAATGCAATGCATCCATCCCACTTTAAAAGTCCGCATAGTTTTTATCAATTCCAGATCTTTTCTTTTTTTAATTTTTATTTATTTACTAGAGAGAGAAAGAGAATAGGCACACCAGGGCCTCTAGCCACTGCAAAAGAACTCCAGATGTATGTGCCACCACATACATCTGGCTTACATAGGTTCTGGGGAGTTGAACCTGGGTCCTTAGGCTTCACAAGCAAGTGGCTTAACCGCAAAGCCATCTCTCCAGTCCCCAAGACAATTTATTTTATTTTATTTATTTATTTGTGTGAGAGAGAGGCAGATAGACTGGTTGTGCCGGGGCATCTAGCCACTGCAAATGAATGCCAGACACATGTGCTACCTTGTGCATCTGGCTTACATGAGTACTAGGGAATTGAACCTGGGTCCTTTGGCTTTGCATGCAAGTACCTTAACCACTAAGACAGCCTCCAAGACAATTTTGATGTAGAAACTCTGGACCAGTTAGTGACTTGGTTGCAGCTCTGCTGACACTAGGTGGACCCTTATGGGTTTACCTGAGAGAAAAGAAGAGTGGGCATCATACATTCCATTTGGACAGGGATCTTTATTACCACACAGGCATTTTGGGGTTTTATTGTTTTGTTTTTCAAGGTGGGGTCTCACTCTAGCCCAAGCTGACCTCAATTTCTGATCTTTTCCATCATTGGTGGGTTTAAAGTTTTCTGTCTACAAGACTGAGGCTATGATCAATCAGGAAGCATTACTAACAAGCAGGTTTTACAAGTGGGAGGGCACTTAGACAAAAGGATTTTTTAATAGTATTTGTTTATTTATTTGAGAGAGAAAGAAAGATGCAGGTTGAAAGAGAGAGAGAGAGGGAGAGAGAATGGGTGTGCCATGGCCTCCAGCCACTGCGAACGAACTCAACATGCATGTACCACCTTGTGCATTTGGCTTCATGTGGGCACTGGGAAATCAAACCTGGGCCTTTTGACCTTGCAAACAAGTGCCTCAGCCACTAAGCCATCTCTCCAGCCCAGATAAAGAGCTTTTTATTTTTTTTAAATATTTTATTTATTTATTTATTTTGAGATGAAGAGGCAGATAGAGAGAATGGCTACACCAGGGCCTTTAGTCACTGCAAAGGAACTCCAGATGCATGTGCCACCTTGTGCATCTGGCTTAGGTGGGTCCTGGGGAATCAAATCTGGGTCCTTTGTCTTTGCTGGCAAGCACCTTAACTGCTAAGCCATCTCTCCTGCCCACAAAAGGCTTTTAAAAACTGCTGCATTTGAGATAAAATTCAGCAAACAGGATAAGGTTTTGTAAGCAGTTCTAATTTAACACAGAGCATACTTTTTTCTTGATCTTGGCTGTCTGCCTCATTTCCCCCCTTTGATAGCCTCTTTAATTTAAGTAGGGGCATCACCGGTATCTATGTCATTTAGGTCAAGAGCATTGGGAACTTTATAGCTGTTAAGCAAAAGGAAACAAACCTGGTTAGTGTATTGCACTGAACAGAAGGGCTATGAAAAGCATTAGGAGCAGGCCAGAAAATGGGAGGAGCCAGGATGTCTAAATGTTGTTCTGTGTTTTAAGAACCAGCTCATTCTTGCCTCTTTCTTTGTGCTGTTCTCTATCAGCTCCTGTTTCTCATAGCAGTCTTCATAGTTGACAAAGCTAAAAGCCAGGATTTTTTTTCTAGCTGCTGGACTGTCAGACCTTTAATGACTGATAGAGGGTCACACTCTGGCCTCAGACAAAGCTATTAATAAATAAATAAATAAATAAATAAATAAATAAATAAATAAATTTTTAAATATTTTTATTTATTTGAGAGACAGAGAAAGAGGCAAATAGAGAGATAAAGAGAATGAGCGTGTCAGGACCTCTAGCCATTGAAAACAAACTCCAGATGCATGTATCACTTTGCACATCTGGCTTTACTTGGGTACTGGGGAATCAAACCTGGGTCCTTAGGCTTCACAATCAAGTCTCTTAACTGTTGAGCCATCTCTCCAGCCCCTAATTTGTTTTAAGCTGTTTTCTGAATCAGTGGACTGGCCGTCACGCCTTAGATGCTCCAGCTGCGCTGTGTGTGCTGTGCTGGTGTGAGGCTGGGTCAAGAAGGCCTGCTGCTCGGGGAAGAAGCCTTGGGACAAGGTGGGGGCATGAGTACTGTACTTCTCAGACAGTACATGCTGCTGACAAAGCACCAAGGCACCAAGCCTGCTTTCTCCAGGCATATTTCAGTAGAGAAGTTATAGAGACCGAGATAACCCTTCAGGTCTTTCATCTGTATCTTCATGGGCTCCTCTCACCGAAAGGCTGTGGCTTGGGGACTGTAGCTAGAGAAGGCAGAGGAGAGGCCTGTTCTGCCCTTGGCTCTAACAGGTCATGTAACAATTATTCTTACTGAGGTTGAAAAGATGGCTTAGCAGCTAAGGCACTTGCCTTCAAAGACAAATAACCCAGGTTCAATTTCCCAGTACCCACGTAAAAGCCAGATGCATAAGGTGGCACATGCATCTGGAGTTTGTTTGCAGTGGCTGGAGGCCCTGGCATGCCCATTCTCTCTTCATTCTCTCTCTCTCTCTCTCTCTCTCTCTCCCTCTCTCTCTCTCTCTCTCTCTCTCTCTCTCTCTCTCTCTCTCTCTATCCCTCCCTTCCTCCCTCCCTCTCCCTCTCCCTCTCCCTCTCTCCCTCTCCCTCTCTCCCTCTTTCCCTCTCTTCCTCTCTCTCTTTCTCCCTCTTTCTCTCTCAAATAAATAAATAAATACTTTTTTTAAAGTGCTAGAAAGGTGGCTTAGCAGTTAAGGCATTTGCCTGAAAGCCAAAGGACCCGGATTTGATTCCCCAGTACCCATGTAAAAGTCAGATTCACAAAGTGGCGCATGCATGTAGAGTTTGTTTGCAATGGTTAGAGGCCTTAGCATGCCCATTCACTCCCCACCCCCTTTATCTATCTCTCTCAAATAAATAAAATATTTAAAAAAGAAATTATTCTTACTGTCCAAGCAGGTGTGCTTTCAGGCTGTGCTGGTGAAGTGGGCCTCACAGGCCTTGTAGCTTGGCTCTGAGCCTGTTGAGGAAGGCAAGGAACTGTACCAGGGTTGGAATCGGCTTATGTTTCATCTCCCTGGAGTGGAAGCATCCTCAGGCTGTCTGTCTAAGCAGAACCTGTGGCAGCAGGTTTCCCACAAGATAAAATCTGCTTCCTCAGACTCCTGCCCAGC
This sequence comes from Jaculus jaculus, assembly GCF_020740685.1. Taxonomy (NCBI): domain Eukaryota; kingdom Metazoa; phylum Chordata; class Mammalia; order Rodentia; family Dipodidae; genus Jaculus; species Jaculus jaculus. The sequence continues at coordinate 56,486,527 of NC_059113.1, read as the reverse complement.
AGCATCTGGAAGGGGTGGGGAAGAGAGGCCAGATCCCAGGCCTCAGGCTCCCTAGGCTGGAGTGTTGCAGGCTTCTCTAAAGTGGTGTTTCCTGGTCTGAGGGGCACTGGGGCCCATAGCTGGACCCATCATACTTTTTTTTTTTTTTTAAACTTTTTGTTTATTTTTATTTATTTATTTGAGAGCGATAGACAGAGAAAGAGGCAGAGAGAGAGAGAGAGAGAGAGAGAGAGAGAGAGAGAGAGAGGGAGAATGGGCGCTCCAGGGCCTCCAGCCCCTGCAAACGAACTCCAGACGCGTGCACCCCCTTGTGCATCTGGCTAACGTGGGTCCTGGGGAATGGAGCCTCGAACCAGAGTCCTTAGGCTTCACAGGCAAGCGCTTAACCGCTAAGCCATCTCTCCAGCCCGACCCATCATACTTATGGAAAACACAGCTAAGGCATCTGTGATTGGTTCTAGTCTCTTGGAGCTGTTTATGCCACACCTATAGAGAACATTAAGGTTAGCAATACCATTGACCACAGTGAAATAGAGTGACATTGTGACCATAACTCCCAGGTCTCCCTCATTGAATTCCTCAGGCTTCCGCCCTGTGTTGATCAGTTGGCTCTATGTTTGTGAGGAGCAGGGTATAGTTGTTAAGCTTCAGCCCAGCATAGGTTGATCAGCTTCAGGTATGGGCAAAGCAGGGCCATGGGCTCAAAGGTTGATCTTAAGGGGGTCTTCAACATCTCCAGTTGCCATCTATCTGGCTAAATGTTTGGGTGGAGCAGCAGTCTTTGCTCTGGTGTGTTGGTTCCAGGAATCTAGACCTGTAACCTTTAAAGCTTTGGGAGTGGCTAGAAGCTCAGAGTAGGGGCTCTTCTCATGTGGTCTTACATCAGTTGTGTTACCCAGATAAAATCTCTGGGTTTGTAGCAGTGTATTAAGTCTCTCAGGGGCAAAGAAACGCTCTCCAGCACCCACTTATGAAATTGGGCTATGGAGGTAGCTAAAAGTTGTAGCTGGGTGTGAATTTATAAATTTTCCATTTCCCTCCTGTCTACTGGGGGGGGGGCATTGTCTAGCAAACAGAATTTCATAGGATGAGAGTGATTCCTGCTCAGGGAAAGCATGTCACCCCCAGAAGTATCATGGGCAGCACAGAAGTCCAGGGTAACTGGGTCTCTTGGCAAAACCTGTTTAGGGTCTGTTTTAGGGTCCAGTTCATGCACTTTCCTTTCTCTGAGCTCTAAGGCTGACAAGCCGTATGTAAATTCCACTTCATTTGGAGAGCCTCTGATAGTTCCTGGATGACCTCAACCATATAGGCAGGCCATTGTTTGACCCAACTGATGCAGGCACCCACTCTATATATGATGAACAGGCCTGGGTGGTGGGAAATATCAGGTTGTGTTTGTAGGAAGATAAGGCTATTGATTTGGCCACACTGGCCATTTTTATAAAGAGGTCAAGAAGAGCTGAGCATGCTTTTAATCCCAGCACTTAGGAGGCAGAGGTAGGAGGATTGCCATGAGTTTTAAGGCCAGCCTGAGACTACATAGTGAGTTTCAGGTCAGCCTGGGCTATAGCAAGACCCTACCTCAAAGGACAAAAAAAAAAGGTCAAGGAGGCTGGAAAAATGGCTTAGCAGTTGCACTTACCTGCAAAGCCTACAAACTGAGGTTGAATACTTCAGTACCCACCTAAGCCAGATGCACATGATGGCGCATGCATCTGGACTTTGTTTACAGTGGCTAAAGGCCCTGGTACACTTATTCTCCCCCCCACCCACTCAGTGAAGGCTGTAATAATCCCCAGTTAAAATTATGTCTAAATACCAAACTTGTATGTTTTCCCCATGGGCTAATTTGTTATTTGTTTGATACAGCACCTAAATCTTTTTTCAATATTTTATTTATTTTTATTTATTAATTTGAGAGAGAAAGATACAGAAATCTTTAGGAAGCGAGAGAGAGAGAATGGGCGTGCCAGGGTCTCTAGCCACTGCAAATGAACTACAGATGTGTGCGCCCCCTTGTGCATCTGGCTTACATATGTGCTGGGGAATCAAACCTGGGTCCTTGGGCTTCACAGGCAAGCGCCTTAACAGCTAAGCCATCTCTCCATTCCAAAAATCAGCATTTTAGGTGAAGTAGCAAAATGAGCCAATCAAGCTCCCCCAGAAGCCTAGTCCTTTTATGGCACCATGGAGATTGCCAACATGTAGGAGTAGGGAAGAGTAGAAAAGTCTTAGATGGAGATTTTGAAGCTACGCAGTCCTAGAAGACACAGAGGCCCACGATATTTTCTTTGCTTGGGGAGCAGAGAGAGGGTGGGAGTAGAGGGTGTGAAATATCTCTGCAGACAGGAGGACATGGGCAAGCTAGCCTAATTCAATTGTTTTTAATACTTCTTCTTCCTTTTTTTTTTTTTTTTTTGGTTTTTCGAGGTAGTGTCTGACTCTAGTCCAGGCTGACCTGGAATTCACTATGTAGTCTCAGGGTGGCCCCATATGAGCCAAGTATGGTGATGTCCATCAGTAATCTCAGCTCTCAGGAGGTAGAAGCAGGCAGGTAGAAATTCAAGGTCATTCCTTGCTACAGCAACTTAAGGGTCAGGCTGGCTTACATAAGACCCTGTCTGAAAAATAAACAACACATAGTACTCCATAAAAAATGAATTTCAGGGCCGGAGAAATGGCTTAGCAGTTAAGGCATTTGCCTGCAAAGCCAAAGGGCCCATGTTCAACTCACCAGGACTCACATAAGCCAGATGCACAAGGGGGTGCACCCATCTGGAGTTCCTTTGCAGCAACAAAGGCCCTGGCATACCCATTCTCTCTCCCTCTCTCTACCTGCCAATTTCTGTAATCTCTCTCAAATAAATAAAATATAAAAGTGAATTTCAGGGGCTGGGGAAATGGCTTAGTGGTTAAGGTGTTTGTCTGCGAAGCGTAAGGATTCCGGTTTGATTCCTCAGAAGCCACTTAAACCAGATGCACAAAAAGGGGCGTATGCATCTGTAGTTCGTTAGCAGTGGCTGGAGGCCCTGGCCCATTCTCTCTTTCTCTCTGCCTCTTCCCCTCTCTCTCTTTCTCTCAAGTAAATAAATTAATTAAATAAAGACTTAAGCCATCTTTCCTACCTTTAAAAAAATTTTTAATGAATTTCAATTAAATTACTTTTTTGTTGTTTTGTTTTTCAAGGTAGGGTCTCACTCTAGCCCAGGCTGACCTGGAATTCACTACGTAGTCTCATGGTGGCCTCAAACTCAGGGCAATCCGCCTACCTCGGTCTTCCGAGTGCTGGAATTAAAGGTGTGCGCCACCACACCTGGCTATATTTACGTATATGCAAGCAGACACAGAAAACAAAACAAGACACACACATACACACACACGCTGAGCGCTCCAGGGCCTCCAGCCACTGCAAACGAACTCCAGATGCTTGTGTCACTCCATGTATCTGGCTTTATGTGGGTGCTGGGGAATCAAACCCCAACTGTTGGGCTTTGCAATCAAGTGCTTAGCCACTGGACCATCTCTCCAGCCCCTAATTGGGTTTTGTGGCCATGTAAGTAAAGGGTCTAATGAACTTCAGGACTTAGATAGTACAGGTCCACACACATAAGCAGGAACAGAAGACAGGGAGGATTGACGGGGCAGAGCCCAGGAACTGCCCTCCCAGCAGGAGTGCGGGACCGATGTCCTTAATCTAATGACGCAACCTCGGGAGAATCCACTAGAGGGCTCCCATCAGCAGCATCCGCTGTAAAGGTTACTAAAATCAAATTGAAACCCTAAAAAGAGATCAGCTTCCTGCCCGCTGACACGCTAGACACAGGGAAAGAGACACAGAGGGTTAAAGTGCCAGGCTTTCAACACTTACATCTCACACACACGCAGATTGCAAGCCTATCGTTACAAAAATAACTAATTCCGAGAATAAAAAACATGCAAACTCAACATATTTTTGTGGAAAAATTCTTTTCACGTTACCCCAAATATCATTATTATTTAGGGTTTTTTGTTTCTGTTTTTTTTTTATTTTCGAGGTAGGGTCTTACTCCAGCCCAGGCTGACCTGGAATTCACTGTGGAGTCTCAAGGTGGCCTCGAACTCACGGCAATCCTCCTACCTCTGCCTCCCGAGTGCTGGAATTAAAGGCGTGCACCACCACGCCCGGCTAGTTTTTAAACTTTAATTTTATTTAATTTTTTTGAGGTAGGGTCTTGCTGTAGCCCAGGCTGACCTGTAATTCACTATGTAGTCTCGGGGTGGCCTTGAACTCATGTAAACTTGTAGTTTGATTCAGGTTTGATTTATCAAATGAGTCAGGGATAGCCAGCAAGAGGTGAAGCCCATGGGGGCAAGGCCCTCTCAGGTGCCTGAGGAGGGCGCAGGGGGAACAGCAGGGGCGGAGGGGGACAATACAGGCAGGGAAGGATCTGGTCCCCAGTCCGTACAAGTGGTGCCTGAAGTGAAGTTATGGAGAACAGGGACCAGACCAGGCATACGTGGGAGGAAAGTGACAAGGACCATTTGCCAGAATCCACAGCTTTCTGATTCCAAATTGAATTATTAAAACAAATAATAAATTTAAAAACAAAACCTGGATTGATGGCGCACGCCTTTAATCCCAGCACTTGGGAGGCAGAGGTAGGAGGATTGCACTGAGTTCGAGGCCACCCTGAGACTCCATAGTGAATTCCAGTTCTAGAGCGAGACCCTACCTCGGATGGAAAAAATAAGTAAATAAACACACACACACACACACACACACACACACACGCACACGCACACGCACACGCACACGCACACACACAAGCAGCAGCACCCACCCCCTATCCCCCACCAGGGCTGTAGTGCAAGGGAAGAGGAGGCAGCTTCACCACGGCCTTGGCTCCCTCTCTCCCCGCCAAGCGAGCTAGTTGGAGAACAAGGGCTCCCCGACAGTTTTGGGGGTGTAGAAAGCCAAATTAAAACGTCAAATAAATTGTACGGAGTCCAGCCAAGGGCCAGCCAGAGCAGAGCCAGGCTGGGGGAGGGTCCTCTGCAGGCCCGGATCCCTGCTGGCACCTCCGCCACCCTGGGAGCTATTTTGCCATTGCCTTGATTGCGACGTGGCAGACAGCGCGGCGATCAGGATCTCTTCCCAACAGCACACTTCCGCTCAGTCTCCTTGCCGAGGTCTCCCGCAGGCAGACAAGGACCTCCCGCACGTCCCCACCGTCCTGGAGCAGTGACAGGTACTCATCCCGGGTGCCAATCAGCTGTAAGCCATTCCTTCCGGGGCTGGGGACATCCATATTATGAGCTGATAGGCAGATACCCTCGTAGTTCTTCCCAGTAAAGGTGTCAGTGCCAACCAGGTGAACCTTGGCAGTGCCTGCCAGGCTTCGAAGCGGACATCCCGAGATCTGACATGGCCGGCCTTGGAGCACCACAAAGCCGTTCTTCCGTGAGGCTGAGCAGTGCGTGGGGAAGCTGGCCGAGGGCCCCGCACCTCCTGTCTCCAAGTCCGAGTCGTCTGCGTGTTAACAGCTGCGAGTCCAGCTCGCGGACCCGCCCTCGCCGCGAGCCCACCCGCCGCCTACCGCTGCTGCACGCGGCCCTGGCCGTTGAAGCCCTCTGTCCGCCTAGTCTCTCTTCTGTGTGGATGTCTGGGTGTTTGTTTGTTTTCTCCCCCTGTGATGAAGGTCCTGTGTAGCTAGTGTCGGGCACTGTGAGGTCAGGAAGGTTTAGGCTACTCTAGTCTGGAAGACGGGACTATAAGCACCCTCCCCTGCCTTTGGCTCTTACATTCTTTCCGCCACCTCTTCCCCAACCCTTGGAGGAGTGATAGAGATGTCTCAGTGCTGAACACTGCACTGTCACTTCTCAGCACTTTGGTGAGTTTTGAGTCTGAAAAGAGAAGCTTTGGGGGTAACTTTGTCTCACCTATATTAAGTGTGAAGCTGGTACACTTCTTATTTTTTTATTTTTTTTAATTTTATTTTTACTTATTTGAGAGAGTGAAAAAGAGAGAGAGGGAGAAAATGGGCCCACTAGGGCCTGTAACCTCTGCAAACAAACTCCAGTCGCATGCACCACACCATGTGCATCTGGCTTACGTGGGTTCTGGGGAGCTGAACCTGAGTCCTTAGGCTTCACAGGCAAGCACCTTAATTGCTAAGCCTTCTCTCCAGCTCTACTTCTTCCCCCCTACACACACACACACACACACACACTTCTTTATTATTATTATTTTGAGACAATCTCATGTATCCCAAGCCGACCTTGAACTTGATTTAGCCAAGGATGACCTTCAACTCCTGATCCTCCTGCCTCCACCTCCTGAGTGCTGAGAGCTCAAGCCTGTGCCAGGACACCTGGTTTATGTGGTGCTGAGTACTGAACTCAGGGATTTGTACAAGAGAGATGCTCTACCAGTTGAGCTACATCCTCCACCTCCTTCCACTGCTTGCCCAGAGTTGATAGTTCTTATCTGTGTGGGGCTAACGTGGGAGGAGAGACTCTGGGCAGCTGGGAGTGGAATGTTGTTTCCTTTAACTGCCACATTTCACCTCAGGACAACCCTGCAACAAAGTTCTAACTACTTATATTATTTATAGTGTTATTATTGTAGTAGTATTGTTTCCTAACAATTGATATACACAGGGCCACTGGATCCCAGATCATTTGAGCATTTAGGGATAGTGTTGTTTGGTCTTGTGTGTGTACTGGCACATAAAACACTTTTTCTGTAATCGTTTTTTAATGTTTTTTGAATATTTTATTATTTTTTTTTATTTGAGAGAGAGAGAAAGAGGCAGACAGAGAATGGCATGTCAGGGCCTCCAGCAATTGCAAAAAACTCCAGACATATGTGCCACCTTGTGCATCTGGCTCACATGGGTCCTGGGGAATTGAAACTGGGTCCTTTGGCTTTGCAGATGAGGATCTTAACCACTAAGCCATCTTACCAGCCCTCTGTGTAATCTTGAATGTCACCTCACCTCAGATCACACTTGTAAATCTGAAGAACATGTATCTTTCAAGAGTGTCCTGAAGTTCAGGAGTAGCATAGTGGTGGCCCATGTCTGCATGGTGCATTGTTACACTGTGCAGGTGCTCTGCCCAACGCTCATTGAATGGGGCTGTATCATTACCACTCCATTTGACAGCAAGAACCACAGTGACTTGATGCAGCTTGCTCATTGGCCTTGCTTAGTGGCAGAGATGAGATTGGAGCTGCGCCTGTAAGGATGCCTGCGTGGGAACATTTAACCCTACACAACCTGCACTGTGGTTGGTTTATATTTGCTTTTCTGGTTGGTTTTGGTTCTTAAGACAGGGTTTTGCTAACTTGCAATCCTCCTACCTCCGTATTCCAAGTGCTAAGATTCTAGGTGTGTGCCACCACACCCAGCATGTAGGGGTTTATCTTGGCTGTGCAGGGAATCCCCTGGGCAATCCCCAAAGACCTGCTCAGTCAGAACCTCCAGCCCTTATCTGGAAAAAGTTTCCTGTCTGGGTGTGGAGTCAGTGCTGAAATATAAGCCTCCCTTCCCTTCTCCTCTTAAGCAACCTTTTCCCAACTCACCACAGAGGACTGATCCTTCCATTTCCTCTGGGACCTGAACCAAATCACAGGCTAGGATTGTTGGGGTTGCTTCTGATCCACTCCTGACAGATGTATGTCATCAACTTGCACAACAGGTGGAACAGGCTCCAGTAGCTTCAGGAAGCAACAGCAGTCTTTTGGATCATCCTTCCTCAGTTGTTTGAAGCCATAACCCTGGTCGTGTGACTACTACCAAAGATGCTATGAGCCATAGTGTATGTGTCACCTAACCTTTGCCTTCTTTTTTTTTTTTTTTAATTTATTTATTTGAGAGCAACAGACACAGAGAGAAAGACAGATAGAGGGAGAGAGAGAGAATGGGTGCGCCAGGGCTTCCAGCCTCTGCAAACGAACTCCAGACACATGCGCCCCCTTGTGCATCTTTTGCCTTCTTCTTCTTATTATTTTTTTTAATGAGAGACAAAGAGAATTGTCACGCCAGGTCCTCTGGCCTCTGCAGTCAAACTCCAGAAATGTGTGCCACCTTGTGCATTTGTGCGACCTTGCACATGCATCACCTTATGTGTCTGGCTTACGTGGGATCTGGGGCTTCACAAGCCAGCACCTTAACTGCTAAACCATCTTTCCACACTGCCTTCTTATTATTTAATCACACCTGGCAACTTGATGCTGTCCTGGGTCTTGCAAGCTCCAGAAGCATCTAGGAGGCTCCCAATGGTCATTAAAGCTCACATGTAACCCAAATGTCTTAGGAACCCATGACACTGTAACCATTCTGTCAAGACTGAAGATATTCAAAATGAGATATTTGTGCCCTTCCCTTTGGCTATCAGATTCTTGAAACAAGGGTCCTGAGGAATTAGAATTTCCCCAGGAATCTCATGCTGGAGTGGAGAAACGCTGAAGCCTGGTGCCAGCCAGAGGAAGAACTTGCCTCCCAATAAGTGATTTCACACAGAAGCCGGGCGTGGTGGCGCATGCCTTTAATCCCAGCACTGGAGAGGCAGAGGTAGGAGGATCGCCGTGAGTTTCAGGCCACCCTGAGACTACAAAGTTAATTCCAGGTCAGTCTGGACCAGAGTAAGACCCTACCTCAAAGAGAGAGAGAGAGAGAGAGAGAGAGAGATTTCACACAGTCTGACAACTTGTCACATCACATCATAGGACAGATGAAAGCCAAAACTGATGGCTCGTTGATGGTCAGGAACCACACTTTGACTAGGAGTGCTTAGTTATTGCATAGCTTTTGCCCTTTATTTAAACCTAAACCTCAGTAGGCCTTGGCGGCACACATGTTTAGTCCCAGCATTTGGGAGGCTGAGGCAGGACAATCTCCATGAGTTTGAAGCCAACCTGGGACTACAGAGTGAATTCCAGGTCAGCCTGGATTTATGGATCTATGTAGTCTCAGGGTAGCCTCAAACTCATGGTGATCCTCCTGCCTCTGCCTCCTAAGTGCTGGGATTAAAGGCATGCACCACCACACCCAGCTGACCTATTTGTTTATATCCTATTTCATTTTAACTTCTTGGTTTGGGGGCTTGAATTTCATGCCAGGCAAGCACTCTACTACTAAGCTACGACCCTAGCTCCCTCCTACCCTATTTATTTATTTATTTCAGAGAGACAAAGAGGAAGACAGGAGAGAATGGGCACAAAAGGGCCTCTAGCCACTGCAAATGAACTCCAGACATATGTGCCACCTTGTGCAGCTGGCTTATGTGGGTACTGGGGAACTGAACCTGGGTCCTTAGGCTTCACAGGAAAGCACCTTAACTGCTAAGCCATCACTCCAGCCCTCCCTTCTAGTCTTAACATCAACTCCAAATGACATAATATCTTATACAACATGAATCCTATGTCAACATTTGTTATACTATATTGTCTAGGAAATAATGACAAGAAGAAAAGTCTGTACAGATTCCACATACAACCAATATTTGTCCAAATATTTTCACGCTACTGTTGGCTGGATTTGGGTTGTGCAACCTACAAATGGGGAAGGCAGTTCACGAGGAGCATTAGCATACAGTGAAGCCAGGCATGGTGGCGCACACCTTTATTCCCAGCACCGGGAAAGCAGAGGTAGGAGGATCACCATGAATTTGAGGCCAGCCTGAGACTACATAGTGAATTCTAGGTCAGCCTGAGCTAAAGTGAGATGCTACCTTGGAGAAACAAAAACAAGCAACAAGCAGGGCTGGAGAGATGGCTTAGCAGTTAAGATGCTTGCCTGCAAAGCCTAAAGACCCAGGTTCAAATCTCCAGCACCCACAAAAGCCAAATGTCCATGGTGGCACATGTGTCTGGAGTTCATTTGCAGTGGCTAGAGGCCCTTGTGCACCCATTCTCATTCTCTCTCTCTCATAAATAAATATTTTTTTAAAACAAACACATACAGCATAGCAGGTCCATGGGATGAGCAGCCCTGATGGAGAATCTAGAGAGCAGGGATGGTGCATATATGTCATAGAGAGCACCAAGTGAGGCCCAAAGCATAGGCCAGGGTCCAGGTTAGCAGAGCTTTTCCACCTGCATGTCCCTGAGGAAAGCCGGAAGCATGAAGGGAGACTCAAGGCCACTGCTCTGCTATAATTTCCCAAACTCCTCACAGCTGGAGAAGCCAAGCAGAACCACTCATCAAGAGTCATTTCAGGGCCCCACAAACAATTACACAACTCTTGCCAGGTGCCTTGGGTCAGACAGATGGGACAGGCAAGGTCTGTGTCCTCTGGGAAGTTAATCTAGAAGCAGAGACAGGGTAAACACAGAAGACCTGAGATCAGCACACAGAAGGCTCTCCTTTGACAACCAGCCAGCATTGCTGCTGGTTCTCTGGTTCTAGGAATGGGGTGTCTCTTCCCAGGGTCTCTCCATGGGATGCCTCAGGTGCATGCCTTCTATGGGAAGCAGTAAAATGGAGTCAGTGGTTAATACAATGTCCTTCCTAGCCAGCCACATCCCATCTTAAATTATGCCTGCTATGTGACCTCACCTCACTGAATCTCACTGCCTCATTTATAAAATGGGGATAATAACAGGAACCAACTTACATGGTTGTTGAGATTTTGTTGTTTTTTGAGTTAGAATCTCACTCTAGGCCAGACTGACCTGAACCTCACTCTGTAATCTCAGGCTGATCTCAAACTCATGGCACTCCTCCTACCCTCCTATCTCTCCCTCCAGAGTGTTGAGATTAGTGGTGTGTGCTGCCCTGGCTTTGTTTAAAGGATGGAAGAATTTAAGGAGTAAATTAGAGAAAAAAATGTTTGGCATAATAAGGTGTGGGGAGAAAATGCACGTGGCAAATAGCAAGCCATAGATGCCTTACTATTGTGATGTTTACCCACTTTTAAACACTTCAAAGGGCTGAAGAGATGGCTTAGAGGTAAAGACCTTTGCAGGTAAAGCAAAAGGACCCAGGTTTGATACCCCAGAACCCAAGTAAGCCAGATGCACAAAGTGGTACATACATCTGGAGTTCCTATGTGGCGACGGGAGGTCCTGGCACAGCCAGCCTCTCTATATATCTTTCTCTGTCTCTCTCTCTCTCAAATAAATAAATAAAAATTTTAAAAACATGGCTGGAGATATGGCTTAGCTGTTAAGGCGCTTGCCTACAAAGCCAAAGGACCCAGGTTCAATTCCTCAGGACCCACATAAGCCAGATGCACAAGGTGGCGCATGCATCTTAAGTTTGTTTGCAGTGGCAAAAGGCTCTGACGTGCCCATTCTCCCTCCCTCCCCCCTCCCTCTGTCACTCTCTCAAATAAACAAAAATAAAATATTAAAGTCTTTTTAAAAATCTTTAAATTTTTTACTATATTAAAAAAAAATCTTGAAAGGAAGGGAGGAGGGTACTTAATAGGTTGATATTGTATATATGTAAGTACCATGATTGTGATGGGGAGGTAATATAATGGAGAATGGAATTTCAAAGGAGAAAGTGGGGGGGGGCGAGGGAGAGAATTAACATGGGATATTTTTTATAATCATGGAAAATGCTAATAAAAATTTAAAAAAATAAAAAGAACCTCCCCCCCCAAAAAAAAATCTTCAGGGTTTAGTGGCTAAGGCGTTTGCCTGCAAAGCCAAAGGACCCAGGTCCGATTCCCCAAGACCCACATTAGCCAGATGTTCAAGGGGATGCAAGCGTCCATTCTCTCTCTCTCTCTCCCTCTTTCTCTGTCAAATAAATATTATTTAAAAATCTTCAAAGAAGCATCTTGCATTTGCCTCTTAAATTTCTGAAGCAGCATTTATAGGGTGCTTGCCCTCAGCCCAGGAAGTTATTATACTACTTAACAATCCTTGCAGTTTAGGGGAGGTGAGCTGTCATGGTTTTTGTTTTGTTTGTTTGTTTGCTCATGTGTATGTGTGTGTTTCTTTTATAAACATGATTTTCTTTTCTTTTTTTCTTTCTCTTTCACTTTTCTTTTTCAAGACAGGCTCAAACTCTGGCCCAGGCTGACCTGGACTCATTCTATACCCCCAAGCAAGCCACAAACACTGTGATCCTCATATTTCATCTTCCCAAGTGATGAGATTATGCACCACCACACCCAGCTGTAAACATCATTTTAATACATGGCATAATTTGTTATCTTAACCATCTAAAGTTCATGCTTCAGTAGTGACTAGTATATATACATTGTGGTGCAGTAGATCGCTAGACAATTTTCATTTTACAAAGCTGAAACTCCATATCCAATGAACATTTTATTTCTCTCTTCCTAAACCCCTTGAGGCAGGAGAGAAAGAAAGTTAAGGAGATATGGGAGGGGAAAGCTGTCCCTCACCCTGGGATCTACTTCGAGTTTCTGGCTGAGAGTCAAGAAACTTCAACCCAACTGAGAAACCCAAAATGGTTTAGAGAGAGGAATGTGTCTTCCTAAAGACCCAAACAGGGCTGCTCATAACAACAGGCTGGGCTTGGGAGGCTTAGCTAGTAAGAATGTATGCTGTGCCAGCCAGAGGATCTGACTTTTGAGGCACTTTAAGGTTGGTGGTGCCCCTGAAAGCGAAAGCAAGGAATGCCCTTGAGCCTGTAGGGGATCAGGGACTTCCTTAGCTTTCTTCCCTAAAGGAGTCCTTGCTAGAGGCCAGAAACCTAAGAAGCAGGTTTTCCTTTATTTCCTGGAAGATAATCCTCTTCAAAAAGGATAATTCCATTTCTTAGGAATGTAAATGAGTTTATTCCCTTTCCTGGACACCTGATATGAGAACTAGAACTACTAGACTGATTAGCTCAGCCTACATGCAGTAAATTCCTATGAAAGACCCCAACCAGGGTCTCCAGGTGGGCCTTCCTATTTCTGAAACCCCCCTCCTGGGCAGCAGCTCTACCTATCTCCCTTCCCTTAAGCTCTATAATAAAACTTTTTTTTTTCATTTTTTTGTTTTTATTTATTTATTTATGAGAGAGAGAAAGAGAGAGGGAATGGGTGGGTCAGGGTCTTCAGCCACTGCAATCAAACTCCAGACACGTGTGCCATGTGCATCTGGCTTATATGGGTTCTGAGGAATTGAACCTGGGTCCTTAGGCTTCACAGGAAAACACCTTAACCACTAAGCCATTTCTCCAACACCTCCCCCGCCCTTTTTTTTATTTGTTTATTCTTATTTATTTGAGAGTGACAGACAGAGAAAGAAACAGGCAAAGAGAGAGAATGGATGCGCCAGGGCTTTCAGCCACTGCAAATGAACTCCAGAAGCGTGCATCCCCTTGTGCATTTGGCTAATGTGGGTCCTGGGGAATCGAGCCTTGAACCGGGGTCCTTAGTCTTCACAGCAAGCGCTTAACTGCTGAGCCATCTCTCCAGACCTTCTTATGGCTTTTTGAGGTAGGGTTTCATTCTAGCCCAGGCTGATCAGAAAATCATTACATAGTCTTAGGATAGCCTCCAACTAATGGCAATCCTCCCGCCTCTGCCTCCCAAGTGCTGGGATTAAAGGCATGTGCACCACGCCTGGCCAGCCCCATTTTTAAAAGTTTTTTTCTTTCACTTTTTAAAATTGTTATTGATAAATTCCATAATAACAAACAATATACCATGGTAATTCCCTTCCTGGCCCCACTTTCCCCTTTGGAACTCCGCTCTCCATCATCATATTCTCCTCTCCCCCACCCTCAACAGTCTCTCTTATTTCGATATCATGATCTTTTCTTCCTATTATGATGGTCTTGTGCAGATAGGGTCAGGCTCTGTGGAGGTCATGGATATCCAAGGCATTTGGTGTCTGGAGGAGCACGTTGTAAGGAGTCCTATCCTTCCCTTGGCTCTTACATTCTTTCTGCCACCTCTTCTATAATGGACCCTGAGCCTAGGAAGATATGATAGAGATATTTCTGTGCTGAGCACTCCTCTGTCACATCTTCTCAGCACCATGGTGCCTTCTGAGTCATCCCAAGGTCACTGCCATCTGAAAAGAAAAGCTTCTTGAGCCAAAAGTGAGAATAGCATTATAATATGGGTATAACATTAATAGAAGTACTTACTGGGCAGTTTGGTGGGCATAGTATATGCATTTAGCCAGATACCAGCATATGTTACACCCCTAGGGCTCAAGACTAACCCTGCTGTAGGTTTTCAGTATCAGGAATGTATTCCCTCCCATGGAGCAGACCTCCAGTCCAATTAGAGAGCAGTTGGTTTCCCCCATAACAGACATGCCACTATTGTACCCATTGGCTTATTTTGCCTAGCTAGCCAAACTTAAGGTATGCAGTGTCTACTGTTGAGTATCTTCACTGGTGATTTCTCTCTCTCCCAGTGAACTTCATGCACTGTGGCTTTTTCCAGCTTTCTGTCAGCTGGTCTGCATGGAAGAGGTTTTCAGCTCAGCTCCAGCAGGATTTCTCAGTGGCATTGCAGCCCAAATATGTAAATCTTTAGCAATAGGGTCTTACCATCTATTCCTGGTGGGGAACCAAGGGCCTCGGCAATGGCCTATAATGTTTTAGAAGATACCCCATCCATGGCACTGAAAACTTTCTAGTAATGATCTATGGCTCCTGAGTGTTCCATTGTCCAAAAAAGTAGATTTCCATATGAGTTATTTATATCCTCTTATATTTTGATTAACCCTCTCTCTGCCTTTTCTTTACTCAATCTCTTCCCCTGACCTCACTAAGGCCATTTCACCACCATTAATCTGTTATTCTACTTACATATATACAATATCATCCTATCAAGTCTCCCCCTCTCCCTTTCTATTCCCTTTATATCTCCTTTCTAGCTTACTGGCCTCTGCTGCTGAGTTTTATTCCTACTCACACAGAAGTCTAATCATTTGTAGCTAGGATCCACATATGAGAGAGAACATGTGACATTTGGCTTTCTGGGCCTGGGTTACCTCACTTAGTATAATCCTTTCCAGATCCCATAATTTTCCTGCAAATTTCATAACTTCATTTTTCCTTACCTCTGAGTACAACTCCATTGTGTAAATGTGTCACGTCTTCATTATCCATTCATCAGTTGAAGGACATCTAGGCTGATTCCATTTCCTAGCTTTTTTTTTTTTTTTCTTTTTTTGTGAAGTAGGGTTTCACTCTAGCCCAGATTGATCTGGAACTCGCTCTGTAGTCCCAGGCTGACTATGAACTCTCAGCGATCCTCCTACCTCTGCCTCCCAAGTACTGGTATTAAAAGTATGTGTCATCACACCCAGTTTAAAATAAAATCTTTCTAAACTTCACCCTCTATGGTTTGTGAATCTCATTCACTGAAATTCATAAGACGAGAACCCAGAGGCCACTGACTCAGTGGAAGTTTTGCATGGCCAAATGCTTCTGGTACCCTAACTCCTGAGTTATCACCCACCTAAGAGCTGAGAAAATTTTCATCGCTGTCAGACACCCCATGTGCCTGTATCATTTTGATTTCTATCACCCACACAAAAAATATATACCTGCAACCACAGTGCTGGGGAGACAGGATGATTACTAGGGCTACCTGGTCAACCAGGCTAACCTTTATAAGGGGAGCTCCAGGTTTAGAGAGAGACTCTGTCTCAGGGAAATAGAGTGGAAGATTGATGCAGGAGGATACCCAGCATCTTCCTCTGGCCTCCTTATGAACAGCTAGCATACACACATGCACATGCTATATGTACACACCACAAATACACATAAAAATAAATAAAACTTTAATAGCTTAATATACTTACCTAGGGTCAGAATTTTGTGGCTTTGAATTTAACTGTACTCTTTTCTTATTCCTAATCTTTTTTTTAAATTTATTTATTTACAAGTGATGGGGGGCGGGGGGACTCCAGCCACTGCAAACAAACTCCAGATGCATGTGTTACTTTATGGATCTGGCTTTTCATGGGTACTGGGTAACCAAACCTGGATTGTTAAGCAAGTGCCTTAAGTGCCGCACCATCTCTCCAGCCCTCACTCCTAAATCTAAACATCACACCTCATGAAGCCACTTTACAATTTCATTTATAAAAAGAAATTCTTTTGTTATCTCAAGATAAGAAAACTAAGGGCTGGAGAGATGGCTTAGTCGTTAAGGCATTTGCCTATGAAGCCAAAGGACCCAGGTTCAATTCCCCAGGACCCACATAATCCAGATGCACAAGGGGCACATGTGTCTGGAGTTTGTTTGTAGTGGCTAGAGGCCCTGGCATGCCCATTTTCTCTGTCTCTCTCTTCTCTCTTCTCTCTCTCTCTCTCTCTCTCTTTCTGCTTGCCAATAAATAAAATTTTAAAAACTTTTTGAAAGATAAGGAAAATAAGTAGGGCTCAAAAGATGGCTTAGCGATTAAGGTGCTTGCCTGCAAAGCCAAAAGACTTTGGTTCAATTCCCCAGGACCCACATAAGCCAGGTGCACAAAGTGGTGCATGCATCTGGAGTTTGTTTACAGCAGCTGGAAGCCCTGACATGCCCATTCTCTCTCTCTCTTTCTCTCTCTCTCTCTTTCTTTCTGCCTCTTTCTCTCTCTCAAATAAATAAAAATAAAATATTTTAAACCAAGAAATATAAGTAAATCAGTTCATACTTTTTAAATTAGTTTTTTCTTTCTTTTTTATTAAATTCATTTTTTATTGACAACTTCCATAATTATAGACAATAATCCATGGTAATTCCCTCCCTCCCCTCCAATTTCCTTTTTGCAACTCCACTCTCCATCATACCCCTTCTCCCTCTCAGTCAGTCTCTCTCTTTTTTTTTTTTTTTTTTTTTTTTTTTTTTTCGAGGTAGGGTTTCACTCTGGTCCAGGCTGACCTGGAATTAACTCTGTAGTCTCAGGGTGGCCTTGAACTCATGGCGATCGTCCTACCTCTGCCTCCCGAGTGCTGGGATTAAAGGCATGCACCACCACGCCCGGCCAGTCTCTCTTATTTTGATGTTATCATCTTTTCCTCCTATTATGAAGGTCTTGAGTACATAGTGTCAGGCACTGTGAGGTCATGGATATTCAGGCCATTTTATGTCTGGAGGAGCACATTGTAAGGAGTCCTATCCTTCCCTTGGCTCTTACATTCTTTTTGCTACCTCTTCTGCAATGGCCCCTGAGCCTTGGAAGGTGTGATAGAGATATTTCCATGCTGAGCACTCCTCTGTCACATCTTCTTAGCACCATGGTGCTTTCTGAGTCATCCCAAGGTCACCGCCATCTGAAAAGAGATGCTTCTCTAACCAAAAGTGACAGTAGCATTAATATATGGGTATAAACATTAATAGAAGTGCTTACTGGGCAGTTTGTTGAGCAAAGTATATACATTTAGGCAGATACCAGCAGACATTATACCCCTAGGGCTCATGACTACCCCTGTTGTAGGTTTTCAGTATCAGGGATGTATTCCCTCCCATGGAGCAGGCCTCCAGTCCAATTAGAGAACAGTTGGTTTCCCAAAAACAGACATGCCACTATTACACCTGTTGGCTTATTTGGCCTGGCTGGCCAAATTTAAGGCTTGCAGTGTCCACTGCTGAGTATCTCCACTGGTGATTTCTCTCTCTTCCATTGAACTGCATGCAGCATAGCTTTTTCCATCTATCAACTGGTCTACATGGAGGAGGTTTTCAGCTCAGCTCCAGCAGGATTTCTCAGTGATGTTGCAGCCCAGGTATGTGGAGTCTTCAGCAATAGGGTCTTACCATCTATAATGTTTGGGAGTGACCAAGACCATGCAAACCATTCTGAGGCAAAGATGAAAGCTTTTATTTGGGAAAAGCACAAGCTACAAGGGCTAGCTCTCAAGAAAGGAGCACAGCCAACCTGAGTTTTCAGGTCGAGAGCTTTATTGGACTTTTTCAGTTGGTGGAAGGTGAGGAATCTCGTTTGTTAAGTTGAATAGAAAAATTCCTTCAGGGAGATCCTTACATTAACCATTTAAAATAGCTAGGGTATGACACCAGAAGAGTGACCATGTAACTTATGAGATAAAGGGGCCGGAAACCATGACCTGGGGCATTGTTAGGCAAGGAGGGGTTAATGACTAGGTGGTTTCTTGAGGAATGTGGATAACCCACTTCCTTATGCCTTTGTCACCATTCTGCTGACCTTGATGACTCCATTTTTGGAGGCTGTCCCAACCTAACACCATCTATTCCTAGTGGGAAACCAAGAGCCTTAACAATGGCCTGTAATGTTTTGGGCTAACAACTGGCCAACAACTCAATGGAAGTTATCCCATCCCTGGCACTGAAAAATTTCTAGCACCAATATGGCTTCTGGGTGCTCCACTGTCCAAAAAAGGAGGTTTCCTTATGACTTATTCATACCTTGTTCAATTTTGATTAACCCTCTCCCCACCTGTCCTTTACTTAATCTCTTCCCATGACCTCATTTAGGCCTTTTCACCCCATTAATCTGTTCTTTGCTTACATATATACAATACCATTCTATTTAGTCCCCCATTCCCCTTTATATTCCTTTATATCCCCTTTGTAGCTTGCTAGCCTCTGCTACTGAGTTTTATTCCAACTCACATAGAAGTCCAATCATTTGTAGCTTGGATCCACATATGAGAGAGAACATGTGATGTTTGGCTTTCTGGGCGTGGGTTATCTCACTTTCTTTTTGTTTGTTTTGTTTTTTGGTTTTCAAGGTAGGGTCTCACTGTAGCTCAGGCTGACCTTGAATTCACTATGTAGTCTCAGGGAGGCCTTGAACTCACAGTGATCCTCCTACCTCTGCCTCCCAAGTGCTGGGATTAAAGGCATGAGCCACCACTCCTGGCTCCAATATTTCTTGTTTTGTTTTGTTTTTTGAAGTAGGGTCTCACTCTAACTCAGGCGGACCTGGAATTCACTTTGTAGTCTCAGGCTAGCCTTGAACTCACAGCAAGCAATCCTCCTGCCTCTGCCTCCCAAGGGCTGGAATTCAAGGCATCCAACCAGCTGCATTTTATGAATTTTTAAATGTAACTGTTAGAGTCCCAGAACATTCTATCCACTTCCTGCTCCCCACCGCCCACCTCTAGCCCTACTATAACTTGACCAGAGATTCTGCATCTTCCTCTTTTTATGGTAATTGAGATTTCAAAGAGGGTTGTCTCCCCTCCTCTCCAGTGTGTCCAGACTAGGTCTTAAACTTAGACTCCCTACCTTGTAGTATGGTAACTGACAGCCTTTCTGCACCTGAGCTGAGAGGAAAAACAGCAACTTCCTTCCAGTTACCACCTCTTAACTCTAGATAGGAATTTTAGTCTCAATTCCCCAAGAGCTCAGTAGGAGGTCAAGCCTTCCATTAGAGTTCCCCGTCCCCTTGCTTCACACTCCACCACTCGCCTTGTGTTAAATAAAATCCTGAGCCCAAGAAATTGTCTGTCTTAATTATATAACTTTAATTTTTCAGGAGGGGTTTCTGAGGCAGGGTTTGTTTCACCCTAGCCCAGTTTGTGATCCTCCTACCTCAGCCTCTGCAGTTCTGGTATTCTCAGGGTGGCCTCAAACTCACAGCAATCCTCCTACCTCTGCTTCCCAAGTGCTGGGATTAAAGGCATGCACCACCACACCCAGTTCCAGCCTCAATTTTTTAACATTATAAATTAGAGCACTGCAACTTTAAAAGTCACAGAATCATAGACATAGCCATTATTAAAAAAAAAAAAAAAAAAAAACCTAAGAACAATTGAACAAAACTTAAAGGTATGATGCACTGAAAGACAGGAAACCAGACTGGCACCATGACAGGCTTCAGTAAGGCGCTGCCCTGGCTAGGCCTAAATTTCAAATTCTCACTTAGGCAAAGAACCAGGGTCAGCCCCTAGACATGTCAAGGCATGTCCAAGACTTGTCCCTTCTGCCTCTCTGTACCAGCCAATCAAAAGAATGCAAGTACAGTTACTGTTTAAACCAACCAATCATGTACCCGACCCCTACTTCTTTGTTCAAATCCCTATAAAAACCCTGCCCTCCTGCTACTTGGGGCTCTTGCACGGATCCACTGTGCTGGTGAGGTCAAGAGTCCGAGTTTAAGCCCGAAGCCTTTGCATGCATGTTTGGTTCTCCTTGGTGGTCTCTGGGGCACCAAGAACTCAGCATAACATGCACCACCATGCCTGAGTATGTCCTGGGTGTGTACTGTCCTTTTCCTAAGCATCTCTTTCTGTCCTAATGCCCACCCATTATCTGTACCTAATAATTCACTCAGCCAGGAGTGGTGATGCACGCCTTTAATCCCAGTACTAATCAGATGGAGGTAGGAGGATGGCCTGAGTTCATGACCACCCTGAGACTACATAGTGAATTCCAGGCTAGCCTGGGCTAGAGTGAGGCCTACCCCAAAACAAAAACAAACAACAACAACAAAATCCAAGACACACAACATGATTTGTGGAACTCAGGGCAAAATGAAACTGTAAAGTTCTATGTTCAAACTGTATAGAGAATGTCAAGATGGTTATTGGTAGAGTACTACTCCACATGCAGGGCCTTTCTGAAGACAGTCATGAAGTAAGGCTAGGCCTAGAGAAAGTCAAAGGCCAGAGAAACTAAGTGGCTTTCCCAAGGTCACATAAAAACTGTTGGAGCCAGAATTCAAGCCCAGCCTGTAAATCTACACAGTATTTTTTGCTTATTAATAAGAATAAGAGGACCAACATCGAGCTGGAAAGATTGATCAGTGGTTGAGGTGCTTGCTTGCAAAGCCTAATAGCTGGGTTCTATTGCAGTCAGGTTCACATTGCTGGCAGAAATCCCTAACCAATAGAAGCTTTTGGGGGGGGGGGATTATTTTGGCTTACAGACTCAAGGGGAAGGTCCACAATGGCAGGGGGAAATGATGGCATGAGCAGAGGATGGACATTACCTCCTGGCCAACATAAGGTAGACGACAGCAACAGAAGAGTATGCCAAACACTGGCAAGGGAAAACTGGCTATAATACCCATAAGCCTGCCCCCAACAATACACTGCCTCCAGGAGGTGTTTAATTCCCAAATCTCCATCAGCTGGGAACCTAGCATTCAAAACACCTAAGTTTATGGGGGACAACTAAATCAAACCACCACATTCTGCCCCTGGCCCCCATAAATGATACCCATACATGATATAAAATACAGTGCATTTAGTCTAACGTTAAAAGTCCCCATAGTGGCTGCAGCTCATAGCACTGGCAGGATGGGCAAGTGTCTCCACCTGAGTACTTCCAGGAAGCTCCACAGGCACCACCACAATCAGAAGTGGCTTGACAGGCAGTACAAGAAGGCCCACTGGGCACCACCCTGTGGCCAACCCTTTCGGAGGCGCTTCCCACGCCAAGGGGATTGTGCTGGAGCGAGTGGATGTCGAAGCTATGAAGCCCAGTTCTGCTATCCGGAAGTGTGTCTGTGCCCAGCTCATTAAGAACAGCAAGAAGATGGCAGCATTTGTGCCAATGATGGCAGCTTGGACTTCATTGAGGAAAATGATGAAGTTCTGGTGGCTGGGTTTGGTCGCAAAGGTCATGCTGTTGGTGATATTCCTGGAGTCTGCTTCAAAGTGGTTAAAGTCTCCAGTGTGTCTCTTTTGGCCCTGTACAAAGGCAAGAAAGAAAGGCCAAGATTGTAAATTTTTATGATAGAAACACAGAAATAAATTTTCATAATCAAAATAAAATAAATAAAAGTCCCCATAGTTCTTATCAATCCTAATGATGTTCAAACATGCCCATAATCCAAGATCTTTTAACTAAGCCATAATACCAAAAAATCCCACAAAACCCCATAATGGCACAGAATAAACATTCACACTGCAAAAGATGGCATTAGACATAGCAAAGAAGCATTCAGCCAATACAAGATTTAGATAGGGCAAACATCAAACTCTGTAGCTCCAAGTCCAACAACTCTAGTCAGTGACAAGTCTCCAAGTCCAATAATTTTAACCAGCAACAAGTCTCTGGAGTTCTAATTCCACCACTCCAGTTAGGCTACTCAGTCCTGGAAAACTTCACCAGGGCCGGCAGCTCTCCCTAGCAGCCATCTCATGGTCCTATTATCTCCACTGGGTCTACACTGCAACCCACGGTTCATCCTCATGGCTCCATTGGGTTTCCATACAGGCATCCAGCAAACCTGCTTAACATTGCCCATGGCCATTTCCAAAACACAAGACCATGTTGCAAAACTCAATGACCCTCTCTTTCCTGCATTTCTTTTTTTTTTAATATTTTTTATTGACAACTTCCATAATTATAAACAATATCCCATGGTAATTCCTTCCCTCCCCCACTTTCCCCTTTGAAACTCTACTCTCCATCATATCCTCTCCCCCTCTCAATCAGTCTTTCTTTTATTTTGATGTCATCATCTTTTACTTCCTATTATGATGGTTTTATGTAGGTAGTGTCAGGCACTGTGAGGTCATGGATAGCCTGGCCATTTTGTGTCTGGAGAAGCACGTTGTAAAGAGCCCTACCCTTCCTTTGGCTCTTCCACAATGGACCCTGCGCCTTGGAAGATATGATAGAGCTATTTCCATGCTGAGCACCCCTCTGTCATGTCTTCTCAGCACCATGGTGCCTTCTGAGTCATCCCAAGGTCACTGCCATCTGAAAAGCCTTCTCTTGTTTTCTGAGACAGGGTTTCCTGTAGCCTAGGGTCACCTCTGACTTACTGTATAACTGAGGATGACCTCAAACTTCTGAACCTCCTGCCTCCATCTCTGTGCTGATATTATAGTGAGCCACCACTCCCTGTGCTGGGGATTGAACCCAGGACTTTGTGCATGCTATCTTTCCTGCATTTCTTATACTCCACAATACCAGGTAGGGTGCCAATTTGTTAATCCAGTGGGGGAATAAAACAAACTTTGAAGAACAAGACACTCCTTGAGCACTCAGGCCCCTTCAAGAGTCTACATCCTTTCTGTTTCCCCAGTGCAGGCCAACTGGCCCAATCTCAATGGTTGTAATCTCTCAAACAATTTGCCAGTGAATAAGACAGCAGTCTAGGCCCAAAGATCTCACCTTTTTAAAAATATATTTTATTAAATAAAAAATATATATATATATTTTATTTACTTATTTAGAGAGAGAGAGGGCACACCAGGGCCTCCAGACACTGCAAATGAACTCCAGATGCATGCACCCACTGTGCATCTGGCTTAAGTGGGACCTGGGGAATCAAACTGGGGTCCTTTGACTTTGCAGGCAAATGCCTTAACCGCTAAGCCATCTTCTCCAGCCTGATTTCACTTTTTTATTTGCCATATTCCTCTGCTCACACCAGTTCATTTCTACGCAAAGCAACCCTGCACAACTTCTCAGGACAAGGGCATAACAGCAAGCCTCACACAAACTGCTAGCCCAGTCCAAGCAAAGCTCTTTCTCACCCTTGTAAGCCAAACCTCACAGTCCATAGTTCTTACTGCATTCGGGTCTTTCAACTCTGACCAGAATAGTCCATCAAGCTGTACTTACAGCACTGCAAGGAATCTCTTAGGCCAAGGTTTCAACTCCTTCCACATTCCTTTTGAAAATCAGCTCCAAAAGGCCAAAACCACATAGTCAGGTGTCTAGGAGCAATGCCACTCTTGGTACCAACATTACTGTTGTAGTCAGGTTCACATTGCTGGCAGAAATCACCTAAGAGCAGCTTTTGGGAAAAAAGGGTTTATTTTGGCTTACAGACTCAAGGAGAAGCTCTGTGGTGGTAGGGGGAAACAATAGCATGAGCAGAGGGTGGATATCACCCTCTAGCCAACATCAGTGGACAATAGCAACAGGAGAGTGTGCCAAACACTGGCTAGGGGACACTGGTTACAATACCATAAGCCCACCCTCAATAAGACACTGCCTCAAGGAGACAGTAATTCTCAAATCTCTATCAGCTGGGAACCTAGCATTCAGAACACCTAAGTTTATAAGGGGCACCTGAATCAAATCAGGTAAAGCCAGATGCACAAAGTGGTATATGCATAAGTAGTTTGCAGCAGCAAGAGGCCCTATATGCTTGTGCTCTCACTCACTTTCTCTCTCTCTCTCTCTCTCCCCCGCCCCTCTCTCTCTCTCCTTGCAAATAATAAACAGCTAAATAAGTAAATACTGAGGCAGCTTTTGGGGCCCAAAGTTTTATTTAATGCTAGGTGAGAAAGCGGCAGAGTTCAGAGCAAGAAGAAAGAGGATTACAAGCCACCCAGTAGAGAAAGAGAGGTGATTATAAGCCTTTTAGGAGGGACTTTTCTTGGGATCTAATACCCTCATGCATTCAAGGGCCTTGATTTCATAACCAGTGATTGCTTAATACCCATCACAAATTTGGTATCTGGGAGACTGAATGAACAGGTCACACTGCTCAAGAGAAAAGAAACTTGCTCAAAGGTGATTACTTTGCCTCAACACCCATTCTTATTCCTCATTCACCACATTTATCTAGAATCATGGAGTTCCTAGGAGAAGCAAGCAGGCATGGAGGCTTATGTCTGTCTGCATGTATTGCACACAGGCCTGACACCTTTATGAGACCTTACCATGCCAGAGTATTCCTGCTCCAGTCCCACTTTTATAGGCTGGAGTAAAAATAAAAGACACTGAATAATGTAAGGCCACTGGTGACATGTTCTTACTCCAGGTCCCTAGGGTCACTCAGAGAAGTATGACCACGTCCCCTGTCTGATTGCTATATGAGAAAACTAGAATCACATTATTAAAATATAGGCAGAAATGAATATTAGTTGTGGTTACCACAGTAAGTATAAAACAATGCCTAACATCAAGATTCAAGAGCCTGTCTAAGAAAGAAAATCTGACAGGAAAAAGAGAGCCAGAGTTTGTGGCACATACCTTTAATTGTAGCACTTGGGAGATAGAGGCAGGAGGATTCGGAGTTTAAAGACATTCTTATCTATACAGCAAGTTCCAGGTCAGCCTTGACTATATGAAACCCTGTCCCAGAAGTCAAAACCCTGGGTTGAGAAGATGGCTAAATGGTTAAAGGCACCTGTTTGCAAAGTCTACTGCTGGCCCAAGTTCGATTGCCCAGTACCCATGTAAATCCCAGATGCACAAACTGGTGCATGCATCTGGAGGCCCTAGTTTATGTTCTCTCCCCAACCTCATAAGTAAGTCAAATATTAGAGAAAGAAGGAAGGAAGGAAGAGAGGAGGGGAGGAAGGAAGGAAGGAAGGAGCAAGCCAGCCTGGAGGGCTGGAAAGATGGCTCAGCCGTTACAGGCACTTGTTTTCAAAGCCTGATAGCCAGCCAGGGCTCCATTCCCCAGTACACACATAGGCCAGATGCATCAGGTGGAACAAGTATCCTGAGCTCATTTTCAGTGGCAAGAAGCCATGGTGTGTTCATTCTCTCCTTCCCTCTCTCCTCCATCTCCATCTCTCTCTGCTTGCAGATAAATAAATATTAAGAAGAAGGGGGGTATAGAAATGACTTATTGGTTAAGGCATTTGCCTGCAAAGCCTAAGGACCCATATTCGAATCCCCAGATCCCACATAAGCCAAACGCCCAAGGTGACACATGCACAAGCACAAGGTGACACAAGCTCACAAGGTGGCGCACATGTCTGGAGTTCAATTGCAGTGGCTGAAGGCCCTGGCGTGCCAATTCTCTGTCTCTCTCTTTCTCATATAAAACAACCCCTGCTCCCCGCAAAAAGGCTGTCTGTAGGGCTTGCCTCGAAGAAACATAAAACAAAGGGTAACTAATGTTTTTTTTTTTGGGGGGGGGAGGTTGTTTGTTTGGTTTGGTGTTTCAAGGTAGGGTCTCACTCTAGCCCAGGCTGACCTGAATTCATTATATAGTCTCAGGGTGACCTCAAACTCACATCAATCCCCCTACCTCTGCCTCCCAAGTGCTAGGATTAAAGGCGTGTGCCATCACACCTGGTGCAATTCTTTTTTAAATTTTATTTATTTATTTGCAAGGAGGAAGGGAGAGGGAGAGAAAGAGAAAGAGAGAGAATGGATATGCCAGGGCATCTTGCCACTGCAAACAAACTCTAGCTGCATGTGCCTCTTTGTACATGACTTTATGTGAGTACTGGGGAATTGAATTTGGGTCGCCAGGCTTTGCAATCAAGCACTTTAACCACTTTGCCATCATTCCAGTTCTGGAAACTAATTTTTTTGTTTTGCTTTATTTTTCAAGGTAGGGTCTCTCTCTAGCCCAAGCTGACCTGGAATTCATTATAAAGTCTCAGGGTGGATTTGATCTCTTGGCAATCCTCTGCCTCCCAAGTGCTGGGATTAAAGGCATGTGCCACCACGCCCATCTCTTTTTTTAAAAAAAAAAAATTATTTATTTGTTTATTTATTTGAGAGAGAGAGAGAGGCAACTAGTGAGACAGAATGGGCATGCCAAGGCCTTGAGCTACCGCAACCAAACTCTGAACACATGTGCCACCTTGTACATCTGGCTTATGTAGGCACTGGGGAATCAAACCTGGGTCCTTAGGCTTTGCAAGCAAGCACTTAATAGCTAAGCCATCTCCCCAGCCCAGGAACCCAGTTCTTCTTTTTATTTATTTATTTTTTTTTAATTTTTTTTTAATTTATTTATTTGAGAGCGACAGACATAGAGAGAAAGACAGATAGAGGGAGAGAGAGAATGGGCGCGCCAGGGCTTCCAGCCTCTGCAAACGAACTCCAGACGCGTGCGCCCCCTTGTGCATCTGGCTAACGTGGGTCCTGGAGAACCGAGCCTCGAACCGGGGTCCTTAGGCTTCACAGGCAAGCACTTAACTGCTAAGCCATCTCTCCAGCCCTATTTATTTATTTTTATTTTTTGGTTTTCTAAGGTAGGGTCTCACTCTAGCTCAGGCTGACCTGGAATTCAGTATGTATTCTCAGGGCGGCCTCGAACTCTTGGTGATCCTCCTAACTCTGCCTCCTGAGTGGGGAACCCAGTTCTTAAAAGGGCCTGCTTGTTTCGGAGAGTCTTTGCTGGCAGTCAAGGGAAAAGTCAGGTGGAAACACGGAGTACACAAATGGCTTAGGCATGTTTCTGATGGCATGGCATCTTGTGTTCTTATTCCCTGCTTCAGTTTAACAGTTCATTGTTTATCTTCAAACAATGAATAGCTGTGAACCTCCTCACCCACCTGCACACCAGATCGTTACTAGTCATTTGAATCTCCTGGAGGTGTCCTCCTCGCTCGAAGCCAACTGTTTTCCTAAGATCTATGCGCCCACTTCCCTCTGCAGTTGCATGCAACATGCACACTGGCCAAGGAAAGTTCTGCTTTGCTGCGCCTTTGCTGTCTATTCGAGACAGAGCCTCACTCTAGCCCAGGATGATCTGCAATTCTGAACAATCTTACTATCTCCGTGTCCTGAGTGCTGGGGTTAAAGGTGTGTACCACCACATCTGACTTTATATGTCTTTAAAATTCATAACAGGGTTATTTTAATATGTAATCTATCTTGTTACTGTTGTTGGGGATTTGGGACAGAATCCTTCTTTAAATTTTTTTTTTTTTTTTTTTTTTTTTTTTTTTTTTTTTTTTTGGTCTTTCAAGGTAGGGTCACTCTAGCCCAGGCTGACCTGGAACTCACTCTGTAGTTTCAGGGTGGCCTTGAACTCACAGCAATCCTCCTACCTCCTGAGTGCTAAGATTAAGCATGTGTGCCACCATACTCAGCTTAAAAAAAAAAGAAAACAAGCATGGTGGTGCATGCCTTTAATCCCAGCACTAGGGAGGCAGAGGTAGGAGGATCGCTGTGAGTTCAAGGCCACCCTGAAACTACAGAGCGAGTTCCAGGTCAGCCTGGGCTGGAGTGAGACCCTACCTTGAAGAAAAAAAAAAAAAACTTTCATGATTGTTATTTTGTTTTTTATTTATTTGAGAAAGAGAGAGACAGACAGAGAGTGTGGGTATGGTGGACACACCAGGGTTTCTTACCAGTGCAAATGAACTGCAGACACATGCATTACTTTGGCTTTATGTGGTTACTGGAGAACCGAACTAAGGCCATCATCAGGCTTTACAGGCACCTTTAATCGCTGAGCCATCTCTCCAGTCTTAAGAACCTTCTTTTTTTCTTTTTCTGGTTTTTCTAGGTAGGGTAAAAACCTGTTTTATTGACAGCCAGCATTCATTCATATTCACAGTGTGCCTTGACCATAATCTCCTTCTACCACCTTCCTTTCCCTTCCCTATGTCCTTTTATTGAATCCCTTCTCTTTAGCCCTACCCCCTCTTCTATTTTGATGTCATCTTTCTTTGTTTCTTTTCTTTCTTTCCTTCCTTCCTTCTTTCGGTTTTTTTGTTTGTTTGTTTGGTTGGTTTTTTTTTTTTTTTTTTTTTTTTGTATTTTCAAGTTAGGGTCTCACTCTAGCCCAGGCTGACCTGGAATTCACCATGTAATCTCAGGGTGGCTCCCAAACTCAGGGCGATCCATCTACCTCTGCATCCCAAGTACTGGGATTAAAGGCATGCACCACCATGCCCAGTTTTTTGTTTGTTTGTTTGTTTTGTTTTGTTTTTGTTTTTTGAGGTAGGGTCTCCCTCTTGCCCAGGCTGAGCAATTCCCCAGTACACACGTAAAACCAGATGTACAGGGTAGGGCATTTACCTGGAGTTGGTTTGCAGTAACAAGAGACCCTGGCTTGCTCATTCATTGTCATTTTCTCTCTCCCTACTTGAAAATAATTTTTTTTTTTGTTTAAAAAAAGACCAAGCATGGTGGTACAGGCCTTTAATCCCAGCACTTAGGAAGCAGAGGTAGGAGAATCACTGTGAGTCTGAGGCTACCCTGAGACTACATAATGAATTCCAGGTCAGCCTGGGCTACAGCCAGACAGTACCTTGGAAAAGCATTTGTTTATAAGGTCACCAGCAAGCAACAGGGTATTGGTAAGTCAATGATTCCAAGCAGTACAGCCCAGGGAATTTCCCTCAGAGTTTCCAGAGGCCCATACACATAGTACCCAGGTCCTTGATGTCTGCTACAGAAAATGTTATCACAAGTTAGTGCATCTGTTGATTAAGCAGAAGGACCAAATGCACTTGAGAGTGGAGTGTGGATGTGGGGAGAGGGGCCCAACCTAAGGGCCTCAGCAGTAGCTGCATGTGTGATTTGGGAGCTTTGAAGCTACTTCATCGGCAACTAAGTGTGTATGTTTGGGAAAGCGTGGTCAAGTATAGTTACTTTTCTTATCCACAGGATTATTTCATTGAAGAGGAGATTTTGTTGGTACTCTGATGCTTGGAGCTAGAGGAGGAGTGCTAAGATAGACAAAGCATTCATTTAAGGCATTCTCTCTCCCTGTCTCTTTTTTCTTTCTTAGTATTTAAAAATATGTTTTTGTTTGTTTTTTTTTTCAAGGTATGGTTTGGCTAATATATATATATATATATTGGTTTTTCGAGGTAGGGTTTCACTCTAGCCCGGGCTGACCTGGAATTCACGATGTAGTCTCAGGATGGCCTCAAACTCACAGTGATCCCCCTGCCTTTACCTCCCAAGTGCTGGGATTAAAGGCGTGCACCACCACGCCCGGTTAAAAACATATTTTTATTTGCTTATTTAATAGACGGGGTGGGGAAAGGATGTGCCAATGCCTCTTGTGGCTGCAACCACACTCTAGACACAACTGCCATTTTGTACATCTGGCTTTACATGGATACTAGGAAATTTAACCCAGGCTGGCAGGCCTTTCAAACAAGCGCCTTTAGCCACTAAGCCATCTCCCCAGCCCTTTTTCCTTCTTCTTTCTTTCTTTCTTTCATTTTTTCTTTCTTTCTTCTCTCTTTCTTCCCTCTTTTCTTTCTTTTTGAGGTAGGGTCTCACTCTAGCTGAGGCTGATCTAGAACTCACTCTGTAATTCTAGGCTGGCTTCCAACTCACAGTGATCCTCCTACCTCTGCCTCCAGAGTTCTGGGATTAAAGACGTGCACCACTATGCCTGGTTTAAAGTTAATGTACAACTTTTATATATATATATACATATATAATATTATATTTCAAAGGGGAAAGTGGGGGGGAGGAGGGTATTACCATGGGATTTTTTTTATAATCATGGAAAATGTTAATAAAAACTAAATTTAAAAACAATGTGCACCACTATGCCTGGTTTAAAGTTAATGTATAACTTTAATACATATATATATATATATATATATATATATGTATTATATATGTATATATAATTTATTTGAGAGAGAGGAAGAAAAACGAGACAGACAGAGAGAGCATGACAGGGCCTGCTCCTCCTGCCTCTACCTCCCAAGTGTTGAGATTGTAGGTATGTGCCTAACTTGGAGACCCTTTCTTACATGTAGGAGGCCACAAGAAGAGGTTAAATTTAAGGCATAGCCATTTATTTTTATTTATTTATTTATTTGACAGAGAGATAAAATGGGTATGCCATGGCCTCCAGCCACTGTAAAAACTCTAAACACATGGGCCACCTTGTGCATCTGGCTTATGTGGGTCCTGGGGAATCAAACCTGGGTCCTTTGGCTTTGCAGGCAAGCGCCTTGACCATTAAGCTATCCCT
Source organism: Jaculus jaculus (assembly GCF_020740685.1). NCBI lineage: Eukaryota > Metazoa > Chordata > Mammalia > Rodentia > Dipodidae > Jaculus > Jaculus jaculus. The sequence goes on along the minus strand of NC_059113.1, from coordinate 56,456,082 downwards.
CCAGCCCTCATTAGCCTTTATTATTATTATTTTTTTTTTTGAGGTAGGGTCTCACTCTAGCCCAGGCTGACCTGGAATTCACTATGTAGTCTCAGGATGGCCTTGAACTCATGTTATGTGATCCTCTGCTTCTGGAGTGTTGGGATTAAAGGCTTGTGCCACCACACCCGCTCATTAGCCATTTTTACGCTTTTGTGTGTGTGTGTGTGTGTTTGTGTGTGTGTGTTTAAGTGTATATGTGGTGTGTATGAATATTTTTGCATAATTGTAAGCATGTGGGTAGGTGTGCCTGTGTGGAGGCTAGACAACAATACCAGGTGTCTTCTTCGACCACGTTCCACTTTTATTTATCTATCTTAAGCTTTGTTTTGTTTTTGTTTGTTTTTGCCTTTTCGAGGTAAGGTCTTGTTATAGCCCAGGCTGACCTGGAATTCACTTTGTAGTCTCAGGCTGGCCTCAAACTCATGGTGATCCCCCTGCCTCTGCCTCCCGAGTGTGCCACCTTGCCCGACTAAAATATATATATATGATTAATTTATTTGAGAGAGAGTGAGAGAAAGAGGCAGGTAAAGAGAGAATAGGTGGCCAGGTCCTCTAGCCACAGCAACCAAACTCCAGGTGCATGTGCCATCTTGTGTATCTGGCTTTACATGGGTCCTTAGGCTATATAGACAAGCACCTTAACTGCTAAGCCATCTTTCCAGCCCCTAAAGAATTTTTTTTAATATTTTATTTGTTTATTTGAGAGAGAGGTAGGGAGAAAGGACAGAGAAAATAGGTGAGCCAGGGCTTCCTGCCACCTTGTGCATCTGGCTTCACATGGGTACTAGGGAATCGAACCCAGGTTGTCAGACTTTGAAGCAAGAGTATTTAACCACTAACCAATCTCCCATCCCTTATCTATCATCTATCTATCTATCTAATTTGTTTTTTGTTCCTACCCTGGAATAACAACTTTATAATGTTTTGCAGTAGGGTACATTAGTAATTGTAGCCATACATTATGATTCCCATTTCATTTCTTTTAAAAACATTTTATTTTTATTTATTTGAGGAGAAGGAAAGAGGCAGTGAGAAAGAAAGAGAATGGGTGCCCCAGGGTCTCCAGCTACCATAAATCCTGAATCATAATTGCTGAAGATGACAGTGGTGAAGCTCTAAGTATACTGGTCTTAAATAGGTTAAAAGTTGGTCTTCAGGTTGTAGCAGTCAAAGCTCCAGGTTTTGGTGACAATAGAAAGAACCAGGTTAAGGATGTGGCTATTGCTACTGGTGGTGCAGTGTTTGGAGAAGAGGGACTGACCATAAATCTTGAAGATGTTCAGCCTCATGACTTAGGGAAAGTCAGAGAGGTCATTGTCACCAAGGATGATGCCATTCTTTTGAAAGGAAAAGGTGTCAAAACTCAAATTGAAAAACGTATTTAAGAAATCCCAGAGCAATAGGTTTGGGAGACTTCCGGTTAAGGTGGCAGCTTAGGTACCACGCCAGAGCAGCCTAGGGGGGAAAAGACCTAAAAAACTCAGCAAAATACACACTTTTACTGAAAAGTGAGGTGTATAGGAAATCAAAATGGCAGTGGAGAAGTAGAAAAGATCCAGAGCCCACACAGGCTGGCAAGAGCGGCCCCAGCAGGTCCACCAACCGCAGCAGCACACCAGAAAGTCGCCAGGTGTGGCTGGAGCCACAAGAAAAGCCAGGTGCAGGGAGTTTTCACTCACACCAGAGCTCTCTGCAACTCAAGAAACATGAAGGGAGAGCAGCTGTGAACAGCAGAGGCATAGACCATGAGGTAGAAGAACACATGGAACAGTGAGAGAACTAGAACAGCTGGGGCTCCCTGCCCTCCCCCACCACCTGTGCCGTGCTCCAGCAAACAGAGCAGCAGTCCCAGAACCTGGCCACACAAACGTGAGCCGACAACAGGACCCAAACAAGAGCAGAGTCCGGCAGCAACATCAGTGGCTCTGGCACCAGCAGCAGTGGCCCCAGCAGCGGCAGATGCAGTAGCGGCAGCAGCAGCAGATCCAGCAGCAGCTTCAGAGGCAGCAGTCGCAGATCCAGCAGCAGCAGTGGAGGATCCAGCAGTGGCAGCTAAAGCAGCAGCAGCAGCAGTGGTGGACCCAGCAGAGGCGACAGACCCAGCAGCGGGAGCTTTAGCAGCAGCAGCAACAGATCCAGCAGCGGCACCTTCAGGAGCAGCAGTGGCAGTTCCAGGAGCGTGGGTGCCAATCTGCAGGGCCACAGTTGCCAGGCTCAGTTTGCCCTGCAGGAAAAGCCAGTGCCCAGCTCCAGAAATCAGAACAGCAGCCCAACAACCCAGCCAGCAACTTGACTGAGACCAAAATCATCCAAAAAGGTAACTGGGATTGTACTAGGGAAGGTTCTTACTTGGTCACAAGCTGACTTGGATCCCTCAACAGACCAGAAATCTTAACCTCTTTGTTGATAGAGGATCAGGTTGTTATAATAACTACTCTTGCATAAATACTTGGTGCTGTTTTTGATTGAATGTGTACAGTGTTTAGTTAAATTTTAGAATCTACATGTATCTTATTCCACTAAGCCTACTTGAATACTCCCATAGCAGGCAAACTCAACTCCTAGGAACATCTTTGTAGATACTCTGAGAGTCTTAAGAGCCACACCTAACACCTTAAGCTCCTACCCTGAAGATATATAACATCAAATCAATCGATACAGCTAAGAATACCCAGATAGCTAGAAAATCCAAGTAAATGGGCCTAGAAAACAAGCAGGGGTTGCTATCCTAATATCTGACAAGGTAGACTTTAGTCCAACGTTAGTCAAGAAAGATAAGGAAGGTCACTTTATATTGATTAAGGGCACACCCCAACAGGAGGACATTACAATCCTAAACATATATGCACCTAATATGGGGGCTCCCAAATTCACCAAACAAACACTATTAGAACTAAGGTCACAGATAACACCAAACACAGTGGTGGTGGGTGACTTTAACACCCCACTCTCATCAATTGACAGGTCATCCCGGGAAAAAATAAACAAAGAGGCATCTGGATTAAATGAGGTCATAGAAGGAATGGACCTAACAGATATATACAGGACATTTCATCCAAAGGCTGCAGAATATACATTCTTTTCAGCAGCACATGGAACATTCTCTAAAATAGACCATATATTAGGACACAAAGCAAATCTTAACAAATTCAGGAAAATTGAAATAATTCCTTGCATTCTATCTGACCACAATGGAATTAAACTACAAATCAGTAGCAAGAAAGACTATAGAGCACACACAAAATCATGGAAACTAAACAATACACTACTAAATGATGAATGGGTCAATGAAGAAATCAAAAAATTTATAGAGGGGCTGGAGAGATGGCTTAGCGGTTAAGCGCTTGCCTGTGAAGCCTAAGGACCCCGGTTCAAGGCTTGGTTCCCCAGGTCCCACGTTAGCCAGATGCACAAGGGGGCGCACGCATCTGGAGTTCGTTTGCAGAGGCTGGAAGCTCTGGCGCGCCCATTCTCTCTCTCTCCCTCTACCTGTCTTTCTCTCTGTGTCTGTCGCTCTCAAATAAATAAATAATTAATTAAAAAAAATTATAGAGTCAAACAATAATGAGAACACAACATACCAAAATCTCTGGGACACAATGAAGGCAGTTCTAAGAGGTAAATTTATAGCTTTAAGTACCTATTTAAGAAACTAGAAAGGTTGCAAGTAAACGACCTAATGCTTGACCTTAAAGTCTTGGGAAAAGAAGAACAAGGCAAACCAAAAATCAGTAGATGGGAAGAAATAATAAAGATTAGGGCAGAAATTAATGAAATAGAAACAAACAAACAAAAAACAATCCAAAGAAATAATGAAAAAAAGAGTTGGTTCTTTGAAAGGATAAACAAGATTGATAAACCCTTAGCAAATATGACCAAAGAGAGAAGAGACACAAATTAATAAAATCAGATACGAAAAAGGTAACATCACAACAGATTCCAGAGAAATTCAAAAAATCATAGGGACATATTATAAAAGCATATACTCCACAAAGTATGAAAATCTGAAAGAAATGGATGATTTCCTTGATTTATATGACCTACCTAAATTAAATCAAAATGAGATTAATCACTTAAATAGACATATAAAAAATCATGGAGATCTGAACAGTTATCAATAATCTCCCAACTTAAAAAAAGGCCAGGCCCAGATGGATTCATTGCTAAATTTTACCAGACCTTTGAGGAAGAGCTAACACCATTGCTTCTTAAGCTTTTCCAGGAAATAGATAAAGGAGGAATTCTACCAAACTCCTTCTATGAGGCCAGCATCACCCTGATACCAAAACCAGGCAAAGATAGAACAAAAAAAGAAAATTACAGACCAATCTCCCTCGTGAACATAGATGCAAAAATTCTCAACAAAATATTTGCAAACAGAAATATATCAAAAAGATCATTCACCCTGACCAAGTAGGATTTATCCCAGAGATGCAGGGATGGTTCAATATACACAAATCTATAAAAGTAATACATTATATAAAAGGTTTGAAGGACAAAAATCTCATGATCATCTCATTAGACACAGAGAAAGCATTTGACAAAATCCAACATCCCTTCATGATAAAAGTCCTACAGAGACTGTGAATAGAAGGAATATATCTCAATATAATAAAAGCTATTTATGTCAAGCCTACAGCCAACATATTACTAAATGGGGAAAAATTGGAAGCTTTTCCACTAAAATCAGGAACTAGACAAGTGTGTCCACTGCCCCCACTTTTATTTAATATAGTTTTGGAAGTCTTAGCCATAGCAATAAGGCAAGAGACACACATAAAAGGGATAAAATTGGAAAGGAAGAGATCAAGTTATCATTATTTGCAGATGATTGGGCTTCTGCGTGAGAAGGAAAATACCTAGTAGCAGAGGCCAGTAAGTTAAAAAGGAGATATAAAGGGAAGAGAAAGGAAGGGAGGAGGGTACTTAATAGGTTGGTATTGTATATATGTAAGTACAATGATTGAGATGGGGAGGTAATATGATGGAGAATGGAATTTCAAAGGGCAAAGTGTGGGAGGGGAGGGAGGGAATTACCATGGGATATTTTTTTATAATCATGGAAAATGTTAATAAAAATTTAAAAAAAGAAATCACAGAGCAGTTAGACACCACAACTAGTGAATATGAAAAGGAAAAACCGAATGAGTGACTGGCAAAGCTTTCAGATAGAGTAGCTGTGCTGAAGGTTGGTGAAACAAGCAATGTGGAGGTAAATGAGAAGAAAGACAGAGTTATAGATGCCCTCAATGGTAGGAGAGCAGCTGTTGAAGAGGCATTGTTCTAGGGGGCAGCTGTGCTCTCCTCTGCTGCACTCTAGCCTTGGACTCTTTAAAGCCTGTTCATAAAGATCAAAAAATTGGTATAGACATTATTAGAAAATCACTCAAAATCCCTGCAATGACAATTGCTAAGAATGCAGGTATTGAAGGATCTTTGATAGTTGAGAAAATCCTGCAAAGTTCCTCAGAAGTTGGCTATGATGCTATGCTTGGAGAATTTGTGAATATGGTGGAGAAGAGAATCATCTATCCATCAAAAGTTGTAAGAACTGCTTTAGTGGATGCTGCTGGGGTGGTCTCCCTGCTAACTACAGCAGAAGTTGTAATCACAGAAATTCCCCAGGGAGAGAAGGAACCTGGAATGGGTGCAATGGGAGGAATGAGTGGTGGTATGTGAGGGGGCGTGTTCTAAGACCTAGAATACTGCTTTGCCATTCATAATGAAATGTGACAGGAAGCTCAAGGCAGGATTCCTCGTCAATAACTTCAGAGAAGTCAGTTGAAGAAAATGACTGAAGAAAAAGGCTGGCTGATGTTTAAGCAAATCACAATAACCATCAGTTACTGGTTTCAGTTGACAATATATACTGGTTTACTGCTGTCATTTGTCCATGCCTACAGATGATTTATTTTGTATTTTTAATAAAAAGACACTTGTACATTCTTGATACTGGGTGCAAGAGCCGTGTACCAATGTACTGCTTTCAACTTAAATCAATGAGGCATTTCTACTACAATTCTGTTCAAGTCAGGATTTTACCTGGCCATTGCCAGGTAAGTTCAGAAGCAGACTTTCTGTGGAGAGTAAGAATAATTGTACAAAGTAGACAAGTATCCAATTATGTTACAACCAACCTTTGTGTAATAAAAATCTGTTTAAAGGTTAAAAAAAAATAAAAGAATTCAGGGTAATAGTGGCACATCTGTCATGGTGGAAACCAACTGCCCTTCAATTGTACTGGAGGCCCACTCCATGGGAGGGAACACATACATGATACTGAAAACTTAAGACAGGGGTAGTCATGAACCCTAGGGGTGTAACAACTGCTGATGTCTGGAAAAATTTATATACTATGCTTATCAAACTGTCCAGTAAGCACTTCTCTTAATATTTATACTCTTATATTAATGCTACTCTCACTTTGGGTAGAGAATCTTCTCTTTTCAGATGGCAGTGACCTTGGGATGACTCAGAAGGTATCATAGTGCTGGAAATAAGTGACTGGAATTCTGAGTAATATCTTGATCACACCTGCCAAGGCTCAGGATCTAATGTGGAAGAGGTGGCAAAAAGAATGAAAGAGCCAAAGAAAGGGTAGGACTCCTTATAATGTGCTCCCTCCAGACTTAAAATGTCCTGGATATACATGACCTCATAGTGCCTGACACTACCTAAACAAGACCATCATAAGAGGTGGAAATGTTCATGACATCAAAATAAAAGAGAGACTGATTGAGATGGGGAGGGGATATGATGGAGAATGGAATTTCAAAGGGGAAAGTGAGGGGGGGAAAGGAGGGCACTACCATGGGATATTTTTTATAATCTTGGAAAATGTTAATAAAAATTGAGAAAAAAAATAAAAGTAAAAAAATAATTCCTTGTACTTTATCTGATCACAATGAGATCAAACTACAAATCAATAGCAAGAAAAGCTATAGTTCATACACAAAGTCATGGAAGCTAAACAATACACTACTAAATGATGAATGGGACAATGAAGAAATCAAGAAGGAAATAAAAAAATTCATAGAGTCAAATGATAGTGAGAACACAACATACCAAAACCTTTGGGACACAATGAAGGCAGTCCTAAGAGGGTGATTTTTAGCTTTAAGTGCCTATATTAAGAAATTAGAACGGTTACAAGTAAACAATTTAATGCTTCACCTTAAAGCCTTGGAAAAAGAACAAGGCAAACCAAAAATCAGTACACAGGAAGAAATAATAAAGATTAGGGAAGAAATTAATGAAATGGAAACCAAAAAACCAATCCAAAGAATCAATGAAAGAGAGTTGGTTCTTTGAAAGGATAAAAAAGATTGATAAACACTTATGAAACCTGAGAAAAGAAAGGGAGAAAGAGACACAAATTAATAAAATTAGAGATGAAAAAGGCAACATCACAACAGATACCAGAGAAATTCAAAAAAATCATAGGGACATACTATAAAAATATATACACTACTAAGTATGAAAACCTGAAAGAAATGGATGATTTCCTTGATTTATATTACCTACCTAAAGTAAATCAAGAAGAGATTAATCATTTAAATACACCTATAACAAGTATGGAAATCCAAGCAGTTATCAAAAATCTCCCAACTAAAAACAGTCCAGGCCCAGATGGATTCACTGCTGAATTTTACCAGACCTTCAAGGAAGAACTAATACCATTGCTTCTTAAACTTTTCCATAAAATAGAAAAAGAAGGAATCATACCAAACTCCTTCTACAAAGTCAGGATCACCTTGATACCAAAACCAGGCAAAGATAGAACAAAAAAAGAAAATTATGGACCAATCTCCCTCATGAACATAGATGCAAAAAATTCTCAACAAAATATTGGCAAACAGAATACAAGAATATATCAGAAAGACCATTCATCCTGACCAAGTAGGCTTTATCCCAGAGATGTAAGGATGGTTCAACATACACAAATCGATAAATGTAACACATTATATAAATGCACTGAAGGACAAAAATCACATGATCATCTCCTTAGATGCAGAAAAAGCATTTGACAAAATCCAACATCCCTTCATGATAAAAATCCAACAGAGACTGGGAATAGAAGGGACATATCTCAACATAATAAAGCTATTTATGACAAGCCTACAGCCAACATAATACTAAATGGAGAAAAACTGGAAGCTTTTCCACTAAAATCAGGAACAAGACAAGGGTGTCCACTGTCCTCACTTTTATTTAATAAAGTACTAGAAATTTTAGCCATAGCAATAAGGCAAGAGACACACATATATGGCATACAAATTGGAAAGGAAGTTATCATTATTTGCAGATGACATGATTCTATATATAAAGGACCCTAAAGACTCTACTAGCTAACTGTCAGAGCTGATAAACACATATAGCCATGTAGCAGGATACAAAATAAACATAAAGAAATCAGTAGCCTTCCTATATTCTAACAACAAACACACAGAGAATTAAATCAGATAGTCATTCCCATTCACAATTGCATCAAATAAAAAAATAAATAAAGTACCTAGGAACAAACCTAACCAAGGAAATGAAGGATCTCTACAAGGAAAACTTTAAAACACTAAAGTGAAGACACTAGGAAATGGAAAGACATACCTTGTCTTGGATCGGAAGAATCAATATTATGAAAATGGCAATCTTACCAAAAGCAATCTACACATTTAATTCAATCCCCATCAAAATTCCAATGGCATTCTTCATGCAAATAGAAAAAAAAATCCAAAAATTCATCTGGAACCACAAAAAACCTCGAATATCAAAAACAAAATTGAGCAACAAAAATAAGGCTGGTGGTATCACCAAACCTGATTTTAACCTATACTACACAACCATAGTAACAAAAACAGAGCATGGTACTGGCCCAAAGGCAGACATGTAGATCAAATGGAACAGAATAGAGGACCCAGATGTAAGTCTGGGTAGCAATAGCCACCTTTGTGCATCTGGCTTTATGCTGGTACTGGGAAATACTAACTTAGGAATTCAGGCTTGGCAAGCAAGCACCTTTATCCCCTGAATCATTTCTCCCAGCCCATTCACACAGTCTTTTCTTTCTTTCTTTCTTTCTTTTTTTTTTTTTTTTTTTTTTTTTTTTTTTTTTTTTTTTTTTGAGGTAGGGTCTCAATGTAGCCCAAGCTGACCTGAAATTCACTCTGTATTCTCAGGGTGGCCTCAAACTCATGGTGATCCTCCTACCTCTGCCTCGCAAGTGCTGGGATTAAAGACATGCACCACTATGCCTGTCTTCAGTCTTTTTTTAAAAAAGCAGTCAGGGCTGGAGAGATGGCTTAGCGGTTAAGCGCTTGCCTGTGAAACCTAAGGATCCCGGTTCGAGGCTCAGTTCCCCAAGTCCCACGTTAGCCAGATGCACAAGGGGGCGCACGCGTCTGGAGTTCGTTTGCAGAGGCTGGAAGCCCTGGCGCGCCCATTCTCTCTCTCTCCCTCTATCTGTCTTTCTCTCTGTGTCTGTCGCTCTCAAATACATAAATAAAAAAATTTTAAAAAATATTTTTTTAAAAAAGCAGTCACTTGAGGTGAACCATACAACAAGAAAATGTTAGTGATTTACAGAAGAAAATAAAGGAGGGAGAAGACTGTTACTTATGAAAAGTACTAATGGATATGATTTCTTTACATTGTATTCAGATATCTGTGGTTGTCTTTGACTGTTGCCAAAATTTTACTGCTACAGTATTTCTACAGGTCACAGAAAAATGTATCTAATTTTCAAAAACTGTTGATGGCTTACTATGATCAGGCATTCTTTCATTTTTCCTTTTTTTATTTTAATTTTTTATTGTGTTTGGTTATTTTTATTTATTTGCGAGTGACAGAGAGAGAAAGAGGCAGATAGAGAGAGGGAGAGAGAATGGGTGCTCCAGGGCCTCTAACCACTGCAAACAAACTCCAGACGCATGCACCCCCTTGTGCTTCTGGCTAACATTGGTCCTGGGTAATCAAGCCTCCAACTGGGGTCCTTAGGCTTCACAGGCAAGTACTTAACCACTAAGCCATCTCTCCAGCCCCCTCCCCTTTTTTTCTTTTCTTGTAGCCCTTGGTATTGACCCTAGAGCCATGCACATACTAGGCAAGTGTTCTGTCGAGTAATGAAATTCCCAGCGAAAATAAAGTTCAAGTCAAGACGGTGGCCTCCTAACCGTGCTTCAGCTCTTTGGAAGATAGCAAGATCTGAGAAGATAAACTACCCCTTGCACTTCAGCCAAGTGCCAAGCTGAAACCACAGAGGAATTGGGGAGATGAGCAAGAATTCAGCTTCCATGGTGAGCCTGACAATCAGCGACAGGATGAAGGAGACAGACGCTGAGGATATTCAACACCTACCAAAGAATAGATCCAGAGGCTCCTAAGAGCTGATCACTGAACTAGACTTAAAGCACACCCACCAAGGTTCAGGGTATTTTGCGGAAGAGGCATGGAAAGATTGTAAGATCCACAGGTTTAGACATGATTCCCAGAAGCATTGCCTCCCCCCAACAACTGACTGCTGCTCCCACAACACATAACCTACAACCCCACACCTGCAACCACACTGAGGAGGAGCCCAGCGTAATGGGGGCAGGGACAAGGGAAAGGATGGTACCATTCATGCTATGTATGTGTGTAATTAATAAGTTAAAAATAAAATAAAAGAGTGAAAATGTTTGAAAAGATAGTCATTGGTTAACTAACCTGACTATATGACACAATCATATAATCCGACTTCATGCCTATATTGTAATGTGGCATAGAAATATAGTTATCATCATGTCCTGAAGTCTAAAATATAGTACCAAGTAAAATGATATAAATCTCTGTCTCTACAAATTATGATATAGAGAAAGGAATATTCAATGTAATACCTTGAATGATTTGAATTGATCTTTATGTTTAGTAGAAATCTAATATCCCAACAAACTATTTCCGGCGGGGGCTGGGGGATGATCAAGGGTTGGGGAAATTGCTCAGTGGTTAAGGCACTTGCCTGCAAAACCTAAGGATTTGATTACCCGGTGCCCACATAAAGCCAGATGCACAAGGTGGCACATGCATCTGGAGTACGTTTGTAGTAGCTAGAGGCTAATATACCTGGTATATCCATTCTCTCTCCTTGCAAATAAATAAATAAAAATATTTTTTAAATAAAGATAAAATCTCTTTGAAAATGGCAAGGTAGATAATTTAAAAATTACTAACACTAAATCAGACTGCCAACATTCCTGCCATGGGTCAGGGAACATTGCAAAAATGGGGATGGAAAGATTAAGAGCCACAGAGTGGGTAGGAATACCCTGAGGCATGATCCCCAGCTACCCCACAGGGACTGACTGAGGCCTTTATGACCCCATAGTGAATGCCATAACTCCACTGACTAGGGCCTCCAGGGCAACAGGAGCTGGGACTGATATGGGAACTGAGGCTCACATAACCGGCACCAGAGACTGAGTTTATGCCAGCATGAGACCAGGGGAATCTCTTCCAAAGGCTAGACTCTGATTACTGGTGTTTCAGAGTTTATATACCTTATCTTGGACTATTTCTCATTATTGTTAATTCTCAGAGCTCAGAGTGCCAGCCTAGTGACAGAGATCTTGATTATGTGATAGGCAAGTTTTATAGAAACAGAAAAAAATGGTTAATTAGCAGACAGATGTCTGCAGCTCCACTATGGAGATTAAAAAAAAAAGCATAAGATGGGGCTGGAGAGATAGCTTAGCGGTTAAGGTGCATGCCTGCGAAGCCTAAGGACCCCCATTCAATTCTCCAGGTCCCTCATAAGCCAGATGCACACGTGGCACATGTGCCTGGACTTTGCAGTGACTAGAGGCCCTAGCATGCCCATTCTCACTCTCTCCCCACCCCCCGTCTCAAGTAAATAAATAAGAAGCATAAAATGACTTGTATTAGGAGCTGCAATACAGATCATGGCCTTGAAAAAGTGCACAAACTTCAGTGTTAGCCAGCACCAAACACTATGAAGTACAGGACAACCAATACAAAAGTCTATGCGGTTTAGAATATGACTTTGGGGGTAGGGACTTCTAAATTTCCTTTCCCCATTTTCCACCTCAATCCCCCCTTTGACATCTTTTTTTTGTTGTTTGTTTGTTTGTTTTTTGTTGTTGTTCTTTTGAGGCAGAGTCTCACTGTAGCCCAGACAGACCTGGAATTAGCTGTGTACTCTCAGGTGGCCTCAAACTCATGGCAGACCACCTACCTCTGCCTCCCGAGTGCTGGGATTAAAGGCGTGCACCACCACGCCTGGCCGACATTTTTTTTTAAAGAAGGTGTATTTTTTTTAAATTTTTTATTTATTTATTTGAGAGCGACAGACACAGAGAGAAAGACAGATAGAGGGAGAGAGAATGAGCGCGCCAGGGCTTCCAGCCTCTGCAAACGAACTCCAGACGCGTGCGTCCCCTTGCGCATCTGGCTAAGTGGGACCTGGGGAACCCAGCCTGAACCGGATCCTTAGGCTTCACAGGCAAGCGCTTAACCGCTAAGCCATCTCTCCAGCCCTGGCTGACATCTTTTATAGATGACTTTAAGAGATATCACTCATCTCTGTATCATTGATATTAACCCAGTGGTAGCTCTGGAGAAGCATCTGAAACTTTTTTGTTGCCTGGCAAAACTTTATAGCTTTATAGCACATCCATTCTCTCCCTCATCTGCCTCTCTCTCTCTCTCAAATAATAAATAAATAAAAATATAAAGCGTATAATTGTATACATCAGCTGCTTATGTATGTTAAGAAGAAAATAAAGGATAAAGTGATAAAAAAAATGATGGCTGTGCTGGGCATGGTGGTGTACATCTTTAATCCCAGCACTCAGGAAGCTGAGGTAGAAGGATCACTATTGAGTTTGAGGCCAGCCTGAGACTACATAGTGAATTCCAGCTCAGCCTTGGCTAGAGTGAGACCCTCCCTCAAAAAACCAAAAAAATAAAAAAATTTTTAAAAAATTACCTGGACAGGAGAGATTGCTCAGCAGTTAAGGCACTTGCTTGCGAAACCTAATGGCCAGGTTTTAATTACCCAGTACCCACATAAAGTCAGGTGCACAAAGTGGTACTTGCATCTGTGGTTCATTTTCAGTGGCTGGAGGCCTGGCACACCAATTCTCTCTCTCTCTTTCTCTCTGTCCTCGCAAATAAATTTATGATTTTTTGTTTGTTGTTTTGAGGTAGGGTTTCTATCTAGCCTAGGCTGATCTGGAATTCACTATGGAATCTCAGGGTGGTCTCAAACTCACAGCAATCCTCCTACCTCGGCCTCCCCAGTGCTGGGATTAAATGTGTGCACCACCATGATGGCTTTAAATAAAATATTTTAAAAAATGATAAGCCTTCCCCTAAAGAGATGATGATTGAAGCTGGACGTGGTGGCGCACAGCTTTAATCCTAGCACTCAGGAGGCCGAGTTAGGAGGATTGCACAGCAGCAGGTTGACCTGGAATTCACTATGTAGTATCAGGGTGGCCTCAAACTCACAGCTGATCTTCCAATTTTTGCCTCCTCAATGCTGAGATGAAAGATGTGCACCACCACACCGGGCTTAAAACACTAAATCTCTTCAACACCATCAAGTACTGTTTATCATTATTATTATTATTTATTATTTGGTTTTTCAATGTAGGGTCGTACTCTAGCCCACACTGACCTAGAATTTACTCTGTAGTCTTCGAATTCATGGTGATCCTCCTACCTCAGTCTCCCAAGTGCTGGGATTAAAGCCTCTGAGAGCCACCACGCCTAGCCTCAAGTACTGTTTATATTTTTTTCTTCATTTCTTATCAAGTACTTTTTGTTTTTTTGTATTTTTTTTTCGAGGTAGGGTCTCTAGCCCAGGTTGACCTGGAATTCACTATGTAGTCTCAATGTGGCCTCAAACTCTCGGCGATCCTCCTACCTCTGCCTCTGCCACCACGCCCAACTCAAGTACTGTTTTTAAAGACAGCCAAGGAAACTCGGGGTCAGAAGAGTTAAACGTAGAATCCCAGGGCTAGGGTCAGATCTAGACAATTTGGCTTCCGGGGCCTGGCGATTAGTTCTGTGCCGACCCACAGCAAGCAAGCGAAGAATAAATCTGTATGCTGCTTCTGCTCTGTTGGTAAGGTTGTCAATTCTAGGCATTGACTGCTTCAGAATATCTGCTCATGAAGTTTACTTAGGGAATGCAGTTTGATGGAAAGGGAGGTTAGGAAGTGCTCGCAAAGCAACCATAATTGGTTTACGTAAATGGGTGCGTTTGGGGAGTCGCGAAGTTAACCGACAACTCCTGGCACGCCCCTCTAGCAACGAGACAAGCAGCTGCCTTTGTGGGCTCCCCTTCCGGGTCGGCTCACCCAAGTATCGGCGCAACCCCCCGTCTTTCCGAAGCAAATGGTTTCTCCCATTCTCCCCACTCATCAGGTTCCGCGCCTAGAATTACAAAGCGCGGGGTCACGTGGGCGGGCCGGTGCGCTTTGTGACGCCAGCGGCCCCGCCCCTCTGCCCGCCTATCGGCGCACGCCTGCCCCGCCTTGCGCGCGCAGCCCGTGCAGTCCCTGCTTAAGAGACCCCGGAGTGGGACGCTCGCCCGAAGCCAGGCCGCGTCCGCCATAGTGCCTGGCTTAGAGGTGTCGCCGACGCTTGGTGAGGGTCGGAGAGCCGCAGGGGGGCGAAAAAAAACCAAAAACCTAGGGAGCCAACGAAGTCCTCCCCGCTGTCCCCCACCGGTTTCCGGGCTTTCCGTCGCGGCTGTGGCCGAAAGGCGACGGAAGCGAAAGGCGAGAGGAACGCGAGGAGCCGGCGAAAGGAAGCGTCAGGGAGCCTCGGCGGTGTCCCCGGGTCTGCCGAAGCCACCCGGTCGCCGGCTGGGGCCGGGGGTGGTGAGGAAGGGCTTCGAGGCCTAGCTGAGGCCCAGCACCGGCTTTGTGTGTCAGGCGGCGGCGGCGGCGGCGGCGGCGGGGGGGAGGCGGAGCCGGAGCCGGGGGCGGCCGCGGAAGGCCTCTCCTCCGCCGACCGTGCGTTCTCGGCCTAGGCCGCGGGCCTCCGGGGAGCAGGCGACAGGGTTTGTGTGCGGTGGGGGCCTGGGCCTGGGGACGCCGACGCCGGTCTTCCGGAAGCCAGGAGGAGGCGAGAGGCCGGCCGCTCGTGGACTCCGGGCCTAGGCCCTCTCCCCGCAGCCTTCTCCCGGGGCCTGGGTCACCCCGCTCCACGGAGAGAGAGACCAAGCCGGGAGGTGCGGCCGCGCTATGGACCCCTGACCCCGCGGGGTCATTCGGACTCTAACGTGTGGACTGACCGCTACTGACTGCACCGCCTGCCCCCGTCTCCTGCCGGCCCTTAGCATGAGCGAGGGGGACCCAGCCGGGTGACATTGTGCCCGTTGGCGGATTTTCGATTTCCCCTTTTTCCGTCCTCCTCCCACATGAAGCGAATCTGAGTACGGGGGTGGGGGTTCTGGATTATTGTTGTTACGAACCCCCGCTTGTGGTTGGGGGGTATTTAATCTGAGGCCTTAGGGCCCTTCGGTGTCTTGAGTGTTTTTGTGTGTGTACATATTTGCTCTTAAGTTTATAAATATACGTATATTGAGAGTGTCCACGTCTCCTCGCTGAACCTTAGGAACCCCTTGGCACAATGTCCTGTGTGCATTATAAATTTTCCTCTAAACTCAAGTATGATACCGTCACCTTTGATGGGCTTCACATCTCCCTTTGCGACTTAAAGAAGCAGATTATGGGGAGAGAAAAGCTGAAAGCTGCCGACTGCGATCTGCAGATCACCAACGCGCAGACGAAAGAAGGTAAGAACCGCATGGGCTGCTGGCATTTGTTGGGTGGAGAGAGGGGTACTAGGAATGAGGTCTAACCGCCATTCTTGTTTTCCCTAATACTTATGATTATTTTCATTGATAGACAAGGATTTCAGCACCCGACCTTGAAGTTTAACTAGCATGTTGGACTTCTGCATGCTGGGGTCATACGTAACAGGCTAATTGAAAAACGTGGCAGTCTGTACTCATTTTTCCTTTTTTCTTAAACAGTGAAGGGGGGGTGAAAGGAGTTGTTATCCAGAGTCTTGGCCTTGTGACATTCTCTAAATTTGTTTTTCATCAGAAGGGAAGAGAGCCTATGTAAGGTTTCCTATTTGTTAAAGCAGAAGTAGACAGAACTTGTAATTTACCACGATTTGAAGTTGGTAGCTAATTGTGCTATTTCCCCTCATTTATTCGGAGTTACTTGTGTTGTGGAGAAAGGATTGTTGGAGGACGTAATCAATGTTGGAATTTGAAAAGTTATGATGTGACCATGTGTCAATTCCAGAATTAGTAATAGTTATTCGGCAGTTGAGTTCTATCTTTAGTTTTTCAAGTTAGGTTTCTTGAGGCAGGGTCTCATTCAGGCTGACCTGGAACTCACTGTGGAGCCCAGGTTGTTCTCCAACTACAGCAATCCTCAGCCTCCAGCAACCAGGGAAAGCTCCAAGGTACTAGTATTTCATTTTTTAAAAAGTATTTTTATTTATTTGAGAGAGGGAGAAAGAGGCAAGGAGAGAGAATGGACGCACCAGGGTATCCAGCCACTGCAAATGAACTCCAGACATATGTGCCACCTTGTGCATCCTGGGGAATTAAACCTGGGTCCTTTGGCTTTGCAGACAAGAGCCTTAATCACTAAGCCATCTCTCCAGCCCTAGTGTTTCATTTTTATAAAGTAGTAATAGTGGGCTCAGTTAGTAGGCAGTGGGTTCAATTCCCATTATCAACAGCCAAAAAGAAGTCATAGTTGGTTTTCTTAGAGTTAATATGGGAAGATAATGGGCTGCTACCCATATGACTGTAAGCCACTGATTGGAATCTTTGAGTTAATTCATTTTATTTTATTTTTTTTTAATTTTGGTTTTTCAAGGTAGGGTCCCACTCTAGCCCAGGCAGACCTGGAAGTCACTTGGTAATCTCGGGGTGGCCTTGAACTGACAGCGATCCTCCTACCTCAGTCTCCCCAGTGCCAGGATTAAAGGTGTGCGCCACCACACTGAGTTACTCATTTTTAAAATATTTAGCCCGGCATAGTGGCGTTGTGGTAGCGCACACTTTTAATCCCGGTACTCAGGAAACAGAGTAGGAGGATCGCTGTGAGTTTGAGACCACCCTGAGACTCCATGGTACATTCAAGGTCAGCCTGGGCTAGAGTGAGACCCTACCTTGAAAAACCAAAAAATATATATATACATATATGTTATATATACATATATATGTATATATATGTATATATACACACACAATGAAATTTTAGCAGACATATGTGGCAAGTCATCTGACTGAACATGTTTGTTGTTTTTCTAAGAGTAGTGATACTGATGTGTTCTTTAAAATAATTTATTTTCAAGCAGAGAGTAGAGAGAGATTGGGCACTCTAGGGCCTCCAGCCACTGCAAATGAACCATAGATGCATGTGTCACTTTATACTTCCGGCTTTTTGTGGGTACTGGGGAATTGAACCCAGGTCATTAGGCTTTGCTTTCAAGCACCTTAAACGTTGAGCCATTTCTTCAGCCCCCTGCCTTTTTGAGTTGGGTCTGTAGGGTCTCACCCTATACTAGGCTAACCTGAAATTCACTGTGTAGTCTCATGCTTGCCTCGAACTCAACAGTAATCCTACCTCAGCCTCTCACCAAGTGCATGTGCCACCACACCCAGCTAATTTATATATACATGTATGTATGTATGTGTATGTGTGTATGTATATGTGTGTGTGTGTGTGTGTGTATGTATATGTGTGTGTGTGTGTGTGTGTGTACACACACACACACACACACACACACAGGTTTTTCAAGGTAGGAGCTCCCTCTAGCTCAGGCTGACTTTGAATTTACTATGTAGTCTCAGTGGCCTTGAACACCTTGATCCTCCTACCTCTGCCTCCCAGGTGTGCACCACCATGCCTGGCCCAGCCAATTTTTTGTTTTGTATTTCCAGGTAGGGTCTCACTCTAGCCCAGGCCAACCTGGAATTCATTCTGTAGTTTCAGGATGGCCTCGAACTCATGGTGATCCTCCTATCTCTGCCTGCCATATGTTGGGATTATAAAAAGTGTGCGCCACTATGCCCAGCTCCAGCTTTTTTTTTTTTTTCGAGGTAGGGTCTCACTCTAGCCCAGGCTGACCTGGAATTCACTATGGAGTCTCAGGGTGGCCTCGAACTCATGGCAATCCTCCTACCTCTGCCTCCCGAGTGCTGGGATTAAAGGCATGCGCCACCACACCTGGCTTTCCAGCTTATTTTTTAATTAGAGCCTCACTCCAGGATGAACTGGACTTACTCTGTAGCCCAGGTTAACCTCTTAACTCATGGCAATCCTACCTAGCTTCCCAAGGGCTGGATTATAAAGGTGTATGTCACCATGCCCAGCAAAGGTTACTAAATTTTGTGTGAAATATATTAAGATTTTGGCTTTTTTTAGTTGCAGTGAGAAGAGTCCAATACTTTTAACCTGTCATTTGGGAGGTAGGGGATTGTAGATGACCAATAATTTGATTTTTCTAGGTAGGGTCTTGTTCTAGGCAAGGCTGATAAGGAAATCACTATGTAGTCTCAGCTATCCTCAAACAGTGATCCTCCTACCTAGGCCTCTCAAGCACTGGAATTAAAGACATGTGCACCGCACCCATTTTTTTCCATTTATAATGCTAGCATAACTAATTGGGTTAAGGAACAGCCAGCAATATTTGCATATATCATGAATCAAAAGTGGTCATTAAGGAAGAACATTTTTTTTTGGTGTTTGGAGGTAGGGTCTCAATCTAGTGCACGCTTACCTGGAATTCACGATGTAGTCCAGTCTTAGGATGGCTCTTGTTCTTTTCAAGGTGTGGTCTTGCTCTCTAGCCCAGGCTGACTTGGAATTCACTATGTAGTCTCAGGGTGGCCTCAAACTCAAGGCAATACTCCTATCTCTGCCCCTACCCCCCCCCCCTTCCCTAGTGCTGGGATTAAAGGTGTATGCCACCATGCCTGGCTTCCCCATGCATTCTTTATTAGAAAACCTTTATATTGAGCCTGGTGTGGTGGCACACACCTTTAATCCAGCACTTGGAGACAGAGGTAGGAGGATTGTCATAAATTGGGGCCATCATCAGACTACATAGTGAATTTCAGGTCAGCTTGGGCTAGAGCAAGACTGTATATCAAAAACAAAAATAGCCCTTTTCTTGGGCTAGAGATGGCTCAGAAGTTAAGGCTCTTGCTTGCCTGCCAGCAAAGCTTAAAGACCAGGATTTGATTCCCCAGTGTCTAGTGAAGCGAGATGCACAAAGTGGCACATGCATCTGGAGTTTGTTTGCAGCAGCTAGAGGCCAATTTTTTTCACTCTATCTCTACTTTCAAACACAATTTATAACAAAAGAAAATCCTTTTCTCTTTACTCATAATATCTTAATTTAATGTTTAGTCTTCTGTAGCATTAAGCTCCTTGGGACAAGGATCATGATATTCAACCCATGTTTCAACTTAGGGGAGACAGCCTATCCTCATTCTAAGTGGCAGTTTTTTTCCATAGTTCATATGTTGGACGCCGCTGGCTTCTTTCTCTTAATCTAATAAAATCTCTAAAACGTAAAGTTAGAAAAAGAAATAGCTTTTTTTGGCGGCGGGGGGAGGGGAGGGTTGAGGTAGGGTTTCACTCTCGTTCATTCAGGCTGACCTGGAATTCACTATGTATTTTCAGGGTAGTCTCGAGCTCACAGTGATCCTCCTAGCTCTGCTTCCTGAGTGCTGGGATTAAAGGCGTGCACCACCACACCCAGCCAGAAGTAGCTTTTTAAAATACCTCTTTAACTTGTTTGTTTATTTGAGAGAGAGAGAATGCGAATGAGCTCACCAGGGTCTCTAGCCACTGCAAATTGACTTTGCATCCAGCTTGCTTACATGAGTACTGGGTTTTCAGGTTTGTTTTTTTTCCCCCTAACTCAGGCTGACCTGGAATTCACTGTGTAGTCTCGTGTGTGGCCTTGAACGCACGGCAATCCTCCTATCTCTGTCTCCCAAGCGTCACCACACCCAGTTTAGAAATAACTTTTTAAAGTCCACCAAAAAATCCATTCATATTGTAGTCCATTTCTCAAAAACAGGATTTTTGAGTTTTAGGCCATCTTGCTGTATCAGTGAGTATTTATGGATGAGAGGAAAGACCATATAAATGGCAGGATATTAGCCAGTTTTTTAAAAAGATTTATTTAAGAGTAAGCTGGGCATGGTGGCGCACACCTTTAATCCCAGCAGTTGGGAGGCAGAGGTAGGATTGCCTTGAGTTCGAGGCCACCCTGAGACTGCGCAGTGAATTCCAGGTCAGCCTAAACCAGAGTGAGACCCTACCTCGAAAAACCAAAAAAAAAGACAGGGTGAGAGAGAGTGATTGAGAATGGGCGCGCCAGGGCCGCCATCCACTGCAAACCACTTCAGACCCATGAGCTACCATGTGTATCTGGTTTATGTGGGACCTGGAGAATTGAACAGGGAACCTTAGGCTTCACAGGCCTTAACTGCTAAGCCATCTCTTCAGCCAATATTAGGCAATTGCAGTTATATACTATACAGGTTTCATTTTAACTGGGACTGAGCTGTATTCATCTTGTCTTACCAATCAGCAGGTGAAGAATTTTGTCCAAAATCGAAGAGTTTGTGGCTTTATTTTCCCCCCATGTTCACGAAGTGCCTTGTCCAGCTGCTAGTTTCTTTTTTTCTTTTTTTTTGGGGGGGGGGCAGAGGGTGAGGTGGTTTGAGGTAGGGTTTCACTAGCCCAGGCTGAGTGGCCTTTAACCTTAACCATAGCCCTAACTCACAGCAGTCCTCCTACCTCTGCCTCCAGAGTGTTGAGATCACCACCATGTCTGGCTTCTTTCTTTTATTTGTTGTGTGAGCTGCCTTTTATTGGGGACAGTTTAGTGTTAGATTTGTTAAGAGAGTTATGGCAAATAAAATGCGTTTTATACATTCCTCAAATTAGGAGGAAAAGATGTTGATAGTAATATTGAAACTTAATGAGTTTCTTGGTAAATAGTACCCAGTGTTAAAGGCAGATGAATAAGAAAGCCACTTTGTTTAGCATTAAACAGTAAATTAAAGCTTGTAAAAGAAATAGAGCTTTCTGGGAGGTTGTCTAGAAGTGAAGATTGATCTGGAATTTATGTTCAAGGTGCCCAATCTATTTATATTTCTGAAAAATATTCCTTGTAGTTTTTTGGAAATCTGCCTGATATATAGGACCCTTATATCTTTGTTTTTGGAGGTAGGGTCTCAACCCAGACTGACCTGGAATTCACTATGTAGTCTCAGGGTGTCCTTGATCCTCCTATCTCTGCCCCCTGAGTGTTGAGATTAAAGGTCTATGCCACCATAACTGGCTTTAAATCTCCCCCCCGCCCCCAGTTTTATTTATTTGTGAAGGGAGGAAGGAGTCAGGCACACCACTACAAACTCCCAGTGAGCATATGCACCATTTTGTGTATCGGATTTTACATGGGTACTGGAGGATTTAACCCAGGCAGGCAGGCTTTCCAAACATGCCCCAATTCCCCAGCCCAAGACCCTTAAGGCTAAAATTCTTGTCAGAATTCTGCTTTGGACTTAAAAATCCTGCTTATTTCTAGACTATTTCACAATCCCAAATGATCTTTTTCCCTCCATTTTTATACTTTCCTGTGCTGATCTTCCCAATCTTCAGTAACCCTTCATCCTGAAGTTGTGAGAAATTTGGAAGTGGAGTATGTAGTATGTTTTAAATAATTTTTTTTTATTTTTATTTTTTGTTTTTTTCGAGGTAGGGTCTCACTAGTCCAGGCTGACCTGGAATTCACTCTGTCATCTCAGGGTGGCCTTGAACTCACGGTGACCCTCCTACCTCTACCTCCCGAGTGCTGGGATTAAAGGCGTGCGCCACCACGCCCGGCTTAAATAATGTTTTATTTGAGAGAAAGAGAAAGAAGCAGCTAGAATGGTCCTTTTGGGCCCTCCAGCCACTGCACATGTGCCATCTTGTGCATCTGGCATACATGTTTATTGAGGACTAACCTGGATCCTTAGGCTTCAGAGGCAAGTACCTTTAACTGCTAAGTCATCTCTTCAGCCCTGAAATATTTATTTTATTTATTTTTAATTTATTTGAGAATGAGAGCACCAGGGCCCCTAGCCACTGCAAACAAACTCCAGGCACATGCACCACCTTGTGCATCTAGCTTACGTGAGTCCTGGGGAATTGAACTTGGGTTCAGAGGCAAGCACCTTAACCACTAAGCCATCTTCCCAGCCCTTAAGTACATACATATAAATTGTTTTTGTTTTTTCAAGGTAGAGTCTCCCTCTAGCTCAGGCTGGCCTGGAATTCACTATGTAGTCTCAGGGTGGCCTTGAACTCATGGCAGTCACCTTACCTCTGCCTCACAAGTGCTGGGAGTGCCACCACACCCAGCTATTTATTTATTTATTTATTTTTGGTCTTTCAATGTAGGATCTTATTCTAGCCCAAGCTGACCCAGAATTCACTATGTAGTCTCAGGGTAGCCTCAAACTCATGGTGATCCTCCTACCTCTGTCTCCCAAGTGCTGGGATTAAAGGCGTATGCCACCATGCCTGGCTGTGTTTACATATTTTTGTGTTAAAATTTACACTGGCTGGGTGTAGTGGCATACGCCTTTAATCCCAGCACTTGGGAGGCACAGGTAGAGGATCACTGTGAGTTCCAGGTCAGCCTAGGCTAGAGTGAGACCCTACCTTGAAGAAAAACAAAAAACTTACACTGGCAGTTGTTTGTTTTTTTTAATCTAAACAATTTTTTATTTTTACTTATTCATTGAAAGGAGGAGAGCTGGGCGTGGTGGTGCATGCCTTTAATCCCAGCACTCGGGAGGCAGAGGTAGGAGGATCGCCCTGAGTTCAAGGCCACCCTGAGACTACAGAGTTAATTCCAGGTCAGCCTAGACCAGAGTGAGACCCTACCTGGAAAAACGGGAATAAAAAAAGGAGGAGAAAGAGAGAATGGGTGCACCAGGGCCTTCAGCCACTGCAGACAAACTCCAGACGCATGTGCCACCATGTTTATCTGTCTTATGTGGGTTCTGGAGAGTCAAACCTGGATCCTTAGGCTTCACACACACAGTTAACTGCTAGACCATCTCTCCAGCCCAAATCTAAACAATCTAAATGATTAAAGTATGTGTAAAACACATTGGGAGTTAGGAGACCATTGTTAATTTAAATATTAGCTATTCAGTTAGA
Organism: Jaculus jaculus; assembly: GCF_020740685.1. Classification (NCBI taxonomy): domain Eukaryota; kingdom Metazoa; phylum Chordata; class Mammalia; order Rodentia; family Dipodidae; genus Jaculus; species Jaculus jaculus. Next base: position 56,432,773 of record NC_059113.1, on the reverse strand, counting down.
ACATGTATTTGAGGATATTGCTGTGTAGCCCTGGATGGTCTAGTACTTGCTTTGTAGCTCAGCTGGCTCTCAAACTGGTGGCGGGCCTTTTGCCTCATCCTCCTGAGTACTGAGATTACAGGCATGCAAGTTGTCTTTGAAGCTTCTGTGAATGCCTTGAGAGTTGTTAGAAAGAAATGTGTTTAAGACTATGTTTTGGTTCTGGAATTAACTTTTTTTTTTTTTTTTTTTGAGGTAGGGTCTCAGGCTGGCCTCCGACTCTCAGTGATCCTCCTACCTCTGCCTCCCAAGTGCGTGTGTGCCTCCATGCCCAGCTCTAGAATTAATTTTTAAGTTTTTAGGCTTAGTTTAAGAAATCCTCTCTGCTTCCAGTTTCTTGTTAGCTTAACTATTAAATATGGGACTGTTGATCAATTTAAGGTAATGATAATACTCTTAACATTGACTTGTTTCTTGAATCTCTCTGAAATTTCATCACTCAGTCCCAGCACTTGTACTCTGGAGGCAGAGGTAGGAGGATCATGTGAGTTTGAGGCCAGTGTGAGACTATATAGTTTATTCCAGGTCAGCCTGGGCTAGAGCAAGACCCTACCTTAAAAACAAAACAATGAAAATCTTAAGTATTAACATATATAGTAGTTAGAAGAGAGGAAAAAGTCACTTTGTGTTAAGTAATTTAAGTGAAGCAAATAACATTGAAAACCTTAAAGCTGGTAGTGGTGACACATGGTTTTAATCCCAGCACTCAGGAGGCAGAGGTAGGACCATCTCCATAAGTTCTAGGCTACCTTGACATTACGTAGTGAATTCCAGGTCATCCTGGGGTAGAGTGAGACCTTACGGAGGGGGACTAATGTCTGGTTTTAGGGTTAGGGAGAATTTTGCATCTTTTTAAATTGTGAGGTCTTGCTTTTTTTTTCCCCCCCTGGAAACAATTCTTCCTTTGCAACTCAGCTTTACCAGTTAAAAGTCTCATTTCTTAATTTCAGTCTTACAAACAGTAGACTCTCCATTCAGTACGAAAAATAATAGCATTCGCTCATGTTCCCTCTTGGTGTTCTCAAAAAGGAACTTTTACTATTTATCCATTTGCTAAAGCAAAAAATATATATATATATATTTTTATGAGAGAGAGAATTGGCGTGCCAGGGCCTCCAGACACTGCAAATGAACTCCAGATGCATGTGCCACCTGTAGAATTAAAGCTGGATCCTTGGGCTTTGCAGGCAATCACCTTAACTGTTAAGCCATTTCTCCAGCCGGTTTTGATAAAGCTGGAAACCTAGAGATTCATCCCAGTTCTCCGTCTTTGACTATTCAGTCCATGAGTGAGTTTTGTCAGCTTTGCTCCCACATTGCACTCTTTCTGTCTGCCACATCGTAATACAAGCCACCATTATTTCTGCTTGGACTACAGAGCCAGCTTCCTTATTAGTCACCCTGTTTCTATTCAGTTTATTCCCCATACAGATGCCAGAGCAAGTTTTTTTTTAAACATTTTGTTTATTTTTATTTATTTGAGAGTGACAGAGAGAGAAAGAGGCAGTTAGAGAGAGAGAGAATGGGCGCGCCAGGGCCTCCAGGCATTGCAAACGAACTCCAGATGCGTGCGCCCCCTTGTGCATCTGGCTAACGTGGGTCCTGGGGAACTGAGCTTGAACCAGGGTTCTTAGGCTTCACAGGCAAGCGCTTAACCGCTAAGCCATCTCTCCAGCCCAAGTTTTTTTTTTAATAACTTAAGTTGCCATCACTTTCATAAAATCCACCAGTTACCTGTTACACATAGAAACAAATAAGTCAGTATCTTTCATTTTCTTCAGTATCACAGTCTTTTCAGTGTTTCTGAGGTAGGATCTCCCTCTAGCCTAGGCTGACCTGGAATTCACTCTGTAGTCCCAGGCTGGTGTCATTCCTCCTAACTCTGCCTCACTAGTGCTGGGATTAATGGCATGTTCCACCAAGTCTGGCATTTTGTTAATTTTTTTTTTTTTTAATTTTCATTTACTTATTTGAGAGTGACAGAAAGAGAGGGAATTTTTAATTCACTTTTTTTTCCTCTGTAAAATATTTTTCCAGGTTTTCTTCTCTTTCTTCAAAGCACTCTAATCCAGGTTGACATACAATTTAATTTTTTATTTACTTTTATTTGAGACAGGGAGAGAAAGAATGGGTGTACTAGGGCCTCTAGCCACTGCATACGAACTCTAGACATAATGTACCACCTTGTGCACCTGGCTTACGTGAAACCTATAGAATCAAACCTGGGTTCTTGGGCTTCATAGGCAATCACCTTAAACATTAAGCTATCTCTCCAGCCCCGACCTGGAATTTAGCTCTTGACTGGCCTCAAACTCACATTGATTCTCCTATCTTCACCTTCCAAGGCTGTGCCATCATACTCAGCATGACCGTGGGTTTTTTATGGACTTGTCTTACTTCGTCTTTTAAGCCTCAAATATAGGTTTTTTCGAGGGGTTTTGTTTGAATGAACAGCCTGTCCAAAGTTACATCCACCATTCATTCTTCATTAGAAAATCTTTCTCTTTATTCATAATGTCATAATTTAATGTTAAGTCTTCTCTAGCATTAAGCTCCATGGGGCAGGAATCAGCATTCAGTTCAACCCATGTTTCAGGGTAGGAAGAGATACTTTTGTCCTTATTAGTGTTCCACACAGTAGAACCAAGAACCTGGCTGATAGAATTTGGTATTCTTTGACAAGCCTCCTTTGGATTTTTGTTCTGATATTATTAATAATCAAGATGCTGGGATCATATGGTTATATTAATGCTGATGTGCATTTCCCAAAAAAGTTTTGTTTTGTTTTTGAGGTAAGGTCTTGCTTTAGCCCAGGCTGACCTAGAATGCACTATGTAGTCTCAGGGTGGCCTTGAACTCACAGCAATCCTCTTACCTCTCTCTTCCAAGTGCTGGGATTAAAGGTGTGTGCTGACATGCCCAACTTGTTTTCTCATTCTTTAGTACTTAATTTCCTAAATAAAAATAATGACTCTCTTTATTTACAGAATATACTGATGATAATGCTCTAATTCCTAAAAATTCATCTGTAATTGTTAGAAGAATTCCTATTGGAGGTGTTAAATCTACAAGCAAGACATATGTAATGTAAGTATTTATAAATCTTGTGTATTGATCAAAATAGCGTTGACATTTAAATCTTTTAAATAATTTTTTTGGTTTATTTTCATTTATTTATTTGAGAGCAACAGAGAGAGAAAGAGGCAGATAGAAAGAATGGGCACGCCAGGGCCTCCAGGCACTGCAAACGAACTCCAGATGCGTGCGCCCCCTTGTGCATGTGGCTAACATGGGTCCTGGGGAAATTGAGCCTTGAACCAGTGTCCTCAGGCTTCATAGGCAAGCACTTAACCACTAAGCCATCTCTCCAGCCCAACATTTAAATTTTTTATCCTAACACTCAAAAGTGGAGGATTAGGGGCTTTATATTTTCTAATTTCCTCCTCTGGCTAAATTGACATAACCTGCAGGAGCTACTATTATTTTTAAAAATATTTTTATTAGAAAGAGCAAAGGAAAGGGAGAGAGAGAGAGAGAATATGAATGAATGGGCATGTTAGGGCCTTTAGCCAGTGCAAACAAACTCCAGGCACATGTGCTCCCCCTTGTGCATCTGGCTTATGTGGGTACTGGATAATTGAACCTGGGACCTTAGGCTTCACAAGCAAGCCATCTCTGTAGCCCAGGAGCTATTACTTACTTATTTTTTATTCCAGAATGTTTAGTCCTCTAAACTTTGAAATATTTTTTTTATTGACAGCTGCCATAATTGTAAACTATCCATGGTAATTTTCCTCCCTCCACCCATTTTCCCCTTTGAAACTCCACTCCAAGAGCTATTATTAGGAACCATATTTTGCTCTTTAGGGGATGTTTACTACACAACAAAGTGTATATGTTAATAGAGATCTGCTTTACTTTTGGGTTTTTAAAATTTTTTTTTTATTGACAACTTCCATAATTGCAGACAATAACCCATGGTAATTCTTTCACTCCCCCCACTTTCCCTTTTTGATTAGTTTTAGGTAGGGTGGGTCTTGCTGTCAGGCTGATCTAGAATTGACTTAAGTAGTCTTAGGCTGACTTAAGACTCAGTGATCCTCCTACTTCTGCCTCCCAAGTACTGGGATTAAAGGTGTGCCCCACCACACCTAGCTCCTGTTTTACATTATTTTTTTAAAAATTATTTATTTTAGAGAGAGAGAGAGAAAGAGATACAGAAATATGCAGGTAAAGAGAGAGAATGGGTGTGCCAGGGCCTCCAGCCGCTACAAACTAACTCCAGATGTGTGCGCCCCTTGTGCATCTGGCTTATGTGGGTCATTTGTCTTTGCAGGCAAGCACTTTAACCATTAAGCCATTTCTCCAGCCTGACTTACATATTTTGATAGCATAATGAGTATTCAGTAGTACTAACATAAGCTACTTAAAAGTTTGCAAGTAGGCTCTGGTCAGGAGGCTAGTGTCTAGGGTTGATCACTAGAGTCAGGCTTAGGTTCGATTGTATTTACTGCCTCATCGGTTGTGTGATGTTTAGAACTCTTTCTCCGAGTTCTCTAAAGCAGGGGTGTGAGTTAGCTGGCTTCTCAGAACCCATACTCTTGGGTTTTTTGCTGTAACTGTAGAATGGAAAAATATAAGTCTTGGTGATAAGTATGTAGTCCAGCTTATGAAGTCTGTGTCTATAGTAACATGTATAACCTTTATTTCATTATCCCCTGAATGCAGAATAATAACTATATAATACTTATTCTGTACCAAGTATTATAGGTAACCTAGAGATGATTTAAAATATCACAAACGATTCGTAATTCATATGAAAATATACATTTTATTTAAGAGATTTGAACAGCCACCCTTTTCTTTATCTACAGTGAGTAGAAAGTTTCAGATTCAGTCCTCTCTAAAAACATAAGTATTACTGTCCCTCTAATTAATATAGTTGTAAGAATAGTATTTGGTACAGGATAAATGCCCATTGTTAGAGTAAGAACAAGACAGTCTCTCAAGACTTCTACTTAGGGGACATAATTAATATATTACATCTTTAACTTTCTATCATTTATTTATGCATGTTTGTATGCAGCATTAGAGATTGGACCTAGGCCCTTGTACCTGCTAGGCACACATTTGAATGAACTGCATCCACAGCAAACTCCCCCACCCATTTTTTAAACTTTGTGGGGTTTTTGTTTTATTTAGTTTTGTGGGGGTAGGGTATCGCTCTAGCCCAGGATGACCTGGTATTCACTATGTAGTCTCAGGTTGGCCTGGAACTCACAGTGATCCTCTTGTCTAGGATTAAAGGCACAGATGGCTGGAACTTGCTATCCTCTTGCCTCTTGGTATTGCTTTTTTGTTTGTTTGTTTGTTTATTTTATTTATTTGAGAGTGACAGAGAGAGAGAGAGAGAGAAAGAAGTGGGCACACCAGGGTTTCCAGCCACTGCAAACGAACTCCAGACGCATGTGCCCCCTTATGCATCTGGTTAACGTGGGTCCTGGGGAATCAAGCCTTAAAACCGGGGTCCTTAGGCTTCACAGGCAAGCGCTAAGCCATCTCTCCAGCCCCCTCTTGGTATTTTTATAGTGATGTTATGAGAACTATAATATATGCAGAGGACAGAATTACTTCCTGTATTCTAGTATGAAGCAACACGTTACCATGTACTGTACAATATATATGTATATCAAATACTCCATCTCTTTAGATGTGTTTTCGTTGTTTGTTTGAGACTTGATCTCACTCACAAGCTGTCCTGAACTCATTACATAGTGTAGTGTGGCCTTTTTTGAATTTCTGGCAGTCCACTTGACTGAGCGTCCTAAGTGCTGGGATTACTATCCTAAACCAGTCTTCTTTGGAATGTTTTGTTTTTCGAGGCAGGGTCTCGCTCTAGCTTAGGCTGACCTGGAACTCACTATGTAATCTCAGGGTGGCTTTGAACTCCCAACAACCCCCCTTATCTCTGCCTCCTGAGTGCTGTGATTAAAGGTGTGTGCTGGGTGGGGAAATGGCTTAGTGGTTCAGGTGTTTGCCTGAAAACCTAAGGACCCTGGTTCAGTTCCCCAAGACCCACATAAGCCAAATGCAAAAGAAGTGTATGTGTTTGGAGTTCTTTGCAGTGTCTGGAGGCATTGGCTTGCCCATTCTCTCTCTCTGTCTCTTTCTTTCTCTTTCAAATAAATAAATGAAATTTTTTTTAAAAAGGTGTGCACTATAATGTCCAGTGGAATTTTTTTTCATAAACTTTAGGAAAACAATTTTTTGAATGCCTCATACAAAATTGCTTTCAATTCATAATAAAGATTTGTTTGTAACATAGCTTCCTTGCAAAATGCCTCAGTTTGAGCAGATGCTAGAAAATAAAAATTTCGAGTTCAGTTTTTAATTTCAGTATTTCCAAATTATGTACATACCCAGAAACTCCTTTTTCCACACTTTTTCACATTTAAAGGCTGCATTTGGGCGCTAAGCCCTGTCCCTCTTGTGTGGACTTTTTTTTTTTGAGAGAGAGGCAGGGAGGGAGGCATATGTATATAGAGAATGGGTGTGCCAGGGATTCCAGCCACCGCAAACAAACGTGTTACATTGTGCATCTATCTTATGTGGGTCCTGCGGAATTGAACCTTGGGTCCTTTGGCTTTGCAGGCAAGCACCTTAACCACTAAGCATCTCTCCAGCCCTAAGTAAAGTTCTTTTGGGATTTATTTATTTTTAGCAACAAATTGTTCAGTTATACCTAAGCATTTATTTTATTCTTTTAAACTATGTTGCATTTTCCTGGAAGCTTGAATTCTTGTTCAGTCCTTGGTTATTTTGAAATATATTAAGAATAAAGTTAACTCAGTCTGTCTTTCTGGATTTGAAAATGAGTTTTGGGAGAACAGCAGTATCTCAGGGATCCAAATTATAAATGTTACACAAAGTGGTCTTCAAAAATCTGAAATGTGGAAATTTACATCTGTATTTAATAAAATAAACTGGAGAATACTTTTTTAATTATTTTTATTTATTTAACAGAGAAAGAGGGGGAGAGAAAGAATGGGCACACCAAGGCCTCCAGCCACTTTAAACGAACTCCAGACGCATACGCCCCCTTGTGCTTCTGGCTAACTTGGGTCCTGGGGAATCGAACCTGTGTCCTTTGGCTTTGCAGGCAAATGCCTCAACCACTAAGCCATCCTCCAGCCCTGGAGAATTAATTTTTTTTTTATTGTAGTAAACCAAAAACTTTCTAAATAAACTGACTTTCAGACAGTATTTGTCATGAGTTGCAAGGTATACCTATTTTACAGTTGACCAATATGAAATCTTTTGAAAGCCACAAATGTACCTGAAACTGTTAAGAGACAATAAAGATTAAACAAGTAGCTTATTCATTTAGAAATAGACTGAATTAAAGCTTTGTATCAAAGGAAAATTATATTCCTAAAAGTGTGTGATTGAAGATACATGTATTAAGTTGTATTAGCCGGGAGTGGTGGCTCACGCCTTTAATCCCAGCACTTGGGAGGCAGAGGTGGGAGGATTGCTATGAGTTTGAGGCCACTCTGAGACTCCATAGTGAATTCCAGGTCAGCCTGGGCTATACAGTGAGACCCTACCTCGAAAAACAAAAAACAAAAAACAAAAAAAAAAGTTGTATTAGATACATACCTGTAATCCCAGCACTTGGAAGGTGGAGTCATGAGGATCAGCAATTTAAGGCCGGCCTGGACTATACAGCCTGGACTATCTTGAAAATAAAGGTTATTGAAAAGAAAGGTAATTAGCACAAAATTCATAAATAGCTAATGTTAGTTTTTGTTATTTTTGTTTTATTTTTTAGAAGTCGAACTGAGCCAGTGATGGGAACTACAAAAGCAGTATGTAAAAACACAATCTCACACTTTTTCTACACATTCCTTTTACCTTTATAATGTTGTGATGAATTGAATCATTTTAGAAGTTAATACCCAACTGATCATAGTATACTGTAAATAAACTGTATTTTGATGACAGCTCAGTTGAATATTGATATATGTGGCATAATTTGCAGTTATTCTGTAGAAATGGGTAATTTGTGCCCATTATATTGTTTCATATTAAATATGATAGCATTCTCCCTGTATGACACTGTGTTGTACAGTAATGTATGATCCTTTTTAGATCGTGTAGGTTTTACACTAATGAACATGATAACATGTTCTACATCTGTCTGTCTATAGCTAGTATTTTGTATGTATGTACAGGCTGTTTTGTGCTTTTTGTTTCTTGCAATAAAAAATATTTGGAGTGTATATTTTGCCATTTTCACGTTGTATCACTTAGGTTTTGTTATTTTTTTTCCTGCTTGATTGACAGCTTTCAAAAATGAATTAGCAACATGCAGAACTTACATTATAATTTGATCCTTTCTCCAACATCAAACATAGAAAAGTGCTTTCCCCAAACCACTGATGCAGCTTTACTATACTAGTTTTGCTTTATTTGGCAAATTTGAGCTTCTATCCTTTATTCACAACTACATCATATAGTAAAAATTGAAATCCTCCCTTCCCCATGTCTCAGTGATACTGATTTTATTCAATTGAGTATATTGTTATCAAATTTTAAAATACACGGCCTAGTTTGCTCAAATGTCCAAATTAAAATATTTCCCTTTCTCATTCTACAATGCTGCATTAGTTATAGACTGTTGGAACCTGTATGTTACCTAAGGTAGTTCCCCTTAGCCAGGATAACATTTTTTCTTACTATAATTATAAATTAACATTAAAGTGGCACTATTTTGACTTCAAGCTCTTAAGTGACAGCACCATTCCTAGATTGTGGGGTGAAAATGTTTTAGATCACAGGTCTACTTTAATTGGGTTCTGTAAACTTGATGGTTCTCTAAACATTTTACTGCACAGGCTTCATATTGTACACAATGCAAAGTGTTTGAAATCTTCATTTAGAATTTAAAGATACTGTTTGCTATTTCATTTTATACTTTTAAAATACTACTGATCTTTGTGTACGAGGCATTTCACTAACCTTGGATCATTGCATCTTAAACATGATAACATAGAACTTTGGATTGTTCTAAAGTATATGGCCTTTAGTTCTTGTGGAACTAAATACAGTGATTCAGAAATTAAAAAGTCTTAGTGTTTTGGGTTTTCCCCCACTACTTTTGGATATATGGTTTTTTTTTTTTTAAAGCATAATGCTGTAAAAACTGTCCAAGTTTATGTTTTGCTGGTGATTGGTTTAAAACTGATTTTTATGTATCCAAATGCTAGCACAAATTAGATCAACTATCCTGGTGACTGTAGTAGTAAATGTAACACATTTTGTATTAAGTACTTTTTAATAGAGTATTTAAACTAATTCAGATGAAGTTTTATTTCTTGAAAACAGTTATTTCCTTTTTGTTTATTAGCATGTGTATAAACACAAATCACATGTTCATAAATAAAGTTAACATTCTTTTAGCCTTGTGTGTTCCCTGGCATGTCTGTATTACATTTATAAGAAGCAGTTTATTTTAAGCTTACTTAGGATCCTCTTTGCTTTTTAGTGCTTTCAAAAATGTAGCTTTAATTTTTAGGCAGAATTAAACTGAAATGGAGACATTGCATAACTTTTTATCTCCATCCTTTATTTGGGGTATTTGCTGACGTTTAAAATGAGAGAAAATACGTTCATCAAGCATAACTAATTCATCATAGATGTAAGAATGGTGTGGCTATGTACATGCACAAAAGCAAATAGAGGTATTGGACCTTTTTTTTTAAAATTCTGATTAGTAAAAGTGTATGTACATTTTTCTGGTTTTTATTTTTGTTGAGACAAGGTTGTTTCAAGTAGCCTGATCTGGCCTCAGACTCACCATGTAGCTCAGGCTGGCTTTGAACTACTGATCCTCCTGCCCTATCTCCCAAGTGTTGGGATGGGATTGTAACCAGGCACCAGTACACCTAGCTTGGTTTTTGGAAACAACAGGTCTTTGCTCTGTAGTCCTGAATGGATACTCAGGCCTTGAGCTTAGTGGCACTCCTGCCTCAACCTCCTGAGTGCTGTGATTATGGGTGTGCACCAACACACCCAGCTCATTTTTGATAATTTATGCCAAGTCTGATCAAGAATGGCTGTTGGTGAATTCCCCAACCTTGTTTGGTTTAGTCATCCTTCTACATTAGCACTCCAAAGCTGGAAGTTCTTGTTAACAACACATTGTAGGAATCTTCTAATTTCATGTCTATATAATTGATAGGAAAGATTTCAGGTCCTTAACCTCAGAAAAATAAGATCCCCTAAAATAGGGAAGTGGGCTAATGTTAATAAAATTCTGCAGTGTACATTAGTTTGATGAAGACTTATTTTCTAACGTGGTTGATGTCTTTAACAATGTCTTGCCAAGAAGTCACTTTTTATTAATAGTTTGGTACATATAAATTTCTAATCACTTTTAAACCATCTTTGAACATTTTTCACTCATTTTCCAATACTTTGCTATACATATCAATCAAAATTGAATGTCTTCCTAAATACGGTACATTAGACCTCTTGTCATTAGGTATTATTGTGATTATTTGGTGAGAAAAAATTTTAAAAACGTAGTTTAAGATGCAGTTTAGATAAGAAACCACTTTGAACTCAAGTATAACTGGCTAAAAGCTAAAAGGATGAAAAAAACCCACCAAAAAAACATAGACAGTTATGACTTTAGTGTTAGGAATAGAAAGATTTACATATTTTTTGATTTTTTGAAGTAGTTTCACTGTAGCCCAGGCTGACCTGGATCACTGTGGAGTCTCAGGGTGACCTCAAACTCACGGTGATCCTCTTACCTCTGGGATTAAAGGCGTGCGCCACCACGCCCAGTCGAGGAATAGGAAGTTTTTTTTTTAATGTTTTTACTTCAGTGGTAAGAAAATATCACATAAGTTTCTGTGATTTGTTTCATTAGTATAGATGATAATTGGGTTTGTAGCAATTCATTCAGCTCTTGTTAGTTTCCTTATTTCCTGGTGATCTGGTGGATAAAAGTACTTATATTTTTCATTTTTTTCCCTGCATTTTGAGATTAGTTTTTAAGTAAAGAAAATACTTAAAGGGTAATAAGCATTGGTGGACTATGTGGGTATACATTAAAACTGTAGTAGTATTACATGATGAGCTCTACAGTCTTTGAGTGTGGAAAAGAGAACTATTTGTCTAAATAAACATCCAAGTAATAATGTCCAGCAGGCTAAAATTTAAAACCCTAATATTTGTAATACATTATTGGTTTTTTTGTTGTTGTTTGTTCATTTTGCTAATGTGTATCTTTTTTTTTTTTTTTTTTTTTTTAATTTTTCAAGGTAGAGTCTCTCACCCAGGCTGACCTTGGAATTATGTGTCTTTAGGCTGGCCTTGAAATCACAGATCTTCCTACCTCAGACATTTAACATGTATCTTAAGTTTAGCCAATATAGTTTTGTTTTGTTTTGAGGTAGGGCCTCACTCTAGTCCCGGCTCACAGCCATCCTCTTGTCTAGGTGTCTCTGGTGCTGGAATTAAAGACGTGCACCACCACACCCAAAGAATTCCCCAGTTTTAAGGAGTTCTTATCACTAGTAATATATGAGAAGCATGTTGAGAAAGCAACTCACTAAATAGGTACCTGGGAAATTATGGCTTCAGGTTTACTTGCTAAAAATGTATGTATGTGATTACATATGCAAGGAAATTTATTCTAAATATAACATCTTAAAAATATATTTAAAACCCACTTAATATACTTCATATATATATATATTTGCTCTATTTGGATAAAATTTTTCTCCAAATATTAGAATCCATCATTTTATGTGACAGCTCTACTTAAGCTTCCCCCCTCCCTGGTTACCTTTTTTTTTCTTCTTCTTCTTTTTTTGGCTTTCATCTTTGCCTTGATAAAGGTTATTTGGTTTCTTTTGCAAGAGAAGCTGTTCTTTGGGAGAATTAAAACACACCGATTGAGTAGTTTGTACTCAAAAATAGAATTATGTAGGAGCTTTTATGTATTAATTAAAGTAGCTGAGCTGCTTGTTTTCCTGCTTTAGGTAATAATGGTCTTGGAAGCTTGGATTGCTCACTTTCCTTCCTGGTCCATGGTCCTGAGCATTGTCATGTTAAGAGACTCAGGACTCACTTGTAGTATTTAGTCACCACTCACAGGTTTCCTTTTACATGCTTTGTTACTCTTGTTTTTCTCCTTGTAATTAAGTCATCCTAAACTGAAACCTTTATAACTGGGTGTGAAATGTGACAGACATAGTTTAAGCTACATTTTCAGTCTTAAAATAACATTCCTTAGAAACCGTAAGAAAATGCCCAATATTTGAACATTAAGTGACATTAGGGGCTAAATGATCACTTTCAGTTGTTTTCAGTGTGGAACTTGAATGTGTGTTTAATTTTTTGTGAACAGATTGATGACTCTTCCGCATCTATTACTCTGGCCCAGCTTACAAAGGTATATATATATATTCTTGAAAATCTGTCTTTTTCTAACTTATGTTGCACAGTACTTGCTAAGATGGTGGGGGAGGATGTATTGTGAGCACACTGTACATATTATGACTACCTGTGAAGTGTAGTTGCTGTTATGAGAAGATAGGGGATACTTGCTCAGCATCAGCATAATGGTGGAATATTGTTCATCTTCAAGACCGAAGAAACACATGAAGCTACACTTAATTATTTTTTCCCCTTATACATTTTGTTTAATTGTCTATTGGAAACAAAGTTCTGAGGAATTCCCTGGTTTTGGCTGTATATTATGTGGACTACTTTAAACAGCCAAAACAGAAGATTCCTTAAATGGACGATTGTGTGGTTAATTCTTGAATATTTGCATTGATATCCTATTGAGGTCATCATTTTAAATGTGGGACAGTTGTTTCTTTATGCTATAGACTTATAGTCTGTCTGCATTAGAAAAAGTTTTAAACAACCTAATTTGTTTGAACACAGACTACATGGATTGTGTAAGTGCATAAAGCTGCTTGCAGGGCTGTGCCAATGTGTATGTTTGGCAGAAGGGTAGATTGTTACCTCCTGAAATCGCTGTATGTGCCATGTTGTGCGATAAGGTTGCTTGCATTTTCTGCTCAACAATGTGTATCTTCTGTTTGGGAAAGCACTAGTGGTTACTTTTTTTAAACAATGCATTTTAGAATGCAAATTGTGTCTTAAAAGAGCAGGCAGATTTGAGAGCTAAGAATTAAGTTGTCCCCTTTTCCAATGATCATTTTCCTGCTATCAGATATTTTAAAAGCCAAATTTAACAAACAACATAAATGAAAATGCAAAGATGGGTTTTCCATGAAGTTGTCCCTATCTTATCCTTGGCTTTGTTGTAGCTTGTGTCCTTTTGTCCTAGGATGTATCTCCCTCCCCCCTCCCCCCAAAAATATGTTCTAGCAACATAAATTTTCAGCTCTTGTCCTAGGGAAACTAAACATAAAACTGATGATTCTAAAAGTGGATTAAAACCACCCTGTTTTATCGTGTTCTAATGCAAAGTGTTTTAGCATAGAGATGACATCTTTAGCAGTTTATACTATACTGTTTATTCTTATGTACTGTAAGGAGCACATTTGAGCTTTGGTTTTGTTTCTTTGTGGGAAGAAGTTGGGGGGTTGGAGGTTTTGGGGATTCTTTTTATTTGTAAAATAATGTTTGGGTTCAAACAAATTAGTTGTTAAACATCTGTAATCCAGTTTTCTGTAAATATTGCTGTTGTTCTAAGTGCTGTTAATGTTAAGCATTCTTTGTATATAAAATTACAATAAAATGTTAAAACTGGTTGCTTGTGTTGTGGATGAATGTAAAGGTAAAGCCCAGTGATTGGTTGGTTGATGCTAGGTGCTTGAGGGCTCAAGTTAATAGAAATTGCTCCCTTAAACCCTGTTTATATCTAAACTCCTCATAAAATTTATGTGGAGAATTGAACTTAAAATTTTGACTGTATAATGCATATCTTTAAACTCAATTTGAAACTGGCACCACTACCTAAAAACTTTTGATAATAATAGTGCTTGGTTTTTTATCCTACTCCTACCTTCCAAAGTATAAGTAAACAGTCTTGGTGCTGTGACATTGGAGATGCTTTAAAATTTAACATCATCAGTGCTTTTCTTCTAACTTAATCTCCTTCAGCCTTGAATTCTTAAAGCAGTAGTATACAAGGCTGAATGTAAGATACAAACAAGGTCTAAGGTTTGAGTACCTCCAGAAAGCCTTTCTGCAGCCTCCCAAACACCGTGTATTCTTAATGACCTAAGGAATCTCAGTGTTTCTTTCAAGTTATAAATGGGCATAGTTGTTGTATGCAGGGTTCATTTAGATACAGCTCTGTGTAGGATGAGTGGTATTGTCTTTGGTTGTGTGGTCTTAAATGTGTTTCTAATGTGTGTGTCAAATAATTACCTGTTAAACAGACTGCCAATCTGGCTGAAGCCAATGCTTCTGAAGAAGATAAAATTAAAGCAATGATGTCGCAATCTGGCCATGAATACGACCCAATCAAGTAAGTTCATAAGTGTTTTATGTCAATAGGAATTTTTGTATTATGTTTCCTTCCAGTCAAAAGCATTACTTTTTTAAAGTCCTGTGTACAAGTATTTTTTTTTCCCCCTTCCAGTTACATGAAGAAGCCTCTTGGTCCACCACCTCCATCTTATACCTGTTTCCGTTGTGGTAAACCTGGTCATTATATTAAGAATTGCCCAACAAATGGGGTAAGTCCATGTTTTTTTTTTCTTGAATGTCTTTATCCATGTTACTTTTCTTAGTTGGTAAAAATGCCTTCTTCTATATTAAAATGGCAAATGACCATAACATCTAGAGCCATATTTCTCAGGCTTCAAACATGATTCTTCCAATTACAAGTAAACCTATATAATATAAATTTCATGTCTCCAACCCTGTTTTCTCCTGAAGTGGAGATAATAATACTTATAATAACAATACTTACATGGCAATTTTGGGAATAAAGTATGATCTCATGTAAAACATTATAAATTAGTGGTGTGCACTGCATGAGGTAAGTTAATATTTTACTAAAGATCACTACTTTCTTCTTTCCTCTCTTTTCCCCCCTCTAATAGGATAAGAACTTTGAATCTGGCCCTAGGATTAAAAAAAGCACTGGAATTCCCAGAAGTTTTATGATGGAAGTGAAAGATCCTAACATGAAAGGTGCAATGCTTACAAACACTGGAAAATATGCAATACCAACCATAGATGCGTAAGTATACAGATTGGGTATGAAATGTGGGGACGACTTAATCCCAGGGTGCAGTGCTTTAATCTTCTTGGGCTTGTAACTTGGCTACTTGGATTTCTTGGGGATGTTACATACCCGAATTGCTAGTCTCCATCTGTTAACATTTCTATGTTAACTTTGAGAGGCTGCAGTCTGCTCCATTTAGTACAAATTTCAAATGGACTTGGGGATTTTTATTATTGAGTGCCACTTCCCTTGTAGTCTTCTAATTTATCTTTTCTGTCATTCACTGCTTTCTTCTTCATTCACATACATGCTCCCACATTATCCTGTTCCATATGCTGTTTTCATTTCCTAAGTGAACCAAACAAGAGTAATCATTTTTAAATAATCTAAAAGTGCCAACATAATGAAATACTGAGGATTTTTGAATTTGGATATACCCAGACTTAAAATTTTAAAGTAGGGTTTACTTTATAAAGCATTATTAGTTCAGACAACCTGTAGTTCTATAAAAATACCCTTGTGTTTTGTTTTTAAATTTGTATTCCTTTGCATGTGTGCATGTGCACGCACACTTCAATGCAGGTAAGGTGGTCAGTACTACACTGAGATGTCTTTGAGGCAGGTTGTCTTACCACTGCAAACAAATGCCAGTCCAAGCCAGATGTGGTCGCGCACACCGTTAATCCCAGCCTGTGGAGCATTTGGGCGGTAGAGGTAGGAGGATTGCCATGAGTTAGAGACCAACATGAAACTAGTAGTGAATAGTGAATTCCAGGCCAACCAGGGCTAGAGTGAGACCCTAAACAAAGAACAAATGCCAGTGTAGTCTGGCTTGTTCTGACTCCACCTCTTCCTATTATAGGTACATTGGGATCACAAATGCATATGTCACTCTGCATCTGGCTTTATATGGGTGCTGGGAAATCAAACTCAAGCAGATAGGCTTTGTAAGCAAGTGCCTTTAACCATTGCACCATCTCTCTAGACCATTTTTAATATTTGTATTTAAGTGAGAATGAATGTACCAGGGCCTCCTGTCACTTATGTAAACTCTAGAATGTGCATCTGGCTTTACATGCATACTGGGAAATCAAACCCAGGCTGTTCAGCTTTGCAAACAAGCACCTTTAACAACTGAGCTATCCCTCCTGCCCCTAGACTTTTATTTATGGTTTTTTTAGGACATTGATTTTTGAGACAGGGTCTTACTGTGTAGCCCAGGTTGGCCTCAGACTTGTAGTCCTCCTACCTTGGGTTTCTTTCTAAGTGTTGGCATTATAGATGTGCTTCCCCGTACCTGGCTTTACTGGGCTTTTGTTTGTTTGTTGAGATTCTAACATGAGTCCTTAGGCTTCACAGGCAAGTGCCTTAACTGCCATGTAAACCAATTTTAACAAAGGAACAAACAGGAAAATTTAGTGGTATGATTTATCTAATTTCCCATTTCATCTGCTCTTAACCATTAAATACATTAACTACCTTCAACCATGTGACCACTCATACATAATATACCATGTGTTATCAAGAGTTCCTTAGCCAGGCATGGTGGTACATCCCAGCACTTGGGAGGCAAAGATGGTAGGTGGTTTGCTATGAGTTTGAGGCTACCCTGAGACTACATAGTGATTTCAGGGTCAACTTGGGCTAGAAAGAGACGATACCTTGAAAAAAAAAAATTAGGGTCATGCATGGTGGTGCATACCTTTAATCCCAGCACATGGGAAGCAGAGATAGGAGGATTGCCTTGAGTTTGAGGCCACCCTGAAACTACATAGTGAATTCTAGGTCAGCCTGGGCTAGAGTGAGACCCTACCTAGAAAAACCAAAATAATAATTATTATTATTATAATTATTATTAGAAGTTGTGATGAGGTCCTGATTCTGCATTTTAAAGATGTCTTCCAGGAAATAATGTAGTTAAAAGCTCTTTAGGACACACTAAGAAACATCAGTTTAGAAAATGTCTGTTTTCAATGACAAGAAGAATTTTTTTCCTCAGCTTCATGCACAGTGTAGTGAGCAGGTTGATGATCAACGTGATTGTTATGGATAGATATGTTCTTTAGTATAAATATAGCCCATACTACAAATTAATGGTTTCCTAAACTTCCTATTTTGCTCACTTACTCAACTTCACCCGTCTATTCTTTATCAGTCATCATCCCGTGTTTTTTGTGATTCATCTTAAAGCAGTCTGTTGTTATGCTGTTTCTGATTCACAGATACTTTATAGATGCTTCAAAATAAGTTTAGGAATTGATTCTTACTGCAGTCAATTTAATCAGACTATTTCATCTATATTAGTTTGTATTGGAGAAGTTAATATCACCTGTGAACCCTAACTAATAATAATTCATTGCTTTTGAATACTGAAAACAAAAGCCTGTTTGTGGCAGATACAAAGCCCATATTGGGGAGAGATGGGAGACTAGATGTTTTAAATGAACGTTCACCCTCTCCAATAACACCACTGATGAGCAACTCAGACTCTTCTGTTTCTTTTTCTATCCTGTTTCCTCCCCCTTCCCTTTTTCTCTCCCTCTTTTTCTTTTCTCTCTTGGGCAGTGGGAGACTCCTCTTTCACAAATTGGGAACAGTGGGGCATAAGCAAATTGATACTTATTTCTGGAATCGTGGTGATGTCTATGGAGCAGCTGCAACACAAATAATACTCCCAAGGTACCCTATTCCATTCAGCCAAGAGTCTTTCATTTTCAGCATTGAGATACACATTCTGTTCACATAAGTGAAATTGAGAAGGTTTCTCTGGGAATTCCTGTGGTTTATAAATTTGTTTAAATGTAGAGAAAAGATGTGGGTATAAAAACAGTGGCAACAAGTCTGAGAATAGGTTTTTGTTTGTTTTAATTTTTAAAAAATTATTTATTTGAGAAATAGAGAATGGGCACACAAGGGCCTCCAGACGCTGTAAACACTCCAGGTGCATTCACCGCCTTGTGTGTCTGGCTTCTTTTTTTCCTATTTTAAAAATGTATTTATTACATAGCAACTCTGGAAAATGCATTCCTTAAAAAGCTGGTCCCAGAATGTGTAATAACATTACACTTCATATTTGTGTAACACATTCTGATCATTTAATCATACTTATTTTTTCATATTTTATTATTTATTTACAAGCACAAAGAAGGAGAGGGAGAAAGAACCAAGAGAGAGTAGGGGTGCTCCAGGGCCTCTTGCCACTGCAAATGAACTCCAGATGTATGTACTACTTTTCATCCAGCTTTACATAGATACTGGGGATTTGAACTCAGGCTATCAGACTTTGTAAGCTAATGCCTTTAACCACTGAGCCATCTCCCCACCCCTTAAATCATATTTCTTTTTTAAATTATTGTTATTTATTTAAGAGAGAGAGAATGGCACACCAGGGCCTTCAGCCACTACAAATGAACTCCAGGCGTGTGCGCCTCCTTGTGCGTGTGTGCAACATTGAGCACTTGCATCACTGTGCCTCTGGCATGCATGGGACCTGGAGACTCATTCTTAGTCTTCGTAGGCAACTGCCTTAATTACTGAGCCATTTCTCCACCCCTTAAGTTATATATTTTTTCTTTTTAAATTATATATATATATTTTTTTTTGGTTTTGGTTTTTTGAAGTAGGGTTTTGCTGTAGTCCAGGTTGACCTGGATTTCACTATGTAGTCTCATGGTGACCTTGAACTCAAGGCAGTCCTACCTCTGCCTCCCAAGTGCTGGGATTAAAGGCGTGCGCCACCACACCCGGCTAAATTATATTTCTTACTGTACTGTCAATAGATTGCTATTGTCATCAGTTTTGTGTGTCATTCTTTTAACTATTATGATATATTTTATTCTCCTCTTGTGGCATTCACAAGACCAGCAGGGTGCTCATTAGTTAGAAAGAGTTGACATATGCAAGGGGGACTTTTGGGGGAGGGGGCTTGGGTTTTTCCAAGGTAGGGTCTTATTCCAACCCAGGCTGTTCTGGAACTCACTCTACAGTTTCTGGCTGGCCTCAAACTCACAGTGATTATCCTACCTCTGCCTCCTGAGTGCTGGAATTAATGGTGCATGCCAACATTCCTGGCAAGGGGAGTTTTTGTGTTATTTGTTTGGCTCTTTTGAAGCAGTGTCTAGAACTGACATTCTATCCCCAGGCAGGCCTTGAATTTTTTTTTTTTTTTTTTTTTTTACCTCAGCTTTCTGAATGCTGGGACTGATTATAGGTGTGAGCCAGTATACACTGCTATAAGGGGGGTAGTTATGTTACTGGTTTTTCAAGAAACATGTTAGGATAGGTAAAAGGTGGGATGAAGAGCTCTGTTTGGCACTTAAGCAATGTCATAGCACTCTAACATGTTTCATTACAATTTTGACCTTCAGTTCTTAAGAGTTAAGGATTCTAAGGTACCATTTGTTGCTTTTATAGCATTTATTTCTTTTTGTCACACTTGTTTTGAGTTGTTTGTTTCTATTAGAGGAAGATAAGCTTATCTAAACTGTCATTGTCCTGAATTTACATGTTCCCATTATGTTATACTAAAACATAGAGCCTAGCTGATTTGCCTTAACAATACTAAAATGCTGAAACGTTCTTCTACAGAGAGGCATATGCAATTGGAAAGAAGGAAAAGCCACCCTTCTTACCAGAGGAGCCATCCTCTTCTTCAGAGGAAGACGATCCCATCCCAGATGAGTTGTTGTGTCTCATCTGCAAAGATATTATGACTGATGCCGTTGTCATTCCCTGCTGTGGAAACAGTTACTGTGATGAATGTAAGATTGTGAACCCTTCCATGGAGACATACATTTTAGAATAATTACTTGCTTGGAAAGGCTCTTAACCAAAATTGTGTATTTTAATATCAAATATGAAATGTCGCTAAGTGATCAATAAGGTTTGGGTTTTTTTGTTTTTGTTTTTTTGACGTAGGGTCTCTAGCCCAGGCTGATCTGGAATTCACTATGTAGTCTCAGGGTGGCCTCAAACTCTCGATGATCCTCCTACCTCTGCCTTCCAAGGGCTGGAAAGGTGTGCACCACCACACCCAACTACCTAGAAGTATATGTGTGTATGTATTTATTTTATTTTTCTAAATAAAGAGGGGAAGAGAGAGAGAGAGAGAATGGGCCCACCAGGGCTTCCAACCACAGCATACAAACTCCAGGCGCTTGCGCCCCCTTGTACATCTGGCTAAAGTGGGTCCTGGGGAATCAAACGTAGGTCCTTTGGCTTTGCAGGCAAACACCTTAACTGTTAAACTATCCCTCCAGCCCTAGAAGTATGTATTTTTTAAATATTTTATTTTTCTCTATTTATTTGAGAGAGAATAGGCATGCCAGGGCCTCTAGACACTGCAAATGAACTCCAGATGCATGCACCCCCTTGTGCATCTGGCTTACATGGGTCCTGGGGAATTAAACCTCGATCCTTTGGCTTTGCAGGCAAACGCTTAACCACTAAGCCATCTCTCCAGCTCCCTAGAAGTGTTTTTATATGGTACCTTAATGACTTTTCTAGATTGTGAATAACAACATATTCTTCCCAAGTGTAATGAAGACTTCCTTACCATGTGTTTGTGACTTTTTTTCTTTTTTGGTATGTGTGTAGTATGTGAAAGTATAGTGTATGCCTTTGTGTGTGCAGAGGCTAGAGAATGTCAAGTTCCTTTCCTATCACTTGTGCTTTATTTCCTTGAGATGGCATCTCACTGAAACTGCCCAGGCTGCTGTCAGACTCACTGATGCGTGATCCCCAGAGCTTCTCTTATCTCTGTCTCATAGAATACTGGGATTAGAGGTGCATGTGGTGTCTCTGGCCCTCATACTTGTGAAGCAAGCACAGTTAGCCTGTTGAGCCATCTCTTTCTTGCTCTCATTTTTTTAGGTAGTCTCACTATAGCCCAGGCCTACCTGAAACTCTATAGTTCCAGACTTGTCTCAAATTCACAGTGATCGTCCTACCTCTCCCTCCTGAGTTTGAGATCTAAAACATGCACCACCATGCCTTGCAAATATTTTATTTATTTATAAGCAGAGAGAGTTGAGAATGGGCTCATCAGGGCCTCTTGCTACTGTAAATGAACTTCTGTGCTACTTATGTGCACTCAGACTTATGTGCTACTTATTGCACCTGGCTTTATGTGGGCATGGGGGAATCAAACTCAAGTTAGCAGGCTTTGCATGCAAGTACCTTTAACCACTTAGCCGTCCCTCCAGCTCCTTATTTATTTATTTAGGATTTTCAAGGTGGGGTCTCACTGTAGCCCAAGCTGACCTGGAATTCGCTATGTGACCTCAGGGTGGCCTCTTGAGCTAAGGTTGATGCTCCTACCTAAGCCTCTCGAGTTCTGGGATTAAAAGCATGTGCCATCACACCTAGCCTGTAGCTTCTTTTAAAGCTTAGTTTTCTTCCTGCTAAATTCATCGTCCTTACTGGAAAATATTTTTTAGAGATTTGCTGAGGTGTTCTAACCACTCCCTAAAGTATAGTGAATCTGCAGTTTAGTGTTATTCCTGGCTTGCTTGTCTGTAAGGATCTCATTTCCTTCCCTGTATAATGATTTTTCAAAAACCAGCATATAGGGACTGAAGAGGTGGCTTAGTGGTTAAGGCATCTAATTACCTACAAAGCCTAAGGACCCAATTTCTATTCCCCAGTACCCATGTAAGCCAGATGCACAAGGTGGAGCATGTGTCTGGAGTTAGTTTGCAGTAGCTGGAGAGATTCTCTCTCTTGTCGCTGTCAAATAAGTAAAAAAATATTTAAAAACTAGCATATTGGGCTTTTGTTGTCTTTGTAGTCTCATGATGTTCTTCTTTCTATCCAATATTTTATTTACAAGCTAAACAGATGAGTTGTTGGCAGAATGTTTTTTGTGTATATTTCAACATTTGTTTAAATATTAATCTGACTTTTAATGTAATAACACAGGTCATACATAAAAGAGCATAGGAATCCTAGTACCGAGTTCTATAATGTCGCTATTAATACTTAAAATCTTATCATATGTAGGTATAAGAACAGCACTCCTGGAATCAGATGAACATACATGTCCAACATGTCATCAAAATGATGTCTCACCTGATGCTTTAATTGCAAACAAGTTTTTACGACAGGTAACTGTCCTTGTGTCCTTTTATGCAAAAATGTCTTTAGCATTTCCACTGATTGAACTTATTTGACTACTACTGCATTACACATTTTGCCTTTATGTTTGATATACATAGGCTGTTAATAACTTCAAAAATGAAACTGGCTATACAAAAAGACTTCGAAAACAATTACCTCCACCACCAATACCACCTCCAAGGCCGCTCATTCAGCGGAACTTGCAACCTCTGATGAGATCTCCAGTTTCAAGACAACAGGATCCTCTGATGATTCCAGTGACGTCTTCATCAGCTCACTCATCTTCCTCTATCTCTTCTTTACCTTCTAATCAGTCTTCCTTGGCTCCTGGGCCTGGAAATTCATCTGCTCCAGCTCCAGTACCTGATATAACTGCAACAGTATCTATATCAGTCCATTCAGAGAAATCAGATGGACCTTTCCGGTAAGTGTATTTTTCACTGTTAAAAAATAAAGAAGGTTAGTGGCATAGTTTTATTTTTCATGGATTCTAGGTTTAATTTATTTTTATTTTTATTCTGCGTATTAGTAAGTTGGGTTAACTTGTATGAAATCAAAGTCGTACGAAGCAGATGTAGGTGACTCATTTGACAAATGTTGATTAAACACTCCCAAGGTCAAATACTACGTAAGTTGCCAACAACCCTTATTAAATGTTGAATCATACAGTCTGCAGTTCTGGGCCAGCATAATAATTATATGACAATGTTGGGAAAATAGATTGGAGCCGACCTAGGAGCAATTTGTAGTAGAGAAGTTAAAATTATGAAGGAGGTCAGGAATAATGTCTTAGAGCTTAAATTATGAGACTGATGCGCTGCCTACTGCACTAACGAGGCTCCTTAAGAGCTTAAATTATGTAGGAGAGTAGTGAAAACTGATTTGGATCCTACAACTTAGAAACAAAAGGAACCTTAGATCATGTAGCCTAAATATCTCATACCTTCTTTTTAAAAATCAGCCTTTAAAAAAAAAAAAGTGCCTGAGACTTACATGAAACATACTGCAGGAAACCTTGAGGGAAAATGGTGCACCAGGCCTCTAGCAACTGCAAATGAACTACAAATGTATGTGTCATTTTTGTGCATCTGGCTTACGTGGGTACTGTTGAACCTAGTTCCTTAGTTTTTGCAGGCAAGCACCTTAACCATTAAAGTCATCTCTTCAGCCTGGGATGAATTTTATGTGTAGTTGAGATGTCCTGCTGTTCAGTTTAGCCTTTTATTTGGTTGATAATGCAAATAACAGAGAGTTCTCTTCTCCTGGGCTGCCTTTTCACTTTAGTGGCAGGGCATTATCTTCATAGATAGTCCCTGTTGAATTACTTTCTCTGCTATCATATATGATACTGCTTAAAGAATTCCATTTTTTTACTTTTTGTTAATGTATAAAGAACTATGTGGGCTGGGTATGCTGGCTCCTGCCTTTAATCTCAGCACTTGGGAGGCAAAAGTAGGGGGATCTATGTCAGTTGGAGGCCAGCTTTGGACTGCAAAGTGAGTTTCAGGTCCGCCTGGTTAGAGTGAGAGCTTACCTCGGGGGAAAAAAACAAAACAAAAAACCAAAAATATGAAGGTTTATTTCTTTCATTTTCCTTAGAAATTTTCATCATCTTTGCTTTAACGAATTTTATTTACTGTATGTATATATTTGTGTGTGTGTGCATGAGAGAGAGAAATGGGTACACCAGGACCTGTTTTCACTGCAAATGAACTCCAGATACATGTGTCACTTTTTCCATCTTTTTATGTGGGTACTGGGGAATTGAACCCAAAGGCAACAGGCTTTGCAAGCAAGAGCCTTTAGCCTAGGCACTCATCCATATTTCCAACCCCTGGTTTAACTCATTTTAACTCAGGTTATGGATAAACAATGATTACTGTTTACTCTTTTGGGTTTTCAAGGTAGGGTCTCGCTCTAGCCCAGGCTGACCTGGAATTCACTTTGTAGTCTTAGGGTGGGCTTGAACTCACACCAATCCTCCTACCTCTGCCTCCTGAGTGCCCGGCTTTTTTTTTTTTTTTTTTTTTTAAAGAAAGAGGCAGACAGGTGGTGTAGGGTTTCCTGCCACTGCAGTGATTCCAAATACATGTGCTGTTTTGGGCATATGGCTTTATGTGGATACTGGGGAATTGAACCCAGACCATTAGGCTTTGCAAGCAAGTCCACACTATCTCCCCTCACCCCTCAAGGTAGGGTCTCACTCTCGCTCAGGCTGATTTGGAATTCATTATGTAGTCTCAGGGTGGCCTTGAACTCATGGCGATCCTCCTACCTCTGCCTCCTGAGTGCTGGGATTAGATGCATGCACCACCACGCCCAGCCCACGCTGTTTTATCTTCCATATCTGGTCATATTTTAACTGTTACAAATTATGTTGTTTCTTAGGGATTCTGATAGTAAATTATTGCCAGCCGCAGCTCTTGCATCAGAGCATTCAAAGGGAAGTTCCTCGATTGCAATTACTGCTCTTATGGAAGAGAAGGTAAATTCTGGGTTTAAAATCTAGTTTGTACAGTACGGTTTTTGTTGTGTGTGTGTTATAATTCTTTTTTTTTTTTTTTAACTGTTCCTAATTATTTATGGACAGGGTTATCAGGTGCCTGTCCTTGGAACGCCATCTTTGTTGGGACAGTCACTATTGCATGGACAGTTGATCCCCACAACTGGTGAGTAAAATTTTTTGTAATTATTTATTTTCATGCATGTGTGTGTGCACGGGCCTCTTTCCAGACACTTGGCTAGCTTATGTGGGTAGCTTGGTAGATGAACCTGGCTTAGCCAACTTTGCATGCAATCAGGTGCCTTTAATCTCAGCCATCTCCCTAGCTACATACAATTACTTTAATTTGGATCTTATTTTTTCTCTTTAAGAAATAATTAACAGTCAATTTATTTATTACTTTTGCTTATCTTTTGTTTAAAAGGTCCAGTAAGAATAAATGCTGCTCGCCCTGGTGGTGGTCGGCCAGGCTGGGAACAGTAAGTATATAAATCTTCAGATAGTAGATTTTGAATTAGACAGTGGAAACACATGACATAGGATGTTCTTGAATCCTTTTGTTGTTGTTTGAGGTAAGGTCTCACTCTAGCCCAGGCTGATCTGGAATTCACTACATCATCTCATGGTAGCCTCTAACTCATCGTGACCCTCCTACCTCTGCCTCCTAAGTGCTGAGATAGGCTTGCACCACCATACCCAGCTTTTGAATCCTTTTTATTGTAAACTTCTCTTGCATATATGTCAGATTAGTATATTTTTCTTTTTTAATTAAACTGTCAGAAACTTAAATTTATACAGGAAATTTTTAGCAGCTTGAGGGATAGTCACACTAACATCACAAGTGGAAATTTCACAGATAACCTTGTTTTTTCCCATAGTGCTGGGATGGACGTCAATATGTTAAGGAAGGGTTTTGCCCTGGAATGTCACCTCTAGCCCATCTTATATTTGGGGGGTGCTAAGGGAGTTGATGTAGGATCTTGCTATAGCCTAGGCTGATGTAGAATTCACCATGTAATCTCAGGCTGTCCTCAAACTTGTGGTCACCCTACCTCTGCCTCCTGAGTGCTGGAATTAAAAGGGGCTCACCACCGTACATGGCTAAATTTCATTTTTTTAAACTTCTTTTTCTTTTTTGCCAAAACTTTACTAATAGTCTACTGTTAACTACCTTTACCTCAACAACATAAACAAGTTTTTTACAGAGTAGATTGTAGACTGCTAATTAAAACACAGGAACTGTTCTGTATTGACACTTCATTATTATTATAGTCAGAATAAGTTATTACTTTTCATTTATTTATTTGAGAGAGAGAAAGAGGCAGATATAGAGAGAATGGGTGCTCCAGGGCCTCTAGCCACTGCAAATGAACTCCAGACACATGTGCCACCTTGTGCATCTGGCTTATGTGAGTACTGGGATATTGAACCTGAATCCATAGGCTATATAGGCAGGCACCTTAACTGCTAAGCCATCTCTCTAGTCAGAATAAGTTATTTTCAAGTAACATAATATTTGCTGTGATCTCTAGTTGTATCAAATTTAAGCCCAGGAATTGGGAAGAATTTTCAGAATCATTAAAAAACATACTTTAAACTGTATGTGTACTGGAAGGTTATATATTATACCCATAGTGAAACACTCAAACCTACTTTATCATTTTTTTCTCCTTTTTTATTTTTTTTAACCTTGCACAGTTCCAACAAGCTTGGGTATCTGGTATCTCCACCACAACAAATGAGAAGAGGGGAGAGAAGCTGCTACAGGTATGCATGCTACTACTCTTGACAAACAATATTATGATGCAAATAATATGCACAGTAATAGTAATAAATAGGATGGCATCATTTTATTTCTCCTTGTTTTTTGGTTTTGTTTTTGTTTTAAGATAGTGTTTCACTGTAGCCCAGGCTGATCTGAAATAGTCTCAGGGTGGTCTCAGACTCACAGCGATCCTCCTACCTCAGCTTCCTGAGTGCTGATATTAAAGGCGTGCACCACCATGCCTGGCTGTCCTTGTCTTTCTTCAGTGGCTAAGTTTAAGGACTGGGAATTATAGGTCTTGGGTTAGTTGCTTGCCTAGCATGTGCAAAGCCCAGGTTCTGTAAGGGTTAGTCTGATTGACAGCAGTAACCTATCTAGAGAGGGAGGAAAGAAGGTAGACTAAAAAAGTAAAAATTACATTTAGTGTGGTGGCATTTTAAGGTACTAATTTTTTAAATTAATTTTATTTATTTATTTATTTGAGAGAGCAAGAGAGGAAAATAGGCAGAGAAAGAATGAGCACACCAGGGACTCCAGCCACTGCAAATGAACTCCAGACGCATACACCAGCTTGTGCCTCTAGCTTACATGGGTCCTTGGCTTTCGAACCAAGGTTCTTTGGCTTTGTAGGCAAATGCATTAACCGCTAAGCCATCTCTCCAGCCCAGGTCCACCCCTTTTTTTTTTTTTCCTGTTGTTTTTTGAAATAGGGTCTCACTCTACCTCAGGTTGACCTGGAATTCAGTATGTACTCTCAGAGTGGCCTCACACTCATGACGATCCTCCTACCTCTGCCTCCCAAGTGCTGGGATTAAAGGTGTGCACCACCATACCTGTCTTCCTCATTTTTTAAAAGATTTTTCAGAGTTTGTCTTTAGCTCAGACATAATCCCTCAAACTTAAATTCTTAATTATTTGGGTGTGTGTATACATGCACATACCAGGGCCTCTTGCTGCTACAACCACCAGACACATGCCACTTTTTGCATATGGTTTACAGTTAGCTTGGGAATTGAACTCTGGCAAGCAGGTTTTGCAGGCAAGCACCTTAACCACTGAAGCATCTTCCCAGTCTAGGCTTCTTCTTTTGTACTCCCCTGTGACGTGATGAAACTTAACAACCAGTTCAGCTCCTAAGTGTGGTGAAGAATTGCTTTTTTTCTTTTAGGGCCAATTGTTCGATTCTCTTCCCCATTTTTCTCTTTTTTTTTTTTCCAAAAAAAAAGAAATAAGGAGATTGTTAGAGGCTCTTCTCTAGGCAGGCATAAGGAGTGTTAATTTAAAGAGTGAGTGGTGGTGCACGCCTTTAATCCCTGCACAGGTGGCAGAGAGAGGTAGGAGGATCACCGTGAGTTGTAAATCAATTTCAGGTCCGCCTGGGCTAGAGTGAGACCCTACCTTGAAAAAAGAAGAAAAAGAAGCAATCCAGAGGTTTCATGTAGGCCATCATTTTCTATCAGGACAGAGAGACCTCTAAACTGTTATAGCAAGAATATTAAAGTTAACTAGGGGTGGTGGCACACACCTTTAATCCTAGCACTCAGGAGGCATAGGTAGGAGGATCTCCATGAGTTCGAGGCCACCCTGGAGACTACATAGTGAATTCCAGTTCAGCCTGGACTAGAGTGGGGACCCTACCTTGAAAAACCAAAATAAAAAAAACAGTGAAGTCATTGTCTAGTGTTCTAATGATTGCTTATTATATTTACCTCTTAACATTACTAGGTTACATATTAAGGGATGGTCATAGTTACTAATTCAGGTACTCTGAAAAGAGGCTTAAATTTTCTGTTTTTGTTTTTAAATGTAGGGTTTTGCTGTAGCCCAGGAGGACCTGGAACTCACTATGTATACTCAGGGTAGCATCGAATTCATGGTGATCATCCTGCCTCTGCCTCCCGAGTACTGGGATTAAAGGTGTGCACCACCACTCCCAAATAGAAGCCTTTTTTTTTTTTTCGAGGTAGGGTCTCACTCTGGCTCAGGCTGACCTGGAATTCACTATGTAGTCTCAGGGTGGCCTCGAACTCTCGGTGATCCTCCTACCTCTGCCTCCCAAGTGCTGGGATTAAAGGCACGTGCCACCACGCCCAGCTCTTTTTTTTTTTTTTTTTTTTTTTTTTTTTGAGGCAGGGACTCACTCTTTCCCAGGCTGACCTGGAATTTACTCTGTAGTCTCAGGGTGGCCTCGAACTCTCAGCAATTTTCAACCTCTGTCTCTCAAGTGCTAGGATTAAAGGCTTCTTGTGCCAGAATTTAAAGAACTTTTACTTAACAGAAACTTTTTGCTAAGGCAGGGTCTCATTAGCCCAGGTTGGCTTTGAACTTAGAGTGATCTTCTGACTATCGCCTCCCTTGTGTTAAAGGCATGCATCACCACACTTGGCCAAACATTTTTTTTTAAATCAGAACAAAGGAATCTACCAAAATAACAGGTCACAGAGGCTGAGGAGATTGTGTAGCATAACATTTTAGAACTTACTGCACTGTTGCTCTTATTTAACCTGTTGTGAGTAAACATTGTGTTGATTGTACATATTAATATTTTGCCTTGTATGATCTTCACCCAGTTCATCCAAAAGAAAGTTTTTAAGAAGTGATTTTTCTTAATTTAAATTTTTTGCTAAAGGCATTTTTTAGGAAACATGAACTTAAAGCTTCATTTGCCTGCCATTTCCTTCAAAAGACAAACGTGTCAGTTATTAAGTGATATTAAAAGTTAGGATTTTGGTCCAGCCATGGTGGTGCACGCCTTTAATCCCAGCACTTGGGAGGCAGAGGTAGGAGGATCACAGTGAGGTTGAGGCCACCCTGAGACTACATAGTGAATTTCAGGTCAGCCTATGCTAGAGTGAGACCCTACCTGAAAAACAGCACCCCTCCCCTCCTTAAAAAAAAAAAAAAAACCACTGGGATTTTATTGTACAGTTACTGAGATTTTTTTTTTTTTTTTAGCTGAAGTATTGCTACATTACCCCAGGCTGGTCTTATTTGTGAACTCAAGTGATTGTCCAGCCTCAGTCACTCCCAAGTAGCTTGTAGTTGTAGGCTTGGGATATTATGTTTACAAATATATGGTATCTGTATTGCTATACTAGTTAAATAGTTGATTCACTTCCATTGTTTTTACTTGTGAAAATAATTATGAATACTTGTCCCAGGTGAATTTAAAGGAATAATATCTTGGAATTTATTTCTCTAGAAGTATAAACCGTGGGCGACATCACAGCGAAAGATCCCAGAGGAGTCAAGGCCCGTCACTACCTGCAACTCCAGTGTTTGTGCCTGTTCCACCGCCTCCTTTGTACCCACCTCCTCCCCACACACTTCCTCTCCCTCCAGGTGTTCCTCCCCCACAATTTTCTCCTCAGTTTCCACCTGGCCAGCCACCACCTGCTGGGTATAGTGTCCCTCCTCCAGGGTTTCCTCCAGCACCTGCCAATTTATCAACACCTTGGGTATCATCAGGAGTGCAGACAGCTCATTCCAATGCCATCCCAACAACACAAGCACCTCCTTTGTCCAGGGAAGAATTCTATAGAGAGCAGCGGCGACTCAAAGAAGAGTGAGTGCTTTAATTTGAAATTATTCTACACTTTTTCCATTTTCTGATATAACATTAAATAGGTATTTTGGAAACAGTCTTCTGTGTTTCCACTTAGTTCAAGAAATTTCACCTAAAATTTAAACCAAAGCCATAAAGCAACTTCCTCAGGGATACCTAGTTATTTATAGTTTTAAAGTGGAAAACTAATGGCAATTTCATTCATTTCATTCATGATCTAATTACATTTGTCTTGTTAGTTTTCTTAAATGGTTTTTGTTAACTTTCACTCTTTAACTTTATTTTACTAGGGAAAAGAAAAAGTCCAAGCTAGATGAGTTTACAAATGATTTTGCTAAGGAATTGATGGAATACAAAAAGATTCAAAAGGAGCGTAGGCGCTCATTTTCCAGGTTAGTGTTTTGCAAGCCTTCACAACAGAATTACAAATGGGACTTTGAATATCCAGGGACTACCTATGGATATAAATAACATTGCACTTAACGAAATTTTTCTGATTCGGTCTAGTTTATAGAAATGGAGATGTAGCTTATTAGCCAATATCTGTTTACTAAAATAATGTCTCAGTGTAAATTCTATTGTGTAGATCTAGCATTTCTGGGAACTAAATTGCCCTTGTCCCTTGAAGTTATTTATAGTGTGAAATGAATGGGAAATGTTTATGGAAGGAAAGAAATAGAGGATAGCAAAGACCATATCTGAGGGCCCTTTTACCATAAGGCTACAGCTTCTTGCTGGAACATTAACCTGTGTACTTATAAAATAGTGGTAGAATGCAAATTGTTTTATTGATAGAAAAACTGAATCACAAAAATTCCCTGGACTTTCTTTTTTAGACTTAAACTTAAAATGTGGTTCCTTTTAAAGCTAGACTACTGGTCAGTATAGGATAAAAGATGGACTCCTGCTTAAACAATCAGATAGGAAGTGAAATTTAAATTGAATTGGCCTTTGTTTAATATTAATAAGCTCATAAAACTCACGGTACATTGATGCACTCCACTCTAATTGACTTTTGTTTTGTAACAAGTGATTACTCTGATTTGTATACTTTATTCCATTCCAACAGAGGTTGCTATACCTCTTTAATCATCTTAAGATTAAAAACCTTCAATAAAGAAAGAAAACCGTGAGAAGAGAAAAATAGATCTGATTGTCTTTTTATTTTGTATATATTTCTCAACTATCAATTATTGTTTTGTTTTTGTTTTTAGGTCTAAATCTCCCTATAGTGGTTCATCATATTCAAGAAGTTCATATACTTACTCTAAGTCAAGATCTGGTTCAACACGTTCACGTTCTTATTCTCGATCATTCAGCCGCTCACATTCTCGTTCCTATTCGCGATCACCTCCATACCCCAGAAGAGGAAGAGGCAAGAGTCGCAATTACCGTTCAAGGTCTAGATCTCATGGATACCATCGATCTAGGTCAAGATCACCTCCATACAGACGCTATCATTCACGATCAAGATCTCCTCAAGCATTTAGGGGACAGTCTCCCAATAAGCGTAATGTGCCTCAGGGAGAAGCAGAACGTGAATATTTTAATAGATACAGAGAAGTTCCACCGCCTTATGACATGAAAGCATATTATGGGAGGAGTGTGGACTTTAGGGACCCATTTGAAAAAGAGCGATACCGAGAATGGGAAAGAAAATACAGAGAGTGGTATGAAAAATATTACAAAGGTTATGCTGCTGGAGCACAGCCTAGACCCTCAGCAAACAGGGAGAACTTTTCTCCAGAAAGACTTTTACCTCTTACTATCAGAAATTCACCTTTCACGAGAGGGCGCAGAGAAGACTATGTTGCTGGACAAAGTCACAGGAGTCGAAACATAGGTGGTAACTATGCAGAAAAGCTTTCAACAAGGGACGGTCACAATCAAAAGGATAATGCAAAATCAAAAGAGAAGGAGGGTGAAAATGCTCCAGGAGATAGTAAAGGAAATAAGCATAAGAAACATAGAAAAAGAAGAAAGGGAGAAGAGACTGAAGGCTTTTTGAACCCAGAGTTACTAGAAACTTCTAGGAAGTCAAGAGAGTCTTCTGGTGTTGAAGAAAATAAGGCAGATGCATTGTTTGTTCTTCCAAGTAGAGATGATGCCACACCTGTCAGAGATGAACCAATGGATGCAGACTCCATCACTTTCAAGTCAGTTTCTGAAAAGGACAAGAGAGAAAAGGAAAAAGATAAACCAAAAACGAAAAGTGACAAGACCAAACGAAAAAATGATGGATCTGCTGCATCCAAAAAAGAAAACATTTTAAAACCTGCTAAAGGATCCCAAGAGAAAATGGATGGAGAACGTGAAAAATCTCCTCGGTCTGAGCCTCCCCTGAAAAAGGCCAAAGAAGAGGCTGCAAAGACCGACCCTGCGAGGACTTCATCATCCTCTCAGAAGGAGGAAAAGGCCACTAGCACCCCCAGGAAAGCTCACTCCAAGTCTACAAAAGAGCACCAAGAGACAAAGCCAGTAAAAGATGAGAAGGTAAGGAAGGACTATTCCAAAGATGTCAAATCAGAGAAACTAACCAAGGAAGAGAAGGCCAAGAAGCCTGAGAAAAATAAGCCACTTGATAGCAAGGGGGAAAAAAGAAAGAGAAAAACTGAAGAAAAGAGTGGAGATAAAGATTTTGAGTCTTCAATGAAAGTCTCTAAAGTAGAAGGAACTGAAATAGTGAAGCCATCACCAAAGCGCAAAATGGAACCTGATGTTGAAAAGCTGGAAAGAACCCCCGAAAAGGACAAAACAGCATCATCAACTGCCCCAGCCAAAAAAATCAAGCTCAACAGAGAAACTGGAAAGAAAATTGGAAGTACAGAAAATATACCTGGGACAAAAGAGCCCTCTGAAAAATTGGAGTCAACATCTAGCAAAGTTAAACAGGAAAAAGTCAAAGGAAAGGCCAAACGAAAAGTAACAGGAACTGAAGGTTCCAGCTCAACGCTTGTGGATTATACCAGGTATCACTTTGGGTAGGTGGGGGCCCACTGTCTGTTACCGGAAGTGATTTTCTTGAAAGTTATTTGTGGCTGTACTTTCTGTTCAGAATGTGTTGATCATGAGGATTAGTCTGGCTTGCTTTGTTGTCTTCACAGAGGCAAGGAAGGGCATAATATTTGAGAGATGACCTGCATTGCTTGTTTTTTTTTTTATAGTTAACATCATATGATTCAGCTTTTAAGAGCTTAAAGGACTATTTTGTCATGTTCTGAGTTAGCATTTTTGTGTTTATTTGGTGTTTTATCATTAATGGTAAATTTTTATTAACTATAAATATCTTCATTCTTTTTAGTACCAGTTCAACTGGAGGCAGTCCCGTGCGAAAACCTGAAGAAAAGACAGATACAAAGCGAACTGTCATTAAAACTATGGAAGAATATAATAATGACAACACAGCTCCAGCTGAGGATGTTATCATCATGATCCAGGTTCCTCAGTCCAAATGGGATAAAGATGACTTTGAATCTGAAGAAGAAGATGCCAAATCCACACAGCCTGTTCCAAGTGCAGGAAAACCTGCTAGTACTATAAAGAGTGTTCCTACAACTAAGCCATCAGCTGCAGTGAAGTATGCTGAGAAAGACAGTGAGCAGTTGGAGAAGGTTCAGAAGCTCTCCAAGGAAGTCAGCCATGACACTGTGCAGCACGAGGTCAAAAGTTCAAAGCCCTCTGCATCTAGTGAAAAAGGGAGAAGCAAAGATCGAGATCACTGTGTGCTAGAGAAAGACCCTGACAAGAGGAAGAGCAGCAGTCAGCCTGACAGAGAGAGTAATCTGGACCGACTGAGTGAACAAGGAGGCTTTAAAAGTCTGTCTCAGTCTTCCAAAGAGACTAGAACTTCAGATAAGCATGATTCATTGCGTGGCTCCTCCAGTAAAGACCTCACTCCCAGTAGAGACAAAAAGCCTGACTATGACAGCCGAGAGTATTCCAGCTCCAAACGGAGAGATGAAAGAAGTGACTTAAGAAGAAAAGACTCTCCTCCTCGGAGTAAAGATTCAGCATCTGGACAAAAAAGTAAGCCAAGGGAGGAGAGAGACTTGCCTAAAAAAGGAGGAGATTCCAAAAAAAGTAGTTCCAGCCCCTCACGAGACAAAAAACTTCATGATCATAAAGCCCCTTATGATACTAAACGCTCCTGTGATGAGACAAAATCTGTAGATAAAAGCCTATGTAAGGATCGAGAGAAGCATGTGTCTGAGGCACGGAATACTCGAGAGTTAAGCAGCAGTAAGTTGCCTTACATACCTAGCCCAGCAGACTCTCAGACTGAGAAAGAACAAATTACTGGACAAATTGACAAGAGCAGCATTAAGCCTAAACCTCAATTAAGTCATTCTTCTAGACTTTCATCTGATTTAACTAGAGAAACTGATGAAGCTGCATTTGAACCAGACTATAATGAGAGTGATAGTGAAAGTAATGTATCTGTGAAAGATGAGGAAAATTCCACAAATGCACCTAAGGACTTGAAGGACAAAATGGTTGAGAAAACAAAAGAGAGTTTGAGCACAGCAGCAGCCAGTCAGGCAGGTGTGAGCAGGCGCCAGAGTCAAAGCAGCCCCAGTGTCAGTCCAAGTCGAAGTCAGAGCCCTTCTGGGAGCCAGACCCGAAGCCACAGCAGCAGTGCCAGCTCAGCAGACAGTGAGGACAGCAAAAAGAAGAAGAAGAAGAAGAAGGAGAAGAAGCACAAGAAACACAAGAAACATAAGAAACACAAGAAGCACGTGGGCGCCGAGGGTGATTTGGAGAAGAAGCACAAGCACAAGAAGAAAAAATCCAAGAAAAACAAAGATAAAGAAAAGGAAAAGGAAGACC
This sequence comes from Jaculus jaculus, assembly GCF_020740685.1. Classification (NCBI taxonomy): domain Eukaryota; kingdom Metazoa; phylum Chordata; class Mammalia; order Rodentia; family Dipodidae; genus Jaculus; species Jaculus jaculus. The sequence continues at coordinate 56,397,726 of NC_059113.1, read as the reverse complement.
AAAAAGTGAAATCTGTCACTGTGTGAAAGGACAGATTTTAAAACTTGACTTAATTACTAAGTCATCTGTATTAGACTTTGTTATAATGTAAAGAGCCTGTAAATAATGACATTGGAAGACCCTGTGCTGCACTTAAAATATTGCTGCTTGATTATTTGATTTTTACATCAGAGCTTTATAACACGAACTTTTGTACAGAATTGTGAGTTGTGACCATGTAACATGAGAGGTTTTTGCTAGGGCCTATTATTTTGAACCACCATAATTAGTTGGGGTGGAGTTTACTGTACTGTGAAATTTTCACATTTGAATTTTTTTAATTGCCTGGCAAAAGCTGATAACAGTTCTAAAATGTCAGCAGAATGATTTGCTGAACTCATTACAGCCCTGTTATGTCACTTTTTGATTACAATAAAAGTTTTCAGTAAACCTTTCAAATGTTGATCTGCATTATTTAAAGAGGGTACGTTGTTATTTCTGTCTTGGATTTCCCTCTTTTCAATAATATCACTTGAGCCTTTAAACCAAACAATGTAAAAAATCATAAACATTGAAATTGTACTTCATAGATGGGCTGTTAGATCAGAATTAATTGGACATATGGTTGAGTAACTTGAAAGGCCTTGAATATAGTAATGACTAGTTTGGGTTTGGGAGATAGCTCAGAAGTAAGTGCTTGCTTATACAAAAATTACCTGATTACTTTTCCCGTACCCACGTGAACTGAGTGTGACCATGTATGCCCATAATTCCAATGCCGAGATGGGCAGAGACAGGAAAATTGCTGGGGCTCTGGTCAACCAGCCTGACTAAAAATCAGCAGTTCCAGTTTGAGGCATGCAGAACCACACCCAGCATTTTGTTGTTTGTTTTTTAATGTTTATTTTCAAGCAGAGAGAAAATGGGTGTGCCAGGGCCTCCACTGCATCAGACTCCAGATGCATGCACCACTGTGCATCTGGCTTTACATGGGTACTGGGAAATTGAACCTCAGTTGTTAGGCTTTGCAGGCAAGCAGCTCAACTTCTGAGCCATCCCTCCAGCCCCTAAGTATTATTTCAGTTTATATTTAGAAGAAATGAGCTCTGGTCTTTTGTGATTCTAGAGTGCAGAATTGGTGTGGACTTTGATGGCAGAGGCCCAAAGGAAAGCACAGTGTTCTGTTCATCTGCAGCCCTGAATGTAACCTCCACTGTGTCCTGTGGATGACAGTCTGGACAAGTGTTCCTTTTGGTTTTTAGTGAAACATTTAACTTTAAAAAATATTTTTCTCTGCCAGGCATGGTGGTGCATGCCTTTAATCCTAGCACTTGGGAAGCAGAGGTAGGTGGATCGCCATGAGTGAGGCCACCCTGAGACTCCATAGTGATTTCCAGGTCACCCTGGACTAGAGTGAGACCCTACCTCGAAAAACCAAAAAAAAAAAAAATTATATATATGTTTATATTTATTTTATGTATGTATATATATGTGCACTTTTTTTTTTCTTGCTGGGCGTGGTGGCGCACGCTTTTAATCCCAGCATTTGGGAGGCAGAGATAGGATTGCTGTGAGTTTGAGGCCACCCATAGTGAATTCCAGGGTCAGCCTGAGCTACAGTGATACCCTGCCTCAAAACCAGTATATATATATATATATCCCCCCTTGGCTAGAGAGATGGTTTAGTGGTTAGGGCGCTTGCCTGCAAAGCCTAAGAACTCGTGTTCAAATCTCCAGGTCCCACATAAGACAGATTCTGCCACTTTGTGCATCTGACTTTTTATGTGGGTACTAGAGAATCAAACCTTGGAACTGGGTCCTTTGGCTTCACTGCTAAACTATCCAGCCTCAACATTTGACATTTTAAAACACTAAAGAGAAATAATGGATGTCATTAAGACAATTCATTTTGGAATTGTCTTCAAACTGCTGGAAACACAAGTTGTTTAGTCACAAGACAACCCTGCTGTGTTGGATGTGTTAACCATTCCAGCCCTAACCCAGGCCCCATGGAACCCATGCTGCCTCTTTTTTTTTTTTTTTTTAATTTTATTTATTTATTTGAGAGCGACAGACACAGAGAGAAAGACAGGTAGAGGGGGAGAGAGAATGGGCGCGCCAGGGCTTCCAGCCTCTGCAAACGAACTCCAGACGCGTGCGCCCCCTTGTGTATCTGGCTAACGTGGGACCTGGGGAACCGAGCCTCGAACCGGGGTCCTTAGGCTTCACAGGCAAGCGCTTAACCGCTACGCCATCTCTCCAGCCCCATGCTGCCTCTTTTACTTTGAGGGTGATCCAGCTATTTTATAGTTGATTTTTACTGATTAGAATAAAAATATGTGTCATATTTACCACTTTCACTAAAGATTTGGTACCCAGAACTGACTTTAAAAATTATCTTTATTTGAAAGAGGGAAAGAGGCAGACAGAATGAGCATGCCAAAGCCTCCAGCCACTGCAAATGAACTCCAGACACATTGCACCATGTTGTGCATCTGGCTTATGTGGGTTCTAGGGAATCAAACTGAGGTCCTTTGACTTTGCAGGCAAACACTAACTGCTAAGCCATCTCTCCAGCCCCAGAACTGACTTTGTCATAAGTTTCATTCTGTAAGCTATATTACCCAGGTTCCTTTTTCTAAGTCTGCTTGGGGGTGGAGGGGTTGTGCTTCAGGTATACACGTGTGTGCAGACACACATTTGGAGGTCAGAACTCAAGGTCTCTGTCACTGCATGCATCAGGCTGGCTGGCTCACATCTTGCTGTGGGAGCACTGGGATTGCAGGTTATGCAACTGTATCTGGCTTTATGTGGGTTCTGGGATTTAATCTCAGGTCCTTATGCTTATACCTATTGAGCTCTCTCTCCCCAGACCCAGGCCCATTCTTTAAGCTTAGTTGAGCTTCATTTTCATTGCAACTCAACTCCTATGACAGTCTTGAGCTACTAATCATCTGTGAGCCTTTTCCCTCTTGAGAGCTTTAAAAGTTCAACAATAGCTTGGTGTTCTAGCTGTATCCTGTTAGTGCTGTTTAGGCCTGAGATTTCAACTCCTCAAACGCTCTTTGCTATCTTTATAGTTACCTTTATCTTCATTTTTCAAGGCAGAGTCTTGCTTTAGCCCAGGCTGACCTGAAATTCACTATGTAGTCTCAGGTTGGCCTACCTCTGCCTCCCAAATGGGATTAGTGGTGTGCGCCACCATGCCCGACTTACTGCTTTTAATTTAAGTAAACATCCCAGAAACTGTCCCACATCTTATTACACTTGGACAGCTAAACCCTGGACCTGTGTTTGTATGCTGAATGTTGCCTTGAGAGAATTTCAGAATGAATTATTTGGGGCTGGGGGAATTGCCTCAGTTGGTAATGCTCTCTGTAAAGCATCAAGGACCTGTTGCCCAAGTAAATGCTGGGCAGGTTGGAGGCCACCTGTAATCTCAGAGCTCAGGAGGTGGAGAGAACCTTCCGGGATTGGGTGGGGGCAGACAGCTGGCTAGCTAGACTAGTTAAATTAGTAACCTCTGGGTTCAAATGATAGATCCTGTTCAGTCAACTATGTGGACAGTGAAGGAGGAAGACACTGGACTCGTCTGGCCTACACACACATGCACACGCAAGTACTTATTTGCCAGGTGCTGGGACAGTGATGCTATGTCAATGAAGTAAGTGCTTACCCTGCAAGCATGAGTGAGATCCTCAGCTCAGCATGGTGACTCACTTATAATCCCAGCCCCGGGTAGGGCAAACAGATTCATAGGGTTCACTGGCCTAGTCTCCCCAAATCAGTGAGTTCCAGGTTCCGAGTTCCCTTCTCAAAACAAGGTATGGAGACAGGAAATCTGACATTGTCCCCTGCTCTTTGCATGTACACATGCTCCATATAACATCTAGTGTGGTAGCCACTGACCAACACTGATAAACATTTCCCCATCTTACCCTCTAGTAGACACCATTATGTTGCATTCTCAACTTTTACAAGGTCAACTTCTATATATATTTGGGGGGGGGGGAGCTGGTGCACGCCTTTAATCCCAGCACACAGGAAGCAAAGGTAGGAGGATCACCGTGAGTTTGAGGCCACCCTGAGACTATATAGTGAATTCCAGGTCAGCCTGAGCTAGAGTGAGGCTCTGCCTCAAAAAACAGAAATATTTAAGAGACAGAGAAAGAGGCAGAAAGAATGGACATGCCAGGGCATCTAGCCACTGCAAATGAATTCTAGATGCATGTGCCACCTTATATATCTGACTTTATGTGGGAACTAGGGAATCAAACCTGGGTCACTAGGCTTTGCAGGCAAGTGCCTTAACCACTGAGCCATCTCTCTAGCCCCAAGATTGATTTCTTAAAACAATATTTCTTAGAGGAGACGGAAAAGTGAATGGGCGTGCCAGGGCCTCCTGCCACTGCAGACACACACCACTTTATGCATTTAGCTTTACGTGTATACTGGGGAATCAAATCTGGCCTGTCAGGCTTAGCAAGAAAGCACCTTTAATGACTGAGCCATCTCTTCAGCCCATGATAACTGTTTTAGAAATTTTCTTGTTTGTTGGGTCACTAGCCCACACTGGCCTGGTACTTGCTATGTAGCTCAGGATGACCTTGCGTTTGTAGGAATCCTATCTCTGTCTCCCAAGTGCTGAGATTACAGGCCAAACCTAGGCCTTTGGGCTTTGTGCATGGCAGGAAAGCACTCTACCAACTGAGCTATACCACTACCCCCAAACTTCCTTTTGTTACCAACCTTTGAGATCATTTTCAGCATCATATTAAAGGAATTAAATATATATATATTGCTAATTTATGCACTTTTTGTGCATCTGGCTTTACATGGGTACTGGAGAATCGAATCCGGCCTGGCAGGCTTTGTAAGCAAGTACCTTTGACCACTGAGCCATCTCCCCAACCTTGACTTTAATTTTTTAAAAACTTAATAGAGTTGTACACAGTGGTACATGCCTATAAACCTAACATTGAGAATCAGAAGGATTGTCACAATTTCAAGGTCTTCCTAGGGTACACATTGAGACCTTGCTTCAAACAACAACAACAAAAAACTTACTGGTAGGTAAACAATTATGTCATTAAAGCCCATACTAACATGAAGGTTTTTTTTTTTGCTTGTTTGTTTTCGAAGTAGGGTCTTACTGTAGGGTCTCACTCTAGCCCAGGCTGACCTAGAACTCATTCTGTAGTCCCAGGCTGGCCTTGAATTCATGGTGATTCTCCTTCCCTTGTGCGATAGTTAAATTCTATTGTCAACTTGATCTGTTTAGGAAAATTCTCTTGGTTGGGTCTCTGATGTTGCTTCCAGGAAGGGTTAACTGAAGGAGGAAGTCCTTCTTCCAGAGTAAGCTCTTCCCCCAGGGGAGCTTTATCTAGGGAAGCTGCAGGAGAAAAGAACCCTTCTCCCCATCTGGCTGCCATTGCTGCTTGCTGCCTTCCAGCAGGACTGAAGACAGTGGCTCTTCAGGATGCCTCTAGGCCTTCAATGCTGGATTGGGACTGCTGAGGCATCCAGCAACATGGACTGAACAGCTGCAGGGTTCCTTGACTTTCAGGGCCTGCAGTCTGCTATTGTTAGACTACCACAAAATGACCCAATAAATTTCCTTTTTGTCTTTTTGAGGTAGGGTCTCACTTTAGCCCAGGCTGACCTGGAATTCACTGTGTAGTCTCAGGATGGCCTGAAACTCTTGGTGATCCTCCTATCTCTGCCTCCCCTGTTCTGGGATTAAAAGCGTGCACCACTACGCCCAGTTAAATTCTCTTTTATTTTCTTTCTTTTTTTAATTTTATTTTGACAGAGAAGCAGATAGAATGGGTACATCAGGACCACTAGCCACTGCAAAGGAACTCCAGATGCATATACCACCTTGTGTATACCACATACTTGGTTTCTGGGGAACCAAACCTGTGTTGTTAGGCTTAGCAGGCAAGTGCCTTAACCACTGAGCAATCTCTCCAGCCCTGAATTCCCTTTTTAATACAATTCCTTGTATCAGTTCTATTCCTCTAGAGAACCCCGATTAATCCTAGTGCTGAGATCAAAGGCATGTGACACTACCGTGGCTTATTTTCCTTTATTGAAATGTGGCTTTTTAGTAATTTCCTATGAAGTTAGCATGGCCAGTCTGACTCTTTCTTTTTTATTTTTTTTATGCTTATTTAATTTTCTAAATTTATTTCTATTTAAATGTTCAGTTAAAAATTTAATGACAAAATTGTAGACATTTATGAAGCACAATAGTGTAGAAATATTTCATACTAATGAGCTGTACATATAAAATGATTAATTGCTATGCTACGCATATTCTAATTTTATGAGAAAATTACATATTATAATAAGAATAATAATGAGTTTTAATTTAACAATAAATAGCAATTACAAGATTATAACTACTTTAAATATCAGAAATTCATGAATTCAGATGATTTTTATTATTTTTTTGTTTCTATTTCATTAATTTCAGCCCTAATCTTTATTATTTCTTCCCGCCTACTGATTTTTGGTTTGCCTTGTTCTTCTTTTCCCAAGGCTTTAAGGTGAAGCATTAGGTCGTTTACTTATGACCTTTCTAATTTCTTAATATAGGCACTTAAGGCTATAAATTTACCTCTTAGAACTGCCTTCATTGTGTCCCAGAGATTTTGATATGTTGTGTTCTCATTATCGTTTGACTCTATAAATTTTTTTATTTCCTTCTTGATTTCTTCATTGACCCATTCATCATTTAGTAGTGTATTGTTTAGTTTCCATGATTTTGTGTATACTCTATAGCCTTTCTTGCTACTGATTTGTAGTTTAATTCCATTGTGGTCAGATAGAATGCAAGGAATTATTTCAATTTTCCTGAATTTGTTAAGATTTGCTTTGTGTCCTAATATATGGACTATTTTATAGAATGTTCCATGTGCTGCTGAAAAGAATGTATATTCTGCAGCATTTGGATGAAATGTCCTGTATATATCTGTTAGGTCCATTCCTTCTATGACCTCATTTAGTCCAGATGCCTCTCTGTTTATTTTTTCCCGGGATGACCTGTCAATTGATGAGAGTGGGGTGTTAAAGTCACCACTGTGTTTGGTGTTATCTGTGACCTTAGTTCTAATAGTGTTTGTTTGACGAATTTGGGAGCCCCCATGTTAGGTGCATATATGTTTAGGATTGTAATGTCCTCCTGCTGGAGTGTGCCCTTAATCAATATAAAGTGACCTTCCTTATCTTTCTTGACTAACATTGGACTAAAGTCTACCTTGTCAGATATTAGGATAGCAACCCCTGCTTGTTTTCTAGGCCCATTTGTTTGAAACACCGTCTTCCAACCTTTCACCCTAAGATAATGTCTATCCTTTGTAGAAAGGTGAGTTTCTTGGAGACAACAAATTGTAGGATCCTGCTTTTTAACCCAGTCTGCAAACCTATGTCCTTTGGTTGGGGCATTGAGACCATTGATATTAAGAGATATTATTGAAAGGTGTGTGTTTATGTTTGCCTTTTTTTTTTTTTTTTTTTTTTGTGGTTCCAGTTCTACCTGTGCTCTCTTGTGTTAACTAGTATTTGAGTATTGCTTGTTTTTTCTAGGTTCCTTATATGTGTGCTTTCCTTTTCTTCAGCATGGAGGATTCTATCAAGTATTTTCTGTACAGCTGGTTTTGTTTTCAAATACTCCTTTAACCTTCTTTTGTCATGGAATGTCCTTATTTCTCCATCTATTTGAATGGATAGCTTTGCAGGATAAAGTAACCTTGGTTGACAGTTGTTATCTTTCAGAAATTGGAATATATCACTCCAAGCCCTTCTGGCTTTAAAAGTTTGTGTTGAATAATCTGCTGTAATCCTGATGGGCTTGCTTTTGTAGGTAACTTGATTTTTCTCTCTAACTGCTTTCAATATTTTTTCTTTGGTGTGTGTGTTTGGAAGTTTGATTATAATATGGCGAGGAGAGGTTCTTTCTGGGTTCTGTCTGGCTGGGGTTCTAAAGGCTTCCTGTATCTGCATTGGCACCTCTTTCCCAATTTGGGGGAAATTTTCTTCTATGATTTTGTTGAAGACACTTACTAAGCCTTTGGAGTGGAATTCTTCTCCTTCTATTATGCCCTGAATTCTAATATTTGATCTTTTCATAGTGTCCCAAATATCTTGAAATTCCTACTCATACTTTTCTATAAGTTTGTCTTTCTCTTCGTTGGACTGTATTACATCTGCCACCTGGTCTTCTAGCTTAGATATTCTGTCCTCTCCATCATCCATCCTACTGGTGAGATTTTCTACAGAGTTTTTTTTATTTCATTAACTGTTTTCTTCATTGCTAGTAATTCTGACTGGTTTTTCTTTATTATTTCTATTTCCTTACTTATGTCTTGTATTGCTTTCTTTATTTCATAAAATTGGTGTCCTGTGTCTTCTTTGATTCCTTTGATTTCCTCTTTGAGTTCCTCTTTGACTCCTTTGATTTGTTCTCTGACTTCTTTGAACATATTTACAATCATTCTTTTGAAATCTTTCTCAGGCATTTCCTCTAACTCGTTCTCACTGGAGGTCATTTCTGATGCATTAATACTTTTAGGTGGATTTATATCATCTTGCTTTTTAGTGTTTCTTGTGTTATAATGTATATATTTTTGCATCTTGGATTAAGTTAATGCTTGGATTTTCTAGCTAGCTGGGTATTCTTAGCTATATCAATTGGTTTGATGTTATATATTTTCAGGGTAGGAGCTTAAGGTGTTAGGTATGGCTCTTAAGACTCTCAGATTATCTACAAAGGTGCCCCTAGGGGTTGAGTTTCCCTGCTATAGGAGTATTCAAGTAGGCTGAGTGGAATAAAATACAGGTAGATTCTAAAAGTTAACTAAACACTTTACCCATTCAATCAAAAACAGCCCCAAGTAAGTATGCCAGAGTAGTTATTATAACAACCAGATCCTCTATCAACAAAAAGGTTAAGATTTCTGGTCTGTTGAGGGATCCAAGTCAGCTTGTGACCAAGTGTGACCCTTCCCTGGTGCAATCCCAGTTACCTTGGATGAGTTTGGTCTCAGTCAAGTTGCTGCCTGGGTTGTTGGGCTGCTGTTCTGATTTCTGGAGTTGGGCACTGGCTTTTCCTGTGGGGCAAACAGAGCCTGACAAGTGTGGCCCTGCAGATCAGCACCCCAACTGCTGGAACTGCTGTTGCTAAAGCTGCCTCTGCTGGGTCTGTAGCCGCTGCTGCTGAAGCTGCTGCTGCTGGGTCCACTGCTGCTACTGCCTCTGCTGCTGCTGCTGTAGCTGCCACTGCTGGAGCCACTGCTGCTGCTGAAGCTGCTGGTGCTGGGTCTGCTGCTGCTGCCACTACTGGGTCTGCTGCTGCTAGGGCTGCTGTTACCGGTGCCGGAGCCGCTGATGTTGCTGCTGGACTCTGCTCTTGCTTGGGTCCCGCTGTCGGCTCAAGTTGGCATGACCGGATCTCAGGACCACTGCTCTGTTCGCTGGACTCAGGCGGTGGGGGTGGGGAGGGAGCCGCAGCTGCTCTGGTTCTCTCGCTGCTCCACGTGTTCTTCTACCTCGTGGTCTGCTCCTCCATTGCTCACTGCCGCTCTCCCTTCACGTTTCCTGAGTTGCGGAGAGCGCGGTGTGAGGGGAAGCTCCCGCACCTGGCTTTTCCTGCGGCTGGAGCTGAGCCTGGCCACTTTCTGGTGCGCTGCTGCCGCCGTTGGCGGAGCTGCCGGGGCCGCTTTTGCCGGCCTGTGCGGGCTCTGGATGCTCTGGATCTCTTCTACTTGTCCACTGCTGCTTCAGTTTCCTGTACACCTCACTTTTTAGTAAAAGTGTGTATTTTGCTGAGTTTTTTTGGTCTTTTTCCCACACCCTAGGCTGCTTTGGCATGGAACCTATGCTGCCATCTTAACCGGAAGTCTCAGTCTGACTCTTTTTCAAATAAGGTTTCCACTTTTAAAGTCTTTAGTCATTAAAAAAAATTCCATCATGAGAATGAGCACACGTTTAGTGTTCAAAATAAAGTATTCTTTGGTATAAACTGGCACATTAATATTTAATAATTATTTAATAATATATAAGGTGTGATGATATATAAAGCTGTTCCAATTGTTTTTCATTTCCTAAGAACAGAAACAAAATAAGGAAAAGCTTTTGGGGCTACAAACCAGAGGATGACAGAGATGGGGAATTTCTACCTAGTACCGCATCTCAGAAGGAAAGGGAGGGAGACACCCATCTATTAATAACTCTTTTAATTTGCTTTTTTTATTGACAACTTCCATAATTGTAAACATTATCCCATTGTAATTTCCTCCCTCCCCTACTTTCCCCTTTGAAACTCCACTCTCCATCATATCCCCTCTCCCTCTCAATCAGTCTCTTTTATATTTTGATGTTGTGATCTTTTCTATTATGGTGGTCTTGTGTAGGTAGTGTCAGGTACTGTGAGGTCATGGATATCCAGGCCATTTTGTGTCTGGAGGAGCACATTGTAAGGAGTCCTACTCTTCCTTTGGCTCTGACATTCTTTCCACCACCCCTTCCACAATGGACCCCAAGCCTTGGAAGGTGTGATAGAGATATATCAATGCTGAGCACTCCTCTGTCACTTCTCAGCACCATGGTACTTTCTGAGTCATCCCAAAATCACTGCAATCTGAAAAAGAGAAGTTTCTCTAACCAAAAGTGAGATTAGCATTAATATATGGGTATGAACATCCAAAACAGTAGGTTTCCATATGACTTATTTATATCCTCTTAGATTTTGCTTAGTCCTCCCTCCACCTTTCCTTACTCAGTCTCTTCCTCTGACCTCACTTAGGCCTTTCCACCCCCCATTAATCTGTTCTTCTACTTACATATATACAATACCATCCTATTAAGTCCACCTCCTTCCCTTTCTATTCCCTTTAGAACTCCTTTATACCTTACTAGCCTCTGCTACTGAGTTTTAGTCCTACTCATATAGAAGTCCAATCATTTGTAGCTAGGATCCACATATGAGAGAGAACATGTGATATTTGGCTTTATGGGCCTGGCTTACCTCACTAAGTATAATCCTTTTCAGATCTATCCATTTCCCTGAAATTTTCATAACTTCATTTTTCTTTACTACTGAGTATAACTCCATTATGTAAATGTGCTACATCTTCATTATCCACTTATCAGTTGAGGGACATCTAGGCTGGTTCCAAGGATCTATATTCATCCTTCTACAGATACATATCCAGTTTTCACATCACCATTTGCTGAAAATGCTGTGTTCTCCAATGAGTATTTTTGGCATTTTTGTCAAATATCAGGTTGCTGTAGCTACCCGGACTTACATGTGGGTCCTCTATTCTGTTCCATTAATCTACATGTCTTTTTGTGCCAGTACCATGCTCTTTTTGTTACTATGGTTCTGTAGTATAGGTTAAAATCAGGTATGTTGATACAGCCAGCCTAATTGCTGTTGCTTAAAATTATTTTAGATATTCAAGGTTTTGGGGGCTTCCAAATGAATTTTTGGATTGTTTTTTCTATTTGCATGAAGAATGCCATTGGAATTGTGATAGTGATTGCATTAAATGTGTAGATTGCTTTCAGTAAGATTATCATTTTCACAATATTGATTCTTCCCTTCCAAGACCAAGGGATGTCTTTCCATGTTCTAGTGCGTTCTTCAGTTTCTTCACAGTGTTTCAACGTTTTCATTGTAGAGATCTTTCACTTCCTTGGTTAGGTTTATTCCAAGGTACATTATTACTTTCTATGCAATTGTAAAAGGGTATGATTCTCTGATTTTATCCTCTGTGTGTTTGTTGTAGACCTTAATATTAGACACAAAACTCTCAAGCTGCTAGAGAAAAAAAGTAGGGTAAACCCTTCAATATATTGGTATTGGCAAAGACTTTCTGAATATGACCCCAGTTGCTCAGGAAATAAAACCACTGATCACCTGCTGGGACTGCAGGAAATTACAAAGCATTTGTACAGCAAATGACACTATGAATAGAGCAAAGAGACAACCTACAGAATGGGAGAAAATCTTAGACAGCTATTCATCTGACAGAATATTAATATCCAAGATATACAAAGAACTCAAAACACTAAATAATAAAAGGGCGGGAGAGATGGATTAGTGGTTAAAGGCATTTGCCTGCAAAGCCAAAGTATCTAGGTTCAATTCCCCAGGACCCACATAAGCCAGATACACAAAGGGGGAGGGGTGGCAGTGAATGCATCTGGAGTTTTTTTGCAGTGGTTACAGGCCCTCGCATTTCCATTCTCTCTCTCTCTTTCTCTCTCTCAGTCTCTGTCTCCCTCTCTTTTTTTCTCTCAAATAAATAAAGAAAAATAAAATATTTAAAGACACTAATAAGAAATCATACAACCCAATTTTTAAAAATGGGCTATGGAACTAAATAGAGAATTCTCAAAAGAAGAAATACAGATAGCATATAAACTTCTTAAAAAATGTTCTACATCCCTAGTCATCAGGGAAATGCAAATTAAAACTACATTGACATTCCATCTCACTCCTGTCAAAAATGGCTACCATCATGAAAATAAATGACAATAAATGCTGGTGAGGATGCTGAAAAAGAGGAACCCTTCCACACTGCTGGTGGGAATGCAATCTGGACCAGCCATTATGGAAATCAATGATGAGGTTCCTGAGACAGCTAACAATAGATCTACCATAGACCCAGCTATACCACTCCTAGTAATATATATCCTAAGGAGTCATCTCATACCTTAGAGATACTTGCTCAACCATGTTTATTGCCGCTCTATTCACAATAGCTAGGAAATGGAGCCAGCCTAGATGTACCTCAACTGATGAGTGGATAATGAAGATGTGGCACATTTACACAATGGCATTCTACTAAGTGATAAAGAAAATTGAAATTTTCAGAAAAGTGGAAGGATCTGGAAAGGATTGTACTTGAGGTACAATCCAAAAAGGATTGAGGTAACCCAGGCCCAGAAAGCCAAATGTCACATGTCCTCTCTCATCTGTGGATCCTAGCTACAAATGATTGGACTTCTATGTGAGTTCAAATAAAACTCAGTAGCAGAGGCCAATAAACTAGAAAGGAGATATAAAGGAAATGAAAGGGAGGGAGGGGTCACTTAATAGGGTGGCATTGTATATATGTAAGTAGAAAACAGACTAGTGGGGGTGGAAAGGCCTAAGTGAGGTCAGAGGAAGAGATTGAGTAAAGGAAAGGTGGGAGGAGGGCTGATCAAAAATCTAAGAGAGTATGAGTCATATGGAAACCTACTTTTTTGGATAATGGAACAACAAGAATCCATAGATTGTTACTAGGAAATTTTCAGTGCCAGGAATGGGATATCTTCTAGTGAGTTGTTGGCCAGGGAGGTCTCTGATGCCCCCAAAACATTATAGGCCACTGCCAAGGCCCTTGGTTTCTCACCAGGAATAGATGGTATGACACTATTTCTGAGGATTCCAAATACTTAGGCTGCAAGGACACTGAGAAATCCTGCTGGAGCTGAGCTGAAAACCATCTCTATGTAGTCCAGCTGACAGAAAGCTGGAAAAAAGTATCCTGCATGTAGTCAATGAGAGAGAGAAATCACCAGTGGAGATACTCAACTGTGAACACTGTAAACCTTAAATTTGTCCACCCAGGCCAAATAAGCCAACAGGGGCAATAGTGGCATGTCTGTTATGGGGAAACCAACTGCTCTCTAGTTGGAATGGAGGCCTACTCCATGGGAGGGAATAGATTCCTGATACCGGAAACCTACAACAGCGGTATTCATGAGCCCTAGAGCTATAACTCGAACTTATCGTGATCCTCCTACCTCTGACTCCCAAGTGCTGGGATTAAAGGCATGCACCACCCTGCCTGGCCCATAGCCCATTTTTTAATTGGGTTGTTTGATTTCTTATTATTTAATTTTTTGAGTTCTTTGTATATCGTAGATATTAATCCTCTATCAGTTGTATAGCTGGCAAAGATTTTCTCTCATTCTATAGGTTGCATCTTTGCTCTATTCACAGTGTGTCTTTTGCTGTACAAAAGCTTTGTAATTTCATGAGGTCCAAGCAGTTAATCTGTGGTTGTATTGCCTGAGCAATTGGGGTTATATTCAGAAAGTCTTTGCCAAGACCAATATGTTGAAGGGCTTCTCCTACTTTTTCCTCTAGCAGTTTCAGAGTTTCAGGTCTGATATTAAGCTATTTGATCCATTTGGACTTAATTCTTGTGCATGGAGAGAGATAAGGATCTATTTTCACCCTTATACAGATACATATCCAGTTTCCCTAGCACCATTTGCTCAAGAGGCTATTTTTTCTCCAATGAGTAGTTTTGGCATTTTTGTTGAAGACCAAGTGGCTATAGCTACCCAGACTTACATCTGGATCCTCCACTCTGTTCCATTGATCTAAATATCTGCTTTTGTGCCAGTACCATGCTTTTTTTTTTTACTGTGGCTCTGTAGTATAGGTAAAAATTGGGCATAGTAAACTACCAGCCTTATTTTTGTTGCTCAAAATTGGTTTAGATTCTCGAGTTTTTTTGTGTTTCCAAATGAATTTTTGGATTTTTTTTCCTATTTCTGTGCAGAATGCCAATGGAATTTTGATGGGGATTATATTAAATATGTACATTGCTTTTGGTAAGATTGCCATTTTTTACAATATTGATTCTTCCGATCCAAGAAGAAGGGATGTTTTTCTATTTTCCAGTGTCTTATGCAATTTTTCGCTTGAGTGTTTTAAAGTTTTCCTTGTAGAGATCCTTCAATTCCTTGATTAGGTTTATTCCAAGGTACTTTATTATCAGTTTTTTGGATGCAAATGGGAATGGGATTCTCTGATTTCATCCTCTTTGTGTTTATAGTTTGCATTTAGGAAGGCTACTGATTTCTGTGTGTTTGTTTTGTGTCTTGTTACATGGCTATAAGTGTTTATCAGCTCTAACAGTTTACTGGTAGTCTTTAGGGTCCTTAATGTATAGAATCATGTCATCTGCAAATAATGATAATTTGATCTCTTCCTTTCCAATTTGTATACCTTGTATGTGTGCCTCTTGTCTTATTGCTATGACTAAGACTTCCTGGAATTAAATAAATAAAATTAAATTATTAATTAATTAATTAAAAGTGGAGCCATATTGCTGAAGACTCCTATTACTTGGGCTGGTAGGCCACTGAGAAATCCTGCTGGAACCAAGCTGATAACCTCCTCCATGTAGGCCTGCTGACAGAAAGCTGATAGAAACCATTCTACATGCAGTTCAATGGGAGAAAGAGATACCACCAGTGAAGATACTCAACAGTGGACACTGCAAGCCTTATAAGTGGCCAGCCAGGCCAAATGAGCCAATGGGTGCAATAGTGGCACATCTATCATGGTGGAAACCAGCTGCCCTCTAGTTGGACTGGAGGCCCGCTCTATGAGAGTGAATATATCCCTGATACTGAAAACTTAAAACAAGGGTAGTCATGAGCCCAAGGGGTGTAACATCTACTGATGTCTGGATAAATGTATATGCTATGCTTATCAAACTGCCCAGTAAGCACTTCTTTTAATATTCATACCCTTATATTAATGCTACTCTTCCTTTGGGTAGAGAATCTTCTCTTTTCAGATGGCAGTGACCTTGAGATGACTCAGAAGATATCATAGTGCTGGAAAGAAGTGACTGGAGTACTGCGTAACATCTCGATCACACCTTCCAAGGCTCAGGGTCTAATGTGAAAGAGGTGGCGGAAAGAATGTAAGAGCCAAAGGAAGGGTAGGACTCTTTACAACATGCTCCCTCCAGACATAAAATGGCCTGGATATCCATGACCTCACAGTGCCTGACACTACCTACACAAGACCATCATAAGAGGAGGAAAAGATCATGTCATCAAAATAAGAGACAGACTGATTGAGATGGGGAGGGGATATGATGGAGAATGGAATTTCAAAGGGAAAAGTGGGGGTGGGTGGAGGGAGGTTATTACCATGGGATATTTTTTTATAATCATGGAAGATGTTAATAAAAATTGAGAATAAAAATAAAAAAAAATAAAAGTGGGGCCAATGGACACCCTTGTCTGGTTCCTTATTTTTGTGGAAAAACTTCAAGTTTTTCTCCATTTAGTATTAGGTTGGCTGTAGGCTTGTCATAAATAGCCTTTATTATGTTAAGATATGTTTCTTCTATACCCAGCCTCTGTAGACTTTTATTGAAGGGATGTTGGATTTTGTCAAATGCTTTTTCTGCATCCAATGAGATGATCATGTAATTTTTGTCCTTCAGTGCATTTATATAATGTGTTACATTTATCGATTTATGTATGTTGAACCATCCCTGCATCTCTGGGATAAAGCCTACTTGGTCAGGGTGAATGATCTTTCTGATATATTTTTGTATTCTGTTTGCCGATATTTTGTTGAGGATTTTTGCATCTATGCTTATGAGTGAGATTGATCTGTAATTTTCTTTTCTATGGTGAACAGCTCTCTCAGTTTATTGTCAGGGAAATGGGTTTTATAAGCAGTTAAAGGTCCTAAGGGAATAAGATGTACAAGGTTCCTTACTGATGCCTAGTTATTATATAGGGACACTCATTCTAGCATGTAGTCAATGGCAGGGAGGGGGGGCAGGTGATCTAGGATCTCAGGGGGACGGGTTGTGTGAAGGTGCTGGCTGATAAGGAGTTTCCTAGGCAACTGGCCAAAGGTCACAGGGCTATGAGCAAAGCATAAATTCAGGTATGCTGGGTTTTAAAGTTTTCATTGTAGAGATCCTTTATTTCCTTGGTTAGGTTTAGCCCAAGGTACTTTATTTTCTCTGATGCAATTGTGAATGGGAGTGATTCTCTGATTATATCCTCTGTGTGTTTGTTGTTAGCATATAGGAATGCTACTGATTTCTGGGTATTTATTTTGTATCCTGCTACATGGCTGTAGGTGTTTATCAGCTTTAACAGTTTGTTGGTAGATTCTTTAGGGTCCTTTATGTATAGAATCATGTCGTCTGCAAATAATGATAACTTGATCTCTTCCTTTCCAATTTGTATTCCTCTTATGTGCGTCTCTTGCCTTATTGCTATGGCTAAGATTTCCAGTAACATATTAAATAAAAGTGGGGATAGTGAACACCCTTCTCTTGTTCCTGATTTTAGTAGTAAAGCTTCCAGTTTTTGCCCATTTAGTAATATGTTGGTTGTAGGCTTGTCATCAATGGCCTTTATTATATTGAGATATGTTCCTTCTATTCCCAGTCTCTGTAGGACTTTTAGCATAAAGGGATGTTGGATTTTGTCAAATACTTTTTCTGCATCTAAGGAGATGATCATGTGATTTTTGTCCTTCAGTGCATTTATATAATGTGTTACATTTATTGATTTGTGTATGTTGAACCATCCCTGCATCTCTGCAATGAAGCCTACTTGGTCAGGGTGAATGATCTTTCTGATATATTATTATATTCTGTTTGCCAATGTTTTGTTGAGAATTTTTCCATCTATGTTTATGAGGGAGATTGGTCTGTAATTTTCTTTTTTTGTTCTATCTTTGCCTGGTTTTGGTATCAGGTTGATGCTGGCTTCATAGAAGGAGTTTGGTAGGATTAGTTCTTCTATTTTATGGAAAAGCTTACGAAACAGTGGTGTTAGTTCTTCCTTAAGGTCTGGTAAAAATTCATCAATGAATTCATCTGGGCCTGGGCTTTTTTTAGTTGGAAGACTTGAAAACTGCTTGGCTCTCCATACTCGTTATAGGTCTCTTTGAGTCATTAATCTCATATTGATTTAATTTAGGTAGGTCATATAAATCAATTAAATCATCCATTTCTTTCAGATTTTCATATTTAGTGGAGTATATGTTTTTATAGTATGTCCCTATGATTTTTTGAATTTCTCTGGCATCTGTTGTGATGTTGCCTTTTTCATCTCTAATTTTATTAATTTGTGTCTCTTCTCTCTTTCTTTTGGTCAGATTTGCTAAGTGTTTATCAATCTTGTTCATCCTTTCAAAGAACCAACTCTTTGTTTCTTTGAATTTTTTTTTTTTTTTGGCTTTTATTTCATTAATTTCTGCCCTAATCTTTATTATTTCTTCCCTTCTACTGATTTTTGGTTTGCCTTGTTCTTCTTTTTCCAAGACTTTAACGTGATGCATTAGGTCATTAACTTGCGATCTTTCTAATTTCTTTTTTTTAAAATATTTAATTTCAATTTATTTATTTGACAGAGAGAGAGAGAGAGAAAATAGGCACATCAGGGCCTCAAGCTACTTCAAACGAACTCCAGACACATGTGCCACCTTGTGCATCTGGGTAACGTGAGTGTGGGTTCTGGGGAATCGAACATGGGTCCTTTGGCTTTGCAGGCAAACACATTAACTGCTAAGCCATTCCTCCAGTCCAATTTTTTGTTTTTGAGAGGTAGGGTCTCACTCTAGCCCAGGCTGACCTAGAATTCACTATGGAGTCTCGGGGTGGCCTCGAACTCATGGCGATCCTCCTACCTCTGCCTCTCAAGTGCTGGGATTAAAGGTGTGTGCCACCATGCCCGGCCTTCTAATTTTTTAATATGGGCAGTTAAAGCTATAAATGTCTCTCTTAGGACTGCTTTCATTGTGTCCCAAAGCTTTTGGTATGTTGTGTTCTCACTATCATTTGACTCTATGAATTCTTTGATTTCCTTCTTGATTTCTTCATTGACCCATTCATCATTTAGTAGTGTATTGTTTAGTTTCCTTGATTTTGTGTATGCTCTATAACCTTTCTTGCTATTGATTGGTAGCTTGATTCCATTGTGGTCAGATAGAATGCAAGGAATTATTTCAATTTTCCTGTATTTGTTAAGATTTGCTTTGTGTCCTAATATATGGACTATTTTAGAGAATATTCCATGTGCTGCTGAAAAGAATATATATTCTGCAGCATCCTGTATATGTCTGTTAGGTCCATTTCTTCTATGACCTCATTTAATCCAGTTGCCTCTCTGTTTATTTTTTCCCAGGATGACCTGTCAATTGATGAGAGTGGGGTGTTGATGTCACCCACTACCACTGTGTTTGGTGTTATCTGTGACCTTAGTTCTAATAGTGTTTTTTTGATGAATTTGGGAGCCCCCATGTTAGGTGCATATATGTTTAGGATTGTAATGTCCTCCTGTTGGAGTGTGCCTTTAATCAATATAAAGTGACCTTCTGTATCCTTCTTAACTAATGTTGGACTGAGGTCTACCTTGTCAGATATTAGGATAGCAACCCCTGCTTGTTTTCTAGGCCCATTTGCTTGAAAAACCGTTTTCCAACCTTTCACCCTAAGATAGTATCCATCCTTTTGTAGAGATGTGAGTTTCTATGAGGCAACAAATTGAAGGATCCTGCTGTTTAACCCAGTCTTCTAACCTATGTCTTTTGGTTGGGGCATTGAGGCCATTGATATTAAGAGATATTATCGAAAGTTATGTATTCATTTTCGCCATTTTTTGTAGTTCTTCCGGTTTTACCTTTGCTCTCTTGTGTTAACTAGTAGTTGAGTATTGTTTGTTTTCTTCCTGGTTCCTTATATGTGTGGTTGGGGTATTGAAGCTGTTGATATTAAGAGATATTTTTGAAAGTTGTGTATTTATTTTGGTCATTTTTCTTGCCATGTAATTCTTCTGGTTTTACCTTTGCTCTCTTGTATTAACTTGTATGTGAGTATGGTTTGTTTTTTCCAGGTTCCTTAGATGTGTGCTTTGCTTTCTCTTCAACATGGAGGGTCCTGTCAAGTATTTTCTGTAGGGCTGGTTTTGTCTTCAAATATTCCTTTAGTCTGCTTTTTTTGTGGAATGTCCTTATTTCTCTGCCTACTAGAATGGATAGCTTTGCAGGATAAAGTAACCTTGGTTGACAGCTGTTATCTTTCAGAACTTGGAATACATCATTTCAAGCCCTTCTGGCTCTGCAAGTTTGTGTTGAGTAATCTGCTGTGATCCTGATGGGTTTGCCTTTGTATATTACTTGATTTCCCTCTCTTAACTTCTTTCAATATATTTTCTTTGGTTTGTATGTTTGGTAGTTTAATTATAATATGGCTCAGAGATGTTTTTTCCAGGTTTTGTCTGTTTGGTGTTCAAAAGGCTTCCTGTGTCTGCATTGTCATCTCTTTCCCAATTTGGGGGAGGTAGTTTTCTATGATTTTGTTGAAAACCCCTATTTTTCCTTTGCAGTGAAATTCTTCTCCATCTACTGTACCCTGAATTCCAATGTTTGATCTTTTCATAGTGTCCTGAATATCTTGAAATTGCCATTCATACTATCCTATCAGTTTGTCTTTTTCTTTGTTGGACTGTATTAGGTCTGCCACCTGGTCTTCTAGTTTAGATATTCTGTCCTCTTCTTCATTCATTCTACTGGTGAGATTTTCTACACTTTTTTTTTAAATTTCATTGGCTGTGTTCTTCATTGCTAGTAATTCTGACTGGTTTTTCTTTATTATTTCTAGTTCCTTATTTATATCTTGTATTGACATCCTTATTTCATTAAACTGGTTTCCTGTGTCTTCTTTTATTCCTTTGATTTCCTCTTTTATTCCATTGAACATATTTATAATCATTCTTTTGAAATCTTTCTCAGGATTTTCCTCTGAATCAGTCTCACTGTAGGTCATTTCTGATGCATTAATACTTTTTGGTGGATTTATATTGTCTTGAGTTTTCTTTTTTTACTTTTCTTTATTTTTTTACTTTTTTAAAATAGTTTAATTTTTATTAACATTTTCCATGATTATAAAAAATATCCCATGGTAATTCCCTCCCCCCCCCCCCCGACACTTTTGTCTTGATTTTTTGTGGTTCTTGTATTATAATGTAGTGATTCTTTTACATCTTGGATTAATTTAATGCTTGAATTTTCTAGTTATCTGCAGTATTATTAGATGTATCAACCAATCTGATATTATATATCTTCAGGGTAGGAGCTTAAGGTGCTGTGTTGGCTCTTAAGACTCTCAGAGTAACCACAAAAGTGACACTAGATGTTGGGTTTGCCTGCTATGAGAATATTCAAGAAGGCTGACTGGAATAAAATACAGGCAGATTCTAAAATTTAACTAAACAATGTACACATTCATTGAAAAACAGCACAGAGTATTTATGCAAGAGTAGGTATTATTACAACCAAATCCTCTAACAAAGTCACAGTACCTAAAGATGTGTGGTGCCCCACACCCTTAACCCTGTCAAATTTCTGGTTTGCTGAGATTTCTGGTCCGCTGAAGGTTCCAAGTCAGCTTGTGATCAAGTGAGACCCTTCTCCAATGAAGGACAGAAGTGGAAACAAAGGCACTATAAATGAGGAAGCAACAAATGACAAGCCCAAAATATAGCTTATTTAAGAATTGCAAATCTGACCATCCATCAGATTTAACATATAATTTACCCTACCATGGAAGGGGAAATTATCAGTTCTTATTCAAGCCTACATACCAGGCTTATTTGGGGGGTACTGACCTAGTGTAATCACAGTTACCTTTTGGGATGGTTTTGGTCTCAGTGATGCTATGCTCCTGCTTGGGTCCCTCTTTGCTGTGCTGTTGGCTCGGTACGCTGGCTGGGTTGTTGGATCGCTGCTCTGATCGCCTGTGCCTGGTGCTGTGTAGGTGAGTTCCCTTCCCCAGGTCTCTGGTGCTTGCTGGTGATTGCATTGGGGGCGGGGGAGGGGAAGCTGTGGATGGTGGCTGAAGTTCTCCTGCTGGTCCTCACGATCCTTTTCCTCACAGCTACTCCTTTGGTTCCTGCCATCCTCTCTTCATGTTTCTTGAGTTTGTGAGGAGGAAGTTGTGAGTGGAGAATCTCTTCACCTCATTCCTCCTGTGGCTCTGTCTGAGCCTTGGGGTTGTGGCCATGCTGACATGTTTCTGCCACTGCTGGAGCACTTCTGTCTGCTTCTGTGGGTTCTAGCCACTCTGAATCTCTCCCTCTTCTTGGCTGCAGTTGATGATGTCTTATACACCTCACTTGTTAGTAGAAGTGTTTTTTGCTGTTTTTTTTTTTTTTCTCTCCTAGGCTGCTTTGACATGGCTTTTATGCTGCCAACCTTTTTTTCTTTTAAATTAAAAAAAAAAAAAAAAACATACTGCCCCAATTTTTAAAATATTTTTAACTTTTTGTTTATTTTCATTTATTTATTTGACAGTGACATACAGAGAGAGAAAGAGGCAGAGAGAGAGAAAAAGAGAGAGAATGGGCATGCCAGGGCCTCCAGCCACTGCAAACTCCAGACGTATGCACCATGCACCACCTTGTGCATCTTGCTTACTTGAGTCCTGGGAAATCGAGCCTCGAACCAGTGCTCTTAGGCTTTACAGGTAAGTGCTTAACTCCTAAACCATCTCTCCAGCCCCTACTTTTCTTTTCTTTTCTTTCTTTCTTTTTTTTTTTCTTTTTGGGTTTATTGAAGTAGGGTGTCACTCTAGCCTAGGCTGACCTGGAATTCACTATGGAGTCTCAGGGTGGCCTTGAATTCATGGCAATCCTCCTACCTCTGCCTCCCGAGTGTTGGGATTAAAGGTGTGCACCACCATGCCCGGCTCATATTTTTCACTTTTTATTGATAGTTTCCATAAGTATAGACAATAATACCATGATAATTCCTCCCTTCCCATTCCCTACTTCTCAAATATACTCTTTATAGTATCTCCTACCTTTCAAATTTGTCTTTTTATTTTGATGTCATCATCTTTTCCTCCTATTATGTAGGCAGTTACAGGCACACAGTGAGGCCATGAATATCAAGGCAATTTTGTGTCTAGAAGATTTCATTGTAAGCAATCCTACCCTTCCTTTGGCTCTTACATTCTTTCCACCACCTCTTCTACAATGATCCCTAAAGCTTTGGATGGTGTGATACAGATGTCTCAATGCTGAACACTATACTGTCAGTTCTTCTCAGCACTTTGGTGACTTTTGGGTCACTCCAGTGGTCACCACTATCTTCAAAGAGAAGATTCTCTAACCAAAAGTGAGAGTAGTATTAATATATGGGAATAAACATTTAAGAAAGTGCTTATAGGAAAGTTTGGTAGGCATAACATATATATTTTTTAGCCAACAGCAGGCATTATACCCCTAGGGCTCATGACCTCCACAACCATAGGTTTTTGACTAGGTTTTCAGTGCCAGCAATGTATTTCCTCCCATGGTGCAGGTCTGCAGTCCATTTAGAGAGTGGTTGGTTTCTCCCATAACAGACATGCCACTATTGCACCAGTTGGCACATTTGGCCTGGCTGCCCAATCTTAGTGCTTGCTTGGTCCACTGCTGTGCAACACCATCGATGACTTCTCTCTCTCCCATACAGCTGCGTGCAGCATAGCTTTTTCTAGCTTTCTGTAAGCTAGTCCACAGGGAGGAGGTTTTCAGCTCAGCTCCAGCTTGATGTCTCACTGACCTACAGCCCAAGCATGTGGAATCTTCAGCTATAGGGTCTTACCATCTAGTTCTGGTATTTCCCAATTTTTTAAAGTATTTATTTATTTGAGAGAGAGAGAATGAGAATGGGCATGTCAGGACCTCCTGCCACAACAAACAAACTCTGACACATGTGCCACTTTGTGCATCTGGCTTTATGTGGGTAGTAAGGAATTGAATCTGGACCATCAGGCTTTGCAAGAAAGTACCTTTTAAATGCTGAGCCATCTGTCAAGTCCCCTTAAAAAATACTTTTGAGCCAGGAATGGTGACACACACCTTTAATCCCAGCACTCCACTAGGGAGGCTGAGGTAGGAGGATTGCCATGAGTCCATGGCCAACCTGGGCTACAGAGTGAGTTCCAGGTCAGCCTGGGCTAGAGTGAGATTCTGCTTTAAAACAAACAAACAAAGTAGTTAAAAAGAGTAGATGCAACAGTTTGATTATATGAAATTTATGGGAGTATAATCTCATTCTTCTGTCTACTAGTGTTTTATCAGTTATAACTTAAAAACATATTTATTTATTTATTTATTTGCAAGGACACAGAGAGAGAATAGGCATGACAGGCCCTCCTGCCACTGCTAATACAGATGCATGTACCACTTTGTGCTCTGGCTTAACTCAGGCCATCAGCCTTTGCAAGCAAGGGCCTTTAGCTGTTGAACCATCTCTCCAGTCCATGTTTTTGTATGTGTATGTGTTTAGTTTTTCAAGGTAGGGTCTCACTATGGTCTAGACTGACCTGAAATTCATTATGTAGTTTCAGGGTGGCCTTAAATTCACAGCCATCCTCCTACCTCTGCCTCTCAAGTACTGGGATTAAAGGCATGTACCACCACACTTGGCTCCTGTAACATGTTTTGTTATTTTGGATTATAAACTCATCTGCAATGGGCACTTAGAGACAGACAGAGATACACAGAGAGAGAATTGGCACACCAGGGCTCAGCCACTGCAATTGAACTCCAGATGCTTGCACCACATAGTGGGTATGTGCAACCTTGGGCTTGTCTCACCTTTGTGCATCTGGCTAATGTGGGATCTAGAGAGTTGAACATGGGTCCTTAGCCTTTGCAGGCAAGCTCCTCAATCACTAAGCCATCTTTCCAGCCCTGCAATGGGCACCTAATTAAAAATTCTTAAACTTAGCTGGGTGTGGTGGCACACATCTTTAATCCCAGCACTGGGATGCAGAGGTAGGAGGATCATTGTGAGTTTGAGGCCACCCTGAGACTACATAGTGAATTCCAAGTGAGCCTGGACAAAAGAGTGAGACTCTACCTTGAAAAGAAAATTTTAAACTTTTTTTTTTTTTTTTTGCTTGTGTGTGTATGCTTGTATGTGCATGTAATGTGGTATGGTGTGTGTGGTGCATGCACCTGTATGTGTTCCTGTGGCACCCTAGACACAAGCAGTGGGGGTTTCTCACCTATGGTGGCCAGAATGAAAAATCATTTTCCTAGTCTGTCACTCTTCGCTTAGGTCTAGCTTGGAGCCAGGGTTCCTTTTACTGATTCTGGAGCTTACTGGGCTCCAAAGATTCTTTGGTTTCTTCTCCCCTGCAGAACTGGGGTTACAGGCACACCCACAGCTGTTTTATATGGAATCTGGAGATTTGAACTTGGGCTATCTCAGGATCATTCAGGCTCTCATACTTTATCAATGTACTTAATCACTGAGCTATATGTCCAGCCCAGAATTTTTTATTTTATTGTATTTTATTTTTGGCTTTTTGAGGTAGGGTCTCACTCTAGCCAAGGCTGACCTGGAATTCACTATGTAGTCTCAGGGTAACCTCGAACTTCTGGCAATTCACCTACCTCTGCCTCCCGAGTACGGGGATTAAAGGTGTGTGCCACCATGCCTAGCAGAAATTGTTTTGTTTTAATTAAATTTACTTATTTATTTGAGAAAGAAAAAGGCAGAGAGAGAGAATGGGCATGCCAGGGCTCCCAGCCACCTCAAACGAACTCCAGACACATGCACCACCTTGTGCATCTGGTTTACATGGGTCCTGGGGAATTGAACAGAGGTCCTTTGGCTTTGCAGGCAAATGGCTTAACTGCTAAGCCATCTCTCCAGCCCAGGGATTTTTTTTTTTTTTTTGAAGTAGGGTCTCACTCTAGTCCAGGCTGACCTGGAATTCACTATGGAGTCTCAGGGTGGCCTCGAACTCACAGCAATCCTCCTACCTCTGCCTCCCAAGTGCTGGGATTAAAGGTGTGTGCCACCATGCCCGGCGTCAGGAATTTTGTTTTTTAACCATATAAGAATGTCTTCTATTAGGCATAGTTTTTGTTTTGTTTTGTTTTTCTGTTGTTTTGTTTTTGTTTTATCAAGGTAGGGTCTGGATCTAGCCCAGGCTGACCTGGAATTAACTATGTAGTCTCAGAGTATACTCAAATTCATGGCACTCCTCCAACCTCTGCCTCTTGAGTGTTGAGGTTAAAGGCATGCACCACCATGCCCAGCCTTATTTTTTTTAATTAAGTAGAAACTTTGTATGGACACATCATGTGTTGATATCATTTCCCTCCTCTCTGGCCCCATTTCACTGAGGGCCCATCCTCAGTGGGATTACTAGTATTTACCATGGGGTTGTGGGCTATGCGTTGTGAAAGCAGCAGTCAATCATTGTGTGGGGGGGGGCGGGCAGAAATGCATGTGGATATTCCCTACCACTCGGTCGCTCTTCCACAAAGTTCCCTGAGCTGTGTTGGGTGTGTTTAAAGTCTACTTTAGTGTTGAACTTTCAGCAGCTTCTGAATTTCTGCTTTGATATGTTTTGAGTATCCTCAGTGTCTGTCTCCATCACCCTGGCTCAAGTTGTCAGGCTCTAGGCATAGGTTTTTTTGTTTGTTTGTTTGCTGGCTTGCTTGCTTTTTTGGTTTTTAAGGTAGGGTCTCACTCTAACTTAGGCTGACCTGGAATTCACTGTGTAGTCTCGGGGTAGCCTTGAATTCTTGGTGATCCTCCTATGTCTGCCTCCCAAGTGCTGAGATTAAAGGCATGTGCCACCACATCTGGCTAGGCATAGGTTTTTGAAATGATTTCTATGTATCAAGATACAGGCAAAATTTGGTATGCCTTTTTTTTTTTTTTTTTTTTTTTTTGAGGTAGGGTTTCACTCTGGCCCAGGTGGAGCTGGGATTCACTATGTAGTCTCAGGATGGCCTCGAACTCAAGGCAATCCTTCTACCTCTGCTTCCTGAGTGCTGGGATTAAAGGTATGTGCCACCATGCCAGGCTGGTGTGCTCATTAACATATTGGAACTTGTAAACTTGTTATCTAGAGAAGGTAAAATTATCCTCAACAATCTCAACCAGGAGGCCAATTCATCTGCCAACTTCCAAGAATGTGGAGATGAACATAATGGACAGACTATCCACCATCAGTGCCTCATTCACCACTATTTGATCACCCCTCTTCATGTGGAGATCAGCAACACATTTCTTGTCAACAATCACTAATAAATGTTCAAGAAAACTTCCATCATCATTTTCTGATAGAAATTTGGGGCTATTGCTTTGTAGAGTGTTACCAGAAAACATGTTGGTGCTTAAGAGGAAATGCCATGGAAGGCAAGACATTTTGGCTGGGATTTCCTTGTGGATGATCTTCCCAAAGATTGTGCAACCTTCAGGCTGATGACCTGAGCCTTGGCTGTCTCATTTGCCATCTCTGCCTTGCTATCCATCACAATAGAAATTTTGTGACATCTGAGTTTAATAAATTTATCTCCAGATCAGGTTCATGTGTACTTTTCTGAGGTGACTCTTCTGCTGTGCTGTTATTCATTAGAATAACATTATGTCCAGAAGACATTCATTAGAATTCATAGAACTTTGGGTAATCCAGTGATGTAAATGAGTCTGAAGGTCTGAGAGCCATGGGAGTTGGTGGTGTTGAGATAGCTAAGGGGTAGCAGGGACCCCAGAAGTGGAAGTAAAGAATGTCTATGAACCTGAAAGGGATAATCTGGCTTTTCTCCTTATCACTTTCCCCCTAAAACCTCACTGGTGGGTGTGAGTAAGGACCTCTGGTCTTATCTCTTTCTTTCTTAGAACAGAAAGAAATGTAAAGGAATTAACTCCTTTTTCTTGAAAACTTGGTGGCACCTAGACATCTGGCATCCAGGCCTGGACCCACTCAGTAAACTCTCATAAAAGACCCTAATCTGGGGGCTGGAGAGATGACTTAACAGTTAAGGTGCTTGTCTGTGAAGCCCAAGGACCCATATTCAACTCTCCAGATCCCACAAAGGTGAGGCACACTCAAAGTTGCACATGTCCACTGGCTGGCACAAGCATCTGGAATTCAATTGCAATGGCTAAGGCCCTGGCAAGCCAATTCTCTCTCTTTCTGTCTCTGTCTGTCTCTCTCTTAAAAAAAAAACAAAACACCTAATCTAAATCTGGTGGGCTTTTCCCATTTTCCAGAAGCCCCTCTTGCCTCCTCAAGAGCTCTACATTCCTTCCTTCTTTTAAGTTCCATAATCTCTATAATAAAATCTTTTTAAATGTTGTTCTTGGTCTGTGGGTTTCATTCATAAAGATTCACAAGACAAGAACCCAGAGGCCACTGGCTCAGTGAAGCTCTGTGTGACTATGTTATACCCAAGCTCCTGAACCATTGCCCACCCAAGAACCCAGAGAGGCCCTGGTAGTCTCAATTCCCATGTCAGTGTGAAACCCATTCTGAAGGTTGGAAATGAGATGAGAGGGCCCAATTCAGGCAGGCAGGCAACAAAAGCTTTGTGACACTGTCTTCTGGACACAAGCTGGCAGTTGCATTCCTGATCTCACAGAGGCCATCACTCCTTGCACAAGACCTACAAATAATATAAGAGGGGGAAAAACATAAAAATAGAAGATGGAGCGCTCAGAAGGCAAAGATAGGAGGACTTCTGTGAGTTCAAGGCCTGTCTAAGATCATATCCTGGGATACAACAAGACCCTACTTCAATACACCAAAGAAGTGGGGAGCAGGGAGAAAGAAAGAAAAAGAAAAGATGGACAGGTTGGAAAGAGAGGTTCTGTGGAAGCAGAGGAGTGGAGGGGCATAAAAGAGGGGAGTGGAAGGAAGAGATTATGATCAGGTTACATTGTGTAAATGTATGGAGGTTGTCAGTAAAAGAATTTTTTTTTTTTTTTTTTTTTTTTGGTTTTTCGAGGTAGGGTCTCACTCTGGCTCAGGCTGACCTGGAATTCACTATGTAGTCTCAGGGTGGCCTCAAACTCACGGTGATCCTCCTACCTCTGCCTCCCGAGTGCTGGGATTAAAGGCGTGCGCCACCACGCCCGGCTAGTAAAAGACTTTTTAATAAAAAAGAGTTCAAGCCACTCTGGACTACATAGTGAGCTCCTATCTTGATAGAAATTAAAAAAACATTAATCTCAATCAGAAACACCCCAACAAACACACCTTGAAATAATGTCTAAAATCTTGGCATCTCATGGCTAGTCAAACTAATAATAAAATGAAAGTATAATGCATATTTCCCCTGAAGATAATTAAGGGTCTTGATATATATATAGTTCCCAGGCCAGGGTTTGAACTACATCTGCTGAAAGTTACAGCCTGTAATCTCCTAAAACTGCTATGCTCTACCAAACCCCAAGTCATAAAATGGCATGCAGCTCATACACCCTGAGTTTCTGCTCTGTTATCTTCCTGTTTTGAGAGCTCAGTGATGTGTATCTATTCTATGTATGCAGAATTTCTGTGATATCAGTCCTCCATACTGTAGAAGAGGGATTTTTGTTAGCATTAGACTTGCACCTCAACAGTTCACCGATTAGTTACCATACTATAGCAATTGCCTCCAAGTTGAAGACTATTGTTCTGTAGGAAGACACCTAAGGAAGTTGAATAGAATTGGCACACAGGCTCCTTAAGGCTCAGTAAGTAAACAAGGCTGAGAACCACACAAGTCTCAAAATAATACCTTAAACTTTCAAGAATCATAAGACCTCTCCTTCCCCAAGATTATAGAAGTAGAAATAGCTTTACAGGAAAGATTGTGACTAGCTGAGTGGTCTGCAGATTGTGCAGGGACTTCCAGGGACACAGCCTCCATGAACTGTTACCTGTCCACTGTTAGGATTTTCAGTGATGCACCTGCCTTTGAGTTGTCCATCTTCCTGTAAGCTACCTCTCACCATCTTTCTGTACATCACCTCTCTCCATCCTTATGTAAGCTGCTCCTCCTCATCCTTTGTAAACTGCCCCCACAATATCCTGAAAGTCACCTCTCCCCATTCTCCTGTAACTCACCCCTCACCATCCCCCTGTAAGTCACCCTTCACCATCCTGTATTCTGCCCCTTCCCAACCTCCTGTAAGTCAACCTCCTCCTCTTCCTGTAAGCAACCCTTCACCTGCTCCTGTAAGTCATCTCTCCCCATCCTCCTGTAAGCCACCCCTGACCATCCTCCTGTAAATCATCTCTCCCCATATTCCAGTGAGAAACCCCTCATCATCCTCCTGTAAGGAACCTCTCCACGTCCTCCTGTAAGTCACCCCTCCTCTTCTTCCTTTAAGTCACCTCTGCCCATCCTCTGCAACCTGCTCTCCCCATCCTCCTGTAAATCAACCCTCACCACCCTCCTGTGTGCTGCCTCCCATTCTCCTGTAAGTCACTGCTGATGATCCTCCTGTAAGTAACCCTCATCATCTTCCTTTAAGTCACCCCTCACCATCCTCCTGTAAGTCAACTCTCCCCATCTTCCTGTTTGTCACCCCTTGCCATCCTCCTGTAAGCCACTCTCCCTATCCTCCTGTAAATCATTCTTCACCATCCTCCTGTAAGTCACCCCTCACCATCCATTGTAAACCTCCACTCCCCGCCCTTTGTAAGTCACACTTCACCATCCTGTAAGTCACTGCTCACCATCCTCCTGTAGGTCACACTTCACCACCCTACTGTAATCTGCCCCTCCCCATCCTTCTGTAACTCACCCCTCAACATCCTCCTGTAAGTCACCCCTCACCATCCTGTAAGCTACACCTCACCATCTTCCTAAATATCACCTCTCCCTCCTGTATGCAACCCCTCAATCCATTGTAAGCCTCCCCTCCCCATCCTCCTGTAAGTCACACTTAACCATCCTACTATAAGTCATGGCTCGCCATTCTCCTGAAAGTCACCTCTCCCCATCCTCCTATAAGCAACCCCTCACCATCCTCATGGAAGTCACCCCTCACCGTCTTCCAGAAAGTCACCTCTCTTCATGCTCCTATAAGCCGCCTCTCACTATCCTCCTGTAAGTCGTACCCCACCATCCTCCTGTATTCTACCCTCACCATCCTTCTGTAAGTCACTCCTCACCATCCTCCTGTAAGAGTCACACAAGTCACCCCTCACCATCTTCCTGAAAGTCCCATCTCTCCATCCCCCTATACGCCTCCCCTCACATCCTCCCGTAGGTCACCCCTCACCATCCTGTAAGCTACCCCTCACCATCTTCCTATACATCACCTCTCCCTCCTGTATGCAACCCCTCACCATCCTCCTGTAAGTCACCTCTCCCCATCTGCCTGTAAGCAACCCTTCTTCATCCTCCTGTAAGTCACTCCTCCCAACATCCTGTAAGTCACCCCTCTTCTTCTTCCTTTAAGTCACCTCTGCCCATCCTCTGCAACCTGCCCTCCTCATCCTCCTGTAAATCACCCCTCACCATCCTCCTGTAAACTGCCCCTCCCCATCTTCCTGCAAGTCACCCCTCCCCATTCTCCTGTAAGTCACCTCTCACCATCTTCCTTTAAGTCACCCCTCCCCATCCTCTTGTAAGACACTGCTAACATTCCCCCTGTAAGTCACCCTTACCCATCTGCCTGTAAGTCACCCCTCATCATCATCCTATAAGTCACACCTCCCCATCCTCCTGTAAGTCACTGCTGATGATCCTCCTGTAAGGCACTCCTCAAGATCCGCTTGTAAGCCACCCCTCCTCATCCTCCTGTAAGTCACCCTTCACTATCCTCCTGTAAATCACCTCCGCCCATTCTCCTGTAACCCACCTCTCCCCATCCTCCTGAAAGTAAACTCTCCCCATCGTTCTGAATGCCAACACCCTCATCATCCATTGTAACCCTCTGCTCCCTATCCTCCTGTAAGTCACCCGCCCCATCTTCCTGGAAGTCACAGCTGACCATCCTCCTGTAGGTCATACTTCACCATCCTACTGTAATCCGCCCTGCCCCATCCTCCTGAATGTCACTACATCCTCCTGTAAGCTCCACCTTCCCATCCTTCTGTACTTCACTCCTCAACATCCTCCTGCAAGTAATTTTGCCCCATCCTCCTATAAGCCACCCTTCATCATCCTCCTGTAAGCCGCCCCTCACCATCCTTCTGTAAGCCTCCCCTCCCCATTCTCCTTAAGCCTCCCCTCCCCACCCTCCTGTTGGCCACCCCTCATAATCCTCCTGTAAGCCACCAGTCACAATTTTCCTGTAACTCTCATGTCCTCTTCCTCCTGCAAGCTGCCCCTCCCCATCCTCCTGTAAATCACCCCTCCCCATCCTCCTGTAAGTTAGCCCTCACCATCCTCCTGTAAGTCACCTCTGCCCATCCTCCTGTAAGCAACCCCAATAAACACCAGGATCAGGAGGACAGGTCACAATGTATCCATAGCCAGGAAGGAGATGGCCAACAGAAATTAGGACCAGGTTATAAAACCTTAAGGCCTGCCCTCAATGAACCACCTTTTCCAGCAAGGCCCACCACCTCCTAAAGGCTCCACAATCGTCCCTAGAAGCTCCACCAGCTGGGGACCAAGTATTCAAACACATTGGCCTATGGGGGCTATTTCACATTCACACTACCCTGATGCTCTCCTTCAAAGGCCCTTGATGCCCAGAAGGCTACAGCCAGATTTCACGAACACTGTTTCAGTCAGGATGTGTTCCAACACAAGTGACAGAGTACCTTCCTCTGGTGACTTTAACCTTGGATACTTGGTTTTTTCTAAGACAGGTGGTCTCAGGGTCAATTTGCCAATGCAGTTCAGTGAGGTGCTACATCTTTCAACTCTGCCACCTCCAGTATCTCACCGATACCTTTTACCTCACCATATAGGGCTGGCTCACATGACTGCATGTGAGTTGGCCAAATGGCAGCAAGAAAAGAAGGGCTGCTTCCTCACAGACCTCTCTTCAAGCATGAAAACCTTTCCAGGAGCCCCACACCAGTGACTCATCTCACCTCTCTGAGCCCACATGCCTACCTATGGAGAAGTACTGAGCATAGGGTAATGGTGTCACCAATAGGGTTACTGGCTCAGTTGGGGTTCTTCTGACAAGCAGTATGTATTGTAGATGTACACAGGCAAGCTTCATAGACACACAGGACATCCAACCAAATTTCTCCTGTAAGGTCTCTTTCTTGCCCCATAAGAAATAGCACATCTAGCTGGGCATGGTGGCATATGCCTTTAATCCCAGCCCTCAGAAGGCAGAAGTAGGAGGATTGATGTGAGTTCAAGGCCACTCTGATACAACATAGTGAATTCCAGGTTAGCCTGAGCTATAGTAAGAATCTACCTCAGAAAAAAAAAAAAAAAGAAAAAAGAAAAAGAAAATAAATATCACATCTGTGTCAAACTTAGCAAGGACAGAGAGTAACTGTGTGCCTTACTGCATAGGATGGTGTAGTGAAAAACTTCTGTGGGAAGTGGGCTCCTTCCTGGGGGCCTTTAATCTTGCTGTGAATTTGGTCTTAAGCACAATTCTCCTTTGCTCAAACAAGCCTTCTGATTTCAAAGTAACAACAAATCACACTGTCTCCCAGGGAAAGAAGTTCATGTGTTTGAATGTTTGGTGTGTGGGTGAGAATCAGAGCTTTAGTACTAACCCTCTGGAAGACAGGAACACTGACTTGTAAATCTGAAGCAGAGAAAAATCACCCAGATGATTGAGTTTATTAGGAGAGGATAGACTGTTTCCTGTGTTGAGCAAAATGGGTGTAGGATGGAATGGGGGCAGAGGTGAAGTTCAGATGTGGGCAAATAAGGGATCTACCTACCTGAATTTTGTGGCTCTGAAATTTCCATCTGCATATCTGTGTGTTTCTACTGCCTCTAACAGACAAGGGGACAGAGTCGTGCTTTGTGCATCCGGGCAACATCTCTTCCCACCCACTCACCTTCCTCAGTGCCTGGCACAAGACCTGCTGCATAATAGGAGCCAAAAAGGTGCTTAATAAAAGTGTCAATGAAATAAATGAGCAAAGAGGACTGCCACAGTGGAAGGAAACAGCAGATTTTTAAACCGAATCTGTTTGTGTCCTGGTTAAAGAGGAAAATAAGAGGAAACAAGGGGCAGGGGAGAGAATACGAAAGTCTGCAGACAACAGCGGTCCCAGCATCAAGCAGACAAGAAAACAGTGTAATCAGAGAGCCAGACCGCAGCCCCACCTGACTGGGACTACAGGTGAGGGAAAGGGAAAGAGGACCAGCACTAGAAAATTCCACTGGAGCAGACTCTACTCCTGCAGCACCCCGCCCCGCCCTCCCCCAGCTCTGTGAGGAGGCTTGGAAGCTGTGGACAGTGGGGAGCTGCGCGCTGGGCTTCCAAGAATGAGGCAAGGTGGTGCGAGCTCAAACGCCCTGCAATTGCTGGGGCAACGCTGGCGACACTTGAGTTATTCACAAAGGCTGGAATTCAAATGAGGCTGGCATTGCTCCAAGTCGCAGTAGCTTAGGAGGAGAGAGAAAGGAGGATTAACAGTTCATCAAGATCTCAGCGTTGCGTGGACTCAGGGTTCGCTATCTGTATCCCTCCCTCTGCCACTGATTTGGGGGGCTCTCCAGAAGCACATTATCTGTAGGCAGGGATGGGGGTGGGGCTGAAGTGGGGGGTAGATTTGTCTCATCACATGATGGGGCCTGTGTCATGTGATGTGCCGGTGATGTTGGCGGCAGCATGTGACTCCCAGGGCTACGTGGGCTCAAACACAATTTAAATACAAAAACACAAGCAGGTTCCCCTCCTCTGCCCTGCCTTTTGGTTTGGCTCTCTCTACCTTTGGGTCCGGTGCCTGACCGAATGGAAAACCTTCCGTCTTGCAGCTTGTAAGCTCCGGGTACCTGGAGAGCAGGCCCCTGTGCTAGGAGCCCCCCAGGAGCCATATCCCATCATTCTGCAGCCCACTGACTCCCGGACTGGTAAGTTGCTGAACACTTTGAACAATTATCTGACAAGCTGCCCTCAACTGCCTCATTAGCATGTACAGGGCACCCTCCTAGGGCATCCTCCTAGGGTACCTTGGAAGGGACCTGGAGGGGGAGCTCTGGGCCCTGCCCTGTGACGTCGCACTAGCCTGCTGGGGGGCAAAAGCAGCAGCTGCGTCTCTCCTCCATCCCAGCCTGCCTTCTGCCCCTCCTCTTGCTGTCTACCTCCTCTGAGTACCTCTCATCTTCTCTCCACCTCTCTTCTCTTATTCATTCCCTTTCTCTCTCCCACTGTTTTTCGTAGAAGTTCTTCTCACTTCACTTTCTAAGACCTTTTTTTTTTTTTCCTGTTAATATTGTAGCTTTGGAAACCCAAATTTTACATGATTTCTGTCCAGGAATGGAAACACCAAGCTCTAAGGGCTTGAGATTGGAAATGCGCTGTCCCTGGCCAGTGCTCCCCCCCTTCATTAAGGCTGTCCTGGGTATGTGTGGTGTAAGGGGTATTTCCTATGGTCTTGGGGCTTGTTTTTGGAAGTTGTCTGTTAGCTCCAGGTGCCAGCTGAGCCAGGCAATTAAGTGCTAGGAGATAACACTCTGTGACCCCCAAACGTTTGGCTCCATAGAAGACATGAGAGCTTAAAGCAGGAGCCAACATCCAGTGTTCAGGGGCTCCTTCAGGTCCCTCCAGGCGGCTCACAATTTGAGGCCGCATGTTTGCAGAGTGCGGAGGAGTTGGTGGAGAAATCAGCCTCGGGGAGGCTGATGTGCATTCCATCATGGCAGAGGAAGGGGACGATGGCTGCAGGCGCACAGGTATCTGTTCGGCAAGGAACAGTTGACTAAGGATAGAGCACAGCTCCGTCGGCAACTTGGGAAGAGATAGGGAAACTGAGCAAGTAGTTCTTTTTACTTGCTTAAGGTTGCTCAGCTAGTAAGTGATGGAGGAGGTTTTGGGTCCTGGCAGTTTTCCTCCAGAGTCTACACAGTTAACCATCATGGTAACTTGCCTCAAAAAGCAGCAATCCTACAGTTACCACGCAACAGGTACCGTGCAGGTCTGGGAGCTGTGTTTGTGCAGGAAACAGAGGCACTCCGTTCTAGGGACTTTTTTTTAACAAATCACCACACAAAACAATCTATTGTTTCAAATTGGCATATGTGTTCAAGAAAATAATAGGCTACCAGAAGAATATATCGTGGAAGACATTTCAGCTGTGGGAGGGGTGTGCAGGTGGAGGCATGGTCAAGGGAGGCCTCTGTGATGACGTATTATTTAGGTCGGTGTCTTAGAGAAGAGTAGGAGCCAAGCAGGGAAAGGGTCAGGGAATGCTCTCAAGCCAGAGGTGACCACAGGGACAAAGGGCTGCACTGGGTGTGGAGATAGGCTTTCTGGATGTGAGGGATGCTGCAGGGCTTGCCCAAGGACTTAGGTTTGATGAGCAACTACCAAAGCATGTTAAGCAGAGAAGTGGATTCGCAGCATGAAGACACTCAAGGGCATAGTGTGCTGGCGCACACCACTCCGGAGTTTCGTTAGCAGCTTACACAGAAGCCCGCTGTAGCTCCGTATGCTGCAGGTCAGCCCAGACAGCCGTGGGCAGGGCTGTTCTTGCCCATGTGCACTTGTCGGACCACAGGGCAGCTGGGAGCTGGTGTCCCTTCAGTGGTCTCATTCAGGGACTGTTGTGAGTGGCAGGGGCATTGAAATTGACCAGAACCATATATCTTCTTCTCCTTTTCAGTCTTCTTCATAGACAAGTGAGTTCCAAAAGCAGCAAGAGAGGCCTGGAGAGATGGTTTAGTCAGTCAAGTGCTTGTCTGCAAGCATGAGGACCTGAGTTCAGCTCGCAGTGCCCATGCAAGAGCAGGGTATGCGGCAAGCATCTGTAATCCTGGTGCTGGCAAGGTGGACTCAGGAGGAACCCCAGGGCTGGCTGGCTAGCTAGTCTAGGTGAATCTAGGCTCAGTGGGTGTCCTAAAAATAAGGTAGAGTGACTGAGGAAGACCCTCCATGTCAATCTCTGAACTCTACATGCATGAGCACACATGTGCACATGTGTGTATGTACACACACACCACTACATGAGCAGCAAGAGAGGAAAACCCCCAGTACCACCTTTTTCGATTATCTACCAGCAATGTGTGGCTACTGTCCCATGGGCCTAGCCAAATTATACAGTCAGTCCCAGATTCAGCATGTGGAGAAATAAGTCTCTTGATGGGACGCTTCAGAAGATTTGTGTCTTTTTTCCCCCAGACTTACTACATGGATTTGAGAATATGAGCTAGATACTGTCTGTCTTTCTTTTTCCTCCTCCTCCTCCTCCTTCTTCTTCTCTCTCTCTCTCTCTCTCTCTCTCTCTCTCTCTCTCTCTCTCTCTGTCACTCCCTCCCTCTTTCTCTCTGAAACTGAAAGCCAAGAAGAAATTTTTTTAATTAATTTAATTATTTGCAAGTAGAGAGAGACAGAGAGAAGAGAGGTGGACAAAGAGAGGAGAGACACTGGGCATGCCAGGATTCCTGGCCGCTGCAAACAAACTCCAGATGCATGTGCCACTTTGTGCATCTGGCTTTATATAGGTACCAGGGAATTGAACTCTGGTCATTAGGCTTTATGGGAAAGTGCCTAACAACTGAGCAATCTCTCCAGCCCCCGAGAAGAAATCTGGAGCCAATTTTGTGCTGAGAGATGAACTTGTCCTTGGTCATCTATCAGACTGTTTCTTCTTAGAACAAGCAGGCTTCCTGCAAGTATCTGATTTGGACGTTAATCAGAAGCATGTCTAGAATAAGATGAACTGCCGTAGTAAGGTCTGCTCTTCTCGCTGGACTGCTTGGGAAGGTCACGCCTCAACCACAGTGAACAGGGCCAGACAACCACAACACAGACACCCCACTTGTCTCTTGCCTCCCCCCACCAGTTGTTTTGTTTTGGTTTGATTTTGTGTGTTCCTTATGGTTCTTTTACTTCTCAACACAGCACTAGAACACTTCACTCAGAATAACATACTAACCTGGTATTAAAAAGAATTTCACAGCCTTGAATCCTAGCACTTGGGAGGGAGAGGTAGGAGGATCACTATGAGTTTGAGGCCACCCGGTGACTACATAGTGAATTCCAGGTCAGCCTGGGATAGAGTGGGACCCTACCTCAGAAAGGAAAAAAAAAAAAGAATAGAGAGCCTCAGGTGGGGGTGGTAGCACAAACCTTTAGTCCCAGCACTTGGGATGCTGTGGTAGGAGTATTGCTATGAGTTCTAGGCCATCCAAGGCCAGAGCGAGATCCTGCCTCAAGAACAAACAAACAAAAACAGAACATAGAGCCTGTTAAGACTGTGTACTTGCCGGGCGTGGTGGCGCACACCTTTAATCCCAGCACTCGGGAGGCAGAGGTAGGAGGATCACTGTGAGTTCAAGACCACCCTGAGACTACATAGTGAATTCCAGATCAGCCTGGGCTAGAGTGAGATCCTACCAGGAAAAACCAAAAACAAACAAACAAAAAACCTGTGTACTTTTCTCCTGTAATATTTCACTGCTTATGTTAAGCACCTGGAGATGGCTGAGAACAGCCGGGTTGAAGTTTTGATGGATAAAAACCAGAGAGAGAGAGAGAGAGAGTCTGAGAGAGAGAAGAGAAGGCAGGGCTTGACAAGAAAATGACCATAAAGTGGAGGCACAGACTTTAAGGTGGACCTGAGTAGGAACAGAAGCAGGAAGGAGTGATGGAGAAGGAGAGAGTGAGGGGTCCTCTATGCAAGAGAAGGTAGATGAGATGAAAGGGCTGTGTTCTCTCTTTGAGGAGACAGGGGTTTGAGACAGGGTCTTACCATGTAGCCCAGGCTGGCCTCAAACTCAAGTCCTCTGCCTCAGTTTCCCCAGTGCTGGGATTACAGGTATGTACCAGCACACCCAGCCTGTTATAATCACATACTTTTTTGTTTTTCTAAATTATTTTAAAATTTTTATTTATTAGAGAGAGAGAGTAGGACACACACACACACACACAGAATGGGTGCACCAAGGCCTCCAGCTGCTG
Source organism: Jaculus jaculus (assembly GCF_020740685.1). Lineage (NCBI taxonomy): Eukaryota > Metazoa > Chordata > Mammalia > Rodentia > Dipodidae > Jaculus > Jaculus jaculus. Next base: position 56,359,121 of record NC_059113.1, on the reverse strand, counting down.
CAAACCAAACCAACTCCAGATATACACACCACCTTGTGCATCTGGCTTACATGGGTCCTGGGGAATCAAACCTGGATCCTTTGGCTTTCTAGGCAAGCACATTAATCACTAAGCCATTCCTTCAGCCTCCCCCCTTTTTGTTGACATAGGGTTTCTCTCTAGCCCAGGCTGACCTGGAATTCACTATGTAGTCTCAGGGTGGCTTCAAACTCACCACAATCCTCCTTCTTCTGCCTCCCAAGTGCTGGGATTAAAGGTGTGTGCCACCATGCCCAACACATTTCTGTGTTTTTATTCCCCTTTCAAAACAGATCTTGCCAGGCATGGTGGAGCACTCGGGAGGCAGAGGTAGGAGGATCTCTATGAGTTCAAGGCTACCCTGAGATTGCATATTGAATTCCAGGTCAGCCTGGGCAAGAGTGAGACCCTACCTCAATAAAACAAAAACCAACCAAACAAACAAACAAAACAAAAAACCAGATCTTAACAGGTGCAGTGTGGCACATGCCTGTGATCCTAGCACTTGGGAAGTACAGACAGGATGATCAGGAGTTTAAGGCCAGCCTCAGCTACATAGCAAGTTCCAAGCTAGCCTGGGCTACATGGGACCCTGGCTCAAAAAACAAATAACACAGATCTTGATTTAGCCAGTATTCCTCTAACTTGACAATGGAATGGTAGTTTTACTGCATGTTTTTGCTGCGTGTGTGTGTGTGTGTGTGTGTGTGTGTGTGTGTGTGTGTGTGTGGTTTGTGGTATGCAGGTGCCTGTGCCTGTGCAGCTCCCCATGCACTTGCCTGTGGTACGGTGTGATCACAGTGGTGGCCTAAGCAGAGTTGGATGTCCTGTTCCCTTGATCTTTGTTTGTTTGTTTGTTTGTTTGTTTGTTTGTTTGTTTGTTTGAGGTAGGGTCTTGCTCTATCCCAGGCTGACCTGGAATTCACAATGTAGTCCCAGGGTGGCCTTGAACTCACAGCGATCCTCCTACCTCTGCCTCCCTAGTGCTGGGATTAAAGATGTGTGCTACCACACCCATCTTGCCTCTCCCTCCACCCCCATAAGCTTTGCTGATTTTCATGTCTCTGCTGCCCTACAGGACTGGGCTTACAGAGACATGTGGCAATGCTCAACTGTTATTTTATTTTATTTAAAAAATTTTTTTCAAGGTAAAGTCTCACTCTACCCCAGGCTGATCTGCAATTCACAATGTAGTCTCAGGGTGGCCTTGAACTCACAGTGGTCCTCCTACCTCTGCCTCCTGAGTGCTGGGATTAAAGGCGTGCACCACCAAGCCCAGCCTGTTCAACTGTTTGCATGGGTCCTGGGGATAGAACTTGAGTGATGTCTCAGGCCTCCTCAGACCCTCATGCCTGCACAGGAAATTCTCTTAACAGCTGAGCCATCTCTCCAGCCCCTGTACCTTCTTTCTAGTTTCATATACAGGTGGTCATCCCTAAATAATATATTATTTAGCTCTTTCCAACCTTTTATGTGTGTATGTGGGTGACTATGCACATGTGCATGCATATGCATGTGTGTGCATGTGTATGTGGAGGCAAGAGGTTGATATCAGGTGTCATCCTCAGTCACTCTCTACTATTTTTTCCAATTTGTTTGCACATGCATGTATGTATCATATGTGGTATGGTGTGTGTGTGCTGTATGCACATATATGTGCAGAGGCAGTGCTCTGTGCCCATGTACGGAGGCCACAGGAGACCACTGAGTGTCCCCCTCTGTGTCTCATCTGCTGGTTTCCTTGAGACAGTCTCTCACTCATTCTGAAACCTGGTGTTTCTGTGAGCCCCAGAGGTCATCTGCTGTCTGCTCCCCACAGGACTGGAGTTACAGACATGTGTCATGCCCACCTGCTTATGCTCACTGACTTGGCCAGACTAGCTAGCCAGAGAGCCCTAAGGATCTGCCTGTTTGCTTCCCTAGCTCTGGTATTATAAACCCAAGCCACCAGGCCCAATATTTTCAGGATGCTTGGAATCCAAACTCAGGCCCTCATGCTTGCAGGGCAAGTGCTCTACCCACTGAGCCACCTCCCCAGCTCTTTCTAGCCTTTTGAGTTGGGAATGTTCTCCTGAAATTGACTTGGCTTGCTTGCTACTTTATTTCTAAAGTGTGCCCATGTTTATATGCAACTGTATAACTCATTCACTTCCATTAATATATAGCAGTGCACGTGTGCACAAGACCACATCCTACTATCTGTTCTTGATTGGTGTTTGGAATGTTTTCCCCCCAGTTTCCAGGTATTATGACTTTTTTGAGGGTCAAGTTTCAAGGTAAGGTTTCACCCTGGCCCAGGCTAACCTGGAATTTACTATGTAGTCTCAGGCTGGCCTTGAACTCATAGCAATCCTCCTTCCTGTGCCTCCCAAGTGCTGAGATTAAAGGCGTGAACCACTATGCCTGGTGACTTTCCAGGATTATGAATAATGCTACTATAAATGTTATTTTGCATGTCATGCATTTCTGCAAGAATTTCTCTACTCTGCATAGACATGAAAGTGCAGATCATAAAGCATGCATACATTCAACTTTGCAAGGAAAAGTCAGTTTTCTGCAAATTGCTTTTGCTCCTCTTCAGTCGTTATATATGTTTCTTTCTTTCTTGCCTCATTGCACTGGCTAAGGCTTCTAGCAAAACATAATGAAAGTGAAAGCAATTAACCTTGTCTCATTCTGATCTCCGGGGGAAACATTCCAGCATTACACAGGTACCATGTTTGCCAAAGGGGCTTGTTAGCATTATTTCTTTGTCATCTTAAGAAAATCCCTGTGTATTTAATAATGAACTTTTTGTTTTGCTTTTTGTTTTTTTGAGGTAGGGTCTCACACTAGTCCAGGCTGATCTGGAACTCACTATGTAGTCTCAGGGTGGCCTCAAACTCACAACGATCGATCCACCTTCCTCTGCCTCTTAAGTGCTGGGATTAAAGTTGTGCACCGCCATGCCTGGCTAATCATGAACTTTTGTTTGTTAAATTTTATCAAATGTTCTCTGTCTTTCAAAATACTACAATGATTTCTTTTCTGCCTTATTCTTTTAGCATAGTGATTTATATTGCTTAACTTTTGGAATATTAAACCAATCTTGCATTCCTGAAATCCCCATTTAGGCATAACATAAATACTTGTTTAGCTTATATTTGTACATTATGTTTCTAGCTTTAAACTGACATATTTACTAGCCAAGTGTGATGACAAATGCCTTTAATCCTAGTTCTTGGGAGGCTGAGGTAGGAGAATCACTGTGAGTTCAGGGTCAGCCTGAGACTAATTACAGGTCAGCCTGGGTTAAGGCAAGACTCTACTTCAAAAAAAAAAAAAAGAATAAAATAAAATAATTTGGCATATTTATATTTTTTACGATATGTTCATAAGATAAGCCTTCTTATAATTTCCCTTTCTCATAATGATCTTAACAGATTTTAGTAATAAGCTTATGCCATATATATTTTTTAATGGTGTGCGCCAATGCACCTGGCTTATGCTATATTTTAAAATGAATTAGGGGATGGAGAGATGGTTTAGCAGTTAAGGTGCCTGCCCGAGAAGCCAAAGGATCCAGGTTCGATTCTCCAGAACCTACATAAGCCAGATGCACAAGTTTGTTTATAATGACTAGAGGCCCTGGCACATCCATCCTCTTTCTCTCTCTCTCTCAAATAAAGAAAATATTTTTTTAATGATAAAATGAATTAGGAAATATTTTTGTCTTATAGTTTTTTAAAAGTTTGTATCAGACTAGTGTTATAGGGAAGGTATGTTAAATGTCAGTTGCTGGTGAAAACATTAGTTTTCTTCATGGAAAAATTATAAGTATAAACCAGGTATGGTTGCTCACACCTTTAATCTCAGCACTTTGCAGGCAGAGCTAGGAAGATCACCATAAATTTGAGGCCACCTTGAGACTACATAGTGAATTACAGGTCAGCCTGGGCTAGAGCAAGACCCTACCTTGAAAAAAAAAAAAAAAAAAGAAAGAGAGAAAGAGGAGAAAGGAAGGAAGGAAGGAAGGAAGGTCGAACAAATGAACCTTGAATCCTACATCTACTATTGTGCCTGGGTTTCTTGCTGCTGAAAATGAATGCCTGTCCAGCTTTGAATGGGTGCCTGGGGAATGGGACCCAAGCCTTGGGATATTTCTTTTAGAAGTTCTTGCTGTGGTCTGGGGAGATGGCTCAGTGGGTAACAATGATTGTTGTATAAGTATAAGAATTTAATTAAATTCAATCCCAAGCAGCCATCATGTGTGGCCATAGATACCTGTAACTCCAGTGCTGAGGGGACAGAGACAGAAGGATCGCTGAGACTCACTGTCAGCCAGTCTAGTCAATAAACTCCAGGTCAGTGAGGGACCATGTCTCAAGGAAATAAGGTGGAAGAGTGATGGAGAAGAACATCTGATGTCCTCATCTGGCCTTTGCACTTGTGTATGCCGTGTGTGCATTTACACATACGCGTGCACACACACACCAAAAAAAGCCTTGATGTAAAGGTTTATAGCATTGAGCCTTTCAGCTTTTTTCTCTTCTTTCTTTTTAATATTTATTTATTTATTTATTTGAGAAAGAGACAGAGAGATGAAGAGGCAGATAGAAAGAGAGAGAGATAATGGGCACGTCAGGGCCTCTAGCCACTGCAAACGAACTCGAGACACATGCACCACCTTGTGCATCTGACTTATGTGGGCACTGGGGAATAGAACCGGGGTCCTTAGGCTTCGCAGGCAAGCACCTTAACTGCTAGGCCATCTCTCCAGTCTACTTTTTTCTTTCCTAATATAGGCATATAGAGCTATAAATTTCTCTCTCAGCATGGTTTTGCTGGAGGTCATGGTTTAACATGAAATATTTTATTGTCACTAAGTTCAAAATATTTTGTAATTTCTACTAGAAAACATTATCTTAAATCTATTACTAACTCCTAAACCATGAAAGAGGACAGCTCTCCTTTCTTATTAACATAACTTAATTTGATGTAGTCAGAGAATATATTCTGGATGATTTCATTCTTTAATGTTTCTTAAAATAGTCTTTCTGACCCTAGATATAATTGTTTGGGGCAAATTTTACCAATGTCCTTATAAGCAATGTATATTCTGAAATTTTGAGTTGCAGAGTTTTATGTATGTTAGGACAATTTCTAAATCATATTGTGTAAGTCTATAAGAAGGTTTTGCTTTTGTTTTTGGTCTGTGTGTATGTGGTGTGCACACATGCAGGAGAAGTGTGTGGAGGTCTGAGGTCAGGGCTGAGTGTCTCTCTTTACCACTCTCCACCTTTCTTATTGAGACAGAGTCTTTCCTTGAACCCAGAGCTCTCACTGATCTGGCGAGTCTAAGAAACCACTGAGCTGTGGAGCTCCCTGGCTCCACCTCTCCGGCACTGGGATTACAAGCATGCACCACCATATCCAGCATTTACATGGATTCTGGGGATCAGAGCTCAGGTCCTCACACATATGTGAAAAAAACTTTACTGCCTGAACCATCTCCCCAAGGCCAAACATTTTTTGTGTTTGTATGTTTTGTCCAGCTAGGTAGAATTTTGGTAAAATCGTTATTATTGTGGACTTAATGGTTAGTGTTTACAGCATTTTAACTCACTGTTTCATAAACACTTCTCCTGGCTTTAGATCTCTTAATCTCATTAAATATGTGAGGGCAGGCATGGTGGCACACTCCTGTCATCCAATTCCTCAGGATGCTGAGATAGAAGGATTCAAGGTTCCAGGTCAGCCTGGACCACATAGTGAGGTCCTGCTCAAAAACAAAACAAAAAGATAAATATGCACACAAAAGGACATTCATAGCTTGTATGAAATATTATGCCATTTTATATAATGGGCTTGAGCATCCACAGACTTGGGCACCCTGGCCGGGAGGGCTGCAGCCAACCCCCATGGGTACCAAGGAACAGTTACAGCTGCACAACAAAATTACACAATAATCTCTGTGCCAGATACATTGCAACCAAAGCTTATGCCATTCTCCTAAAACCCATTTGAGGAGAGACTAATATATGTCTACTGCTCGTGTGAAGAAACACCACCAGGGGACACTAAGTAACTTGCACAGAACCCCCTGCCTGCCAAAGGGTAGAGCTAGGGTTCCAGCTCAGGATGCCTGGCTCTGAAGTCTGTATGCCTTTTACCATGCCAAGACCTTGTGTCTGTTCTACAGATAGGCCTGCTGAGAAGATGAAGCGATTCATAACCACATCCTGTGGACAGTGCTGGGTGTGTGCTGAAGGCATTTGATTTTGTTTATGCTTCATTAAGGGATCTGGCTGAGCTGTTATGTTAGGAATCATTACAGAGGGCATTCTCTAAGCACTTCGCATGTGCCAGCCACTAAGTAAGGTATTCTACCTAGCTATATGTCCAGTAGACACTGCCCTCCTTCTAGTAGGCCCTCAATAGCTATATGATTTTTGTTTGTTTGCTGCTTGGAGTAGAATTCAGGTCTGTACATACTAGGCAACTGTTTTACTATCCCTGGCCCTATCTATTTGTGAACAAGCACTCTAGCAGTGAGCTCCATCCCCAGATCATTTGCATTTGGCTGAAAAAGAACACTGGTAAACAAACACTGGTTGACCATAGAGGTAATTCTGTTTTGCAAATGATTCGAAATTTCTGTGTCATGAAGTTATTGGATGACATTTTCTAATGGTGTATACATTGTAGACAAGACAGAGTAAATCTCTTGCTTAGTAGACTCCTGTTTTCAGGGGCTGGGAGGTGGCTCTGTTGGTAAACTGCTTACATGCAAGCATGAAAGCCTTAGTTCAAACCTTCAACTCTGATATAAAAACGAGGTATGGTGGTGCACATCCATAGTCCCAAAACTGTGGAAGCAGAGACAGGAGGATTCCTGGGGCTTGCTGGCTAGCTATTCTATGCAAATGAGCTCCAGGTTTAGTACAAGACCCTATATCAAAAAATAGTCAGATGTGGTAGTGTATGCCTTTAATCCCAACATGTGGGAGGCAGAAGTAGGAGGATCTTCATGAGTTCGAGGCCAGCCTGAGACTATATAGTAAATTCTAGGCCAGCTTGGGTTAGGGCGAGACTCTGCATTGAAAAACAAAGTACATTTGGGGGCAGTATGAGGGAATTATTATGGTTTATTGTCTATACTTATAGAAGTTATCAATAAAGAGTTTTTTAAAAATAAGTCTTTTTGAGTTGGGTGTGGTGGTGCATGCCTTTAATCCCAGCACTTGGGAGGGAGAGGTAGATGGATCACTGTGAGTTTGAGGTCAGCCTGGAACTACAGAGTGAGTGCCAGGTCAGCCTGGGCTAGAGAGAGATCCTAGCTTGAAAAACCAAACAACAAAAAAAAAAGGCTTTTAAAAAATTTTTCATTATTAGATATGGACATATTTTGTATGTAAACATCACATGTTGGTACCATACTTTCCCTCCTCCCTTCCCCTTTTCTGAAGAGGCCTTCCTCACTGGGGGTGCAGGCCAGCCCCATGGGGACTGTGGGTCATGCATTATGGGGGCAGCAGTCAGTTACTTTTTGTTCGTTTTTGAGGTAGGGTCTCACTGTAGTCCAGGCTGGCCTGTAATTCACTATGTAGTCTCAGGCTGGGCTTGAACTCACAGTGATCCTCCTACCTCTGCCTCCTGAGTCTGGGATGAAAGTCCAAGTAAAAATGTAAGTGTTGAGGAAGACATCTGATGTAACTTCCAGCCTTCACATATATGCACACACAGGTGCACATGCACCCCCACAGTGTGCGTTCATGTACATAGGAACAAACATATGACACACATCTATACACAAAAATATCCAATTCTCAGGGGCTGGAGAGATGGCTTAGTGCTTAATACACTTGTCTGTGAAGTCTAAGGACCCATGGACTCTCTAAATCCCACCTTAAGCCAGGTTCATAGATAGTGCACAAGGTCACACATGCACACAAGGTGGCGCACTTGGCTAGAGTTCGATTGCAATGGCTGGAGGCCCTGGTACGCCAATTCTCTCTCTCTGGCTCATAAAAAATAATCTAATTTTCAGATATTCACAGCGACATTTCCCATTCACACTTTGCCTGCTTGGTGAAGTCATCACATCCACAGGTGGTTTTGTCCCAGCAGATCCTGGTGTCCTGTTCACTTCAGTATGTGTCAGATTTGTAGTTAGCAGTACTGTTTTTATCAACCTTTTTACACTTCAACCAACCACTTGTTATTCATTAATTATTTTATTAATTAGAGCCATAACACAAAACAGTAGTAACAAAGGAGCAAATTTTATACAAACAAGCAACAATAGACAAATGATTTAGCTAAGATAAACTGTGCCCCCTAAACTGAATTTTAACTACATCCTGTTAAAGAATCTGACTGTCTTGAGCCACTTTTAACAGTTACTTGGTCAAGGTCATGGGCTGCTAAGAGATTGAGCTAGGATCTCATCTCAGACTTTCTCACTTCAGGCCCCTTCCTGCCTCTTTGACTTCCTCTTCTGGGGCACTTGCTCTCATCCCTTCCTCCTGCCCTTCCTGTTTTCTCTGGGTGCTCTCTTCCCTGCTCCCCATCCAGGTCCCTGTATGTCACATGATCTGTTTCCCTCCAGTGAACTGACTTTCCAACTCTTTCTGGGCCCATCTTGTGCCCTCTATCTAGAACATTCTCTCTTTCATTTCTCCTTTTATCATTGTTGCAGTCAGATTCGCATTGCTGGCAGAAATCACCCTACCAAGAGCAGCTTGCGAGGAAAAAAATGGTTTCTTTTGGCTTACAAATTCAAGGGGAAGCTCTATGATGGCAGGGGAAAATGGTGACATGAGCAGAGGGTGGACATCGCCTCCTGGCCAACATCAGGTAGACAACAGCAACAGGAGAGTGTGCCAAGCACTGGCAAAGGGACACTGGCTATAATACCCATAAGCTCTCTCCTAACAATACACTCCCTGCAGGAGGAGTTAATTCCCAAAGCTCCATCTGCTGGGAACCTCGCATTCAGAACACCTAAGTTTATGGGGGACACTGAATCAAACCAGCACGATCATCCTGTGAATTTCAACACATGTCCACCACCCAACTCATCAACTGTCTCTACTATAAAGTCTTTCCTTCCATTTACATTCTGGGACTTTTACCTTGCCTGAAATATCAGCCAAGGTTTTATTTCTTTCCATTCTCTAGGCAAAATTGGAAAGATGTCTAGAGTGACAGCTGTGTTGTTAGGAATCCTAGTGTGACAGAACATAATTCATTACATTGCATCTGGTTGTTCCCTGGCCCCTCACCAGTTCACTCTGCTTACTGACTTACCCCTCAAAAAACAGGCAATTCCTTACCTTCTAATGTTATTCTCAGATAGGGGGAGAACAGAATTAATTCTTCCTCATCTACAATAGCAGCTAGATAACTTCATGAGACAAAGATATTATACTTCTATTTACCCTCTGTAATTTACTAATTGAGACCCACAGCAGGGAAAGTTTCTAAATTCACTATTTATGGATACTTAGAAAACATTACCCTATCAAGATTACAAAACTGTTTCTTTAGGGCTAATGATAATTAAGATGCCTATAGGAATGGGAACATAGCTCAATGATCGGGTGCCTTCCTCATTCATGTGCACTGACTCTGGGTTCCATCTTCTGCACGGAACAAAGCAGACCTAGAAATGAATTAATTATATTCTCAGCATAGAAAAAGTAGTGGTTTCATACAATGTTCTCTCACTTCAGCAGTATACATGTTGAACCTCCATAAATGTGTTTATTCTTAGCTTATATTTGTGTACTATTGTAGCAACATTCAGTATGGCACAAATCATTCATGAAATATGCTAAAATGAATGATGTAAGGAATCAACATATATAAAAATTCCAGGGGCTGGAGAGATGGCTTAGTGATTAAGCACTTGCCTGTGAAGCCTAAGGACCTTAGTTCGAGGCTCGATTCCCCAGAATTCAAGTAAGCCAGATGCACAAAGTAGCGCATGCATCTGGAATTTGTTAGCAGTGGCTGGGCCCTAGCATGCCCATTCTCTCTCTACCTATCTGCCTCTTTCTCTCTCAAATAAATAAAAAATAAACAAAAAATACTAAATTCCATAATTCTCTTTCCTTACCATAGGGATCATCTTCTGTACCTACTGGAAAGTATTCACATCTTATCCTCTGGGCACCACATCCAGTATCTACTGAATATTCCTTACCACACTCACTGGGTAGCATGTGTAAGGTCCTGGGTTCTATATGTTGCACTTAATTTTTTTTTTTTGGCCGGGTGTGGTGGTGTACACCTTTAATCCCAGCTCTAGGAAGGCAGAGGGAGAAGGATTGTCCTGAGTTCAAGACCACCCTGAGACTACATAGTGAATTCCAGGTCAGCCTGAGCTAGAGTGAGACCCTACCACATAAAAACAAAACAAACAAACAAACAAACAAAAAGATTGTTTCCAGTTTAGTAAATATTTAAATTCAAAGTAAAGCACAGTTTAGAAATAACAATTTTTTTAAATAAAGTGTATGTATTTACTTATGTGCATGTTGTGGGGTTCGTGCATGTGCCATGAATATTACACTTTGCATCTGGCTTTTACATGGGTGCTGAGGCATTGAACCTGGGCTGACATGCTTTGCAAGCAAGTGCCTTTAGTTTCTGAGCCATTCTCCATCCCTGGTTGGTTTTATTTTAAATATAAAAACAACAGCATTGGGCTGGAGAGATGGCCTAATGGCTGAGCACTTGCCTGTGAAGCCTAAGGGCCCCAGTTCAAGGCTAGATTCCCCAGGACACATGTTAGTCAGATGCACGGGGGCGGTGGGGGGGGGAACACACGCGTCTGGAGTTCGTTTGCAGTGGCTGGAGGCCTTGGTGTGCCCAATCTCTCTCTCTCTCTCTCCCCCTGCCTTGCTCTCTGTGTCAATCCGAAATAAATAAATAAAAATAAACAAAACAACAGCATTTTCAGATGCAAATTATGCTATTACCAGCACGCTTGTAAAACCAGCCCTGGATTTAGAACAAACAAAATGATGGGAGTGCTGGGTATAGTAGCCCATACCTGTAACCCAGCACTCAGGAGGCCAAGGCTGGAGGATCGGGAGGTGCTGTCTCAATAAAACAAAAATGAGGCTGGGGAATGGCTCAGTGGATAAAAGGGCTTGTCACACAAGCATGAGGACCTTACTTCAGATCCCCAGAACCAACATCAAGCTGGACACAGGAGCATGAGTGAGCGCCTGTAACCTCATGTGCCTCCAATGAGATGGAAGGTGGAGATAGAAGAATCCCCTGGAAGCTCATGGGTCAGCTAACCTAGTGACTGCAACGAAGAATGTCAATAAGCAGGTAGAAAGCAAGAACGGACACCTGGCGCTGTCCTCTGATCTCCACATGTGCCACATACATTCACATGCAAACATGCACACACGTATACAACACACACACATGTGAAAGAGAAATATTAAAAAAAAAACTCAGACCAAACCAAACAAGCAAAAATGCTGGGAAAGAAAGCAAAACTATAACCAAAGGAATAGAGTTATATGCTGCATGCCACACGTGCCAAATATGATGGCACTACTGTTTTACATTTTTTTTGTTGCTGTTGTTGTTGTTGTTTGTTTGTTTGTTTGTTTGTTTTGAGGTAAGGTCTCACTATGGCCCAGGCTGATCTGGAATTTACTATGTAGTCTCAGGGTGGCCTCGAATTCATGTTGATCCTCCTACCTCTCCTTCTGAGTACTGGGATCAAAGGCATGTGCCACCACACCCGGCCCGAGCCATATCTTTGCATCCCTTAATTCCACATGTAAATAAAAAAGGATGTGGAGTGTGGCTGGTGGTGCAGACCTGTAATCCCAGTTACTGGGAAAGCTGAGGTAGATGGATCACAAGTTAAAAGCTTGCCTGGGCTACAGAATGAACTGACAACAAAGCTAAGCAACTTAGTGAGACTCTTCCTTAAAATAAACAGTAAAAATATGGCTGGGGATATATAGCTTAATAGAGCACTTTGCTGAGCATAAATGAGATGCAAGTTTCAATCCCTGGCACTGAAAACCAGCAGAAAAACACATAGTGATCTAAAAAAAAAATTATTTATTTCTAAGCAGAGATGGGGGAGCGGGGAGAAGGAGGGGGGCATATGAGTGCACCAGGGCCTCTTGCACTGCAAATGAACTCCAGATGAAGTCACCACTTTATGCATCTGGCTTTATGTAGGTATAGGGGAGTTGAACCCTGGGTCATCAGACTTTGCAAGCAAGTGCCTTTAATCTCTGAGCTAACTCTTTGCCCTCACTTGGTAATTCTGAGGTGTACTTATCACTGGAAATCAAAATCCAGTCAGAGGCTAGTTTTTTATTCAGTATAGTGTTTTGTGAGACATGACACAGATTAGACATGCCCTAGAGGTGATGCCGACGGAGGACTATATGTGGCAAAGAAAGATCTGGTGCATCTACTACTGCCTTGGTGCAAAACAGCCATGCAACCCAGTCACTTCAGGAATCATGACTTCTTATCTCATGTGTCTGGAGACTGGCATGTGGTTCTTTGAATCTCAGCTAGGCTCACTCAGGTGTCAGAGCTCAGATGGGTGTGAGTAGAGGAAGGTGTACACCAACTTCATACTTTATGAAACCCAGTGTAAAAGTAAAAATGTGATCCTTTTACTCCACGGTGAATAAGAATTTGTTCTTGCTTTCAAGGTAGGGTCTCACTGTAGCCAGGCTGAACTAGAACTCTCTCTGTAGTTCCAGGCTGGCTTCTCAAACTCACAGAAATCCTCCTATTTCTGCCTCCCATGTTCTGGGATTAAGGTGTGTGCCACCATGCCCAGCTATGATTAAGAATTTTAAGATGATAGGCTGGAGAGATGGCTCAGCAGTTAAAAACATGTGCTTGCAAAACCTGACATCTGGGTTTGATCCCCTAGGGACCACATAAAACCAGATGCACAAAGTGGCACATACATCTGGAGTTTGATGGCAGTGGCAGAGGCCCTGGTGCACCCATACTCACTTGATCTAACTCTTTTCTGTGTACCCTCTCTTTCAAATAAATAAAAACATTTTCTGATTTAATTAATTAATTTATTTATTAGAGAGAGGGAGAGAGAGAGAGAGAGAGTGACAGTGAGAATGAGTGTCCCAGGGCCCCTAGCTACTGCAAAAGACCTCCAGATGCATGCACCACCATGTGCATCTGGCTTGCATGGGACCTGGAGAATCAAACCTGGATCCTTAGGCTTCACAGGCAAGCACCTTAACCATTAAGCCACCTCTCCAGCCCAATAAAAACATTTTCTAAAAAAAATTTAAGATGGCCTGGCATGGTGGCACATGCCTTTATTTATTTATTTTTTTTTGCCATTCTTTTTTTAAATTTTTATTTATTTATTTATTTGACAGAGGAAGAGGGAGAAAGAGAGAATGGGCACTCCAGGGCTTCCAGCCACTACAAACAAACTTCAGATGCTTGCACCCCCTTGTGCATCTGGCTAACATGGGTCCTGGGGGATCGAACTTGGGTCCTTTGGCTTTGCAGAATTTTTAATTATTATTTTTAGCACATATCTTTAATCCCAGCGCTCAAGAGGCAGAGTTAGTAGAATCACTATGAGTGTGAGGCCACCCTGAGAGTACATAATGAATTCCAGGTCAGCCTGGGCTAAAGCAAGATCCTATAGAGTATCAGTCCTCACCTTCTACATTTATTTATTATTTTTTCCATTTATTTATTGTATATGTGTGTGTATGTAAGAGAAAATGAATTCAGTAGGACCTCTTGCCACTGCAAACAAACTCCAGATGCATGTGCCACTTTGTGCATCTGGTTTTACATGGCTGCTAGGGAACCAAACCTGGACTGTCAGGCTTAGCAAGCGAGTGCCTAACCTCTGAGCCATCTCTCCAGCTGCATTATATCTTTTTTTGAGGCAGGGTCTCTTCTTGTTGTCCACTACATTCATGGGCTAGTTAGACCACAAGATTCCCGGGCACTTTCCTGTCTCCACCTCCGTCTCACTGTAGGTGAGCTGGGATGGCACATGCTTGTAGTACTATATCTGGCTTTATGTGGGCTCTGGGGATCTGAACCCAGGTGCTCATGCTTGTGCAACAAGTGTTTTATCCACTGAGCCACATCTTCAGTTTCTAACTGTATTGTTTTAGGGGTGGAATTAGATGAAAGAGTTGGAGTAGTTGAACTGCATTCCACGGGTCATCTTTGTACAGGCTGCCCTAGCACGTGCATATGGCAAAGGCATGGGAACAAAACTGCAAGCCCATATGGTGGCATACGCCTTTAATCCCAGCACTTGGGAGGCAGAGGTAAGAGGATTGCTGTGAGTTTGAAGTCAGCCTGAGACTACAGAGAGTTCTAGGTCAGCCTGGAGACCCTACCTTGGGAAAAACAAACAAACAAACAAACAACAAAAACCTGTGCAAGTATGTGGCGGTTTAAAGGTAAAAAAAAAAAAAAAATGTCCCCATGGTCTCACGTGTTTGTGATTAAGCCTCGTACATAATTCCCAGCTGGTGGAGCCTTTGAGAGGTAGAGCCTTGCTGGAGGAATTGTGTTGCTGGGGCCAGCTCTCCTTGCTGTGGTGATCCCACTTTTTATTCTTCCCTATCTTGTGGATGTGGAGATGTGCTGCCTGGCTGTCTGTTCCTGACATGCTTTCTCCATGATACAACTTCCCCTCAAAACTGCAAGCCAGAAACAAACCCCCTTTCTTTCATAAGCTGCTTCTGGTGGGGTAGCTGTTTAAGAAAGTGCTTTACAGAACTGCATTTGGTCACATTTGCTAGCACCTCATTGGGCCACAGTATGTCACCTGGGCCAGCTGAGAGCGAAGGAGGAAGAAGGAGGGAGGGGAAAGGAGGGAAGAAAATAGAGGATATGGATAAAAGGAGGGATGAAGAATGGACTTTTTTATTTTAGAGAGAGAGACAGAGGGAAAGAGAGAGAATTGGCACACCTGGGCCTCAGCCACTACAATTGAATTCCACATAGCGGGCATGTCCAATCTTGTGTTTGCCTCACCTTTGTGCATCTGGCTTACGTGAGATCTGGAGAGTCAAACATAGGTCCTTGAGCTTCCCAGGCAAGTGCCTTAACTGCTAAGCCATCTCTCCAGCTCAGGTTTGTTTGTTTGTTTGTTTTTGTTGTTTTTTTGTTGTTGTTATTGTTGTTTTTTGAGGTAGAGTCTCACTCTAGCTCAGGCTGACCTGGAATTCACTACGTAGTCTCAGGGTGGCCTCAAACTCATGGTGATCTTCCTATCTCTGCCTTCCAAGTGCTGGGATTAAAGGCATGCACCACCATGCCCAGCGTAAGACCAGATATTTTTTATCCTCTATTTCACTTGACTACTCAGAAATATTTGAATCAATGTCAATCCTCTAACTTCACATGCTGAGGAGCATTTCTTTTTTTAAAAAATTGTGAGGAGAGAGAGAAAATGGGCATGCCAACGCCTCTTTGCCGCTGCAAACCAACTCCAGATGCATGCGCCTTTGTGCATCTGGCTTTACATGGGTACTAGGAAATCCAACACAGGCCAGCAGGCTTTATAAGCAAGGGCTTTTAACCGCTCAGTCATCTCTCCAGTCCTGGGGATAGGTTTTGCTAACAGCCACTTGATCTTAAGGAACTAGTGAAGAAAGTAATAAAAAATTATTAGATTAATCAAAGCTCCATTACAGAGCATGTCTTCTCCAAGTGTTCTCTGAAGAAATGGCATGTGCTCAGACTGCTTCTCACTAAAGCTCACTGGCTGTGCAAGAAAGGTGCTCATGTGAACAACTGAGAGGAAGGGGATGTTAGGCTTGCTTTACATTAATAATGCCAGAAACAATACCACAGACTTGGTTATCATTGTTATCATTGTTGGAGAGGGGAAGAAATGTTGTCTTTAATTTCAAATGGGATGTCAACATGGTGGTCAGTAGCTTGGGAAGTATGGACCTCTCATTTCAGAGATGTTTAAGAATAGTATATTCAGGGCTGGAGGCATGGCTTAGCAGTTAAGGTGCTTGCCTGCAAAGCCAAAGGACCCAGGCTTGATTCCTCAGGACCCACATAAGTCAGATGTATAAGGTGGTGCATGCTTCTGGAGTTCATTTGCAGCAACTGATGGTCCTGGTGCACTTATTCTCTCCCTCTTTCTTTCTCTCTCTATCTGCCTCTTTCTCTCTCTCTCAAATAAATAAAAAGAATATTTTAAAAAGAATAGGATGTGCCATCTAAGGATAAGACACCAGGGAATTAAATGTTAAGATAAGAGGCTTCATGGGCAGGTACCTAGTCTTTCCTGACTCTTGATTTTCTTCGTTTGTTGGTAAACACATGTCATTATCTGACATATTAGAGGAAATATTTAAGAACCAAACATAATGCCAGAAAATGCAAAGAAATGTTTTCCAGGGCTGAACCCAAGCAAACAAAACAAATTAATGTGCAGCTAATTCCTACAGAATTAAAACACCTAACTTTTTAGCCTTTGAGTGAAGTTTGATTTGGGTGTTGGTAAACGATGGTCTTTCATGAGAAACTTCACCCAATACAAAGCCATCTGCCTGGGCCACTAAGACATTTACCATGCTATCAAAGAAAGTACTTTACTGGCCTGAAGTGGTGACACATGTTTTTAATCCCAACACTCGAGAAGCAAAGGTAGGAGGATTGCTGTGAGTTTGAGGCCACCCTGAGACTACATAGTGAATTCCAGGTCAGCCTGGACTAGAGCAAGACCCTACCTTGAAAAAAAAGAAAAGCACTGTTGGTACTTTCCAATTTAGTAGGGCAAAAATGGGATCTGTCATTAGTCCAGTTTAGATATAAAAGAGTTGGAAATATGTATGTATAATTTATTAAGATTCTAAATGTTTATTTTATTTGATTACATTATTTCATGGTGCTGGGAATGGAACCTAAGGTTTCATTTATGTTGGGCTGAACATTATGTATTTATGTGCTTTCTCTCTCTCTCTCTCTTTCTCTCTCTCTCTCTCTATATATATGTGCATATATATATGTGCATATATATATGTATATATACATACATACATATATAGATCTATATATAGAGAGAGCATAAATATATAAAAATTAATATTATATTTATTTAAGAGAAGGGGAGAGAAAGAGAGGCAGATATATAGACAGAGGAGAATGAGTGTGCCAGGGCCTCCTAGCCATTGCAAACAAATTCCAGATGCATGCTCCACTTTGGGCATTATGTGGGTACTAGGGTATCAAACCTGGGCCCTTTGGCTTTGCCAGCAAATGCCTTAACTACTAAGCCATCTCTCCAGCCTATCTACATATATCCTATATATACACACAGACATATATATACATATATCCTATAGATATACACACACATATATACATATATCATATATATATATATATATATATATATATATATATATATATATATCCTACTACATTAACTTTTTCAACTCTCTCTCCCCAAATTCAAGATATGGATATTTTCAAATACTTTTTTGGAGTATATGTGTGTGATGTGCATGCATGTGTGAATGCATGTTCATGTGTGTGTGTGGGTGCATTGATGTGCATGAGTTTCATACCTGTGTGTGCATGAGTGTGGAAGCCTGAGGTTAGCATCAGGTAACTTCCTCATTTGCTCTCCACTTTATTTTTTCAGACAGGACCTCTCACTGGACCTACAGCTCACGTTTTCAGCTAGACAGGATAGCCCATAAACTCCAGGGAGTCTTCTAGCTCAGTTTTCCAAGTGCTAGGATTTCAGGTGCATACCACCACGCCTGGTTTTTACATTGTGCTGGGGATCCAAACTGAAGCCTTCATGCTTGTGCAGCAAGTGTTTTACTGATGGGCCCCTTTATTGAGCCCCCACCCACCTATATCTCTTCTTAGTAGGGCTGGTAGATCACACTTTCCAAACTTTACCTTCTTATTCCCAAAATTCAGGTACCATGTGTGGCTACATCTCTCCTGCTATATGAATTTGATTTCAAGCCTTGAAGTTAAAATTTGGGAGATAAGTAGAATTAGATTCATAGAATAATAATATAATATTGAATAGTAGAATTAAATATTACTCATTTTAAGTAATTATATCTTAATTTTATGAACGGATTGATGGATATTTACCTAAAATTGGAGATCTGCATATGCCTTCAACAGCCAGCTTGTGATTATTAGAAAATTTGTGAAATACTGTTTTGCTTTATGTGATTGGAGCCATTGAGAAGTATAAAGGTTTCCAGCTGAGTGGAAAATATAGTCAGATTTGCTTAAGTTTGTAAAAGCACGCTCAAGTGGTAACATAATGCTGGGTTTGGAAGGTGGTATGCAAAACTTAATGCTGGTAGACATTCATTTCTTTTCATCTCTCCACAAATCTTAGAATTGTCTCCTGCCAGTCACTGAGCCCAGATGTGGGGAGATGAAAATGCAAAGGCTGCTGTGCACACTTCCTCTAACGGGTCCCCTCCTGTGGGAGTGGTAGCTACTCAAACAGATTATCCAAATGATTGGATTGCAGTTGTGTTAAGTGCTAATGAAGAATCAGGAGTGGACCTGAGATGTGGTAAGGGCATAGAAATCCTTCTTAGAGAAAATTTAAATGTGAAGGTAAGAGAGGAGGGAATTCAAGAAGCTTCTGGGTTCTGGCTTAGAGGATAGTGAAGAGAAGCTAAGAGGGTGGTGATTAATTACATCTTGGATGTGATGAATTTGAACTTCCTCTAGACATCTAGGGTGATTGATGTGTGTGGATAAACATGGGGAGAGAGATCTAAGCTTCAGATCCACACCTGGAGCAGGGGATAAAGTAGCAGCCATAAATATTGGCTCAGTTTGTTCACTGGCACTAAGGCTCCTTCCCTGTCTCCCAGTCACAAACAGCACCATCACCAAGTGTGTAAGACAGGATTGCTTCTTCAGCTTCCTAAGCCCACTTTCAACCTAACCCACTTTGGTTTAGTTTCCGTCCATTTTCTGATGCTTTAAGTCCATACAACCACCCATGCTTTTCTCATCCATAGAGGCAACCCACCAGACTGAAAATAACTTGAAAAAGAATTGCTTCGGCACTGAACATGGACATACTTTTTTCCCCCATCATTATTCTCCAAACAATACAGTATAATAACTATTCATATAACATTTCATTGGATCAGATATTATAAGTAATCTAGAAAGGATTTAAGGCATGCAGAGGATGATCATAGATTCTATATGAACACTACACCATCTTACATAAGGGACTTGAATATCCATGGGTTGTGGCATCTCTGTGGACTAAGCTTCCATGGACACCAAAGGATGGCTATGTTTCAAATTTGGAAGACTTGCTTTTTCTGCCCAGCTTCCCTTCAACCTCTTCTTCTATTAGGAGTTTCTGGGTTTTGCCTGTGGTACTTTCACACTCCAGTACTGTCATCCATGCCATTCTTGTAGAGATGACTCCTCTCCAAACATGGGGAAGGTGCTATGTGTGACTCAGACCTAGCCAAAGCTTCCTGGTCAGGCTGATTGTCTCACAGATAATCATTAGATCAGAACAGAAAAGGAAAATCCCTATGAAAAATTTGCTGAGATTTCTGGGGCAAAATGAAGGAATTCTTATCTTTTCTTCCTTAAAATTAACATAAGTGGACTATTTACCATAAAATTTTTTCAGTCATAGGAATTTCATAACAGAGCCAATGCTAAGATAAAGGACATGACAAATGAAGAAACCTCAACAATTTCATTTGAGGGCTTTTTTTTTTTCTTTTCAAGGAAGGGTCTCACTTTAGCCCAGGTTGACCTGGAACTCACTCTGTAGCCCAGGCTGGACTTGAACTCATGGTGATCCTCCTGCCTCTGCTTCCCAAGTGCTGGGGTTAAAGACATGCACCATCATGCCTAACATTCATTTGAGGGTGTGTGTGTGTGTGTGTGTGTGTGTGTGTGTGTGTGTATGTGGTTTTTCGAGGTAGGGTCTCACTCTAGCCCAGGCTGACCTGGAATTCACTATGTAGTCTCAGGGTGGCCTTGAACTCATGGCGATCCTCCTACCTCTGCCTCCCAAGTGCTGGGATTAAAGACATGTGTCACCACACCTGGCGGCTTGAGGAGTTTTAAAAAATATTTTATTTATTTATTTGTGAGAGACACAGAAAGAGGATGGATGGGCATGCCAGGGCCTCCTGCCACTGCAAAGTCCAGATGCATGTACCACTTTGTGCATCTGGCTTTACGTGGGTACTGGGGAATTGAACCCAGGTGTTGTAGTCAGGTTTGCACTGCTGGCAGAAATCACCTGACCAAGAGCAGCTTTTGGGGAAAAAAAGGGTTTATGTCGGTTTACAGACTCAAGGGGAAGCTCCATGATGGAAGGGGGGAATGGTAGCATGACTAGAGGGTGCACATCACCCCCTAGCCTACATAAGGCAGAGGCAACAGGAAACTGTGCCAAATACTGGCAAGGGAGAGCTGGCTATAAGACCGTAAGTCTGCCTCCAACAACACACTCCCTCCAGGAGGCACTAATTCCCAAATCTCCATCAGCTGGGAACCTACCATTCAGAACACCTAAGTTTATGGGGGACACATGAATCAAACCACCACACCAGGCAGCCAGGCTTTGCAAACAAGTGCCTTTAACTGCTGAGCCATCTCTCAACCCAAATGTAACACTGTTATGTGTTATGCCCAGATCGCGGAGTCCCCAAAGACCACCAAGAGAGTTGGACACGTATGCAACAGCAAAGAGCTTTATTTTGGGCTTAAGCTTGGGCTCCAGACTTTACCAATGCTGTGGGTCCATCCACAAGCCCCAAATGGCTTCTAGGAGGAGCTTTTATTAGGTTCAAACAAAGAAAAGGAGAATTTCCAACATAGCAGTTACATGACTGGTTGACATTTAGCAAGAGTATACATGTTACAAGCTGATTGGTTACATAGTAGCTGAGGAATGTCACGCAAACTTATCTATAGTCACAAGAGCCACAGGAATGTATAAGATTTACTTGGTCCTTTTTGACTTTGGTTTGGGCTATTCATTCCCCCCTCTACTTGTAACTTAAGAGGACCCAATCTTGGGTCCTTATTAGGGGAGAGGTTGCAAGGGATGGTACTGTTTCTCAAGCACCATGAGTTGCACTGTGTTGATTCGTTCCCTGACAAAGGAGATTAATTTATTGATGATACAGGGTCTGAGGGTTAATAATAATAATAGTAAAACCAGAGGTCCAGCCAGGGCTGAAAGCAAGACTGTTACCAATTTTGATTCTGTTATCTATTCTTAGCCCTTTCCAATGAGATTTGAGGGTCTCACAGAGGTGACGACACACAAAGACCCAGTCCCCCGGTTGGTAGGTGTGGGACTGTGGTAGTGGTCTAGTCACCCTAATTTTATCTCCCTTTATTTCTCCCTCTCATGAGAAGATACTCTAACTGCTTTTAGGGGACTGTGATGAAGACATCAGATCATTTACTATCTCCTGCTGAATGGGACATGGAGTGGGGATTTGTTGCAGTTAGAGAGTCTCTCCCAGAGAGGGGAACTATTGTAATGGAGCCCAGAATGTAGGAAGATAGTCTTGGAAGAGAACATTGGGGAAAAAGAATAAAAGTAAGGAGTTATTGAGAAGTGAGCACACAGCAAACTGGTCCTTTTTGAGGTCAAGGGAATTCAGCTAGACAGGCTTGTATTGTCTCAGGACCATCTGAGGATGAACTGGCTGAGATTTTCTTCCAGAACTGTTCATTAAATGGCAGAGTAGTATGCAACATGGCTTGTAAAACAGATGAGATATTAGCAGAATTATCAGAAACATATACACAACATTTAACCTTGATAATAAAGAGCTATTGGGTGTTATTAAAGGCTGTACAAATATAATTTTTGATCTCAGAACTGATTTGTATATTCTAGATTTGAAAATAACCCTTTTGACATCTATTGTTGTTTTTCTTTATTATAGAATTAGAACTATGGGGAAAAGATGTCTTAATGTTTGTTTCCCCCTCTTGGAAAGCTCTTGTTATATTACTTAATAGGCCATTCATATATTTAATGTATTTTTTTAAATCTTTGGTTATACATTTCTCTCTGAGTGGTTAAGACCATGCAGATAGCCAAAATTTAATTAAGGATTAATTTTGGAGGTCACTAATGGCTCTCCAAAGAGACTTTAGGGACCCAGGAGTAGCTCTATAGCTTACTGGTGTTTTCTGTATGTTAGGATGAGTCAGGGCCATGCTGGCCAAGTAGTTAGTTTTTCCTTCTTTGGGAAGTCAGGAGGACTGATTGCTTCTCAATTGTGACTCTCCTGTTTCAGACTGTACACCAATTTTGTTTCTGCATCTGTATATTCCCTGCTTAGGAAGACAGGTGACTTAGCAGGGGGCCAATGTAGAAGTGTCCCAGTGGCCTCATGACCTGGGAGCACAGGCAAAAATATTGGCACCTTTTGCTCTGATGATTTCAATTGGCTTTGGCTTCTACATAGGCAATTTAAACACTTAGAAAGGAATTTATACCAGCCTGGATGTGTGTACATATAGAGCACATTTGATTACTGAGGTAGATTTAGTTAAAGAATGGCACAAGGGCTTCTAAAATCATTTTGCCCAATCCTTAAATTTTGTTGTACTGTGGCAGCATAAGCCATATATCTGAGGTATAGGCAGTAGGCACATCTCACATTTTAAATATCTAACATTTATAAATATATGCAGAACCTGTTATCAGTCTTGAACACAGTACCAATTGTTTTACAAACTAACTAATTAATTTAACCTAGAAATTGTCAGAAAAGGACAAATAAGACAGTATAAAATCTTAGCACCTGTGTTTGAAAACATCTTTGATTAATTCAGATTTCTGTGTGGGTACAAATTACCCAGAGAACATTGGAAACAGAACCATGGAGCTTGAATATTAATTTTCTCAGGTGAGGACCATTGTTTGAGCATGAGGCTGTACCCTGAAGTAGGGAATGTGTCTTAAGAGTTAATTTTGTTATAAGCACTGGACTTGCGTACAATAGAGCAGAATCTGGTCTTTTCTGAGCCAAAACAGCTAGCTAAATTCTAATATAACCTTTGATAAATCTTTTGGAAAGAAAAGACATCATTTGACAACCAACGATTTTGGCTTAAACTGGATAGTAATTGATTTTATGTACCACAGAAATTTTTATTAACATAAAACAATTTTATGTTTTACCCATGACTTAAATTTGATAAAGCTTATGCAAGCTACCCCAACATATTTTAGCCTGACAATTAGATTTTTTGTTCCTTAAGAGTTTGTAAACAGTTGAAAAATCTCTAACTTTAAGCCGGGCGTGGTGGCGCACGCCTTTAATCCCAGCACTTGGGAGGCAGAGGTAGGAGGATCACCGTGAGTTCAAGGCCACCCTGAGACTACATAGTGAATTCCAGGTCAGCCTGGGCTAGAGTGAGACCCTACCTCAAAAAAACCAAAAAACAAACAAACAACAACAACAAAAAATCTCTAACTTTAGGCATGGTGTTTAAGTTTAGCCTGAAAATCTTTTCCTACATATGCACATCTTTATCTACATACTTTAACATTCTGATCTAAGTACCACTCAGAAAGCTTTTTAATGAGCATTCTATGTCCCAACATTGAAAAATACCTTCCCAGCTCCTTCAATCAATTCATCTCACCCCATTATTAACCATCTTTCTTATAAGGCTATTAAGAAAAACTACACCAAATTGATTAATCCTATTGCTGGCTAACAAGCAAGTAGTCTAAAGATAATTTTATGTCATTAATACCAATAACACACTTGGAGATGATTTTATTAGGAGTAAATAAGGCAAATTTTCTTGCTATATTGAGGCAGGCTGGCCTAGAAGTCAGGTCAGTTGTCTCCTCCTTTTAAGTAACAGGACATTACAATTTTTTTAAATACCTGACAAATTATAAGTTACCTCCTCAGAGGGAATTCTGTTGTTTTTAATAATACTCTACATAAGTTGAAGTTGACCTAGAATAAATATCTGGTGAATGGTCAGTAGGTCGAAAGTGTTTTCAGTGAGGTCAGCCATTCGCTTCTGCAAAAGACATTTAACTTTCTATTTTTAATTTCTACGTTCAGGTCTTTGATTTCCTTGAAATGGTTCTCTAGAAGAGAAAGGGGTGTCACCTGCATCCATCTCATCTCTTTAGTCACAGTCACAATCATGACACAATTAAAAAGCACAAAGAACACACACACAGAAAAAGAAACAAATCCTCCTAGCTGCTGGTGGCAAAACTGAAAGTGAGATGATGGCCTCTTGCTGTTTCATGGGAGTGACCCACTTCGTCTCTGCAAATCCATTAAGGGGATTGAATCCCCCTCCAGGTGGGCATGGGGCACCCAGCACCAACTGCCTAGGCAGGGTGGTTGCCAGTGTGTCTGCCAGACCATGGGGGGGCAAAACCAGAATTACAGAGTGAGCTCACTTCTTTTTTTTTTATTTTTAAAAACTTTTTATTGACAATCTCTGTACTTTTATAGACAGCGCACCATGATCCTATCCCCTCCCACCACCCTCTTATTTGTCCCTACCAAGTTCCCCCATGAACTTTTCCCTCTTCTATTTCTTTTTATTTCCCTCAATTTTTATTAACATTTTCCATGATAATAAAAAATATCCCATGGTAATACCCTCCCTCCCCCCACTTTCCCCTTTGAAATTCCATTCTCCATCATATCCCCTCCCTATCTCAATCAGTCTCTCTTTTATTTTGATGTCATGATCTTTTCCTCTTCTTATGATGGTCTTGTGTAGGTAGTGTCAGACACTGTGAGGTCATGGATATCCAGGCCATTTTATGTCTGGAGGGAGCATGTTGTAAGGAGTCTCACCCTTCCTTTGGCTCTTACATTCTTTCTGCCACCTCTTCCACATTAGACCCTGAGCCTTGGAAGGTGTGATCAAGATGTTACTCAGTACTCCAGTCACTTCTTTCCAGGACTATGATACCTTCTGAGTTGTCCCAAGGTCACTGCCATCTGAAAAGAGAAGATTCTCTACCCAAATTGATGGTAGCATTAATATAAGGGTATGAATATTAAGAGAAGTGCTTACTGGGCAGTTTGATAAGCATAGTATATACATTTATCCAGACACCAGCAGACGTTACACCCTTAGGGCTCATGATTACCCCTGTTGTAGGTTTTCAGTATCAGGGATGTATTCCCTCTCATGGAGTGGGCCTCCAGTCCAATTGGAGGGCAGTTGGTTTCCACCATGACAGACATGCCACTATTGCACCTGTTGGCTCATTTGGCCTGGCTGGCCAATTATAAGGCTTGCAGTGTCCACTGTTGAGTATCTTCACTGGTGGTATCTCTTTCTCCCATTGAACTGCATGTAGAATGGCTTCTTCCAGCTTTCTGTCAACTGGTCTACATGGAGGAGATTATCAGCTCAGTTCCAGCAGGGTTTCTCAGTGGCCTAGCAGCCCAAGTATGTGGAGTCTTCAGCAATAGGGTCTTACCATCTATTCCTGGTGGGAAACCAATGTCCTCAGCACTGGCCTATAAAGTTTTGGAGGCATCAGGGACCTCCCTGACCAACAACTCACTGGAAGGTATCCCTTCCCTGGCACTGAAAATTTTCTGGCAACAATCTATGGCTCCTGAGTGTTCCATTGTCCAAAACCAGAGGATTCCATATGATTTATTTGTATACTCTTAGATTTTGAATAGCCCTCCCTCCACCTTTCCTTTACTCAATCTCTTCCCCTGACCTCACTTTGGGCCTTTACACCCCTGTTAATCTATTTTTTTCTACTTACATATATACAATACCAACCTATTAAGTACCCTCCTCACCTCCTTTCTCTTCCCTTTATATCTCCTTTTTAGTTTACTGGCCTCTGCGACTGAGTTTTTTCCTTCTCACACAGAAGCTCAATCATCTGTAACTAGGATCCACATATGAGAGAGAACAACCGATGCTTGGCTTTCTGGGCTTGGGTTACCTCACTTAGTATAATCATTTCCAGATCCATCCATTTTTCTGCAAATTTCATAACTTCATTTTTCTTTACCACTGAGTAGAACTTCATTGTATAAATGTGCCATATCTTCATTATCCACTCATCAGTTGAGGGACATCTAGGCTGGTTCCATTTCCCAGCTATTATAAATTGAGCAGCAATAAACATGGTTGAGCACGTACTTCTAAGGAAATGAGATGAACCCTTAGGATATATGCCTAGGAGTGCTATAGCTGGGTCATATGGTAGATCAATTTTTAGCTGTCTTAGGAACCTCCACACTGATTTCCACAATGGCTGGACCAGATTGCATTCCCACCAGCAGTATAGAAGGGTTCCTCTTTTTCCACATCCCTGCCAACATTTATGATCATTTGTTTTCATGATGGTAGCCAATCTGACAGGAGTGAGATGGAATCTCAATGTAGTTTTAATCTGCATTTCCCTGATGACTAGGGATGTAGAACATTTTTTTTTTAGATGCTTATGCACCATCTGTATTTCTTCTTTTGAGAACTCTCTATTTAGGTCCATTGCCCATTTTTTAATTGGCTTGTTTGATTTCTTATTATTTAACTTTTTGAGTTCTTTGTATATCCTAGATATTAATCCTCCATCAGATGTATAGCTGGCAAAGATTTTTTCCCATTCTGTAGGTTGCCTCTTTGCTGAGCTTGCTTCTATATCTATACTGACTGAGAGAAAGACAAAACATAGACACTTACCAGCCAGTAGTTCAGCTCAACATGTCAGGGGTCTCTGGAGTCCTGGGGATCTCAGATGAGCCCCCAAATATTATGCCCAGATCATGGAGTCCCCAAAGACCACCAAGAGAGTTGGACATGTATGCAACAGCAAAGAGCTTTATTTTGGGCTTAAGCTTGGGCTCCAGACTTTATCAATTCAGTGGGTCTATCCAAGAGCACCAAATGGCTTCCAGGAGGAGCTTTTATTAGGTTCAAACAAATAAAAGGGGAATTTCCAACATAGCAGTTACATGACTGGTTGACATTTAGCAAGAATATACATGTTACAAGCTAATTGGTTACATAGTAGCTGAGGAACGTCAAGCAAACTTATCTATAGTCACAAGAGCCACAGGAATGTATAAGATTTACTTGGTACTTTTTGATTGGCCCATTACAGGGATGATTTTGGGTGCTGAGCAGTTTGTGGTTGTTTTTCCCAGTAACTGCAAAGTGCTGTGTCAGTAATTTGGGCCCTGCAGGTAAACAGAAACTTAGGCCTATTAATATCTTTAAAGTCTGTCATGGCATTACTTTGGTTTGGACTCTTCATTATGTTGAGAAGTAAGATGTTGCCAACACCCAGAGTCCACCCATATGACCCCCCATAATAAAAAATTTTAAGTTTAGGCTGGGCATGGTGATGCATGACTTTCATCTCAGCAGTTGGAAGGCAGAGGTAGGAGGATCACTGTGAGTTTGAGGCCACCATGAGACTAGAGTGCATTCCAGATCATCCTGGGTTAGAGTGATACCCTACCTCAAAAAACAGAAACAAAAAGTAAAAAAAGAAAATCTTAAATTCCTAGCAAGGGTTGGGGAGATAACATGGTAGGTAAAGTGCTTGCATGCAGACATGAAGACCTAAGTTCATGTCCCCAGAACCCACGTAAAGCTTAATGCAGCAGTATGTGTTTGTAATCTTGGGTGCCTACAGTGAGAGGGGAGGTGGAGACAGAAGAATCCCTAAAAGTTTGTGGGTCAGCCATCTTGGTGTCTGCAGCAACGAACAAGAAGAGACCCTGCCTCAGACAAAGCGTAAGATGATGACTGACACCTGAAGTTGTTCTTTGACCTCCACATATGTGTTATGACGTGTATGCATGCGCACAATTTTTAAAAATTTTTCCAATAGATGTTTTTCTCCATAATCATGTCTCTGTCTATCCTCACATGAAATAACTCAAGCCATGGCCTCCTTTTGAACCTTTTCTTGTCCTATTTCCAATGTTGTGATCTGATGACAGATTTTTAAGAAAATTCATAACATATGCACTTTACATAAAACCTAAGTTTTACCAGTTTTATAGAAACTGTGTTTCAATTCTTCATAATGTTCTTTCCTTAGAGTTAGCAATTTTGGAAGCTGGAGCATCAATCCAAATGAGAATTCCCATTCCCCTCTTCCTTCAAGAGCTAGCTCATGGGATTATAAAGGGTAGAGTCACACGAGTTGTAGGCCAAGTGGCCTATGTTCTAGAGGTGACACTGTGCTCTCCTTGGTAGCTCAGTACTATCCAAGGTGTTGCTGGTCTCCTGTAGCCCTGTTGCTGTTCTAGTCTTGGAGAGCCACATCTGAAGCTATGACTTTGGTCAGTCATTGCTCTGCCCTCAGCCTCCATTGTTTCAGAGGTTTTATTAAGTCAGTCTCCTGGGCTGAGGAGCTGGCTCAGTCAGAAAAGTGCTTGCCATGCAAACATGAGGACCTTACTTCAGATCCCCAGCCCCCATGTAAAAGCTGAGTGTATATGCCTGTAATCTTGGCTCCTGGGATACAGGAGGATCCCTGTGATTCACTGGCTATAGTCTAGCTGAATTGGTGAGCTCTAGGTTCAGTGTCTCAAAATATAAGGTGGAGAGTGATTGATGATAATTGACATTGACCTCTGGCCTTCATGTGTGTCCCCACACATATGAACATGTATTCACATGCACACATACACACACTCATACACACACAAGGAGTCTACCTCCAAATTTTGGCCAAGCTTTAGTTCTGAGCCCTCACCACGCAAATTATTTATTCTTCAAAAAGTAGTTCTAGGGCTGGAGAGATGGCTTAGTGGTTAAGCGCTTGCCTGTGAAGCCTAAGGACCCTGTTTTGAGGCTCGATTCCCCAGGACCCACATTAGCCAGATGCACAGGAGGCACACACATCTGGAGTTCATTTGCAGTGGCTGGAAGCCCTGGTGTGCCCATTCTCTCTCTCTCAATCCTTCCTTCTCTCTGTCGCTCTCAAATAAATAAATAAAAATAAACAAACAAAAAAAATTTAAAAGTAGGTCTAAGGATGGAGAGACGGCTTAGTGGTTAAGGCACTTGCCTGAAAAGCCTAATGCCCCATGTTTGACTCTCCAGGTCCCACATAAACCAGACACAAGGTGATGGAATTGCACAAGGTCATACATGCAAACTAGGTAGCACACATGTCTGGAGTTTGATTACAGTGACTGGAGGCCCTGGCATGTCATTTCTCTTTCTCTCTCTCTCTCTCTCCCACTCTTGCTCTCTCACATTAAAAAAATTAAAAGGCCAGTCTGTCGGGCTTGCCTGAAAGAAAAAAAAGTAGTTCTGGGAGACTGTGTCTACTGGCCATAGCAAGCAGAATGGTGGTGTCTGACCAGACCACATGCAGCTCAGTAATTGGTTAACTTAATGATGGCCTGGGGAGGGAAGTCTCACTCTTTAGTTTATTCCTCACCTTGGATTTCCCAGAGGGAAGAAGTGCCTTCCTGAGGGCACTAAAGTCATGCTTCCTAGCATGCTTTTGCCAGAATGGACCCTTCTGGATTCAATCATGGGAATTCCTCACAATCTCTCACATGCTGACACCTCTTATTCTTGTTTTGGATAAATAATGGATTTATATATAAAATGGGTATGAATATAAATATACTTGTCTTTGTCATTTTGGTGAAATTTGGGGAGATTATGGAAAGAAGATGCAGAGTTCAGAAAGTGAAATTGTGAGCTGGGGAGATGGCTCAACCATTAAAGGTGCTTGCTTGCAAAGCCTTACAGCCTAGGTCCCATTTCCCAGAATCCACATACAAAGTGGATCATTCATTTGGAGTTTGCTTATAGAGGCAAGAGGCCATGGCATGTGCCTTCTCTCTCTTTCTGTCAAATAAATGAATTAAAATATTTTGAAAAGCCAGGTGTGGCAGTGCACACCTTTAATCCCAGAATTTGGGAGGTAGAAATAGAAGGATTGCTATGAGTTAGAAGCCAGCCTAAGACTACATAGTGAATTCAAGGTCAGCCTGGGCTAGGGTGAGAACCTACCTCAAAAAAAAAAAAAAAAAAAAAAAAGCAAGTGAAATTGAGACTGACGTGGATGGAGCTTTATAGAGAGCTGCCACATTTTTCACACTTGACACTGTGGCCTTATGCCACAGACATAGATATATGTAGTTACTTGTATTTTAACTAATGCTCAACTTATTAAAATTGCAAATCTAAAACCATAGTAATTTCTAGGCCTTTTGCATAACTCACATATCACATTATTGCCTTTATAAATTTAATGTATCTTATCTAAAGTTAATGACTATTTCATTAATGTTGAATTAGCTTATAAATTTGACATAATAAAGTCTCCTAAATATTTAACATCACTTATAAACTTCATTAATAACATTCCCTTCACATTGGCATTTTTAAATATAATTACAAATGTAGGTCTCTGAAGTGCTTCAAATAGCTGATGAAGCTGACATAAATTCAACAAACAGAATGGCTAACTTGCACAATTTATAAACATAAGTTTGTAATTATTTACTAATCTGGAAGATTTCAGACATTCAGTTTCAGTCTAAACCAAGCAAACTCTCTTAAATAATTTCCAGTTTTTGAATTTTTACTTGTGTGTGTGTATGTGTGTGCACTTGTATGTGCCCTTGAGGCACCCCATTTGCTGTTGTGAGGACTGCTTGCCTGTGGTGGCTGGAGTTAAACATTGGCTGTCACACTCTTTTGCTCTTCTGCCTCATCTTGTTTTTGAGCCAGAGTCTCTTTTTACTGTTTCCAGGGCCTGCGGGGCTCCACTGATTCTTGGGTCTCTGTTCCCCTGTGGGGACTGGGTTTACAAGCGCCCATAGCCATTCCCAGCTATTTTACATGGGATCTGGAGATTTGAACTCAGGTCATCTCAGGTTCCTTCTGGCTCTCATGATTGTACAGGAAGTGTACCTAACCACTGAGAAATCTCACCAGCCCACATTCTCTTAAATTATTTTTAAATATATATATTTTAAGGTTTTTTTTATTATTTATTTGAGAGCGACAGACACAGAGAGAAAGTCAGATAGAGGGAGAGAGAGAGAATGGGCGCGCCAGGGCTTCCAGCCTCCGCAAACGAACTCCAGACGTGTGCGCCCCCTTGTGCATCTGGCTAACGTGGGACCTGGGGAACCGAGCCTTGAACCGGGGTCCTTAGGCTTCACAGGCAAGCGCTTAACCGCTAAGCCATCTCTCCAGCCCTAAATATATTTTTTTTAAGTTTAGAGAGACTTTGTTAGATTAAGAGAAGCAAGAGAGTATGAAGAGCTCCTGCCTTCAGGGTCGCTTTAACAGTTTTGTTGTTGTTGTTGTTTCTTTTGTTTTTTCAAGGCAGGGACTCCCCCTAACCCAGGGTGACCTGGAATTCATTCTGTAGTCTCAGGGTGGCCTCAAATTTATGACGATCCTCCTACCTCTGCCTCCTGAGTGCTGGGATTAAAGGCGTGTATCACCACGCCCGGCTGCATGAAATGATTTTTAATTAAAGTCATAAATGTTTGTTTGCTTCCTTGAGACAAAGTCTTGCCACACAGTTGAGGCTGGCCTAAACTCACCATGTAGCCCAAGATGTATATAACCTCGCAGTACCACAGCTGGCCACCTTCTAGCTGTGTTCTTTCCCATGAGGCAAGAGGCACCCAGGGCCAGACAAACAGCCATTCAGAGTCTGTCCCTTCCCAGACTTCACTCAGGGTGCTTAGCACTATGGAATCTCCTGTCTAAATGGACCCAAGCCCATTCCTGGAGCCTGTGAGATCCAGTGACTGTGGCATGGCATATTTCTGCACCTAAAAGATGGCTGTTTTGCTGAGCTGATGACTTGGGAAGCACGTGTGGATGGATTTTAAATAAGAGGGACGAAACAGAGGGAGCAGGTCAGGGAACCAGTCTTCCCTGTATCAGTCCACTCTGATAAACTTGAGGGAATTATGAATGTCAACCTCACCTTCCAAATATATATGGCAAATACTCAGTTGCCTGTTTGTTGGCATTTAATATTTAGACATATGATGTGCAAACCCTCAATTGCACAATTGTCTTGAGGCCCACAACTGCCCACTCCAATTGGATTTTTATGATTCCCATGAAGCCTTTTCAATAAAGGTCACCAAGGACTTCCCACTTGCTTCTTCAGTGGCCAAATCCTAGATGCCATCTTTCTCAGCCTTCCAGCAGCATCAACATAATTAGTTCCCTTCTTCTCAGGCCCCTCCACTCGGGGCCTTCTACTTCCAGGCCTTCGCGTTGTGTCTGCTTTGCTCCCAGGTCACTGTAAATATCAGAATGTCCCAAGAGTCAGTCCTCATGCCTCAGCTCCACTGTACTTAAATTCTTTCCTTGTGTCAAAGTTTTATGTCTGCTATGACCCACTAGAAGATGACAGCTCTAGAACTGGCGAGATGGCTTAGCAGGTAAGGCTCTTGACTGTGAAGCCTAAGGACCTAGGTTTGATTCCTCAGTATATATGTAAGCCAGATGCACAAGGTGGTGTGTGTGTCTGGAGTCCATCTGCAGTGGGGCTAGAGGCCCTGTGTGTCCCCTCACTATCTTTACCCCTTCCCTGTAAAATAAGTGAAATATTTCTTTTATTTATTTGAGAGAGAAAAAGACAGAGAGAAAGGGAGAGAATGGACGCACCATGGCCTCCAGCCACTGCAAACAAACTCCAGATGCATGTGCCACCTTGTACATCTGACTTACAGGGGTCCTGGAGAATCAAACTGGGATCCTTTGGCTTTGCAGGCAAATGCCTTAACAGCTAAGCCATCTCTCCAGCCCAGAAAAATATATTTTTTTAAGATGACACTTCTAGAGCTGGAGAGATGGATCAGCAGTTAAAGGCACTTGCTTGCAAAGCCTGATGGCCTAGGTTCAATTCCCCAGAACCCATGTAAAGCCAGATGCACAAAGTAAAGCATGCATCTGGAGTTTGTACACAGCAGCAGGAGGCCCTGTGCGCCCATACCCTCTCTCTCCACCTATCTCTCAAATAAATTATTTATTTATTTACTATATTTGATATAAATAGACAGAATTGGTGCACCAGGGCCTCAGCCACTGAAATGGAACTCCAGATGCCTGTGTCATCTATTGGGCATGTGTAACCTTGTGCTTCCCTCACCTTTGTGTGTCTGGCTTATGTGGGATCTGGAGAGTCAAACATGGGTCCTTACACTTTTCAAGCAAGTGCCTTAACTGCTAAGCCATCTCTCCAGCCCATTAAAATATTTTTTAAAAGATGACACCTCTAACCTCCTGCTCATCATCTCCACTTATTTACTTGTCACCCCAAATTTTACAGGTTCATCCCAGAACTCTTGGCTTTCCCTCAGCAAGCCATTTCCTCTCTCCACTCCTTCATTCCCACTGTCTTTACCAATTCAAGGAATCATATCACTTATATACCCTGGTGTTCAGTCTATGCATCTATAAGTTCTTAAATCTTCATTGCCTCACACCTCACATTGTATTACTTTTGTGCCACTGTGACCAAATAATGGCCAGCAGAACAACCTAAGGAAGAAAAGATTGAGTTTGGCACAGTTTTTAAGAACTCTGTTGATGGTTTTGGCCCCCATGTGCTTGGGCAGAACATCATAGAGGCAGGAACCTGTAACAGGGGAGAGCTGTTCATCTCATGGCAGACAGGAGGCAGAGAAAGAGGGACAGGAAGGCAACAGGGACAAGAACAAGATACCCTTTAAGACCTGCCCCCAGTGACCCATTTCCTCCAATTTATCAAAGTAATGCTGCACACTTGTAATCCCAGTGCTGAGAAAGCTGAAGCAAGAGGGTTGAGAGTTTAAAGCCATCCTAGAATCAATAGTGAGACCCTGTCTCAAAAACAAAACAAAGCAAAATCAATCTCCGAGACACTCAGTGCTATCTATTCACATCGTCACCATCATCTTTAAGCTGGACACTGTTATAACCTGGGCTATTTAAGTCTCTCTCTGCCTACTTCCATTTATTCTCCTCCTCGATACAGACAATCTCACAGCAGCCCATAGTCATTTGAAATCATAAACCAGGGCTGGAGAGGTTGCTTAGTGGTTAAGGCACTTGCCTGCAAAGCCAAAGGGCCCAGGTTCAATTCCCCAGTACCCATGTAAGCCAGATGCACAAGGTAACACATGTATCTGGAGTTTGTTTGCAGTGGTTGGAGGCTCTGATGCATCCATTCTCTCTCTCTCTCTCTCAAATAAAATAAAATATTAAAAATAAATAAAATCATAAACTAGATCATAGAAACCCTCTTCAAAAATCTCCCAGCAACTTCATATTAAAAATACAATCCATGAGCTGGAGATATGGTTCAGCTGTGAAGGTGCTTGCCTGTAAAACCTAATGACCCAAGTTCAGTTCCCCAGTACCCATGTAAAGCCAAATGCACAAAGTGCATACATCTGAAGTCCATCTGCAGCAGCTGGAGGCCCTGGTTTATCCATTCTTTCTGTCTTCTTTCTTCTATCTCTCTCTGCTTGCAAATAAAAAAAATGCAATCTAAACTCTCAAGCATGGTCCACAAGGCCCAGCAGAACTTCACATCTACTCTTTTCTCTAGCCTCCTATTTTCCTCATTGGCTCTCTCCCAGTCATAGTGATTGCCTGGTCAATCTTGTTGTGGTCAGTACTGGTATTGAACTCGAGGCCCTGTTTGTGCTAGGCTAGCATTCTATCTCAGCCTTCTAGCTAACTTTTGAATGTACCATGCTTGTTCTTATCTCAAAGTTCTTACAGGCTCTTATTTCTCTTGCATGGGCTACTTTGTTTATTCCTCCTTCATGTTAGATATCAGCTCAAATATTATCTCCTCAGAGAGGAGCTCATTCTACATTATGCTCCCCCCCCCCCTTTTTTTTTTTTTTTGGTTTCCCAAGGTAGGGTCTCACTAGCCCAGGCTGACCTGGAATTCACACGGGCCTCTAACTCACAGTAATCCTCCTACCTCTGCCTACTGAATGCTGGGATTAAAGGCATCTGCCACTACACCCAGCTAGGTTTACTTTCTTTTCTTTTTTTGTTCATTTTTATTTATTTATTTGAGAGTAACAGAGAGAGAAAGAGGAAGATAGAGAGAGAGAGAATGGGCCTGCCAGGGCTTCCAGCCACTGCAAACAAACTCAGACATGTGCACCCCCTTGTGCACTTGGCTTACATGGGTCCTGGAGAATCGAGCCTCGAACCCGGGTCCTTAGGCTTCACAGGCAAGCACTGAACCGCTAAGCCATCTCTCCAGCCCTAGGTATACTTTCTTTATGGTATGTACTTCTCTTTCTTATTCTTTTGCATGTATATGTGTGAGGTATACATGGGTGTGTGTGTGTGCCTTTCTTCATGTGTGGGCACATGTGTGTGGGTGCACATGTGTATAGGCAGAAGTTGACATTGATTGTCTTCCTCCATCAGTCTTCACCTTATTCATTAAGATGTAGTCTCAGGCTGGAGAGATGGCTTAGTGGTTAAGGCGCTTGCCTACAAAGCCAAAGAACCTGGGTTCAATTCTCCAGTATCCATGTAAAGATGCACAAAGTGGCAATGCATCTGGAGTTTGTTTACAGTGGCTGGGGGCCCTAGCATGTCCCTCTTCTCTCTCTCTCTCTCTCTCTCGCTCACTCACTCTTTGTTTTGTTTTGTTTTCGAGGTAGGGCCTTGCTCTAGCTCAGGCAGACCTGGAATTCACTATGTAGTCTCAGGGTGGCCTTGAACACATGGCAATCCTCCTACCTCTGCCTCCCGACTGCTGGGATTAAAAGTGTGCACCACCATACCAAGCTTTTTTAAAAAAAAAATTATTTATTTGCAAGCAGAGAAAGAGAGAGAGAGAAAAAAAGAGACAGTCAGAAAGAATGAGTGTGCCAGGGCCTCCAGCTGCTGCAAACGAACTCTAGCCGCATGTGCCACTTAATGCTTCTGGCTTTATGTGGGTCCTAGGGAGTCAAACCTTGGTCACTAGGCTTAACTACTGAGCCATCTCTCCAACCCTCTTCTGCCTCTTTCACTCTCTCAAATAAATAAATAAAATCTAAAGATATTCTTTAAAATTTTTTTTCTTTATTTATTTGAGAGCGACAGACACAGAGAGAAAGACAGATAGAGGGAGAGAGAAAGAGAATGGGCACGCCAGGGCTTCCAGCCACTGCAAACGAACTCCAGACGTGTGCGTCCCCTTGTGCATCTGGCTAACATGGGTTCTGGGGAATCGAGCCTTGAACCAGGGTCCCTAGGCTTCATAAGCAAGTGCTTAACTGCTAAGCCATCTCTTCAGCCCAAGATATTCTTTCAAAAAGACAGAGTCTCTTCACTTGAGCATAGCACTCCCTGTTGCAGCTAGTCTAGTTACTCAGTATGCCCCAGGGATGCCCTGTCTCTGCATCTGCAGTGCTATGCTTACAGGTGGCCACCACACCCCCCTAGCACTTATGTGGAGGCTGGGGACTCAATTTGTGGTCCTGATGCTTGGGTCCTGGGGAATTGAACCCTGTCATTAGGCTTTGCAAGTATTTGTGCCTTAACCATCTCTCCAGCCCCTGGTTGCTCATTTTTGCACTTATTTGTTGTCTGTGTCACCCCTTGACCTCCTACCAGTAAAATGTACTCTCTGTTAAAGCATGGACACTCCCCCGCCCCCAGCATGTGCGGGGAGGGGAGGGTGTGCACTTGAATGTACTGATGCGGCACTCTGTGGGTTTGCCTACATCACCACCAGAGAACTGGGCTAATCTGTAGCACTGGAGGGGAACATGGAAAGAGAACATTAGATCTCCCCCTCCATCATTCATGTACCTGCTTCTCCTTACAATGAAGTTTCTTACTGTTTCCTGAGCTTGCTTGCCATTTAAGAGCCTCAGCAACTCTTCTTTCCAACTAGTCTCTCTTCTATTTTGGTATCATTTTTTCTTCTTTTTTAAAAGTATTTTATTTATTTGAGAAATATAGAAACAGAGAGGGAATCAGAGAGAGAAGGAGAGGGAGAGAACAAGTGCACCAGGGCCTCTAGTCACTTCAAATGAACTGCAGATGCATGTGACACCTTGTGTATCTGGCCTGTGTGGGTACTGGGGGATCAAACCTGGGTCCTTAAGCTTTGCAGGTAAGCATCTTAACCACTAAGCCACCTCTCCAGCCCATTTTCCTTCTCTTTTCTTAAGGAGTAGGTTTCAAGGTAGAGTCTCACTCTATCCCAGGCTGACCTAGAACTCACTCTGTAGTCCCAGGCTAACCTGGAACTCAAAGCAATCCTCCTACCTCTGACTTCCAAGTGCTGGGATTGAAGGTATTCATCAGCACACCTGGCTTATTTTTTCCTTTTTTTAGAATATATTTTTAAATTTTTTACTTAATTATTTGAGAAACAGACAAAGAAGCAGAGAGAGGGGTGGGGGAGAGAATAGGCACACCAGGGCCTCTAGCCACTGCAAACAAATTCCAGATACATGTGCCACCTTGTGCATCTGGTTTATGTGGGTCCTGGAGAATCAAACTGGATCCTTTGTCTTTATAGGCAAGCAACTTAACAGCTAAGCTACCTTTTCAGCCCCCTCTTTTGTTTTTAAAAAAATTTATACACATATATATATATATATATATATAAGTATATAAATATATATTTATATATATTTATATATATAAATATATAAATATATATATAAATAAAAAATATATATATAAATAAAATATATATATAAATATTATATATATATTTTATTTACTTATTTGCGAGAGAGAGATAGAGAGAATGGGTGCTTCAGGGCCTCCACCCACTGCAAACAAACTCCAGACGCATGTATCCCCTTGTGTATCTGGCTTATGTGAGTCCTGGAGAATTGAACGGGGGATTCTTTGGCTTTGCAGGCAAACACCTTAACTCCTAAGCCATCTCTCCAGCCCTGTCCCCTCTTTTCTAAAAAAAATATTTTATTTATTTGAGAGAGAGAAGCAGATAGATAGATACATACATAAAGAGAGAGAGAGAGAAAGGATGGGAGTGAATAGGTACACCAGGGTCTCCAGCCACAGCAGGTGAACTCCAGATGCATGTGCTACCTTTTACATATGGCTTACATGGGTACTGGGGAATCGAGCCTGGATCCTTAGGCTTCTCAGGCAAACACGTTAACCACTAAACTATCCCCCCAGCCTTCTCGGGGAGATGAGTGCGCATGTGAAAAATAGAGAGAGAGAGAAGGCATGCAGGAATGACCTGAAAGTCACTATGCAGTCTCAGGCTGGGCTCAAACTCACAATGATCCTCCTACCTCTGTCTCCAGAGTGCTGGGATTAGAGGCAAAGGTGTACACCACCACACAGAGAAAGAATGGGCATACCAGGGCCTCTAGTTGCTGCAAACAAACTCCAGATGCTTGTGCCACTTTGTGCATCTGGCTTTAAGTGGGTACTGGGGAATCGTATTCAGGTCGTTAGGCTTTGCAGGCAAGTGCCTCAACCATTGAGCCATCTCTCCAGCCCTCTTTTTTTTTTTTTTATTTATTTGTTTATTTATGAGAGGGGCGGGGGAGAAAGAATTGTGCTACAGGGCCTCCAGCCACTGCAATCGAACTCCCGGTGTGTGTGCTCCTTGTGCACATGTGCAACCTTACATGCTTACATCACCTTGTGCGTCTGTCTTACATGGGATCTGGACAGTAGAACATGGGTCCTTAGGCTTCGCTGTCAAGTGCCTTAACCACTAAGCCATCTGTCCAGCCCTGTCTTTTTGTTTTTTTCAAATCAATATCCCAATGCTCTAAACAATGTACTAACTGGATTAAACATTTTTTTAAATAAAAGCATATTGAATCCATAAGATTCTTCTTTGGGTTTCACAGTACTTTAAATGATATGTAAAACACATAAACTATGACAAAGACTATGGAAATGTATTGTCAAACCTATCATGGAAGCATTAACACCCCAAGAATGACTTATTTGTCAGTCATCTTTACACTTGTACCTATGCTTGTTTTTACTTTCCCTGATGTGTATCATCACCTACCTACTTAGAAGGCATGGTTGTGATCTGCAGGGGCAGCTGAGGTTATACATTCAGAAACTCCTTTGGAGATGACAGACTCCCACTGAATCTGCTTTCTGGGATGGAGCAGTATCAGCCTCCATTTCACTCTTCAATCTTGTTTCATTGCTACGCATCACTTAACCTGCCTGTGGTTTTCACTGAAATTATTAAATTTCAATTAAATAATTTAATTATTCAAACTTTCAATTCTCCTTTAGCCATCTTCAAAAGAAAATCTTACTCTTCTTACAGCTTTTTCTTTCTTAATTTCAGTCTGAACTGTTGACTCTCTATTAGATTCAACTTAGATTGTTTTACTTTATGTATGTATGTGTGTGTGTGTGTGTGTGTATACATATATATAATTTACTTATTTGAGAGAGAGAAAGAGAAAGAGAGAGAATGGGCATGCCAGGGCCTCCAGCCACTGCAAACGAACTCCAGACACATGTGCCACCTCGTGTACCTGGCTTACATGGGTCTTGGAGAATCAAATCGGGATCCTTTGGCTTTACAGGCAAAGACCTTAACCGCTAAGCCATCTCTCCAGCATGATTGTTTTACTTTTTAAAAATTTCTTTGCATGTAGGCATGCCAGGATCTTTTGCCACTGCAAACAAATGCCAGATACAGATACATATGCCACTTTGTGTCCAGCTTTATGTGGGTGCTAGGGAATTAAATCCTGAGGGCTAGCAAGGAAGCACCTTTAAGGAAGCACTGAGCGTTCTCCTAAGCCTCATTCTTCTCTTCCCTTCCCCTCCTTTCCCCTTTCCTCAGCCCTCTTCCCTCCTCATAGACAAGGACTCACTATGTTACCCTAGCTGGCTTGAACTGGAGATCCTTCAGCCTCAGCCTTCTCAGTACTGGGATCATAGGTATGCGCCACCACACCTGGCTATTTTACTTTTTTAATACTTCCATGTTTGCCTGGTTGTTTTGCGGTTCTGGGGGTTGACTATAGGACCTATATAAGCTGTGCCAGTGCTCCACCACCAAGTCGTGCCCAGCCCCACCTTTGCCTTCTTTACATGCCGCGTTCTCACTCATCCCCTCCGGCATCACTCCACAGCCATTCCTTTTGTTCATACTGGGGGCAAACGATTCATTACTCTGTGCATTTACCTTGTAAATTTCTGGAGGGCTCTGATTTCTGACAAGTTGGACATAATTTTCTCAGGTATTATGCAAGGTAGGTAATTTTCATGTCTTCATTGCCTTTGCTTTTTGTTTCCATGGTTTTTTGTTTGTGTTTCCAGAAACAGCATCAAACAAAGGGAAAAGCTCAAAAATTGGTTTTTATTTCTGACTTTCACGCTGGTGTTTTATTGTTAGATGTGATGTTTACTGTTGATCTGGGATTCTTCTATTAGCTAATTCTTAATTCATTACGTATCTATTGGTGCCCACCCAAGTGCATTGGATTTGGTGTTATGTAGGGCACTGATGGCTTTGGGGAAAGCAGTCTTGATGGCGTGGTGCCAGCAGAAGCCAGCTTGCAGTGTTTGCAGAGAAGCATGGAAGAGAAACCTTCACAGCCTGCCAAGAGCTTGCAATGAGGGCAGATACTGGACTCTTCTTTACTGTCCCTCCAGCATTTATTTAGTAAAGTAATGCCACTTTCCTTTCCCTGTCTGCCTCTTTTTTTTTCCCTCTCTCTCTCAAATAAATAAATAAAAATTAAAAATAAATAAATAAATATTTTTTAAAAGGAAGCTCTGGATTTGGTGAGATGCTCATCTACACACACGTACATATGTCACACACATACCACATACAAAAAAAGGTTAAGCATTACTGATTAAAAATTCAAAAGAAGCGGGGTACTGTGGCACATACCCTTAAAAAAATTCAAAAAGAGTCATAAAATTCACACCCAAGTTTCCATAATAACAACAGGGATATCTCTTGTCAATACGTATTTCTGATACATTTTCTTTTTTAGTTTTCATGAGCTTTAATTTTTTTGTTTGTTTTTGTTTTTCGAGGTAGGAGCTCGTTCTAGCCCAAGCTGACCTGGAATTCACTATGCAGTCTCAGGGTGGCCTCAACTCACAAGGATCCTCCTACCTCTGCCTCCTGGGATTAAAGGTGTATGCTACAAGGCCCTGCCAACTTTCATATTTTATTTGCAAGCATTTTAGGTTGAATTTTTACACCGACCTTTGTGGCTGTGGCATAGATGTGACAGTGGGAAAGCTACATCTGGGTCTACATCAGGATGGTGCTTCCTGGTGAGTGACACCGTGCGGTAGTTCTTGACCCATCTGTTCTGTCCAGGCAATGGGACCTTCCCTCGGGCCAGATAGCATGTGCAAGTAGCTGAGGCTCACTGGGGGAAGCATATTCTCTGAGGATTTCTTGGACTCCATGGAACATTCAAGACAAGGGAGAGCAGCAGAATAAACAAATAGAATGTGTGGTATGTGAGTTGGGCAATGGAGGCACAAAGAGCAAAGAAGGAAAGGAAATGTAGCTGGGAAAAGGAGCCATAATTACTGTGGAAAAGGAAGTTCCCATTAGGGGAGCAGAGAGAATTCTATAGCAGTGGGGATGAGTGATCTACAAAGAGAACCAAGGCTCACAAATCTCTCCAATATGTTGCCCAAAAGAAGTGAAGTCCTGCCGGGCGTGGTGGCCCACTCCTTTAATCTCCGCACTCGGGAGGCAGAGGTAGGAGGATTACCATGAGTTTGAGGCCACCCTAAGACTACATAGTGAATTATAGATCAGCCTGAGCTAAAGTGAAACCCTACCTTGGAAAAAAAAAATGAAGTGAAGTCCTTAGATTCCAGTTATACAAAATTAAAGCAATTTTGTGGAGTTTGGAGAAAAGGCCCAGGAGTTAAGGCACTTGCCTACAAAGCCTAATGACTCAGGTCTGATTCCCCAGTACCCACAGAAAGCCAGATGCACAAACTGGCACATGCATCTGGAGTTTATTTGCAGCAGCTGGAGGCCCTGGTGTGTCCATTCACTCTCTTTCTTTCTCTGCTTGCAACTTAAGGATGTTTGTTTTGGCTTAGTTTGAGGTTGCAATACATTTTTTTAAGTTTTATATATTTGTTTATTTATTTATTTATTTAAGAGAGAGAGAGAGAGAGAGAGAGAGAGAGAGAGAGAGAGAGAGAGGAAGAGGCAGATAGCGAGAATGGGTGCACCAGGACCTCTAGCTGCTGTAAATGAACTCCAGACACACCAACTTGTGCATCTGGCTTATGTGGTTCCTGAGTAATCAAGTCTGGGTCTTTTGGCTTTGCAGGCAGTGGCTTAACCACTACAAGATCACTCCAGCCTGAAAATTTAAAGTTTATGAAAATTGAAAAAGAAAAGATCCAAAATCTATCCCAGGGGCTGGGGAGATGTCTTAGTGGTGAAGGCGCTTGCCTGTGAAACCTAAGGATACACAAGGTGGTGCATGTGTTTGGAGTTTGTTTGCAATGGCTGGAGGTCCTGGTGTACCCATTCTCTCTCTATCTGCCTCTCTCCTTCTCTCTGCCTCTCCCTCTCTTTGAAATAAATAAATAATAATAAAAGTAAATAAATAAAACATTAAAAAAATCTATCCCTATCAGGAATATTGCTGTTATTCCTGTTAATATTGTGGGAAATCAAATGTGAACTCTTTGACTTCTGTGTCTTGAATTTTTATCTTATTTATTTATTTGAGAGACACACACATAGAGAGGCAGAAAGAGAGGAAGAGAGAGAGAGAATGGGCATGCCAGGGCCTCTAGTCACTGCAAACAAACTCCAGGTGCATGCACTATCTTGTGCATCTGGCTTACGTGGGTACTGGGGAATCAAACCTGGGTCCTTAGGCTTCCCAGGCAAGCACCTTAACAGCCCCGTATCTTGAGTTTTAACCAAGCCCTGGATGCTGCTTATGCTCTGATTCTTCAGATTCTAGTAGGGCCTGTTGGTGAAATTCACCAAGCTGAACATTTATTTAAATTTTTGTTTATTTTCTCTGAAACAGTCTGTACTGTAGGTCAGGCTGGCCTCAAATTTGCTGTGTAGCTGAGGATGACCTTGAACTTCTGATCCTGCTTTCACCTCCCTGAGCACTGAAAGCACAGGTATGCACCACCACACCTAGTTTTATGCAGTGCTGGAGATCAAAGCCAGAGCTTCATGCATGTAGACATGGCCTTTACCCACTGAACTACACCCAGCTACAAAACTGAATATACATAATATAGATACCTTCTATATAAACATTACATGCCTATATGTTTTTCTTAATTCAAAAATAGCTGTCAGGGCTGGAAAAATGGCTCAGTGGTTAAAGGCATCTGTTTTCAAAGCCTGCCAGCCCAGGTTCAATTCCCTAGTACCCACGTATAGACAGATAAGTGGTGCCAACATCTGGTATTCATTTGCAGTGGCAAAGGATCCTAGTGCATGTTTGCTTTCTCTCCCTCTCTCACTCTCAAAAAATTTAATTTTTATTTTAATTTTTATTTGAGAGAGAGAAAGAGGCAGATATAGAAAGAGAGAATGGATGCTCCAGGGCCTCCAGCCACTGCAAGTGAACTCCAGATGTGCATCCTGGGGAATCAAACCTGGATAGCTTGACTTTGCAGGTAAGCACTTTAACCGCTAAGCCATTCCTCCAGCCCCAAATAAATATTTTTAATTAGCATTTTAGGGATGGAAAGGATTTATTTTGGCTTAACTAAAATAATTGTATTTTAAAATATTTTATTTATTCATTTACAAGCAGAGAGATAGAAGAGAGACAGATAGAAAGAATGGGCACTCTAGTGTCTCTAGCCACTGCAAATGAATTCAAGATGCATGTACCATTTTTGCATCTGACTTTACATGCATACTGGGTAATTGAACTTGGGTTGTTAGGTTTTGTGGGTAAGTGCCTTAAGCACTGAGCAATCTCTCCAGCCTCAAAATAACTACTTTTAATTGATAAAATAACCTCTGAAATATTTTACTTTGTTTTGGTTTTTGTATCCTTACCACCTACTATGATACCTGTCACATTGCAGGTGTATGTGTGTGCGCGCACGTGTGTGTGTAGGTGAATGTTGAAGCAAATGAATCTCTGTAATCTCTTTTTTTCCCTACAATGCTGGAAGTTGAACCTAGGACCTTGCTTATGCTAG
Organism: Jaculus jaculus; assembly: GCF_020740685.1. NCBI lineage: Eukaryota > Metazoa > Chordata > Mammalia > Rodentia > Dipodidae > Jaculus > Jaculus jaculus. The sequence continues at coordinate 56,314,934 of NC_059113.1, read as the reverse complement.
GCAATCATTGTGCTACAGAGCTACAGGCTAGCCTTTGGCTCTTGAGACATGGTCTTGTTATGTAGTTCAGGCTAACCTCAAACTGGTGATCCTCTTGCCTCCGACGCTGAAATCTGGGATTGCAGGCCTTAGCCACAACACCTGGGTAAGTCTGTATAATCTCTAAGTGGTGCTATATTTGGTCTCCTTTGAGCTGATCATCTTGGAAAAACTGAAGAAATTGCTATTTATAGTGTTATTCTCATTTTTAAGGGTCCTTTGTCTCTTCTCTGCCTATATGAAGGTAATAAACTCACTCAGCAGACATTCTATTGGTTTTATGATTTAGAATCTGTAAAGCAAGCAAAACAAGGACAGAAATTTTGTCTGCTGAATTTGGCAGCCTGTAGGATCTTGGTGGTGTTATTGGAAGCAGCCTTACCAGGCAGAGGCAGCACATGCCAAACTGCAGAGACTGGAGAATAGGAAAGGAATTACAGAGTGCTGGCCTGGTGCATCCCAGTAGAACAGTGCTTGCCTTACATGCACGAGGCACAAAGGCAACAAGAAACAAAACAAAACAAAACAAAAAAGAGACAGTAAATTCTGATAGATATTTTGAATATTTTCATTTCAAATGTTAAGAGAATATGTATTTTTTATTTGCTTGCTTTTTTTTTTTTTGCTTTAATTTTTTTTTATTTATTTGGGAGTGACAGAAAGAGAAAGAGGCAGGGAGAGAGAGAGAATGGGTGTGACAGGGCCTCCAGCCAGTGCAAACGAAATCCAGACGTGTGCGCCCCCTTGTGCATCTGGCTAACGTGGGTCCTGGGGAATCGAGCCTCGAACGGGGTCCTTAGGCTTCACAGGCAAGCGCTTAACTGTGAAACCATCTCTCCAGCCCTTGCTTTGTTTCTTGACAGAGTCTTATGTAACTGAGGTTGACCTTGGAATTTCTTTTTTTTTGGTGTGTGTGTATGTGTATGTAGCATATGCATGTATGTATGCTGAAATAAAAGCAGTCATGTGGAGGCTAGAGAAGGATGTCAGGTGTCCTCTATTGCTCTTCAGCCTTATTTCCCAGAGACAGAGTCTCTCACTGAACCTGGGGCTCCCTGATTTTAGGTTAGATTGGATGACCAGTGTGCCCTCACGATCCTCCTGTCTCTGCCCACTTCAGCACTGGGCTAACAGGCATACAAGACCAGGCCTGGCTTTTTATGTGGGTGTTGAGGATCAGACTCAGGTTCTCATGCTTCACAACATGTGATCTTACCCACTGAGCCATTTCCATAGCCCAACCTTGAACCTCTGACCCTCCTGCCTCCATCTCCCAAGTGCTGGGATTATAGGTGTGCACCACCATTCCCAGTTTAGGTGATGCCAGAGATTCATGCATGCTTGACAATCATTCTACCAACTGAACTACATCCCACTTCTATGCTCTCCCCCTCCACATTTTCAGTGTTCATATGAGCATTTATCATGAAAGATTACACAAATGAGTCTGTAATCTCTTTTTCCCTGTAGTGCTGGAGATTGAACCTAGGACCTTGCTTGTGCTAGGCAAGCACTCTGCTACTGAGCTATAGTAAAAAGACAAGAAAGAGCTGGGCATGGTGGCACACGCCTTTAATCCCAGCACTCAGGAGGCTGAGGCAGGAGGTTCACTGTGAGTTTGAGGCCACCCTGAGACTACATAGTGAATTTCAGGTCAGCCTGGGCTAGAGTGAGACCCTACCTTGAAATACCAAAACCTAAAAGACAAGAAAGGTTAGAGCATGTTTGCATGCTCAAGGAGGGAGCCAGAAGACTAGTTTCAGTCATTGATTTCTGTATTCAATCTTTTAGCAATTTATTTACTTACAAGCTGATTATTAAATACCAGTCATAGCAGTGTTTGGGTTTTATTTTTGTTTTGTTGTTTTTTTGAGAGAAGGCAGTCCAAGGTAGCCTGGAACTCAGACCTCTGGCTTCAGCCATCTCAGTGCTGAGCTTACAGGGAAGTGCCACCACACTGAGCTTCAGTCATTGTGACAGCAGTAACAAAGTGACCACACTGGACACAAGCTCTACTCGCATGCAGCGGACAGTCTAGAAGTCGCCTCACAGGCGAAAAGAATCACAGGGTAGAAAGTATTGGGTTCAGCTAAGTTCAAGGTGAAGAATTAAGACAGTCAGGCCGGGCGTGGTGACGCACGCCTTTAATCCCAGCACTCGGGAGGCAGAGGTAGGAGGATCGCCATGAGTTCAAGGCCACCCTGAGACGACAGAGTTAATTCCAGGTCAGCCTGGACCAGAGTGAGACCCTACCTCGAAAAACCAAAAAAAAAAAAAAAAAAAGAATTAAGACAGTCAAGCAAGAAATTTGAGCCAGTTATAGTGGTATGCAGTTCTCATGCAAGGACAGGGCTATGGTGGTTACACCTCTCATCCAAGGACGGGGCTATGGTGGTGTATACCTCTCACCCAAGAATTTGGTTATGGTGGCATACACCTCTCATCCAAGGACTGGGTTTTGGTGTTATACACATCTCACCCAATGATTAGGTTATGGTGGTTACACCTCTCATGCGAGGACTATGGTGGTTACACCTCTCATGCGAGGACTATGGTGGTTGCACCTCTCATGCGAGGACTATGGTGGTGTGCATCTCTCATGCGAGGACTGTGGTGGTGTGCACCTCTCATGCGAGGACTGTGGTGGTTACACCTCTCATGCGAGGACTATGGTGGTTACACCTCTCATGCGAGGACTATGGTGGTTACACCTCTCATGCGAGGACTGTGGTGGTTACACCTCTCATGCAAGGACTATGGTGGTTGCACCTCTCATGCGAGGACTGTGGTGGTGTGCATCTCTCATGCGAGGACTGTGGTGGTTACACCTCTCATGCGAGGACTGTGGTGGTTACACCTCTCATGCAAGGACTATGGTGGTTGCACCTCTCATGCGAGGACTATGGTGGTTACACCTCTCATGCGAGGACTATGGTGGTTACACCTCTCATGCGAGGACTATGGTGGTGTGCACCTCTCATGCGAGGACTGTGGTGGTTGCACCTCTCATGCGAGGACTGTGGTGGTTACACCTCTCATGCGAGGACTATGGTGGTTACACCTCTCATGCGAGGACTATGGTGGTTGCACCTCTCATGCGAGGACTGTGGTGGTGTGCATCTCTCATGCGAGGACTATGGTGGTTACACCTCTCATGCGAGGACTGTGGTGGTTACACCTCTCATGCGAGGACTGTGGTGGTTGCACCTCTCATGCGAGGACTGTGGTGGTTACACCTCTCATGCGAGGACTATGGTGGTTACACCTCTCATGCGAGGACTATGGTGGTGTGCACCTCTCATGCGAGGACTATGGTGGTTACACCTCTCATGCGAGGACTATGGTGGTGTGCACCTCTCATGCAAGGACTATGGTGGTTACACCTCTCATGTGAGGACTATGGTGGTGTGCACCTCTCATGCGAGGACTATGGTGGTTACACCTCTCATGCGAGGACTGTGGTGGTTACACCTCTCATGTGAGGACTATGGTGGTGTGCACCTCTCATGCAAGGACTATGGTGGTTACACCTCTCATGCGAGGACTATGGTGGTGTGCACCTCTCATGCGAGGACTATGGTGGTTACACCTCTCATGCGAGGACTGTGGTGGTTACACCTCTCATGCGAGGACTATGGTGGTGTGCAGCTCTCATGCGAGGACTATGGTGGTGTGCACCTCTCATGCGAGGACTATGGTGGTGTGCAGCTTTCATTCCAGGTCTGAGGAGGATGACTATTTTTTCCTCTGGTGCTGGGGATCACATCCAGGTAGGAAAGCACTGTAGCAATCATCCATTTTCCCCACCCAAGATTTTCTTTAAATATCAGTGTAAGTATGTACATTTATGTGAACCTGTAGTGTGGGAGGTTTGCCAAGACTAAAGCCCATGGAAGAACAGGAAGATCCATATTTCCAACCTCACTCTTATCCCACACTGTTTAAGTGATGTATTCTCCCTTCCTTTCCTCTCCACTCTCAATTCTGAAAATATAAAATGAAATTCTCAGTAAGTGTATATCTGTTGCAGTCAAAATACCAAGCTTGAAGATTATTTTCCTGGAGACTAAATCCAGGACTCTGTGCATGCTAGTAAAGCACTCTATCACTAAGCCGTAGTCCCACACTGAAGTTTGATTATTTAAAAATATACAAGCAAGGCTGGGGAGTTGGATCAGTGGATAAAGGCTTGCTTTCAAAGCCTTCAACCTGGACTAGATTCCCCAGAACCCATATAAAGCTAGATGCAAAAAATGGCACAAGCTGGTGTGGTGGTGCACGCCTTTAATCCCAGCACTTGGGAGGCAGAAGTAGGAGGATCGCTGTGAGTTCGATACCACCCTGAGACTACGTAGTGAATTCCAGGTCAGCTAGAGCAAGACTCTACCTCGAAAAACCAAAGGAAAAAAAAAGGCACAATTGTCTTGTATTCATTTCCAGCAGCAGGATACTCTGGCACACCCATACACACATATACAACTCAATAAAAATATTTTCAAAGTAAAGCATATAATTGAGCCTTGATGGCTCATGTCTATAATATCAGCATTTGGGAGACGGAGGCAGGAGGATTGCCTTGCATTCAAGGCCAGCCTGAGCTACAGAGTAAGGTCATGACTATACTAAGTTATGGAGTGAGACTCTGTCTCGAAAACAGTACACACACACACACACACACACACACACACACACACACACACACGTGCGTACAGTTTTCTCTGCTCTTTTCTTACATTCTTTTCTTAATTTAAATATTTTATTTTTATTTATTTGACAGAGAAAGAGGGAGAGAGAATGGGCATACCAGGGCCTCCAGCCACTGCAAATGAACTCCAAATATGTGCGCCCCCTTGTGCATCTGGATTATATGGGTCCTGGGGAAATCGAACCTGGGTCTTTTGGCTTTGTAGGCAAATGCCTTAACCTCTAAGCCATCCCTCCAGCCCTTTTTTTTTTTTCCTTTGGTTTTTCAGGGTAGGGTCTCACTCTAACCCAAGCTGACCTGGAATTCCCTATGTAATTTCAGGGTGGCCTCAAACTCATGGCAATCCTCCTACCTCTGCCACCTGAGTGCTGGGATTAAAGGCATGCACCACCACATCAAGCTTCTTTGCTTACATTCTTATAGGCTTTCTGTTTTCTTTTCAAGGCCAGTCTCATTCTAGCCTAGGCTGACCTGGAACTCACTCTGTAGCCCAGGCTGACCTCAAACTCTCAAACTCATGGAGAGCCTCCTACCTCAGCCACCTGAGTGCTGAGATTAAAGGTGTGAGCCACCATACCTGGCCTGATTCTGAAAGGTTTTCTTGAATAGAGAGGAAAATGATGAAATTGAGAGTTTGCATCTATCATTGGTGCATGGGTATGTGGGTCATAAGGAAAATATATATCACTGGCTGTGTTTAGAGGGAGAAACATTAAAAGTGGAGAAGTACTAATCTGCAATCCCTTCAATTTTCAGGTGTGGAAACTGAGGCCCAGAGAGGTGATGTGATTTGCCTAAAGCCATGCAACTAGTGGCGGAGCCAGGCCTGGAAGCCAGGTGTCCTGGTTCTCAAGACATCCCACTGCCTGAGGAATGGAACAGGTAGTATGCCTCACGCTGGGGGCTCTGGGTCGGTCTGTGCAGCCGGGAGCTGCCTGGGGTTCCACAGAGGAAAGCAAAGGAAGCAACCACTCAAAACCCTGACACGTGGAACGGGGCTACAATCACACAAGTCCCATGTCCCCTCAGCAGCGATCCCCCTCTGAAGGAGACTTTACCTCTGGCCATATACCATCTCCTTTTCCAAACAGCCTAGTGGTGAGTCATCTTTTAGCCACTCTGCTACCCAGACTCTCGCCAATGTCAGAAAAGCAAACAGTGGCCCCTTGCAGAGGATGCATGGAGGTAGTGTCAGAGTAAAAGGGAACCTGAGAGACCAATTTGGAGAGGAAGGGCTGAAAGGTGGAGTCAGCTAGATCACCACAACATACTTGGGTTAGAGGCTGCTAACACTGGTCAGCAGTGACCATGGAAAAGAGAGACTGGGGTGGTGGGGGAGGCGATGGAGTAATAGTTCAGCAGTTAAGGTGCTTGCCTACAAAGCCAAACAACCTAGGTTCAGTTCCCCAGTACCCACATAAAGGTACATGCACAAAGTGGTGCATGTGTCTTGAGTTTATTTGTGGTGGCTGAAGACCCTGGCATACCCATTATGTCTGTTTCTCTTCTCTCTATCTCTCTCTGCTTGCAAATAAATAGAATATTTTTAAAAGGATAAAAGTGATAGGAAGTGAAACTTGAATGAGTTTCCCATTGAATGATGGGAAGGAAGAGGTCCTGCCTTCATATATATATATATTTTGGTTTTTTTAATCTTATTTTATTTTTTCTCAATTTTTTAAAACATTTTTTATGATTATAAAAAATATCCCATGGAGGGCTGGAGAGATGGCTTAGCGGTTAAGCGCTTGCCTGTGAAGCCTAAGGACCCCGGTTCAAGGCTCGATTCCCCAGGACCCACGTTAGCCAGATGCACAAGGGGGCGCACGCATCTGGAGTTTGTTTGCAGTGGCTGGAGGCCCTGGCGCGCCCATTCTCTCTCTCACTCTCTATCTGCCTCTTTCTCTCTCTGTCTGTCACTGTCAAATAAATAAATTAAAAATAAACAAAAAAAATTTAAAAAAAGAAAAAAAAAGAAAGAAAAAATATCCCATGGTAATACCCTCTCTCCCCCCACTTTCCCCTTTGAAATTCCATTCTCCATCATATCCCCTCCCCATCTCAATAAGTCTCTCTTTTATATTGATGTCGTGATCTTTCCCTCCTCTTATGATGGTCTTGGGTAGGTAGTGTCAGGCACTATGAGGTCATGGATATCAAGGCCATTTTATGTCTGGAGGGAGCATGTTGTAAGGAGTCCAACCCTTCCTTTGGCTCTTACATTCTTTCCGCCACCTCTTCCGCATTAGACCCCGAGTCTTGGAAGGTGTGGTCGAGATGTTACTCGGTACTCTAGTCACTTCTTTCCAGCACATGATACCTTCTGAGTCATCCTAAGGTCAAGGCCATCTGAAAAGAGAAGATTCTCTACCCAAATTCATAGTAGCATTAACATAAGGGCATGAATATTAAAAGAAGTGCTTACTGGACAGTTTGATAAGCATAGTATATACACTTATCCAGACATCAGCATATGTTACACACCTAGAGATCATGACTACCCCTGTTTTAAGTTTTCAGTATCAGGGATGTATTCCCTCCCTTGGAGCGGGCTTCCAGTCCAATTGGAGAGCAGTTGGTTTTCACCATGACAGACATGCCACTATTGCACCTGTTGGCTCATTTGGCCTGGCTGGCCAATTATAAGGCTTGCAGTGTCCACTGTTGAGTATCTTCACTGGTGGTATCTCTTTCTGCCATTGAACTGCATGTAGAATGGCTTCTTCCAGCTTTCTGTCAGCTGGTCTACATAGAAGAGGTTATCAGCTCAGTTCCAACAGGGTTTCTCAATGGCCTTGCAGCCCAAGTATGTGGAGTCTTCAGCAATAGGGTCTTACCATTGATTCCTGGTGGGAAACCAAGGGCCTCGGCAATGGCCTATAATGTTTTGGGGGCATCAGGGACCTCCCTGGCCAACAACTCACTGGAAGGTATCCCATCCGTGGCACTGAAAATTTTCTGGCAACAATCTATGGCTCCTGAGTGTTCCATTGTCCAAAATCAGAGGATTCCATATGATTTATTTATATCCTTTTAGATTTTGATTCGCCCTCCCTCCACCTTTCCTTTACTCAACCTTCTCCCCTGACCTCACTTTGGGCCTTTTTATCCCCTGTTAATCTATTTTTTTCTACTTACATATATACAATAACAACCTATTAAGTACCCTCCTCCCTTCCTTTTTCTTCCCTTTGTATCTCTTTTTTAGCTTACTTGCTGCTTATATGGGGAGTTTCTTTTCTTTTTGTTTTGTTTTTCGAGGTAGGGACTCACTCTAGCCTAGGCTCGCCTGGAATTCACTCAGTAGTCTCAGGATAGCCTCGAACTCATGGTGATCCTCCTACCTCTGCCTCCCAAGTGCTGGGATTAAAGGCATGTGCCACCACACCTGGCTCATATGGTGAGTTTCTGAAGCCAAGTATGGATAAGATGACATCACCTAGACTATGATGATGTAAGCTACACTTGTATATCATAATGATTAATGTGTGCTGCTCTGAAGAGACAGAATCTTCATCTGGTTTTTTTTCTGTTGTTGTTTGTTTTACATTCAATGATTATTGAGCACCTCCTATGTGACAGACCGTTCTGGGCATGTGGAGTACATGAAGCCAACTAAACATACATGCTTGTCCTTCTAGAATTTGATCAGGGCCATGTGGCCAGAGAAGCAGTCTCTTAATAAAAAAAAAAAAAATCAATGGGTATCTTAGGATAGACTAAATTGAAGTTATATTAATCAAAATAAAGGCTGGGTCCCTTGGAGAAAGAGTTTTCCAGGAGCAAACTGAGATGACAGAATGATTTCCCAGGGGGTCTGGGAGCCTAAACTGTTGTCTATGATCATAGTCTCCTGACAGAGCAGACACCTGGGCACAGATTACCTTAAAGGCTGACAAAACAATGATTAAAGGAAGATGGTAAGCACATAGTCAGATGCCAGGGGACCAAGCAGTTTTGTTCCTGGAGTGGGAAACAAGCTATGGAAATGTGATTGCCTCACAGGGGCAACAGACATTGGGGCAGGAAGCAGAGCAAGTGGTCACTGGGCTGAGAGTTCAGCTTTGGAGGAGAACGTTCCATCTAGTGCAAGGCTTTGGGACAAAGATCAGGTACTGATGGGAAAAGGGGGAAATGACCTTGGAAAGAGGTCAGAAGGCAAGTACTTGGTGGCAAGAGCCCAGTCATAAACTTATATTTTTGGTCAAACTTCAAAATAGAGAGACAGAGCACCTAAGCTTAAATCTGTCAACTGGGTATAGAATGTGTGCTATTCCTGGAGCCCTGCGACTCTGGCGACAGATGGAGAATGACAAGGGAATGCCCATCTTCCTGCACGCCTGAGGTGGAAGCAAGGAGGGAGGAGGTTACGCCTGTTGCTCCTTTCCTTTTGTTGGTCTCCAGAAATACCCACTGGTCCTTTTGGAGTTGCCATGACAACAGTGGCTCCAGGGAGTCTGTTTTCATTAATGAATCCAGGTATTCATTCCCAGACTTAAGGGATGGTTAGCACTGCTCATCAGACCAGGCAGAATCTTAGCCTATGTCTTGATCTGTGGGTCTGCACATGCCTGTACCACGTGCACTGCCATTGGTTCTCAGTTCCAGCTTCACTGGAGATCATTCTCCACTCCATACTCTTTCTTTTATTTTATTATGTATGGGTAAATTTGTGCTCTTTTTATTTTATTTTTTACTCCACTTTCCATCATATCCCTTCCTCTTCTCAATCAGTCTCTGTTTTCTTGATGTTATCATCTTTTCCTCCTATTATTATGGTCTTGTCCACACTTTCTTTTTTCACCTTTCTGGATTCCAGCATTTGTTACTTTTTATTCTGTGTAGAGGCTTACCTGTCCCATCAGTCTTCAGACTTGGCAGCATTTTCCTGGGTCCACATCATCTCTATCTACCTGTAGCCACACTTTTGTGATGAAGAGACTGCCTGATTCCCTACTGTCCATTCCAAGGGGGAGGGAGGATTAAAAAGTCTGCTCCACACAGAAACACTGGCATGATATTCAATTTGTCTTTGCTCCACAATCACAGTCCCAGGGGTCAGAATCTAATTGCTCAGGCTCACAGCCAGTTCGTTAGATCTGGCCAGATCCTCCAGTTTTCCTAGTGGGAGTAGAGAGAGGAGCCAGGTGCCTCACAGTGCACATTTGTTGGATCTAATCTCAGGGGATAGTTCTTCCAGAGGAAGAATTGGTACTAACAAGAAGGGAAGTAATTCTAGCTCTGCTTCATGCAATAGGGTAAAAGCATAAGCCACATATATCATTTTATTTATTTAGTTAGTTGTGCTTTGAGCATGCTAAGCAGATGCTTTACCACTGAGCCCAATTCAGCTCCATACATGCAATTGTTCTTGAAAAGGTAGAAACAGATAAAATTAATTCAACATATTTATAATAACATCTCTAAAATATCATCATCTTAACCTATAAATATAAAATATAAATTTAAAAATCACTGATGAGGTGTGTCACTTTTTTTTTCAAGGTAGGGTCTTAATATAGCCCAGGCTGACCTGGAATTCACTGTTCAGATTCAGTGTATCCTCAAACTCACAGTGATCCTCCTGCTTCTGCCAATCTCTGCTGGGATTAAAGGCATGCACCACCATGTCTGGCCAATATCTACTTTTTTGTTTGTTTGTTTTTGTTTTTGTTTTCCAAGATAGAGTTTTGCTATAGTCCAAGCTGACCTGGAATTCATTATGTAGTCTCAGGATGGCTTCAAACTCACAGCACTTCTTCTACCTCTGCCTCCCAAGTGCTGAGATTAAAGGCATGCACCACCACACCTGGCACAAAATATATCTTTTTAACTATTTTAAGTATGTAGTCTGTGGCATCAAATTCATCCATTGTTGTGCAACTGATGCCTCATCTATCCCCAGAGCTTTAAAACATTTTATCCCAGGGGCTGCAGAGATGGCTCAGCGGTTAAAGGCACTTGGTTGCTAAGTCTGATGGCTTGGATTTGATTCTCCAGTACCCGCATAAAGACAGATGTACAAACTGATGCATACATCTGGAATTCTTTTGCAATGGCAAGAGGTCCTAGTAAGCCCCTATTACATACACTCTATCTCACAAATAAATAAATAAATAAAATTTAATTAGGACCAAATATTACCATTTTGGCTAATTATAATTTGACTTGGATTCTTACATGTGTCTGTGTACACACACAATAGTTAATGGAAAGATGCTGCAATAAACTGTTTTAGTTGTTAAAACTTTGTTTAAAAAGCCTGGATGGTGGCACTTGCCTTTAATCCCAGCACTTGAGAGACTGAGGTAGTAGGATCGCTGTTAGAAGCCAACCTAAGGCTAAAGAGCGAGTTTCAGGTCAGCCTGGAATAGAGTGAGATCCTGCCTCAAAAGAAACAAAAACAAAGACAAATAAAAATCCACAAGAGGGACTGGACAGATGGCTTAGCAGGTAAGGAATTTGCCTGTGAAGTCAAAGGACCTAGGTTCAATTCCCCAGGACCCATGAAAACCAGATGCACAAGGGACACAAGAATCTGGAGTTCGTTTTCAGTGGCTGGAGGCCCTAGTGTGCCCATTCTCTGTGTGTGTCTCTCTCTTCTATCTCTTTCTTTCTCTCTAATTGCAAATAAATAAATGTTTAAATCCACAAGAGGGGCTGAAGAGATGCCTTAGTAGTTAAAGATGTTTGCTAGCAAAGCCTGAAGTCCAGGTTCAATTCCTCAGTACTCACATAAATCCAGATGCACAATGTGGCGCATGCATCAGGAATCCTTTTGCAATGACAAGAGGACCTGGTGGGCCCATTCTCTCTCACCCACTCTCCCTCTCACAAATAAATAAATAAAGATTTTTTTTAAAAAATTACAAGAGGACTAGAAAGATGGTTAAGCAGTTAAGTCATTTGCCTGCAAAGCCTAATGACCTGAGTTTGATTCCCCAATACCCACATAAAGCCAGATGCATAAAGTGGTACATGTATCTGGAGTTTGTTTACAGTGGCTAGAGGCCCTGGTGTGCCCATTCTTCCTACCTCTCTCTTTCTCTCTCTCTCTGCTTGCAAATAAATACAATAAAAGAAAAAATCCACAAGAAAGTTAACAATGTTCAATTAAGCCACCAGTTTTCCAATAGAATAAAAGAATATATCAGAGATAAGTTAATTCAAAATTTAGGAAACAGTAATTTTTAACTAAATCATGCCACAAAATACTGCCTAGTTGAAAGTTGAGTGTATTTAGTTTTAAACATCTTTCAGGTTTATCAAAAAACATTGTCAGGGGGCTGGAGAGATGGCTTAGCGGTTAAGCACTTGCCTGTGAAGCCTAAGGACCCCAGTCCGAGGTTCAGTTCCCCAGGTCCCACATTAGCCAGATGCACAAGGGGGCGCACGCGTCTGGAGTTCATTTGCAGAGGCTGGAAGCCCTGGCGCGCCCATTCTCTCTCTCTCCCTCTATCTGCCTTTCTCTCTGTGTCTGTCTCTCTCAAATAAATAAATAAATAAAAATTTTAAAAAAAAAAAACATTGTCAGGGCTGGAGAGATGGCTTAGTGGTTAGGCGCTTGCCTGTGAAGCCTAAGGACCCCAGTTCGAGGCTCAATTCCCCAGGACCCACATTAGCCAGATGCACAAGGGGATGCACGTATATGGAGTTTGTTTGCAGTAGCTGGAAGTCCTGGCACTCCCATTCTTTCTCTCTCTCTCTTTCTCTCTTTCTTTGTCTGTCACTCTCAAATAAATAAATAATAAACAAAAATTTTTTTAAAAAAAAACATTATCAATGCACAATTGTGGTATTTTTTCTGAATCTTTTACATTTGACATGAAGAGTTTTCAGTCAGATATGAACATTTTGTTTCTATCATGCCAGATGGCATTCCAAAAATGTGGATTTATTGGAATCTCAACACAAGAGACTGATGTTTCACTTTGCATCATCCCACCGTATGATAGATACTGAAAATATTTATGCTGCTTACAGAAGCACCCATGGAATGTGTCATGGATACAGTGGCTAAAACAGTTTGATGTATATGTATAAATGCTATGAATCACCACCAGTGTGTGGAACCTTTGAAAGGAGTACAAGGCAGTGTAATAAATATGAAGCTTTTTGGTCTTTGCCAATGTTCATTGGCTGAATTGTGCAAGAATTTTACAGAGACTTACTGGACTGTCAATTGAAACTCAGGATTTTCTTGGGACAAAAGCAATGCTTGCCAAGCACATAATAATAAAAGATACATTTTATGCTACAGATACTTTGCCACAACAATGACAACAAAATCCTTAAATTAGTTTGCTAAAATCAGAGTGAAATGGTGAACAAATAGATTTTAAACAAAGGATGGGGGATGGCTTAGCAGTTATGGGCACATTCTTGCAAAGCCTGCCAGCCCAGGTTCAATTCCCCAGCACCTACATAAAGCCTGATGCACAAAGAGGGTCATTAAAAAAAATGCCAAAAAATTCATATGTTCTTCAAATACATAGAACATATATAAGCACAGTAATGGATGATGGCAGATGCAAAACTAAATGATTCCAAAGGCAGAAATTACAAAAGTCACATTACAATTATGAATAAATAATCTCAAGTTAATTTAAACATTCAAAATATTTAGAATTCTTAAAAAAATCATCCAAGTGCAATCATAGTGGTACTCACCTGCAATTCCAGCACCCAGGAGTCTGAGGCAGGAGGATCTCAAGTTCAAGGCCATCCAAAGATACATAGTGAGACCCCCCCCAAAAAAATATATATATATAAACCGAATAAAAGGATCTATTTCTTTGTGGCAATCCATATACAAATAATAATAATAATGAACATCTACCTTTCAAAACTGATGAGGTGCAGCCAACCCAGTAATCAGAAACAACATCATAAACTCAAATGTGTTTTATTCTGAAAGAATGGAAAGAAATTTCTCATTCACTATGAAAACCGAATGTCCTAAACTTGCAGGTAAACAGAATAAATCATAGGGAAAAGCAGATGTTCCTGAAAAACGCAGATGAAAGAAAACCATAATCTAGCTGAATGTGGTGGCACATGCCTTTAATCCCAGTATTTGGGAGGCAGAGGTAGGAGGATCACTATGACTTTAAGTCTGGAGGATCACTATGAATGCAAGGTCAGCTTGAGCCTACATAGTGAATTCCAGGTCAGCCTGGGCTACAGTAAGGCCCTACCTTGAACCCCACCCCACCAAAAAAAGTGAAAACCATGACCTAGCCAGGCATAGAAAGTTCTCTTGAGTTCAAGGCTAGCCTGGGGCTACGGAATGAGTTCCAGATCAGCTTGGGCTTGCATGAGACCCTACCTCAAAAACAACAACCAAAAGAAAGAAGCCCATGGGCTGGAGGGATGGTTTAGCGGCTAAGGCATTTGCCTGCAAAGCCAAAGGATCCAGGTGCGATTTCCTAGGACCCATGTTAGTCAGATGCACAAGGTGGTGCACATGTCTGGAGTTCATTTGCAGTGGCTAGAGGCCCTGGTGTGCCCATTCTCTCTCTCTCTCTCCCCCTTTCTCTCTGTCAAATAAATAAATAAGTAAATAAAAATATTTCCAGAGTTGGGAAGGCAGCTTAGTTGGTAAAATGCTTGCCTAGCAAAGATTGAACTAATCCCACAACAAGATAAAATATTAAGGTATAGCGGGGCATGTTGGCACACACCTTTTAATCCCAGCACTTGGGAGGCAGATGCAGGAAGATGTCTGTGAGTTCAAAGCCACCCTGAAACTACATAGTGAATTTCAGCCAGCCTGAGCTAGAGTGAGGCACTACCTCAAAAAAACAAACACGCAGTTAAGATGGCGGCATAGGTGCCACGCCAAAGCAGCCTAGGAGGGAAAAAGACCAAAAAAACTCAGCAAAATACACACTTTTACTAAAAAGTGAGGTGTATAGGAAATTGAAGCAGCAGCGGAGAAGTAGAAGAGTTCCAGAGCATCCAGAGCCTGCACAGGCGGGAAAAGCGGCTCCAGCATCTCGGCCAACCGCCGCAGCCGCGGTGCACCAGAAAGCCACCAGGCTCGGCTCGAGCCGCAGGAAAAGCCAGGTGCGGGATTTTCCCCTCACACCGCGCTCTCCGCAACTCGGGAAACGTGAAGGGAGAGCGGCAGCGAGCAGCGGAGGAGCAGACCACGAGGTAGAAGAACACGGGGAGCAACGAGAGAACCAGAGCAGCTGCAGCTCCCTCCCCTCCCCCACCGCCTGAGCCCAGCTCCAGCGAACAGAGCAGCGGCCCGGGACATGGCCACGCCAACTTGGGCTGACAGCGGGACCCAAGCAGGAGCAGAGTTCGGGAGCAACATCAGCGGCTCCAGCACTGGTAACAGTGGCCCCAGCAGCAGCAGACCCAGGAGTGGCAGCAGCGGCAGACTCGGCAGCAGCAGCTTCAGGGGGAGCAGCGGCAGTGGACACAAAAGCAACAGCTTCAGCAGCAGTGGTGGCTCCAGCAGTGGCAGCTACAGCAGCAGCAGAGGCAGCAGCAGCGGCTCGGTTTGCCCCGCAGGAAAAGCAAGTAACCAGCTCCAGAAATCAGAACAGCAGCCCGACCACCCAGGCAGCAACTTGACTGAGACCAAAATCACCCAAGGTAACTGGGATTGCACCAGGGAAGGGTCTCACTTGGTCGCGAGCTGACTTGGATCACTCAACAGACCAGAAATCTTAACCTCTTTGTTGATAGAGGAACTGGTCGTTATAATAACTACTCTTGCATACATACTCGGGGCTGTTTTTGATTGAATGTGTACAGTGTTTAGTTAAATTTTAGAATCTACCTGTATTTTATTCCACTCAGCCTGCTTGAATACTCCTATAGCAGGGAAACTAAACCCCTAAGAACATCTATGTAGATACTCTGAGAGTCTTAAGAGCCACACCTAACACCTTAAGGTCCTACCCTGAAAATATATTACATCAAATCAATTGATACAGCTAAGAATACACAGCTAGCTAGAAAATCCAAGCATTAACTTAATCCAAGATGCAAAAATATATACATTATAACACAAGAAACACTAAAAAGCAAGACAATATAAATCCACCTAAAAGTATTATTGCATCAGAAATGTCCTCCAGTGAGAAAGAGTTAGAGGAAATGCCTGAGAAACAGTTCAAAAGAATGATTATAAATATGTTCAAAGAGGTCAAAGAACACATCAAAACAATCAAAGAGGAAATCAAAGGAATCAAAGAACATGCAGGACACCAATTTAATGAAATAAAGAAGGCAATACAAGACATACATAAGGAAATAGAAATAATAAAGAAAAACCAGTCAGAATTACTAGCAATGAAGAACACAGTTAATGAAATAAAAAACTCTGTAGAAAATCTCACCAGTAGGATGGATGAGGGAGAAGACAGAATATCTAAGCTAGAAGACCAGGTGGCAGACCTAATGCAGTCCAACAAAGAGAAAGACAAACTTATAGAAAAGTATGAGTGGGAATTTCAAGATATTCGGGACACTATGAAAAGATCCAATATAAGAATTCAGGGCATAGTAGAAGGAGAAGAACTCTACTCCGGAGGCATAGTAGGCGTCTTCAACAAAATCATAGAAGAAAATTTCCCCCAAATTGGGAAAGAGGTGCCAATGCAGATACAGGAAGCCTTCAGAACCCCATCCAGACAAAACCCAGAAAGAACCTCTCCTCGCCATATTATAATCAAACTTCCAAACACACACACCAAAGAAAAAATATTGAAAGCAGTTAGAGAGAAAAATCAAGTTACCTACAAAAGCAAGCCCATCAGGATTACAGCAGATTATTCAACACAAACTTTTAAAGCCAGAAGGGCTTGGAGTGATATATTCCAAGTTCTGAAAGATAACAACTGTCAACCAAGGTTACTTTATCCTGCAAAGTTATCCATTCAAATAGATGGAGAAATAAGGACATTCCATGACAACAGCAGGTTAAAGGAGTATTTGAAGACAAAACCAGCTGTACAGAAAATACTTGATAGAATCCTCCATGCTGAAGAAAAGGAAAAGCACACATATAAGGAACCTAGAAAAAACAAGCAATACTCAAATACTAGTTAACAGAAGAGAGCGCAGGTAGAACCAGAAACACACACACACACAAAAAAAAAAATAGCAAACATAAACACACACCTTTCAATAATATCTCTTAATATCAACGGCCTCAATGCCCCAACGAAAAAACATAGATTTGCAGACTGGGTTAAAAAGCAGGATCCTACAATTTGTTGTCTCCAAGAAACTTACCTTTATACAAAGGATAGACATTATCTTAGGGTGAAAGGTTGGAAAATGGTGTTTCAAACAAATGGGCCTAGAAAACAAGCAGGGGTTGCTATCCTAATATCAGACAGGGTAGACTTTAGTACGACGTTAATCAAGAAAGATAAGGAAGGTCACTTTATATTGATTAAGGGAACACTCCAACAGGAGGACATTACAATCCTAAACATATATGCACCTAACATGGGGGCTCCCAAATTCGTCAAACAAACACTATTAGAACTAAGGTCACAGATAACACCAAACACAGTGGTGGTGGGTGACTTTAACACCCCACTCTCATCAATTGACAGGTCATCCCGGGAAAGAATAAACAGAGAGGCATCTGGACTAAATGAGGTCATAGAAGGAATGGACTTAACAGATATATACACGACATTTCATCCAAAGGCTGAAGAATATACATTCTTTTCAGCAGCACATGGAACATTCTCTAAAATAGACCATATATTAGGACACAAAGCAAATCTTAACAAATTCAGGAAAATTGAAATAATTCCTTGCATTCTATCTGACCACAATGGAATTAAACTACAAATCAGTAGCAAGAAAGGCTATAGAGCATACACAAAATCATGGAAACTAAACAATACACTACTAAATGATGAATGGGTCAATGAAGAAATCAAAAAGGAAATCAAAAAATATATAGAGTCAAATGATAATGAGAACACAACATATCAAAATCTCTGGGACACAGTGAAGGCAGTTCTAAGAGGTAAATTTATAGCCTTAAGTGTCTATATTAAGAAATTAGAATGATCGCAAGTAAACGACCTAATGCTTGACCTTAAAGCCTTGGAAAAAGAAGAACAAGGCAAACCAAAAATCAGTAGACGGGAAGAAATAATAAAGATTAGGGCAGAAATTAATGAAATAGAAACAAAAAGAACAATCCAAAGAATTAATGAAACAAAGAGTTGGTTCTTTGAAAGGATAAACAAGATTGATAAACCCTTAGCAAATCTGACCAAAAGAAAGAGAGAAGAGACACAAATTAATAAAATCAGAGATGAACAAGGTAACATCACAACATATTCCAGAGAAATTCAAAAAATCATAGGGATATACTATAAAAGCATATACTCCACAAAGTATGAAAATCTGAAAGAAATGGATGATTTCCTTGATCTATGTGACCTACCTAAATTAAATCAAAATGAGATTAATCACTTAAATAGACCTATAACAAACATGGAGATCCGAACAGTTATCAATAATCTCCCAACTAAAAAAAGCCCAGGCCCGGATGGATTCACTGCTGAATTTTACCAGACTTTTAAGGAAGAGCTAACACCATTGATTGTTAAGCTTTTCCAGGAAATAGAAAAAGAAGGAATTCTACCAAACTCCTTCTATGAGGCCAGCATCACCCTGATACCAAAACCAGGCAAAGATAGAACAAAAAAAGAAAATTACAGACCAATCTCCCTCATGAACATAGATGCAAAAATTCTCAACAAAATATTGGCAAACAGAATACAAGAGTATATCAAAAAGATCATTCACCCTGACCAACTAGGCTTTATCCCAGAGATGCAGGGATGGTTCAACATACGCAAATCTATAAATGTAATACATTACATAAACGGGTTGAAGGACAAAAATCACATGATCATCTCATTAGACGCAGAGAAAGCATTTGACAAAATCCAACATCCCTTCATGATAAAAGTCCTACAGAGACTGGGAATAGAAGGAACATATCTCAATATAATAAAGGTTATTTATGACAAGCCTACAGCCAACATATTACTAAATGGGGAAAAACTGGAAGCTTTTCCACTAAAATCAGGAACAAGACAAGGGTGTCCACTGTCCCCACTTTTATTTAATATAGTTTTGGAAGTCTTAGCCATAGCAATAAGGCAAGAGACACACATAAAAGGGATACAAATTGGAAAGGAAGAAATCAAGTTATCATTATTTGCAGATGACATGATTCTATACATAAAGACCCTAAAGAGTCTACTAGCAAGCTGTTAGAGCTGATCAAAACCTACAGCAATGTAGCAGGATACAAAATAAATACACAGAAATCAGTAGCCTTCATATATGCTAACAACAAACACACAGAGGATGAAATCAGAGAATCACTCCCATTCACAATTGCATCAAAAAAAATAAAGTACCTTGGAATAAACCTAACCAGGGAAGTAAAGAATCTCTACAATGAGAACTTTAAAACACTCAAGCGAGAAATTGCAGAAGACACTAGAAAGTGGAGAAACATCCCTTGTTCCTGGATTGGAAGAATCAATATTGTGAAAATGGCAATCTTACCTAAAGCAATCTACACATTTAATGCAATCCCTATCAAAATTCCAAAGGCTTTCTTCAAGGAAATAGAAAAAAAAATCCAAAAATTCATTTGGAATCACAAAAAACCTCGAATATCTAAAATAATACTGAGCAACAAAAAAGAGGCTGGTGGTATCACCATACCTGATTTTAACCTATACTACAGAGCCATAGTAACAAAAACAGCATGGTACTGGCACAAAAACAGACATGTAGATCAGTGGAACAGAATAGAGGACCCAGATGTAAGCCCAAGTAGCTATAGCCACCTGATATTCGATAAAAATGCCAAAAATACTCATTGGAGAAGAGACAGCCTCTTCAGCAAATGGTGTCTTGAAAACTGGATATATATCTGCAGAAAGATGAAAATAGATTCTTCTCTCTCACCATGCACAAGAATTAAGTTCAAATGGATTAAAGACCTTAACATCAGACCGGAAACTCTGAAACTGCTAGAGGAAAAAGTAGGGGAAACCCTTCAACATATTGGTGTTGGCAAAGACTTTCTGAATACAACCCCAATTGCTCAGGCAATAAAACCACAGATTAACCACTGGGACCTAATGAAATTACAAAGATTTTGTACCGCAAAGGACACAGTGAAAAAAGCAAAGAGGCAACCTACATAATGGGAAAAAATCTTCGCCAGCTATATATCTGATAGAGGAATAATATCTAGGATATACAAAGAACTCTAAAAGTTAACTAATAAGGAATCAAACAAGCCAATCAAAAAATGGGCTATGGAGCTAAATAGAGAGTTCTCAAAGGAAGAAATACGAATGGCATATATGCATCTAAAAAAATGTTCTACGTCACTAGTCATCAGGGAAATGCAGATTAAAACTACATTAAGATTCCATCTCACTCCTGTCAGATTGGCCACCATCATGAAAACAAATGATCATAAATGTTGGCGGGGATGTGGAAAAAAAGGAACCCTTCTGCACTGCTGGTGGGAATGCAATCTGGTCCAGCCATTGTGGAAAACAGTGTGGAGGTTCCTAAAACAGCTAGAGATTGATCTACCATATGACCCAGCTATAGCACTCCTAGGCATTTATCCAAAGGACTCATCTCATTTCCTTAGAAGTATGTGCTCAACCATGTTTATTGCTGCTCAATTTATAATAACTGGGAAATGGAACCAGCCTAGATGTCCCTCAACAGATGAGTGAATAATGAAGATGTGGCACATTTATACAATGGAGTTCTACTCAGCGGTAAAGAAAAATGAAGTTATGAAATTTGCAGAAAAATGGATGGACCTGCAAAGTATTATACTAAGTGAGGTAACCCAGGCCCAGAAAGCCAAGCACCACATGTTCTCTCTCATATGTGGATCCTAGCTACAGATGACTGGGCTTCTGCGTGAGAATGGAAATACTTAGTAGCAGAGGCCAGTAAGTTAAAAAGGAGACATAAAGGGTAGAGAAAGGAAGGGAGGAGGATACTTAATAGGTTGATATTGTATATATGTAATTACAATGATTGTAATGGGGAGGTAATATGATGGAGAATGGAATTTCAAATGGGAAAGTGTGGGGGTGGGGAGGGAGGGAATTACCATGGGATATATTTTATAATCATGGAAAATGTTAATAAAAATTAAAAATAAATAAATCAATCCATAAATATAAAAAAAAAACAAACACACACAAAAAATTACAAAAAAAATAATCAAGCTGCATGTGGTGGTGTATGCCTTTAATCCTAGCACTCAGGAAGCAAAGGTAGGAGGATCGCCATGAGTTCAAGGCCACCCTGAGACTACATAGTGAACTCCAGGTCAGCCTGAGCTAGAGTGAGACCCTACCTCAAAATCCAAAAAGTAAATAAATAAATAAAGGTTGATGGTGTGAAAGATGGAGACAGGAGGATCCTTGGGGCACATTGGGCAGCCAGTCTAAACTAACTGGTGAGCTCCAGGCCATGAGAGATCCTGTGTCAAGGAAGTGGGTGACATCCCTGAGGATGATACACATAAACACACACACCCACACACCAGAAACATTTGAAATAACAGAAAGAAGTTTTGGAGGTCAGGGATACAGCTCATGCACAAAGCCCTGAGTCTGAGCCTCAGCATGGCATAAACCAGCTGTGTGACACACACCTAAAATCTCAGTACTTGGGAGGTACAGGCAGGAGAAATAGAAATTCAAGGTCATCCTTGGCTACATAGTGAGTTCGAAGACCTGCTGCAAAATAAAAATAAATAAGTAATCCTGGCACTCACGAGGCAGACGTAGGAGGAACAATGTGAGTTTGAGGTCAGCCTGGAGTGAGACTCTACCTTGAAAAAACAACAATGAATAAATAAGTTAGTAAAGAATATTCAGCTCTTCCAAACTTTTGTTTTTGAAAATATTTTTTACTTGTGAGCAGAGAGAGAATGGGCACACCAGAGTCTTTTGCCACTGCAAATGAACCCAGATGTGTATGCCACTTTGTACATTTGGCTTTATGTGTGTACTGGAGGAATTGAACCCTGGGTCAGCAGGCTTTGCAAACAAGCACCTTTAACTGCTGAGCCATCTCCTTAGCCCCAAACCTGTGCTATTTGGTTAGTTAGTTAGTTTTTTTTTCTTTTTTTTTTTTTTTTAGGTAGGGTTTCACTCTAGTCTAGGCTGACCTGGAATTCACTATGTAGTCTCAGGGTGGCCTCAAACTCATGGTGATCCTCCTACCTCTGCCTCCCCAGTTGCTGGGATTAAAGGCATGCGCCACCACATCTGGCTTATTTAATTTTATTTTTTGGTTTTTCAAGGTAGGGTCTTGCTCTATCCCAGGCTGACCTGGAATTCTTTTGTAGTCTCAGGCTGACCTCAAATTTATAGCAATCCTATCTCTTCTTCCTGAGTGGGTTCAAAGGGCCAGCCTGGCCAAACGTTTTTTTTTTTTTTTTTTTTTGAGGTAGGGTCTCACTCAAGTCCGGGCAGATCTGGAA
This sequence comes from Jaculus jaculus, assembly GCF_020740685.1. Taxonomy (NCBI): domain Eukaryota; kingdom Metazoa; phylum Chordata; class Mammalia; order Rodentia; family Dipodidae; genus Jaculus; species Jaculus jaculus. The sequence goes on along the minus strand of NC_059113.1, from coordinate 56,292,645 downwards.
TTCACTATGGAGTCTCAGGGTAGCCTCGAACTCACAGTGATCCTCCTATCTCTACCTCCTGAGTGCTGAGATTAAAGGCGTGTGCCATCACACGCCTTACCCACTGTGGTCTGGGAGAGGTGTGCAGTGCCCAGGTGCTTGTCCATCAAGACCCCTGGAAGTCAGGGCCTTCCAAAGTGGAATCCTGTCCCTGTCCTGCTGCCTTCCTTGTGCTGTCCTCTCATTGATGCTGTGCCTGTCTGTCCCCTTTGTCCTGACAATGTGCCCCTGCTTGTCTTGGGTGACTTGTTTAGCCTCAGATTTAACTTCACCTGATATGAATGTCATGAGCTCTATTCTGGCCTTTACCTGCTGTCCTTGCTCACACTTCTATATTGTATGTATGTATGTATGTATGTATGTATGTATGTATGTATGTATGTATGTATGTATTTGAGAGAGTGAAAGAGGCAGAGAGAGAGAATGGGCGCACCAGGGCCTCCAGCCACTGCAAACAAACTCCAGATGCGTGTACCACTTTGTGCATCTGGCTTACATAGGTCCCTGAGAATCAAACCAGTATTCTTTGGCTTTGCAGGCAAACATCTTAAGCACTAAGCCATCTCTCTAGCCCCCTTGTTCATACTTTTAAATCTCCTGAGAAACTTTGTTTAGTATATTATTTAGTTTTCAACCAAAATTCAGGTTTTACCTTTTTTTTTTTTTTTAGGTAGGGTCTAACTCCAGCCCAGGCTGATCTGGAACTCATAGCAATCCTCCTACCTCAGCCTCCTGAGGGCTGGGATTAAAGGCATGTTCCACCATGCCTAGCTAGGTTTTACTTTATTAGTTAGTTAGTTAGTTAGTTAATTAGTTTTTTTGAGGTAGGGTCTCACCCTAGCCCAGGCTGACCTGGAATTCACTATGTAGTCTCAGGATGACCTCAAACTCACAGCAATCCTCCTACCTCAGCCTCCTGAGGGCTGGGATTAAAGGCATGCACCACTATGCCTAGCCAGGTTTTACTTTGATATTATTATTTTTTAATATTTTTATTTATTTGTTTGACAGAGAAAGGGGAAGAGAGAGAGAGAGAGAACGGGCACACCAGAGCCTCCAGCCACTGCAAACAAACTCCAGACGCCTGTGCCCCTTGTGCATCTGGATAATGTGGGTTCTGGGGAATTGAACCTGGGTCCTTTGGCTTTGCAGGCAAACACCTTAACCGTTAAGCCATCCCTCCAGTCCCTTGGTATGTGAAGTTACACCCTGCAAGTAGTGCTTAATTCTCCCAGCACACATAGTGCCCAAGTTAATGCTACAGGGAAGCTCACCTGAGTCTCAGTGCCCACTGTTACTTTGGAAACCAGTTATCTCGTCTCTTAACCCCTTCAGGGGTCAACCTGCTATAACATGGTCCAGGGTTCCCACCACAAATCACATTGTTAACATAAACTACCAAGCATCGTCTTAGCCCCCATGTACAAGAGAATGTCTTATGATGTCTCATGATGTTGCAAGGGTTCACAAGGTTAAGGGCAAGTTCTTTTTTGAAATGTGCAGGGCTTAGTCATCTTAGACCTGCTGGGCTAACCCTATAGTGTACAAAAGCATACATGAAAGTAGAAAGATGTCAGGAGGCTCATGTGCAGGATGCCCTGCCAACAATCCTCAAAGCTCCAGGAAAAGTCTATGAAAATGTCTTGGAACACTTTCTGTATATGAGGGTTTCATGGAAATCTATGAGCAGGTAGGAAGAGAAGTGAAAACAGAAGTCAAAGGAAGCAAGGCACATACCAGGTGGACAGGCTGCATTTGGATGATAACATTAGGGGACAAGACTTCAGAGTGGAGGGGCCATTCTGATGGGGACAAGAAGCCAGCATTTGTTTTAAGGTATCATTTCACTACCTTCCCTGAATGGTTCACTGTTGTAGTAGTTTGAACAGATGGCTCCCAATTGACTAAGGAGTTTATTAAAAGCTTGTAATTTAGATCTCTTGCCACTTGGCTAGAGGAAGTGTCACTATGGGCAGGTCCCAGGGTCTAGCCCTAAGGTGTGGAGGTGGATTTGGAATTCTAGTTTAAAGATATGCAAAGTGCTTAAGCTTCACCTGGAGTTCCTGAAGTGTGCTCGCTTGCTTTTTGGTGGTGGGTTTTATTTATTTTTCTCTGCTTGAACCTGTGGAAGTGGGCCAGCTTCTTTTGCCATTATGGAACTTCCCCCTCTTCCTCCCATAAACTGTCTGGTCTGGAGGTTCATCCCAGAGCCCTGAAGCTACCTGCCACAACAGTCATAATACTTTTTCTGTTTTTTTGTTCATTTGTTTTTCAAAGTAGGGTTTTGCTATAGCACAGGCTGACTTGTAACTCACTCTGTAGTCCTAGGGTGTCCTCAAACTCACAGTGATCCTCCTATCTCTGCCTCCTGAGTGTTGGGATTGAAAGTATGCATACTACTATTTTTGTTTGCCTTTGTTTGTTTTTGTTTTTCGAGGTAGGGTCTCACTCTAGCTCAGGCTGACCTGGAATTCACTCTGTAGTCTCAGGATGGCCTCGAACTCACGGCAATCCTCCTACCTCTGCCTCCCGAGTGCTGGGATTAAAGGCGTGCGCCACCACACCTGTCTTTGGAAGTGATATTTTAATGGCTCCTATCCCAACTGAATCCACAGCTCAGAGAGCCATAATTGGGACATCTGTGATCTATTTTTTGCATGTGAATGTGTGTGTTGTGTGCAGGCACGTTTATACATGTTCATGAGTGTGGGTCCAAATGTGTGTGAATGTGTAGAGACCAGAATTCAACATTGAGTATCTTACTTCATCTTTTCTTTTTTTTGCATGTGGGTTTGTGTAGTTCTCACACTGTGGTGTGTGTGTGTATGATATATACACACACCCGTGTGTGTGTGTGCAGTTGCATGCATCCTATACATGTATGGAGGCCAGAGAAGAACATTCACATGTTTCCTTGAGATGGAGTCTCTCACTGATTCCGGAGCTCCCCACAAGGACTGGGTTATAGATACATGTGGCCAGGTGTTTACATGGGTTCTGGGGAATCAAACTCAGATAATCTCATGACCCCTCAGGCCCCCTGCTATCCATTTCTTTTTTGTTTGTTTGTTTTGTTTTTGATTTTGTTTTTCAAAGTAGGGTCTCACTCTAGTTCAGGCTGACTTGGAATTCACTATATAGTCTCAGGGTGGCTTGGAACTCAGGGTGATCCTCCTACCTCTGCCTCCCCAGTGCTGGGATTAAAGGTGTGCACCACCACGTCCACAATCTGCTATCCATTTCCTATGACAGGGTTTCTTGCTCACTGGTTAGACCGGACAAGTTAGCCAGTAAATCCTGGGATCCACCTGTCTCTGCTTCCCCAGAACTGGGATTATCAGGTCACTATGCTCAGCATTTTTATGTGGGTTCTTAGGATCCAAACTCAGGTCCTCGTGCTTGGATAACAAGCACTACCGATGGACCCATCTCCCCAGTCCTGCATGTACATTTTTAAAAAACAAAAAAAGTCCTTGGTGAATCTAACATGTGACATGGGTTGAGAGGCAGAACTCAAAGATGTTTTCATCGCACTCCCCAGTGGTCATGACCACATCTTCCTTTAAAGGATCATTTCCCACCCTCAGCCCTACTGTTATCCTACTTGGATAATTCTTTGTTGGGGGTGTGGGGGTCACACAGGAGATGTGTGATTCTGAAAATCGAATCCAGGTCTTTGAACATGCGAGCCAAGGGCTGTTTCACTGAGCTATACCTCCAGCTCTGTAGGATGTATATTTAGTAATGTACACAGCCCCTACCCATTATAGGCCAAAAGCACCTCTCTTCTAGTTGTGACAATTAAAATGTCTCCTGACATTGCCCATGGTCCCTAGTGGGTCAAAATCTCCTCTTGAGATGACTACCTTTAAAAAAAAAAATTACTGAAGGTACCACTGATAGAAAATTTGCTTACAGAAACAGCTCTTTCCCTATTGCTTCTCTGGAGTCTCTCACTGATTTTCAACCCTGCCATACATTAGTCACTGTGTTTGGCCAGTACATCCATCAAGTCCTTGAGGGTGGAGGGATGGGGCAACTGATGTGATGTGATTAAATTTTAATGAGTAGCCATGCGTGGCTGTACATGAAACATCCCATGTGAATTGGAAACTTGGAGAGTATTCATGAGAAATGTCATACACATGTGCCACCTTATGCATCTGCCTTACGTGGGTCCTGGGGAATGGAACCTGGGTCCTTAGGCTTGGCAGGCAAGCACCTTAACCACTAAGCCATTTCTATACCCAGCTGTATATGTGGGTTATGGGAAGTTGAACTTGGTGGTCTCCGGCCAGAAAGGCCTTCATGCTTAATTGGCAAGTCCTCTTAACCCCTAAGCTATCCCCTCAACCTCCCCTTTATTTGAGGAAGAGTCTCTCTCTCTCTAGCTCAGACTGAGCTGAGACTCTATAGCTCAGGCAGATCTTGAATAGAAAGCAAACTTCCTACCTCAGCCTCTCTAGAGCTGGGATTAGAGGCATGTGCCACTACACAGACAATGATGGCTATCTGGTCATGGGATTCTCATGTATTTCAGTGTTTGTGCTTAGTGAAGGAAATCAGAATTCCTCAGGACAATTGATGAAGCCATCATGACCTGTCCATCTACCTTCTCTTCCTCTCTGTCTTCTGTGACTTTAAGTTAGTCAGTGTCCTGACACTAGCCTCAGGTGGCCTCCCCTGTTATCACCAATGCTGTGCCTTCCCTTTGGAGCTGTGCTCTCCTGTCTCCTTGGCCACCTTAACCAGATGCAGGCTGCTCTTGGGGCAGCTTCTTGTTCCCTAAAAAGAGGTAATAGTCAGTCTTCATTCAGGTCAGCAGTGTCTTTAGGTGGGGCCACACATGGACACTAGATGTCATTGATTACCATGGTGACAAAGCTGCTCCCCTATCATTGAGCTTCAGTCCTGATTAGCAGGGGAATTTTCAGTTTGCTTCAAGTGTGACTTTAACACCTCTCTGCAGCTTGCAAGCCTCCATTTTTAGCTCTTTCGGAAGTTTCCATCACAAACAATATCAGCTAGACTTCAGTGACTTCAAATTGTCTCCAGCATTTTTATTTTTACAGCTTTTTTTTTTTATGGCAAGTGATACTAGCTTCCCGTTTTTCATAGTACCACACAATTTCCTTCAAAACTACAAATAGGAGCCAGAGAGGTGGCTCAGTGGTTAAGACACTTGCCTGCAAAGCCTAAGGACCCTGGTTTGATTCCCCAGTTCCCATGTAAAGCCAGATGCACAAGGTGGAATTTGTTTGCAGTGGCTGGAAGCCCTGGCACACACATTCTCAATCTCTGTCTGCCTCTTTCTCTCACACTCTCTCAAAGAAATAAATAATATTTTTAAAAAACAACAAGAGCCACAGGTTGAGCCATTATGCCCAGAGGCATTCCTTCCCCCCCCCAAAAAAAATAACTAACTGCTGTTCCCACAAGGCATATACCACAACCCATAGGGAATACCTGCAAACCCACTGAGGAGCATCCCCAACAGAATGGGGGCAGGGACAAGGGAAAAGGGGGTACTAACACATGTTGTATCCATATGAAATATGTTGTTAATAATAATAATAATACATATTAAAAATAAGTATTTGACCAATAAAAAGGGCTGGGGAGATGGTTCATGGGATAAAGTGCTTGATTCTCAAGCCCAAATTCCTAAACTGGAAGCCATAGCATGCATCTGTAATCCTAGCATCCTGACTCAGATTTGGATGCAGGGCAGAGACCAGCAGATCTCCCTGATGTTCAAAGTACAGCAATCAACAACTGTGATGCTGGGGTGTGGCAGGGGAAACCCTGCATCAAAGAGGTAGAAAGAACTGACACCTAAAAGTTGTCTTCTGATTTGCACACACAGGCCACTCATGTGTACATGCATGTATGCATACAGGTGTGTACACATGCACATGCACACACACAGTAAAGAAAAAATTAATTTAAAAAAAGCCAGGTGTGCCTTTAATCCCAGAACTCAGAAGGAAGAGGTATGAGGATCATGCACCTTGAGTTCAAGGCCTGCCTGAGAGTACATAATGAATTCCAGGTCAGCCTGGGCTAGAGGAAGACCCTACCTCAAAAATACACACACACACACACACACACACACACACACACACACACACACACACAGCTGGAGACATGGTTTAGCAGTTCAGATGCTTGCCTGCAAAGCTTAAGGACCAGGTTTGATTCCCCAGTACCCACGTAAACCAGATGCACAAGGTTGTGCATGCGTCTGGAGTTCATTTGTAGTGGCCAGAAGCCCTGTTGCACCCATTCTATCTGTCTCTCCTTCTCTCTCAAAAAAATATGTTTTTAAAAGAAAAAAAAAGGCGGGGCTGGAGAGATGGCTTAGCGGTTAAGCGCTTGCCTGTGAAGCCTAAGGACCACGGTTCGAGGCTCGGTTCCCCAGGTCCCACGTTAGCCAGATGGACAAGGGGGCGCACGCGTCTGGAGTTCGTTTGCAGAGGCTGGAAGCCCTGGCGCGCCCATTCTCTCTCACTCCCTCTATCTGTCTTTCTCTCTCTGTCTGTCACTCTCAAATAAATAAATAAAAAAAATTAAAAAAAAAATAAAAGAAAAAAAAAGGAGAAAATAACCTTAGGTAAATGACCACTTGGGTAGATTCACAGGACAAAAGCAAAGAGAAGATACTTCAAAGTTAAATTTGTAAATGGATCAACTATACAATCTCTTCTAATAACAATTCTATAGCTCAAACTGGGGAGATGGCTTAGTGGTTAAAGGCACTTGCTCATAAAACCTAACAGACTACTTTCAATTCCCCAGTATCCACCTAAAGCCAGATACATAAAGTGGTGCATATGTCTGGAGTTCATTTTCAGTGGGAGAAGGTCCTGGCACACCCATACTCACTCTGTCTCTCAAATAAAAATATTTTAATTCTATACCTCTAGGACAAACAGTACACTTTCTAGCCAGGGGTGGTGGCGCACACCTTTAACTCCAGCACTTGGGAGGCAGAGGTAGGAGGACTGCTGTGAATTCGAGGCCACACCCTGAGACTACAAAGTTAATTCCAGGTCAGCCTGGGCCAGAGTGAGACCCTACCTCAAAAAAAAAAAATAATAATAATAATAATAAGCTTTTTTTCCCTGAAAAAAAATATTCAAGGCTGGGGATGTAGATCAGTTAGTGGGGTGCATACGCAAAGCCCTGAGCTCACACTTCTTCACTACATAAACAAGGTATGGTGGTGGATCAGAAAGTTCAAGGTACTTAGTGAGTTATGCTACTTAGTGAGTTCAGGGCCAACCTGGGCTCCATGAGATGTTTTCCCAAAAAAAATTATTATTTTAGTTTTTACAGGATTCCCCAGCAGTTTTTTTTTTTTTTTTAGATTTTTACTTATTTATTGAGAGTAACAGAGAGAGAAAGAGGCAGATAGAGAAAGAGCCACTGCAAACGAACTCCAGAAGCGTGTGCCCCCTTGTGCATCTGGCTAACGTGGGTCCTGGGGAATTGAGCCTTGAACTGGGGTCCTCAGGCTTCACAGGCAAGCACTTAACCACTAAGCCATCTCTCCAGCCCTCCCCAGCAGTTTTATGAAGCATTTCAAATATGTCTTTTCTGTGTTGGGCCCCAGTACCTACAAAAGTGCTGCCAAATTCAGACACTGTGGTGTCAGCCTTAGGAGAGGGCTGATCTGCGAATGACTCATACTCCCGTCCTGTGAAGAGTGTTGTTCCCATCTCGCCAGCAGGAGGATGGAGAGGCGGCAGAGTGGAAGGAGGAATAGTAGCAGGCCTAGCAGTAGTAACAGTTGGGGCGGGAGTGGCAAAACTGTTCATGCTAGCAGTAGTAGCAACCACCTATTGAGTGCCTAAAGGGGACCTGGGACTGGACTTCACTCGACAGGCATCCATACATGCATTTAGTTCTCATCAAAGCCCTGAGACTGCTAGCTGCTCTTAGTGCTCAAAGTTTGCAGGTGAGACCGTTGAGGCATGAGGGAACCAGAAATGTTGCCCAGGAGGGAGCTTGCAGAGCCAGCTGGGACACTAAGGTAGGCCAGACTCCCAGGTTCAGAATCTTCCTGACCAGATAAACCCTTCCCCATAAGGGTCCCCAGAGTTCACTGCTTTGTACCTTTTAAAGGCGATTAGAATGCTGCTCCAAGAACTACTGTGTAATGTACGGGAATTCTGAAGCTGCTTGAATATTTAAATTACATTTTAGCCGTGTAAAAATCTGCTTCTTTTCTATCTTCATTCCCCTAAAATTTAATAGAATATCCAAGAACTCTCCCATCTCCGCTGTATCTCCACACACCCCTCCAGCCCCATTGGTGCCATCACCAGCCTCTTGCACCGAAGAAATGAAATTCAGATGGAAAAGTACTAGCCCAAGCTTGACCGGGCTTCTCTAATAAAGACACTGTGCATCACGCATCAGCTGCTGCAGTTGCTATGGTGACAGCCACAATTTCTCCCAGACAGCTTGGGTCTGCAGGGAGGGTGGACCCTAGGGGAACAAGTGGGTTTCTCCAACCCGTCAGTTCCTCTCACCTTTCCTGTTTCTCTCACCTCCCCCATTCCTACCAGCCCCACACCTCCTTGATGTGCTAACAGGGGCACTGGCACCCCCAGGCCATTGTAATTAGCATCTGGCTGGGAGCCCAGGGTTCTGGCAGCACATTCCTCACTTTCCTAGCCAGCCAATCTCCTTTCCTCAGCATCCATTCCAACAACACTGCAGCAGCTGTGCACCCACGGCCTCAGCACCAAGGTCAGTGCCAGCGCCAACAATGACGAAGCACTCCCTCTCTCCCCAGGTGGACATGACTGACGTTGGCTAAAGCCTCATTGTTACATGAGCCTTTTGGAGTTACAAACCCAGGATTCTGGAAAAAGAAGCTGCCTTAAGAAGATGGAGAAAGCTAAACTCTAGTTCTTGGAGGGGTTGAGTTTATTTGGAGGCTGGGGAGATGGCTCAGTGGTTAAAGGTGCTTACTCTGAAAGCCTGTGGACCTAAGTTCAGACCCCCGCTCTCATTTAAAAGGCAGATGCAAAGTGGTGCATATATCTATAATCCCAATATACCTACGGCAATGGGAGAAAGAGCCAGGAGAATCCGAAAGCTCATGAGCCAGCTGGTCTGCCCTTTCCAGCAGTAAACGATAAGAGAGAACCTGGGGCTGGAGAGGTGGCTTATCAGTTAAGATGCTTGCCTGCAAAGCCTAAGAACTCATGTTTGAATCTCCAAGTCACATGTAAGTCAGATGCAGTGATACAAGCACGTAATGTCGCACATGCACACAAGAGGGCGCATGTGACTGGAATTCATTTTCAGCAGCTGAAGGCCCTGGCACACCCATTCTCTCTTCTCTCTCTCTGCCCCTCTCTCTCTCAGATAAATAATAAAATAAAATAAAAGAGATAACCTGTTTCAAACAAGGTGGAAGGACCAGCCCCTCCCCCCAGGTTGTCATTTGGCCTCCATACACACACTAAGGCACACTTGCACCCATACACACACATCATGCCCTCAGATACACACACATATATGCACACACAGCAGTAATTTTTAATGTACCCATACACAAAATAATGCACTCATGTACACACATATACACACATACATATGTATAGAAAGAGGAGAGGGGAGAGAGAGATATACAATAGTAATTTTAAAATTTTAATTTGGCTGAAGAGTTCATTAATTAAGGTCTCCAAAACAAGAACAAGGGCTGGAGAGGTGGCTAGATGGGTAAAAGTACTTGCTTAGAACAGGGCATGGTGGCTCATGCTTTTAACCCCAGCACTTGGGAAGCAGAGGTAGGAAGATGGCTGTGAGTTCAAGGCCAGCCTGAAACTACAGAGTGAGTATCAGGTCAGCCTGAGCTAGAGTGGGACCCTATCTCAAAAACAAGAGCCAAAAACTAAATAAATAAATAAAAGTGCTTGCTTGTAAAACCTGACTATCTGGGTTCAACTCTCCAGTGCCCATGTAAAGCCACTAAATGGTACGTGTGTCTCAAGTCTGTTTGCAGTGGCAGGAGGCCTTTTTGTGTCCATATTCATTCTCTTTGCATTCCCCCCTCCAAATCTTGTATGAATAAATAAAAGGGAGAGAATAGGGCTGGAGGGATGGCTTAGCTAAGGCAGCCTAAGGATCCAGGTTCAACTCCCCAGGACCCATGTAAGCCAGATGCACACAAGATGGTACATGTGTCTTGAGCTCATTTGCAGTGGCTAGATGCTCTGGCATGCCCATTCTCTCTCTATCTGCTTCTTTCTCTCTTTGTCTCTCTCTCAAATAAGTAAAAATAAAAATAATTAAAAATATTTAAAAAAAAAAGAAAAGAAAAGAACAGAGCCTGGCATGGTAGTACTCATCTTTAATGCCAGCATTCAAGCTGCAGAGGTAGTAGGATTGCCATGAGTTTGAGGCCACCCCGAGATGACAGTAAATTTCAGGTCAGCCTGGGCTAGAGTGAAACCCTACCTTGGAAACAAAACAAACAAACAAACAAAAAAGGACAGAGCAACACAGGTGTAAGACATCCCAGACAAGGAAGAAAGAATGAAAACGTGTGCTTGTGAATGCATCATGGAGCTTGGGGGAACTGAAAGGATGGTGATAGTGGTCACAGGAGAGCTGGTCCTAATCACAATAATGGCGTCACTTATAATGTTCACCATGCTGGCACTTGGCACTTTGTGAGCATCTTCCATGACATCCTCATGCTGACTGAATGTTGTGGGTGGGGAGGCTGCCACATGAATTTCACAGAAGGGACTATACGATCTGGAAAAGTTAAGTGTCACAGACTAAGGAAACAACCACACAAACCAAAAATGTGGTACACTGTACAAGATGACTGACTGACTTGGAATTTTTAAAATATCAGTGTCTTCTATAATTGGGTACATAAAAACCAAATACAGGGCTAGAGAGATGGCTTAGTGGTTAAGGTGCTTGCCAGAAAAGCCAAAGGACCCAGGTTCAGTTCCCCAGGACTCTTGTAAGCCAAATGCACAAAGTGGTGCATACATCTGGAGTTCATTTGCAGAGGCTGGAGGCCCTGCACACCTATTCTCTATCTGCTTCTTATATAAATAAACAAATGTAACAGCTGAGTGTGGTGGCACAAACCTTTAATCCTAGCACTCAGGAGGCAGAGGTGGAAGGATCGCCATGAGTTCGAGGCCTGAGACTACATAGTGAATTCCAGGTCAGCCTGGGCTAGAGTGAGACCCTACCTCGAAAAACCAATAAAAAGTTAAAATATATATATATGGAAAACAAGAAAAGCAAAATGGCACAGGAGAAAGCTGTATGAGTGTAACAACAGAATAACTTGGGAAATGCTGAGGAAAGAAATACTAAAAGAAAATGGTCATGGAGCTTCAGGGTATAATATGGTCAGGCAGAAATGTCAGTGATTCAAAAGCCAAAATGAAGGAGGTAACACAGCAGTGATTAATGTCAGCACATCATACTTGGGATAACCATAAGTCATTTAGTCAACAATCTGATTGGAACAGATGATTGAAGGTACGCCCCAGTAGTAAAGTCTAAAGATTATAAATTAGGTTTTAAAAAATATTTGTTTGACAGAAAGAGAATGGACATACCAGGGCCTACTACAAATGAACTCCAGACACGTGTGCCACTTTACATGGGTACTGGGGGATTGAACCCAGGCTGTCAGGCTTTGCAAGCAAGATCTTTAACTGCTGAGTTAGAATAGAACTATTGAGCTCCTAAATGCAAGTTAATCTCTAGACATTCATTAGTAAAATGAAAAAAAAAAAAAAAAAAGGAATGGGATTGTTAAAAAAACAGCTATTTAGATGTGATTATTTGAAAGACAAAGATAAAAATACTGCTGAGCATGGTGGAACATGTTTGTAATCCTAGTATTCAGGAAGCTAAAGTAGGGGGATTGAAAATGTGAAGTTACACTGTAAGGCCTATTTCAAAACAAGAACTGGAGAGATGACCTAGTGGTTAAGGTGTTTGCCTATGAAGCCTAAGAACCCTGGTTCAATTCCCCAGGACCCAAGTAAGCCAGATACACAAGCAGGTACGTGCATCTGGAGTTTGTTTGCAGTGGCTGGAGGCCCTGGCATGCCCACTTTCTCTCACTCTTTCTTTCTCTCAAATAAATAAATGAAATTTTTTAAATGAGAAACATACAAAATAAAGGAGGAGGAGGGGAAGAGGAAGAAGGGAGGGAGGAAGAGAAAAGACAATAGCAAATTACTCCAAAAATTTCACAGTACTGAATATTATTGAATTTATTCATGGGCGGGGGGTCTTGCCACTGCAGACAAACACTAGACATGCCATTTTTGGGGTCTGGTTTAGGTGCCCAGGGTAGTAGAGGCTGTCAGGCTTTGAAAGTGCCTTTAATGGCTGAACCATCTTTCCAACCTCCCCTTTTGTTTTTGAGACAGGGTCTCAGGAAACCCAGGCTGGTCTTCAACACAACCTGTAGCTGTTAATGACCTTGAACTTCTGACCTTCCTGGATATGATATGGGAATTGAGAGCATTGGAGCCTTTCTTGACTCTTGGGTGGGCAATGACTTGGGAGCCAGTGTGTTATATCCTCATGGTCACACAAGGCTTCCACTGAATTAGTGGCCTGTCGGTTCTTGTCATGAATTTTGACAAATGAAACCCACAGACCAGAGGATAAGGATTTTAGTATAGAGCTTAAGAGAGGGAAGAAGACAGGGTTCTTACCCATATAGGAGATATGAGTAAGGTTCTGGAAATGGGATAGCCCCCACTAGAGACCTAGATTAGGGTTTTTATGGAAGTTTACTGTATGGGATTAAACAAATTAATCCAGCCTTGACTCTAGGTATGTCAGGATTTTAGAAAGGGAGTGAACTCATGTCTTAATTTTCTAGGAAAGAAAGAAATAAAGGGAAAGCAGATTCTCCCTTGTTTCTGGCTTCTAGTGGGGGTTGTAAAGACTCCTTTAGGGGGAAGGAGATAGGGTGATCCAGATTCTCTCCCTACAGGTACAAGGACATCCTTACTTTTACTTTGGGGGCCCTGTCACCCCTAAACTGTCTCATCTCCACCCTCTGGAGTGCTAGGATTACAGGCTTGCACCATCACGCCAGGTTGACGTGCTGGGATGCTTCATGCATGAGAAGCCGGTTCTCTGAGCCACATCCTTGGCCCCAAAAAATGTTTTTGGTTTATGTCTGTGGGAGGGGAAGCCAGCCTGTGCTCCACCTTCTTTGAGACAGGGTCTCTTCCAGTACAAACCTATGCCAGATCAAGCTGGTTCAGGAGCTTCAGATTCCTCAGGCTCTGCCTCCCATTATCAAAGACACCCAGATCACAAAAGCTAGGGAATCAAACCCAAACGAGTGCCTTTAACTGCTAAGCCATCTCCACTGGATACTTCCTTTTTTTTTTAAGGAAGGTAATCTCTCTTTAAAAAAAAATATTTTATTTTATTTTTATTTTTGAGAGAGAGAGAATGGGCACTTCAGGGCCTCCAGTCCCTGCAAATGAACTTCCAGACGCATGTGCCACCTCATTCAACTGGCTTATGTGGGTCATGGGGAATTGAACCTGGGTCCTTTGGCTTTGCACGCAAGTGCCTTAACAGCTAAGCCATCTCTCCAGCCCAATACTTATTTTCTAAATGTCTGCTTGCCATTCCACATCTATTGTTTGTAAATTTTCACTTAAATTTTTATTTATTTATTTGAGAGTGACAAAATGGGGCAGATAGAGAGAGAGATAGCATGGGCATGCCAGGGCCTTCGTCCACTGCAAACTCCAGATGCATGTGCCACCTTGTGCATCTAGCTGACATGGGTAATGGAGAATTGAATCTGTGTTCTTGGCTTTGCAGGCAAGCACCTTAAATGCTAAGCCATCTCTTTAGCCCAGTGTCTACTTTTTACTCCAACCTATGGCTCAAACATAAAACAGTGAAACTAGGCACAAGGCAGCAGTTCCATGGTAGAGCACATGCTTAGCATGTCAAGCCCTGAGCTGGATTTCTCAGCACCAAAGAGCAAAGTAAATGAATAAATATAGTATTAAATGCTTCATGTGACGTATATGTGGCGAACTGCACCTTGCCAGGGTGGCATCTATAATCTGGCATTAGCTAGAAGGGGACTTTGGCAAGTAATAAAGCCTATGTTTTACTTAGAAATGGGGCATCCCTTCCTCTCTGCTGCAGCAAAATTGTGCATAAAGGCAGATACATTCTTTTAAAAAATGTTTTATTAAGAAAGAGAGACATCTGGGTGTGGTGGTGCACGCCTTTAAGCCCAGCACTTGGGAGGCAGAGGCAGGAGGATCGCCGTGAGTTTGAGGCCACCCTGAGACTCCATAGCAAATTCCAGGTCAGCCTGGGCTAGTGTGAGACCTAACTCGAAAAACCAAAAAAAAAAAAAAGAGAGAGAGAGAGAGAGAGAGAGAGAGAGGCAGATATAAGAGAGACAGAATGGGCACAACAGGGTCTCTAGCCATTGCAAATGAACTTGATGCATGCACTACCTGTGCATCTGGCTGTCTGTGGGTACTGGGAAATCGAACCTGGATCCTTTGGCTTTGCATGCATATGCCTTAACTGACAAGCCATCTTTCCAGCCCTAAAGGCAGATACATTCTTCAAGGTATTGACAAAAGGCGAGACTCTTTTGAAGCATTATTAAAGCGTCACCTCTCCCCCACCCCTGCACATATAACCACCAGGGTCTAAATTTGCACAATCATGTGAGACAATTTTTTCATATGGGAAAGATTATGGAAAGGTAGCTAGAGTAACCCAAATTCTCCAACCAGCAGTACCCATTTCATACAGCTCTCTGATTCCCCAGGAGAAAAAGAAATTTAAGAAGTATAAGGTCTGTGATGGACAGAGAAGACATATTAGAACTGCCAGAGACTTATGAAAAAAATATTTTCCATGAAAAAAAAAAGAATAAAAGCCATGATTCTTCCTTCAATAGCAAATGCCTGAACTTCCTGAGATTTCGGATTGCTAAAGGAGACAGATGCAGTTCAGCTAAAAGAAGAGTCATATTAGATTCGGGGCTTTGAGTCCCCGCAGGGATCTGGGGATTCACATTGCTTTGCACTTGGGTGATCTGTGCTTCACTGTCCCCTGGAGGTTGTGTGACTTCCCTGTCACAGAGTAGAGGGACAGCCACCTCAACTTTTCTTGCTGCTTTCTCTACTTCATCTTGTCTAGCATTACTGTGGGTTAGGACTGAATGCAAGAGGAAGGGCTGGCAGCTTCCCAGGCACTAGACAGCTTCCTGGATGACATTTCATGCAGATATGACTGCCGTCCATGTATGTGTCAGTAGGATGTAAACAGTCATGGAAAACTCTCCTTCCTTGCCTCTCAACCACTCGGCTGTCTTCCCTTCCCACTCCCCATCCCCAAAGTTTTTCTCATCAGACAGCCAATGACCTCCTTTTTGTACCAAAAAGACATCCTGATTTCTTAACTACATTCAACTTTCTTATTCTTTTTTCTTCTAAGTCTCTTTGGCAGAATCCATGACATCCTCTTGCATTCCTTTGTCTTCTCTTGCTTTTATCTCTGTACTTTCTCTTTTCTTTTCCCCACTCCTTAGAAGTTTCGATTTCTATAGGGTTCAAAAAAGCTTTCTTTTCTCTTTGCCTCACATGGGCCGGCTTTAAATATTATCAACTTGCCACTGACTTCCTGCTGAGATGAGCTTCACTTCTGAGACCCTCCATTAACGTCTCATTAACTCCTGAAGAACACCTTTCTCTTTGGTCCTATGAAACAAACCCAGAGCCTCTCACATGACATACAAGCATTATATCCTCAGTCCCTACCCCGTCTTCTTCTTTTTTTTCTTTTAAGAAAACTCTGTAAATTGCTGGTTTGAACTCACTCTGTGGCCCAGGTGGTCTTAAATTTAGTGTGGTCCTCAGCCTCCTGAGGAGCTGGGATTACATACCCATGCTACCAGGCTTGGATACATTCCTATGTTCAATATGTCAGACACTAGGCTTGTTAACCCTTCACTAAATCTTATTTATTTATTTGCAAAAAAAAACAGAGACAGAGAGAATGGGCCAGGGCTTTGTGCATCTGACTTTATATGGGTACTGGGGAATTGAACCCTGGTCATTAGTCTTTGTAGGCAAGCTCCTTAACCACTTCACAATCTCTCCAGCCCCTTCACTAAATCATTTCCCCCTGCAGTTTTCTATCAGAGAGAGGCACCAGAGCCTACCAGCTACCCAGCCATGAATTGGGAGTTGACCTTCAACTCCTCACCCACCAGCATCCAATCAGTCATAAGCTGTGATGAGTCTTACCTGTAAAACACCTCCTGAGCTGCATGGCTACCATCTTGTTTCTTATGCTCTTCAGCTTTCAGGTGGCCTCTCTTGTCTCTGCAGTACCATTAATGCCAAGAGTGCTTGAGAATTTTTTCCATCCAATTCACCATTTTCTTAATACCTAGAAACTGAGCCAGGGAACAAAGCAGGTCTTGGTGCATGTTTGTTGGCCTCATGAATAACCCATCGATCAGCTCCTGCTCTAACTGTTGGTGTCTCTTCCACTGTCTCACTTTGTATCTGTTGATCACATGGTTGCATGCTTATCATTCTGTGGTGGGTATCCTTCAGGATTACCCACCCCCAGCGACTCATGGCTTCTGCTATCCATGTCCTTACAGAATATACACACCCTCTAATGTGAGCTGGATTCAGTGAAATAATTTCTCATAAACAGATTATGTAAAACTGGTGAGAGGTCCTGTCCATATTTGATGATAAGATGACTCCCACTTCCATCTGGGGTGTCCTCTCTTGCTTGCTGTCACTGAGGGAGGTCAACTCCTGTGTTGTGAGCTATCACCTGGAAGGGCCCACATGGCAAGGAACAGAGGAGGTACCTCCATCCAACAGCTTTGCCAGTGACCACGTGTGAATTTAGAGGGGACTGTCCCTGACTTGCACTACCAGATGAGACCACAGGCCTGAACTACACCTTGATTGCAGCCTTGGAGATCCTAAGAGCAAATATGTGTTTGTTGTAGTGTGCTAAGTTCCAGCATCGATTGTATGTAGAAGTGGATCCCTAACAGGTCACCATAGTGTGGCATATCCACACTATGAAATACTTAGAGGAGCTGCAGAGGTACCAGGTTGCTCCACCAACAGTAATGCAGGGAACTCTTCATGACATTGGAGGGGACTTTTTCTTTGGTGCTGGGGTCAGAATCCAGAACTTCCCACCATGGTAAGTGCACACTATGCTGTTCCACTACTCCCCTCATCTCTTAAAGATATCGGATTTTTGTGTGTTTGTTTTTGGTTTTTCTAGGTAAGGTCTCATTGTAGCCCAGGCTGACCAGGAATTCACTATATAATCTCAGAGTAGCCTCGAACTCATGGTAATCTGCCTACCTCTGTCTCCCAAGCACTGGGATTAAAGGTGTGCGCCACCATGCTCAGCTTAAGACATTGGATATTATAAAGCAAAGTATAAAACAATACTTACTGTAGGCTATCATTTATTTCAACTTAAATAATGTTCTTGCCACAATATATTTTCTAGATATAGATATATGTAAATTAATGTAAATAAGTCTGGGATGAGCATACTAACTAGTAGCTATGATTTCCTTAGAATGATTAATGAGGACATAAACATATAAACTTTCTGTACAAGGTTTGAAACTTTCGCACAATCTATTTGTGTATAACTTTGGAAGTTAAAAGATCACTTTTTTGTTGGTTTTTCAAGGTAGAGTTTCACCGTAGCCCAGGATGACCTAGAATTCACTATGTAGTCTAGGCTGGTCTTGAAATCATGACAATCCTCCTACCTCTGCCTCCCCATTGCTGCGATTAAGGCATGTGCCACCACACCTGACTCAAGATAGCTATTTTCAAAATATTTTTATTGCTGGACATGGAGGTACACGCCTTTAATCCCAGCACTTGGGAGGCAGAGGTAGGAGGATCACCTTGAGTTCGAGGCCACCCTGAGACTACTACATAGTGAATTCCAGATCAGCCTGGGCTAGAGTGAGACCCTATCTCAAAAAAACTAACTAACTAAATAAATAAATAAATAAAATGTTTTTATTTATATGAATGAGAGAGTGGATCCCCATGTCAGGGCCTCCTGACACTGCAACTGAATGAACTCAAGATGCATGAATCACTTGGCTTTACATGGGTCCTGGAGAATCAAACTGGGGCCAGCAGGCTTCGCAAGCAAGCTCCTTTAGCCACTGAGCCATCTCCCCAAGATATGTTACTTTAGTAGAAAGGATCAGGCATTGGTTTTTAATTGTTCAAAATGGAAATATCTTTTTTTTTTCTTTTTTTAGTTTTTTGAAGCTGGGGCTAGCGATCCTCTTACCTCTGCCTCTCAAATGCTGGGATTAAAGGCACACTACCATACCTGGCATTGGAAATATCTTTTTAGAAGTATTTTAGTTTTTCAGGATTTTCTAGAATTGTATAATGCACAAATACTACAAAAATATTTCAGAAAACATGATCCTTTTTTAGTTTCTTTCTTTTTCTCTCTGCCTTTTTTTTTTTTTAAGGTAGGGTCTCACTGTAGCTCAGGCTGGCCTGGAATTCACTATGTACTCTCAGGGTGCGAGGTATGATGTCACACACCTTTAATCCCAGCACTAGGGAGGCTGAGGTAGGAGGATCACAGTGAGTTATAGGCTAGCCTGAGACTACTTCCAGGTCAGCCTGGTTTAGAGCAAACCCTACCTAAAGCTGAGAGATGGCTCAGCAGCTAAGGAGCTTGTCTGCAATGCCTAATGGCCCAGGTTCAATTCCCCAGTATCCAAGTAAACATGCATAAAGTGGTACATGTATCTGCAGTTCATTTGCAATGGCTATAAGCCCAGGTTTGTTCTCTTTCTCCCTCTCCTTGTAAATAAATGCGCTTTTTTTAAAGTAAGAAGGAAAGAAAGTCTGGGATAGGCCCCTTTCCACAACAAATCACTATTAAAATTTGTTTTAAAGCCAGGTGCACACCTTTAATCCCAGCACTTGGGAGGCAGAAGTAGGAAGATCACCATGAGTACAAGGCCACCCTGAGACTACATAGTGAATTCCAGGTCAGCCTGGACTTGAGTGAGACCCTACCTTGGGGAAAAAAAAGTTGTTTTATTTTCTTGCATCTTTTTCTAAATCTAGCAGGTAGAAATGTGATTCCTTGGGGCTAGAAATGTAATTCAGAAGTAGCTCAGTGATGGAGTGTCTGCATAGCAGACTCAAGACCCTAACACCAGAAAGAAAGAAAACTCTATTTTACTCACTGTTCTAGAACCTTCTTTTTGGGGTTTTGTTTTATTGTTGTTTTCCTACTAATGAAATGGGGCATCTTCATCTTTTTACATATATATGGAAAAACCAAATTTATTCTCTATTCCCCCTCCCCATGCACACACTTATTTTGGGGACTAGGTCTGTCACTGAGTAGGTTTAAGCTTGCCTGGTGCTCTCTATAGCTCAGGATGGCCCCAAACTTGTGATCCTCCTACCTCAGCCTCTCAAATGCTGGGATTATAGGCATGAACACCATACCCATATCTGAATTTATTGTTTTTATTTTGCATACTTTCATGTTGTTCCATTTTATGCATAGGTTATATTAGTCCAGCTGTAATATGTCAAGCCCATGAGAGTAAAACTTCATTAGATTTGTTCCCTTCCTTATCTTTAGTACTCACAGAACTTACTGGGCACTGAAAAAGTAGCTGTGGAGTGATGCTGGTGTAGCTCAGTGGCAGAGCACTTGCTCATGGATATGAGGATTTGGTCCTCAGCACTACAATACAAGAATGCTGTCCATGCAGTTAGTTTAAGTAGTCAACTACTGTTAATGTAGCTGTTTGATGCCAGCACAGTAGCTACTGTTTTCCAGGCTAACATGATTACTTCCTTGAGAGGAATTCCTAAAGATTAAACTTACTGGGTCAGAAGGGATGCATATTTAAAATTTTTTAAATATGTTGCCAAATTCCTCTGCATTTAGCTTATATGATATTGCATTACTACCCACCGGTATATAAAAGTATTTAGGCCCCTCTGCCTTAGGCACTGTGTGGTGACATGAATTTTAAGGGAATGCTCAACTATAAATGCGGTGGAGGGGAGCTGAAATGCAGCTGTTCTGGAAGCTGAGCAGAACTCATGGAGTCTCCGAGCTATGCCTGGGAAATTAATTTAAATTAAGAGAGTCTCACTCAGGATCCCAGCAGGAAAGAGAAGGCATGCTCTAATTAGGCCATTTAAGGAGCACTTAATAGAAGGACTTTTTCCAAAGGGAGGCCAGATTGACAGAAACCCACAAGGATTCAAGGGACTCATTACAGCGGGCTCTGTCAGCATCCATAAACTGGAGGGGCCAAGCAGAGCAGTGGCCTCTGTAACCAAGAGACAGAAGCACAGACTAAAGTATAGAGGGCCACCAAGGAAGCAACAGTAGCCTTAAGGCAGCCAGTACTCAGGGTCACCAGAAAAAAACAACAAAAAAGTTGGAAAACACCCAAATTCTCCTCCTTCCTTCCAGTCTCCTCCAGGACTCCCCACTGGTCAAAACCAATGGAAAGCCATAGGCCAAAGGAGCCCTTTGAACACAGCTCTCTTGGGCTGGAGAAATGGCTCAGCGGTTAAGGCACTTGCCTGAACACACCTCTCTGCTTCCCAAGACACAGGGCTTGCAGTATCTGCTAAGCATTCAATAGATGCACCATTGAATTTACCCTTCATGACAATCCCTCAAGCTAGTTGCTTACATGCCAATGGGACACGATGGCTCAGGGACATAAATGAGTTTGCCTGAGGTCACATGACTAGTTTTAGAGGCTCCAAAGCCTTTTGCTTTTAAGTGCTATGGGGCCTGGGTCCACACACAAATGATCCTATGTAACTAGACAAGCACTTCATACAACACTGAAATTTCCCAACACAGTCCCCAAGGCAAGAAACAGACGTACGCATAGTTTATGCCCAGGGAGGTGGAAGCTCAGGTGAGGCAGCTTCAGCATCAGCAACGTCAGGCATCCTGTGGAGAAGAGAAGAGACGGTGCTGGAAGCGAACTGGAGGTCCTAGTTCATGTGCACTGCCTCCATCACCTCCTATCTAGGGCAAGGCCTTTATATCTCTGTATTGTTTCTTCTCCTGTCAAGCAACAATCATCACTGTTCTTATCTCAGGTTGGTTATGAGATAAAGCATCAGTTGTTTTTATATTGCTGTGCTGAGGGAGGAGAATTTCCTATTGGCTCAAATTTTCTGAGGGTTTCAGTCCATCACAGCAGGGAAAACATGTTAGACTTGTTTCTGCTCATGGCAGCAGGAACCTGTGGCAGAGGCTGCTCACGTCATGACAGACCAACAGCTGGCAGCAAGACAGAAGTGGTCAGAAAGAATATTCTCAAAGACCTGCTCCTTCTCCCCACCCCCCAGTGAACTACTTCCAGGTCAGCCCTGCCCCCTCTAGGTCCCAGAACCTCCCAAAATAGCACCACCATCTGGTGACCAAGCACCCAAAATGTGAGCCTATAAGGACACTTCAGACTCAAACCATCACAAATGCACAGTGTGTAGTGAGCCCTGGTAAATGTAACACTGACACCAACTCACAAAGACTACTATTCACTGGCTGCTCTTCCCCTTCAAAGGTTTCGTGTGTAATTGCTCAGACTCAGGACCCCAATATTTTCAACTGTGTGAACCATGCATTCCTATTGTACCTACTCTAGTCTGCCACCATAGAACAACCTGCAAAAAAGATGGGTTGGCTAAGTATCAATAAAACTATTTATGGACAACAAAACTGAAATTTCACATCATTTTTCAATAGCATAACACAGTATTCATGGGCTGGAGAAATAGCTTAGTAGTTATGGTGCTTGTCTACAAAGCCTAAGGATCCAGATTCAATTCCCCAGGACCCACATAAGCCAGATGCACAAGGTGGCACATGCATCTGGAGTTCTTTTGCAGTGGCTGGAAGCCCTGGCATGCCCATTCTCTCTCTTCTTCTCTCTCTCTCTCTCTCTCTCTCTCTCGCTCTTGCTCTCGCTCTGTCTCCTCTCTCTCAAATAAATAAATAAAAATAAAGTATTTTAAAAATCATGCTTCTTGGGCTGGAGAGATGGCTTAGCAGTTAAGCGCTTGCCTGTGAAGCCTAAGGACCTCAGTTCGAGGCTCGATTCCCCAGGACCCACGTAAGCCAGATGCACAAGGGGCACATGAATCTGGAGT
Source organism: Jaculus jaculus (assembly GCF_020740685.1). Taxonomy (NCBI): domain Eukaryota; kingdom Metazoa; phylum Chordata; class Mammalia; order Rodentia; family Dipodidae; genus Jaculus; species Jaculus jaculus. The sequence continues at coordinate 56,270,344 of NC_059113.1, read as the reverse complement.
TCATTTGTAGTGCCTGGAGGGCCTGGCATGCCCATTCTCTATCTATCTATCTGCCTCTTTCTCTCTCTGTCAGTCGCTCTCAAATAAATAAATAAATAAATAAATTCATTTTTTAAAAAAGTCATGCTTCTTTAAAAAAAAAAAAAGACCCAGGTTCAATTTCCCAGAACCCACATAAGCCAGATGCACATGGTGCATGCAGTTGGAGTTCTTTTGCAGTGGTACACCCATGGTTTTCCTTCCTCCGTCCTTCCCTCCCTCTCTCTCATAAATAAATAACAATAAATTAAATATATTTATTCATTTATGAGGAGGAACAAAGAGAGAGAAAAAAATATGGGCATGGCAAAGCATCTTGCCATTGCAAGCAAACTCTAATTATGACATTTTCAGGAAAATAGATGGCTTTGGTGATCATCATGTTAAACAAAATAAACCAGCCTCAGAAAGATAGATATCATGTTTTATCTCTTATGTGGAACCTAGGTTTAAAATGTGTGTGTGTTTGTAGGTCACAAAATTGGGAAGAGAACCATAATAAAAGAAGAGATCTTTAGAGAGGTGGGAAATAGAGAGGTAAAGGATGCATGTAATAGGAAATCAGAAGGGACTTGGAGGAAGAAAGGGCACTGGAGAAGGCAAGGGGGATAGGAAAGGGCAGGGAGGGAGGGGAGCAAATGAGAGCCAAGTACAATGAGATATACATGAAGATGCCACAATGAAACCCGTACTTTGTATGCTGACCTAAGGAATTGATAGAATATAATAACGGCAATAGGTAAGCAAGATTCGGGCCTCAGTGTGAAGGGTTGGTCCTTGGTCTAGGCCCCTGCAGGTAGGATGGGCTTCCCAGCCATGCACAGGGCTTATCTTTCTGCAGTATCCTCTGTGAGTCAGATCAACTAGAAATGAATCCCCCTTGATCCCCATGTGGTTCATCCCCGTTTCCATGGTCCTAGAACCCTGAGCTCCTCTGTGAGGCCCCTTTCCTCCTGAAAGCACCACTTGCAGTGTGATCTGGGATCCTTTGTCTTTCCTATCGTCCTCCAGGGCTCAGCATAGTGCCTGAGGGTGAGTGAGAGCTCAGTAAATGTTCACTGAATTTACCCCATAACAGTCTTTAAGGTAGTGTATTATCTAGCAGTGGGGAAAGTGAGGCTCAGCACAATCACCTAACTTGCCCAAGGACATGCTGTTGCCCAAGGTCATGCTATGCAGTGAACCTGTTGCTTGACTGCTGCTAAAGTGGGTCTGCGGAGATGTATAGCTCAAAGTACCTTAACTTTATTATTATTATTATTATTATTATTATTATTATTATTGTTATTTTCCTGAGGCAGGGTCTCAGCCCAGGCTGACCTAGAACTCACTCTGTGGCTCCAGGCTGGCCTTGAACGCTCCTCTCACCTCAGCCTCCTGCGTGCTGGGATTAAAGGAAGCGCCATCATGCTCGGCATACCTTAACTCTTGGTGCCACTGCCAACTCTTTGGTGACCTTCACCTGTGCCTCTGTTTCCCCATTGGGAAAATGATTGTTAAGAAGACTGAAGGAGCTACAGATCTTAAAGTAAGGAGAACCGTGTCTGGCATACAGCAGGCATGATATAAATGTTTGGTCATTGTCGGGATTCAGTCTCTGCCTGTGTAGGAGTCTGAGGAGGTCTGAAGCTGAACTACAAAATGGCTTCTCTCTCCGTCCCCAGACTTCCATTGCCCCAGTGTCGCTGTGTGGACAGAGTGGCTACTCAGCCCTTAATGCTGAGTGCTCTTGAAGGAGGGGCCACTGGCTGCTCCGAGAGAAAATCCAGACGTTTCAGACTGCAAAATGAGGCTTCTGGCTTCGTGAGGGTTAAGTCGAAGCAGAATGTGTTTGTTTTCCCCTGTGTCTGGAAGGGCCTCTCTGGTCTCCATGGCAACATGATTTCCTGTCCTGGTTTTCCCTTGGATGCAATACCTGCTGAATACAGAGGCGCCTGGGCTGAGGCTGGGGTGGAGGCCAGCGTGAAGACTGTTCCCTTTAACAGCCTCCCCCTCACAGGCCCAGTGGCTAGCCTGGCCAGGGGCCATGTCACAAGAGCCTTTGTTTACAAGTGCAGACATCCAACTTCGGGTGACGTCATGGAATCCAGTCCGGAATACTTGTTCCACCCCATTTTTCTTTCTTTATTCCTTTTCTGGGGTTTTGTTTCTGAGGCTGAAGACAGAGACTTTCACTCATCCCCAGTTTGCAAAGACTGTTTCTGAATCCCCCCAGTGACAGGCGGTAGAGTGGGTCTGAAGACGGCAGTAGTAATTATTCATTCATTCTCATTTGTCCATTTATTAGTCATTTGGTTCATTCAGCAAACATTTGCATAGTAGATAAAATGCCAAAGCAGTGTTGGAGCAGAAGAAAGAGAGCAGAATCTGATCATTTCTCACAAGGGGTCTAGAGACCTGTTGAATAAAGACATAAAGGAAGACATACATGGAACTAACGGCACTCAGCAGAATGACGGAGCCCCTGACTCAGGCCTCTGCAGAGCTGCTGTGGGATGTGATGGGAAAGTGAAATACAGGCCTCTGCTTACGATCCAGCTCAGCTCCTAAACTCAGCAGCCTTATGTCCTTGCTCAGGCTGCCAGGGGTTTCTTTTTAAGCTTTGCATCCTGTCCTGGGGTCAGTATTCACTGTGCTCTTTGGGGTTGAAATAAAGAATGTACTTATAACAGTTATGTGATAGCACATGCCTTTAATCCCAGCACTCAAAAGACTGAAGTAAGGGCTGGAGAGATGGCTTAGCCGTTGGGACACTTGCCTGCAAAGCCAACCCAAGTTTGATTCCCCAGGACCCACATAAGCAGATGCACAAGGTGGTGTATGTGTCTGGTAGTAAAATATATTTTTAATTTTTTTTTTAAAAGACTGAGGTAAGAGGATCACTATGATTTCAAGGCCAGCCTGGGATATAAAATGAGTTCTAGGTTGGTCTGAACTAGAGTGAGACCCTGCCTCAAAAAAGAAAAGAATAGGCGGGTGTGGTGGCGCACGCCTTTAATCCCAGCACTTGGGAGGCAGAGGTAGGAGGATCGCTGTGAGTTCAAGGCCGCCCTGAGACTACATAATGAATTCCACATCAGCCTGGGCTAGAGCGAGACCTTACCTCGAAAAACCAAAAAAAAAAAAAAAAAAAAAAAGAAAGAAAAGAAAAGAATATGTTTGCCACAGACCTGCCCAGTGCTCCCACTGCCTCAGGGGCTTCTGATCCAGAGAAGGGAGCTGCTGGGTCTGCCTACAGACCTAGAGGGCAGGCAATGGGGAGTCTGCCACTGAGCTATACCCCAACCCTAATAATCTGTTTCATATCTGCATCTCCTACATCTTGACTTTAGAGATCATATCTGCCTCAGTTTACCATCTTGCCCTACTTCCTAACACAGGGCATAAAGTATGTGAATGACCGAATAACTAAAGAATGAAGTCAGCCAGGTGGTGCATTCTTGTAACCCTTGCATTTGGGAGGCTGAGGCAGGAGGATTACTGCAAGTCTCAGGCCAGGCTAGGCTACACAGTGAGTTCCAGATCAGCCTAGGGTATAATATGAGATCTTATTTTAAAAGGGGGGAGGGGCTACAGAGATGGCTTAGTGGTTAAGGTATTTGCCTGCAAAGCCAAAGGACCCAGGTTTGATTCCCCAGGACTCACATAAGCCAGGGGCATGAGAGGGCGCATGCATCTGGAGTATGTTTGCAGTGGCTGGAGGCCCTGGCATGCCCATTCTCTCTCTATCTGCCTCTGTCTGTCTCTCTCTCTCTCTCTCTCTCTCTCTCTCAAATAAATAAATAAATAAAAGTAGCCAAGCATGGTGACACATGCAGAGGTGGGAGGATCACCCCAAGCTCAAGGCCACCCTGAGACTCAGAGTGAACTCTGGGTCAGCCTGAGCTAGAGTGAGACCCCACCTCAAAAAGCAAAATCAATAAATATAAAATTAAAAGGATAAATAAAACCTCTATCAGGGCATTCAAGGTCTGTTCATATTTGACTAAGATCCCCCCTTACTGTAAATCCTGGACATTTCTCTCTAGCCATATTACCCCAAGCTCCAATTACAACAAATTATAGGAAGCCATGCCTCTAAGGCTGTTCCAACTTTCCTGAATAGACTTTTTTTCTTCCCTCCCTAGCAGGTGGAACCCTTCTCATTTATTCACATGTATTCAAAATATATATTTGAAGAAATATATATTCTCTTCAGCATCTCTCCACCTTCTAAAGCCACTTGAGGCATTGATCCTCAGCTCTAGGGAAGTAGAAAAATGATACCGCCTGACTGATCCATTCTGTTAATAGTTACTTTCCGGTTGCTGTGACCAAATGACTAACATGAAGAAAGGGTTTATTTCAGCTTATAGTTCAAGGTTACGGTTCATCATGGCAGGGACGGCATGGTGGCAGGAGCTTGCGGCAGCTGGTCCCTTCGGTCCACAATGAATAAGCAGAACGTGAGGAATGCTGGTGCTCTTACTTTCTCTCTCTCTCTCTCTCTCTTTTTTGTTGTTTTGTTTTGTTTTGTTTTACCTGACCTGGAGTTAACTCTGTAGTCTCAGGGTGACCTTGAACTCACCCTCTGCCTCCCTAGTGCTGGGATTAAAGGCATGTGCCACCACACTTGGCTTCTTTTCTCCTTTTAGTTTTGACTGGGACTCTAGCCCATGGGATAGTGTTGTTTTCAGTCAGGGTGGGTCCTCCCACATCAACTAAGCTAATCTAGAAACTTCTTCACATTCTTAGAGATTTATTTCCATGGTGATTCTAAATCCTATCAAGCTGACAACCAGAGATTAAACATATATATTTCACCATCTGTGTCAATGATTGATGAAGAAATCTAGACTGGGCTGGGTATGGTGGCCCACGCCTTTAATCCCAGCACCCAGGAGGCATAGGTAGGAGAATTATTGTGAATTTGAGGCCAGCCTGAGACTACATAGTGAATTCCAGGTCAGCCTGGGCTACAGCAAGGCCCTACCTCAAAAATAAAATTTTTTTTTAAAAAAAGTCCAGACCAGGCTGGAAAAATTACTCAGTAGTTAAGGTGCTTGCCTGCAAAGTCTAATGACCCAGGTTCTACTCCCCAGTACACATATAAAGGTAGATGTACAAAAGTATACATGTGTCTGGAGTTCATTTGCAGTGGCTGGAGACCCTGGTATGTTCATTCTCTCTGTCTCCATTCTCTTTGTTTCTCTCTGCATGCAAATAAATAAGCAAAATACTTACGAGAACAATTCAGCTAAGTGTGCTGGCACATGCCTTTAATCCCAGCACTTAGGAGGCAGAAGTTCAAGGATCGCCATGAGTTCAAGGCCACTCACCCTGAGAGTACATAGTGAATTTCAGGTCAACCTAGGCTACAATGGGACCCTACCTCAAAGCAAAACAAAAGAAACAAAAAAAAAAACCAAAAAACTGCAGACCTTGGTCAACCAGGTGTTCCTAGAGACAAAGAATGGTTTAAAGATGTGCAGGGACACAGCTCATTCCAGTGGGGTCCAGAAGGAAGTCACACAAGGACTTATTATGGCCTTTAAGAACAGAGCTTGAAGATGTATTGGTCTTGAGGGATGGGGATGTAACTCAATAATAGAGCATTTGCCTTGTATGCCCAGAGGCTTTGAGTTCAATCTCCAGAATGGGGCCGTGGGGGGGGGGGGGGGCGGAGACAAATTAGTCCTTCCTCTTTGGATTTCCTTGAGTGAAGGATTTGGCCAGCACTATACTGTAGCTGTTTTCTTTCTCTGAGTCTAAGATGAGGTCGATGGAGGGCTTAGGCACTGAGGAAAGTCAAACTTGAAGTCAGCTCTGTATCTGTGGGGTTCAGTGAGTTTCCATATTGTCTAAGCCAGTTGGAAATATGTTTTGTTTTGTTTTTTTAGTTTTTCGAGGTAGGGTTTCACTCTAGCTCGGGCTGACCTGGAATTCAGTATGTATTCTCAGAGTGGCCTCGAACTCATGGCGATCCTCTTACCTCTGCCTCCAGAGTGCGTGCCACGCCCGGCCTGGAAATAGATTTTATGGCTTTAAAACATATGCAAAGGGCTGGAGAAATGGCTCAGTGGATAAAGTTTGCTCACTACTTGCTACCTATGTTTGATCTCCAGACCCCACGTAAAATGCCTGAAACTTCTGTAATCTCATCATGATTATGGTAAGATAAGAGGCAGGGACAAGATGCTCATGGTGAGCGCAGCGAAGAACAGGCGCAGCGTGAGAACCTGAGAGAGAACCCTTGCCTCCAATGAAGTGGAAAGGCAAGGACCCACCTGAAGATGGTCCTTGGGCCTTCGTACTTCTGTATGCACATGCGGGCACACACACAAAATTTGTTAAAAAATTAAATGCCCAAGAGCACTGTGACTGGTATAAATGTAATTTTGGAATTGGACCTGTGTGGAGGGCTGACATCCAAATAAGTGCTTAGAGATAACATGGACTCTTCAAAGAACACTGACAGGATGGGACCTTATGCTTCAAAACAGCCCTCTGGTGGCAGAGAGGCTGATAAACAGAATTTGAGACAAGAGGTTACCAGTGGGGGTGTGGCATGGCTGTGGAGCAGAGAATGATTGAAGGACACAGCTGAGAATGGATGTGAAAATGTGTTCCTTGCCTTGCCCGGGGAGGTGACATGTTTCTTCCAAAGTTTCAGCTGTTCAGGAGGCTTAGGAGGCAGGATCAGTCGGGCCAAGGAGCTCAAGACCAACCTGGCAAGACCTCCTCTTAAAAATAAATAAACCAGGAGTGGTGGCATAGCCTTTAATCCCAGCACTTGGGAGGCAAAGGTGGGAGGATCACTGAGAGTTCGAGGCCACCCTGAGACTATACAGTGAGTTCCAGGTCAGCCTGGACTAGCGTGAGACCCTATCTCGAAATACCAAATAAATAAATAAAATAGGAGCCAGGCATGGTGGAAACATGCCTTTAATCCCACTCGGGAGGCAGAGGTAGGAGGACCACCATGAGTTCAAGGCCATCCTGAGATTATGTAGTGAATTCCAAGTCAGCCTAAACCAGAGTGAAACCTTACCTCAAAAAATAAATAAATAAATAAATAAAAATAGGAGCCAGGTGTGGTGGAGGCAGAGGTGGGAGGATCACTGTGAGTTTGAGGTCACCCTGACACTACATAGGTATTTCCAGGTCAGCTTGAGCTAGAGTGAGGCCCTACCTCAAAAATAAATAAATAAAATAGGGGTTGGAGAGATGGCTTAGCTGTTAAGGCACTTGCCTGCAAAGTAAAGGACCCAGGTTCAATTCCCCAGTACCCACATAAGCCAGATACATAAGGTGGTGCGTGCATCTGGAGTTTATGTGCAGTGGTTAGGAGGCCCTGGCCGGCCCATTTTTTCTCTCTCTCTTTCTCTCTACCTCTCTCTGCTTCTGCCTCTGTCTCTCTATCTCCCTCAAATAAATAAATAAAGTATTTTAAATCTTTTTTTAAAATAAATAAAATGCTTGGATATACACAGATAAGGATTCTATCTCAAGCTCCAGGTGTTCTTTGTTGGGCCTACATAACAGGCCTGAATAAAACTTAGTACTATGAATTCATTCCTGCATCTATTCCATATGTTTTCTTGAGCACTGTGCTGGCTGCTACAGACACAGCATTGAGCAAGGCAGACACCGTGACTATCCTTGTAGAGCTTACATTTCAGTGAAGGGACAGACAATGAAATGAATAAGTTCATATATACAGCTGGCTAAATGGTTATGTATGTTATGAAGAAAATAATATTAAAGGCTGGAGAGATAGCTTAATGGTTAAGGTGCTTGACTGTAAAGCCAAAGTACTCAGGTTCAATTCCCTAGGACATACATAAGCCAGATGCACAAGGTAGCATATGCATCTGAAATTCATTTGCAGTAGCTGGAGGCCCTTGTGTACCCATTCTCTCTCTCTCTCAAATAAATAAAAATAAAATATTTTTTAAAAGAAAAAATATTTAAGTGAATATAAATAGAGGCAAGCAATCGGGGAAGAAAAATTATTTGGCCAAAAGCTTCTAATCCATGGTACTCACAGGGGGATTTTCTTTTTCTTGAGTAAAAAGTGTGTAATGGTAACTATCTGAATTCTGCTACACACAAAAAAAAATTCTTTCTTTCCTTTTTTTGATGCTGGATGTAGTGTGTGTGTGTGCGTGCGCGTGCGCGCACGTGCATGTTTGTACATATGCACCTGCACATGTATGTGGGAGTGCATGGGCACATATGTGCATACATATGTGAAGGCCAGAGATCACTGTTGGGTGTCTTCCTCAATCATGTTCTAATTTTTTTTTTTTTAGGCAGGTTCTCACATTGAACCTGGAACTCACCAACTTGACTAGATAGCCAATGAGTCCTAGGCATCATCTGCCTCTGCCTCTTCATTGCTGGGATCACAGGCAAATACTTCTGTGCCTGGCTTATACCAGAGTGCTGGTGATTCAAACTCAGGTCCTCATGCTTGAACAGCAAGTACTTTGACAATTAAGCTGTATCATCAGCCCCACTTTAGTTTATGAAGGAGGGTCTCATTATGGAGCCCCAGGCTGGCCTTGAATTCACCATCCAGACTCTACTTCCTGAGTGTTTGGGATTATAGGTCTGCACCACCTGACCATAATTATTATTATTAAAAAATAATTGTAATATTCATTGGGTACCTACTATATGAAAACTTAAGCCAAGCATTGTTCTAAGCTGTTCACAAACATTATTTCATTTAATCTACATTTTAAATTATTTTATCATTTTATTTAATTATTTGAGAGAGAAAGAAAATAGGTGCATCAGGGCCTCCAGCCACTGCAAACGAACTCCAGACACATGCACTACCTTGTGTATCTGGCTTACATGGGACCTGGGGAATTGAACTTGAGTCCTCAGGCTTTGCAGTCAAAGCCTTAACCTCTAAGCCATCTCTCCAGCCCAAATCTTAATTTTATAGAAAGGAGAAATAGCCAGGCATGGTGGCACACACCTTTAATCCCAGCACTCAGGAGGCAGAGGTAGGAGGATCACTGTAAGTTCAAGGCCACCCTGAGACTACGTAGCGAATTCCAGGTCAGCCTGGGCTAGAGTGAGACTCTACCTTGAAAAATCAAAAGAAAAAAAAAGGAGAGGTAAAAGTCAATGAACTAAAGTTAGCCACTAATGACACCAGAGTGGTAGTAACTTGGAACCCCATCTCTACAAAGTCAACTCCTTTGACTTTTTTTTTTTTAATTTATTTGAGAGAGCGAGAATGGGCACACCAGGGACTGCAGCTGCTGCAAACAAACTCCAGATGTATGTACCACCTTGTGCATTCAGCTTACGTGGGTCTTGGCAATTGAACCTAGGTCCTTTAGCTTTGCAGGCAAGTGCCTTAACCATTAAGCCATCTCTCTAACCCCCACACCCACCCCCTTTTTAAGCCAAGGTTTCATGTATCTCAGCCTGACCTTGGATTCAAACTCACTATACAACTGAGGATAACCTTGAATGTTTGGGGGGGGGTTAGTTCTTGAAGGAGGGTGTCACTTTAGGCCAGGCTGGTCTCTAATTCAGAGAACCTACTACCTCAGCCCCCAGAGTCCTGGAATTAAAGGCATGTGCCACCACACCTGGCTGACCTTGGACTTTTAAGCCTTTACCTCCTGAGTACTAAGGTTACAGGTATGTAGCACCACACCAAGCTTATATGGTGCTGGGGTTCCAACTCAGGGCCTGTTGTGTGATAGGAAAGTACTCTAACTTAGACACACCCTTAGCCCCTTTGCTTTATTTTCTAACTGTACAAAGTCATCGTAGGTGGGCAACTCCCAAACCCAAATGAATTTCCTTCAAGGCTATATTTGATTAAATCAGTGAAGTCTTTCCATTATGTTCCAGGAAAGGAACCTAAAGGTCTTTGGTAGGTGAAGTTAAGCCTGGATGGTAGTTTGAATATATGTCCCCATAGACTTGGGTGTCTTATTAAAATTGAGTTTGAAGCTTCAGCCCCTAGCAGGCAGACTCCTGCTACAGGGAAATGTGCCACTAGAGGCAGATCTGAAATCCAGCCAAAAGGTGTGCAGAGAGGTTTTGGGCTCTGGCAATGCTTGCTTGTGATACTGGCTGTTTGGTGGTGTCTCTGTGCTTGGATTTATGAATGGGAGCCAGCTTCTTCTGCCATTTGATGGAACTTCCCCTGGATCTGTAAGCTTGAAATAATCTCTTCCTCCCATAAACTGTGTCTGGTTTGGATGTTCATCCCAGCAACATGGAAGTGACTACAATAGCCTGCATGCAAAATCTGGCTATCCTTGTCATCATTCTTCCTAATTACTGCTTATTCCATGGCCTATAGATCTCCTGTTTTTTTCTTTTATTCCAAAGTTACAATCTCCAGGGACTTCTTGGAGTTTGTTGGAGACCTGGAATAGACCTAGAAAGGTAAAGAGTTGGGGGATTTAAAAAATTTTTTACTTTTATTTATTTATTTGAGAGTGACAGAGAGAGAGAGAGAGGCAGAGAGAGAGAGAGAGAGAGAGAGAGAGAGAGAGAGAGAGAGAGGGAGAGAGAGAGAAAGAGACAGAGAGAGAATAGGCACACCAGCACTGCCAGCCACTGCAAACAAACTCCATATGCATGTGCCACCTTATGCACCTGGCTTACATGGGTACTGGGGAATGGAGCCTCAAACCAGGGTCCTTAGGCTTCACAGGCAAGCACTTAGCCACTAAGCCATCTCTCCAGCCCAGTTTTTGGGAATTTTAAACTCTTGGTGAACCAGATTTTGAAGGAAGGATTCCATGTCTACTTATCATGCAAAATAAACCATGTAGTCATGGAAACCCATGTTAGAGATTTGAGGGTCAAATTATTAAACAGGGCTGGGAATGTAGCTCAGTGGTAGAATATATGCCTGAGGCCTTAGTTCCATCCCCAGCACTGCCAAAACAAACAAAAAGCCAAAGCAAAGAGGCTGCTTGATTCCTTTTCCATCCACTTCTTTTTCTTTTTAATTGTGTGGTGATGTTATAAGTGCATAAATAATGTATGACTGCATCCTCCTTTAAAAATTTAAAACAGCCAGGCATGGTGGTGCATACCTTTAATCTCAGTACTCAGGAGGCTGAGGTAGGAGGATCTCTATGAATATGAGGACAGCTTGGGATATAGTGAGTTTGAGGTCAGATGGAGCTAGAGTGAGACCCTGCCTAAAATAGAAATTAAAACTAGCTAAGGTTATGTTTCTTTAATTGCCATTGGTAATCCTGGTCTTGTCTTTTTGACCCATGTTCAGTGAATTTGGATTTCATGTTTTTCTAAACATTTCTTTTTTCTATGTAGTCTTAGAGTCTTTGTACTTGATACTTTTTTATATGAATTTTATCATACTATGCTGAAATTTACACTATTTGTTTAATATGTAGTCAGTTTGAGATATCTCATCTCACACCTCACCAGGAGCTGATCTTAGTGAAACCAGAGAGGAAAACTTATATTTACCATGGTTGTAGTAGGTGGCAGACATCACACTAAGCCATGTGTTACAAATCTTAAAGATCTCAGATTTGAGCCAAAGCTTTACTTATGCTATGATAAGCTGGTGACATATTTCCAACTACAGTATGTATAAAATAATAATTAATAATAATCTGAAAAATAATCATAGTCGTTGTATGACATCTGTAGTAGTTTGAGTAGATGGGTCCCCAATATATTCAGTGTTTTATTAGTTTGTAGTTTAGATCTGCAGCCATGTGGCTGGAGGAGGTGTCACTGGGCAGATCTTAGGGTCCAGCCCCAAGGTGTGGTGGTGGATTTGCAATTCCAGTTTAAAGATATGCGAAGTTCCTGGAGTTCCTGAAGTATGCATATGTGTGATGTGGCCTTTGGGTTTTTTGCCTTGGAGTTTCTCTCTCTCTGTTTGAGGCTATGGAAGCAGGCCAGGTTCTTCTTCAGACATTATAGAACTTCCCCTCGGTCTATAAGCTTTAATAAATTCCTTCCTCCAGAACTGTGCCTGGTCTGGAAGTTCCTCAGTGATCTGAAGCTGTCTGCTACAACATCATTTAGTGAGGTATTAATTCTCATTTTATTCTTAGTGGATTTTTTCTCCCTGACTCCAACAGTGACATTTTCTCAAGAAGAGGGCTTGGTTAATGCGACCGGAAGCAGAAGTGACCCCCCAGACAACCCCCATTTCTGGCTTTGCTTTTTAAAATATTATTTCTTGTGGCATATGTATTGAGTCATCTCTGAGGACAATGAGAGAAGGGGAGAAGAAGAGATTTTGGGCAGGTCTCATAGGAATGGAGAACCCATGTCCATCTCTTACAACCAGTCCACAGGGACATGAGCTCATGAGAGACATATGAACTGTGGCCTGGAGCTCCCAGCTTAGCCAAGGTCCCTGTGCCCAGGGGGGATGCAATAATAGCAGCCATTAATTTTCCCAAACCCAACAAAGAGACTCAAATATTGGTCTGAAGTTTAGTGCAAAATCCAAGGATTCCCCCAAGGTCATTGTCTACTAACAGCTGATGCTTCTCCCAGGCCCTCACCACTTTAATCACACACACACACACACACACACACACACACACACACACACACTCCCATGCTCCTGACTATACTGGACCCTCTGCTAAGTGCTTCATAAACACCATCTCTTCATCCCATCACAAGTGCAATTCTATTGCCCCCCTTTTTTTGTTTATTTATTTATTTATTTATTTATTTATTTATTTATTTGAGAGCGACAGAGAGAGAAAGAGGCAGATCAAGATAGAGAGAGCAAGAATAGGCGCGCCAGGGCCTCCAGCCACTGCAAACGAACTCCAGACGCATGCGCCCCCTTGTGCATCTGGCTAACGTGGATCCTGGGGAACTGAGCCTCGAACTGGGGTCCTTAGGCTTCACAGGCAAGCACTTAACCACTAAGCCATTGCTCCAGCCCTCTATTACCCCTTTTGTAGATGAAGACACTGAGGCTCTAGAAAGTGAGCTCCAAAACCAGATGCCATGGCTCTCATCTGTAATCCCAGACTTCAGAGGCTGAGGTAGGAGGATTGCCATGAGTTTGAGGCCAGCCTAGGCTACAGAGTGAGTTCCAGGGTAGCCTGGACTACAGTGAGACCCTACATCAAAAAAAAAAAGAAAAAAGTTTTTTTTTTTTTGCTTTTCGAGGTAGGGTCTTGCTGACCTGGAATTCACAATGCAGTCTCAGGGTGGCCTTGAACTCATGGCAATCCTCCTACCTCTGCCTCCTGAGTGCTGGGACTAAAGGTGTGCACCACCACGGATAAGAAAAAATTATTTTAAGTGAGCTCAAGCAATAAATGACAGGAGGGGAATTACACATCAAGGGTCCCTGCTGCTAAGGCCCAGGAACCACCACCTCAATTCTGATGCCCACTTGTACCACCTGTTTTTCTATATAGCTGCAAATGCCCAGTCTAACTGGCTCTGTTGAAGGAAATGCAAGCACATTACAAAAGTAAATGGCTGGAGCATGTTTTACATACCACTTGGCTTCCTTACTCCATTTCTTATTCCTTTCTCTCATAGGTGGCTGTTTTTGTTTTTTTCTTTTAACATTCTTCTAGTGCTTTGTTTTAAGTATATTTTTATTGATTTATTTGCAAGCAGAGAGAGACAGAGAGAGAAAGAAAGAATGGATGCACCAGAACTTCCAGACACATGCGCCACTTTGTGCATGTGGCTTCACATGGGTACTGGGGATTCAAACCTGGAATGTTAGGCTTTGCAGGCAAGCACTTTAACCACTGAGCCAATTCTCCAGCCTGGCTGTGCTTTCAGTTAGCTTCATTTCCTTGTGATTCCAGAGTGTTTCCAGAAGCTTCTGAAGCTATGGCTATTTTTGTGGAAATGCAAGTATGTTTCTTCAGTAGTTCAAACAAAAGCACTAGACTGAGCGGTTTAAAACCATGATGGCTGATTTGCTCACATCACCAAGTCTGCACTAATCACTACTAGCCTAGAGGGAAGACATGCACTGGTTGGCTCAGGCCCTGTCATAGGCTCCACCTCCTTGAGCTTTTAGTTTCACCTAAGCTTTTGAGTGAAAGTAGAGGTAGAGTACCTCCTTCCAGGCAGGATCACTGGGGGTTTGATGATGGGGACAGAGGAGGGAAGAATTGTTCAGCTGTCCTGAATGAGAATTTGAGAAGCTTCCTGTGCAAGAACTGGAAGCAAAGGAGTTGGCTCAGCTAGCTCAGAGCTGATGGGCTAGAAATGCGAGACCAGCACTCAGGTGATTTTGGTGATTTTCCTACCACTCTGGGAAGCAAACCTGAGCCCTAGAGGCAGGGAGATACTGTTTTACCAACCCATTATGTGGAGGGTGACAAGAAGGGGTATGGTCTTAATTCTGGGCATAACTATACCCTGGCTTTTCTAATCTCGATTCTTCTTACTCTTCTTCGTTGTGTTTTGGGCAGGACTGTGCCAAGTTAAACATCTTTCTATCCTTCCTTGAAGTATTGTTTTGTTTTGTTTTGTTTTTTCAAGGTAGGGTCTTGCTCTAAGCCAGGCCAACCTGGAATTCACTATGTAGTCTCAGGGTGACCTCAAACTTATGGTGATCCTCCTACCTCTGCCTCCCGAGTGCTGGGATTAAAGGTATGCTCCACTATGCCTGGCTCCGTTGAAGCATTCTTGCCAGTGAAACCTAACTAGAACTCTGTTCTGATATTTGGCCTAGCTTTTGCTTTTGCACTAAAAGTATACACTCAGAAGCAGGTCTCGCCTTTTACCCATCCCTCTTCTTTCTGCTTTAAACAAGGACTTAATTGAGCTGAAGCAGTTTTTTTTTTTAATTAACAACTTCCATTATTATAAACAACATCCCATGGTAATGCCCTCCCTTCCCCCACTTTCCCCTTTGAAACTCCATTCTTCATCATATCCTCCTCGCAATCAGTCTGTCTTTTATTTTGATGTTATCATCTTTTCCTCCTATTATGATGGTTGTGTGTAGGTAGTCTCAGGCACTGTGAGGTCATGGATATCCAGGCCATTTTGTGTCTAGAGGGAGCACATTGTAAGGATTTCTACCCTTCCTTTGGCTCTTACATTCTTTCTGCCACCTCTTCTGCAATGGACCCCAAACCTTGGAAGATGTGATAGAGATATTGCAGTGCTGAGCTGTCACCTCTTCCCAGCACCATGATTCCGTCTGAGTCATCCCAAGGTCACTGCCATCTGAAAAGAGAAGGTTCTCAACCAAAAGTGAGCGTAGTATTAATATAAGGGTATGAGCATTAAGAGAAGTGCTTACTGGGCAGTTTGATGAGCATAGTATGTACATTTAGCCAGGCAGCAGCAGACCCCTAGGGCTCATGACTACCCATTTTAGGTTTTCAGTATCAGGGATGTATTCCCTCCCATGGAGCGAGCCTCCAGTCCAATTAGAGGGCAGTTGGTTTCCACCATGACAGATGTGCCACTATTGCACCTGTTGGCTCATTTGGCCTGGCTGGCCAAATATAAGTCTTGCAGGGCCCACTGTTCAGTAACTTCACTGGTGATTGAACTGCATGCAGAATGGCAGCTTCCAGCTTTCTGTCAGCTGGTCCACATGGAGGAGGTTATCAGCCCAGGTCCAGCAGGATTTCTCAGTGGCCTTGCAGCCCAAGTATGTGCAGTCTTCAGCAACAGGGTCTTACCATCTATTCCTGGTGGGAAACCAAAGGCCTCAGCAATGACCTATAATGTTTGGGGGACATCAGGGACCTCCCTGGCCAACAACTCACTGGAAGGTATCCCATCCCTAGCACTGAAAATTTTCTAGTAACAATCTATGGCTCCTGAGTATTCCATTGTGCAAAAAAGTGGGATTACATATGATTTATTTATATCTTCTTAGATTTTGATTAGCCCTCCCTCTTCCTTTCCTTTACTCAATCTCTTTGAAGCAGTTATTTTGGGTAAAGGGAATCACAGAGTTCTGGGCCCTGTTGACATAAAACTGCAGAAACAAATGGAGAAAACCACTTATATGTGGGCACCTTTATATTTCGTTTTTTTCTATTCTTCTTTGAATTCTTTGTTTATGTGCTTGTTTCTGTTTACCTCAGTGTGCAGATTTGCGAGAAAAACAAATCCTTATTGTTAAGGCTCCTGTTAAGTAAAGTGTGGTCCACAGGCCTCAACATCACCTGGGATTTTGCTGAAAGCAGTTTCAGGCCTGCCCCAGATCCCAAATCAAATCCATGAGATTCTCTGTGGCTTCACAGCTGCATTAAAATATGAGGGGCTTGGGATGGAGAGATGGCTCAGCAGTTAAGAAACTACCTCAAAAAGAAAGTGAGGGGCCATAGTTTGGGTAATTGGGAAGTGGAGATGAATAACCATAAAAATAATAGAGGTTGCCTGGGCCCTACATTGGATTGAGCGCATTTTGGGGCATCAACAGCTGTTACAATTTAACATCTCCAGGCTTGCATGTTTTGAACACTTGGTCTCTAGCTGGTGTCCCTGTTGAACCTTTGGCGGGTAGAGAGCTATGTCACAGGGGTTGTCCTTTATACACTAGAGCCTAGCTTCACTTCTGGCCTGAGCTCTCAGTTCCTGTCTGTCACCACAGTGTGACCATCCACAAGCCCCACTCCTGCCACTGATGGAGCTGCCCAGTTTCTCCAGCCACCATGCTTTCCCTAGGACCATGAGGCAAAATAAACCCTTCCTATTTTGTCATAG
This sequence comes from Jaculus jaculus, assembly GCF_020740685.1. NCBI lineage: Eukaryota > Metazoa > Chordata > Mammalia > Rodentia > Dipodidae > Jaculus > Jaculus jaculus. The sequence goes on along the minus strand of NC_059113.1, from coordinate 56,253,622 downwards.
CCATGAAACAAGTAACTAATACAACAGTAATGTTAGTTCACCATAGGCAGCTGGAGTGAAGCAGGGCAGGCAGGAGGAACAGTGTGTGGAGATCTGTGAGGTGTTTATTAAAGTCCTGTTTGGTGTTTTCTATGTTCCAGGCACTGTTGGAAGCACTAGCCAAGAAACTTATTTAGTCTCCATGGTAACCTTATGAATCATTCCATGGATGAGTAAGCCGAGGCATAGGAAGGGCAAGTCATGGGCCTGATAAGTTCCAGAGCCAAGATTGTAAGCCATACCACATACTCTTTCCAGTTTGTACTGTCTTCCCTGAGGTTTCTCCATCATCTCAGGGGAGAGTTGTTTTTTTAATTTTATTTATTTATTTGCAAGCAGAGATACAGAGAAAGAGAGAGAGAATGGGTGTAGCATGGCCTCCAGCTGCTACAAAGGAACTCCAGATGTGCATCTGGCTTTACGTGGATACTGGGGAATAGAACTCCAGGTCATTAGGCTTTATAGGCAAGGACCTTATCCACTGGACAGACCTTATCCACTGGACAATCTCTACGGCCCTTGTTTAGTTATTTTGAGACAAGGTCTCATTATGTAGTCCAGGCTCACCTTGAACTCACTATGTAGCTCAGGCTGGCCTCCAACTTGCAATCTTCCTGCTTCGACTTCTCAGGAGAGTGTTTTAAGGGAGCCCAAGAGACTGCAGAGAAGAACAGGAGTGGATGAGTGTTCATGTTTCCATTTTCACTGCCAAGCCAGTAAGGCTACAAGTTAACCATCCACTGTCTCACTTTCCCCTAGACCTCATTCCCTCAACACCAGTAGTTGAGCGCCTGGTGTGAATGAGTGGTGAACTGGGGAAACTAAAGTGAACAAGAACCTACTTCTGGCTCCACAGACTTAGTGGAGAGGTGGGGAGGTGAAGAGTTTTATATGGTGGGTAAGTCCTAGGAAGGAAGTGGGAGAGCAGACAACATTTAACCCAGGGTGACAGGAGGAAGAGAAGAGCTGGGGGAGACCTGGAGGATGGCCTGGAGATATTAGGTAGGGAATGTCCAGTGTGCTTTTGGGTCTGGGGGCTTAACAAATACAAAAGCCCAGAACAGCAGTGAGCCACTGTTCATGTGCACCCAGGAGGGGATATGGAAGGCACTTCATCTCTCCCAGCAGACTGAAACAACACGGGAAGGTTCACAGGGGTATGTACAGGTGGCTGGTATGTGCTCAAGCTGACTAACACAGCAACAGTAGGGTTGTTATTAATTCTTGGACTACTCGGTGTGTTCTAGTTTATTCCATGCTCATGCTGAGTAGATAGGAACTGTATTGGCAAGAGAGACACCATTCTGCTTATTCAGGTCTTGCTGTATTGTCCAAAGAGGTACCACATTACATCTGTTCCTCTATCCTCATTACTCTTTAAACCTACTGTTGTACTGTTTACAAGTGCCTGGTTGTACTCTGAGTTTAGGAAGAAATTTGTGTTTCAGCTAATGCTTTACTTCCTGACAATATATATATATATATATTTGGTTTCTTGAGGTAGAGTTTCATGCTAATCCAAGCTGATCTAGAATTTACTATGTGGTCTCAGGGCGGCCTTGAACTCATAGCAATCCTTCTACCTTCACCTTCCAAGTGCTGGGACTAAAGGCGTGTGTCACCATGCTTGACTCTTGACAATATTTTTAACCTTTTTATATACTATCTGTAATTTATGTGTTGGTTGGCCACTCAAAAGGTTTGGATAATACAAGTTTACAGAGCAGTGAGATTATACTTTAACACTAAATACTTTATTCCATTAAAACTGCTGGGACTCGCTGGGCGTGGTGGTGCACACCTTTAATCCCAGCACTCAGAAGGCAGAGGTATGAGGATTGCTGTGAGTTCGAGGCCACCCTGAGACTCCATAGTGAATTCCAGGTCAGCCTAGGCTAGAGTGAGACCCTACCTCGGAAAAAAAAAAAAAAAGAGGGAGAGAAAAAAAGAAAAGAATTGCAGGGACTTGAGAGATGGGCCAGTAGTTAAGGCACTTGCCTACAAAGTCTAAGGACCCTGGTTCAGTTCCTTAGTACACATGTAAAGTGAGATGCATAAGATGACACATGCATCTGGAGTTCATTTGCAGTGGCTAGAAACCCTGGAGCACCCATTCTCTCTCTGCCTCTCTCATTAAATAAATAAAAATGTAAAATGTTAAAAAAAAATGTTTGCCCACAGATGGGCAAAAAGCACTATGTTGGAGCCATTGAGACCTTCAGGTGCCAGTCTTGAGAGGTAGTCTATGCATTCCTATTTACGGATGAAGAAAGCAAAGCTCCAAGAGGCTCACTAAGCAAGGCACCAGAGGCCGGTGTGACACCACGAATAGGCCTCAGAAGCAAGTTCTAAAGCCAGCTCAGCAGTGCCAAAAGCTGCGCAGATCCTTCCGCATGCTGTCCTGTCCTTTGGAGTCAGACACTCGCTGCTGCCAGGTGCCCAGAGACTCGGCCCAGTAGCTCCAGTGTCAGGAAGTAGCTGGAGTCAGAAGGTGCCCTCAAGGGTTCCCTCACGTTCTCCTCTTTCTCTTGCTGTTCTGAACCCTCACAGTGATGATGCTTTGTTGACTCTGCTCGGTAACTAGGTCTAAGATGACCAGGTGCTCTTCATGGCTGGCTGGCCAAAGCCAACGAGAAGTTTCCATACCAGGGAGTGTCCTATATCTGCATCCTCACTCCCGATTCTCCAACCCCACACCTCTGTATATTCTCCACTAGCTGGCATGCTAAATAAACATCTTCTTCCTGGAGCATCTCTGATTTCTTGCATGTGCATGTGGTGTCTCTGTGTTCACATGTGTGTGGTGCATGAAAGGGGGGTGCATGTGCACGTGTATCTGTGAGGAGGCCAGAGGTTGAGGTGTAGCGCCTCCTCCGTCACACTCCCTTATTTATTGAGACAGGGTCTTGCACTTACACCCAGAGTTTGCAGATTCTGCTAGTCTTGCTAGTCAACTTGCCCAGGGATCTCTTGTCTCCTGAGCACACTGGGATTATAAATGGGCTGCTGCACCCCTCTCCTCCCTCCTTCCCCTGGCATTTACGTGGTTACCTGGGATCTAAATTCAGGTCTTCGTGCTTTACTGACTGAGCCCTCCCCCCAGCCCCTTACTCTACTTCTGTAACAAACCACTAGCCTCCTCTACCCCTGGGAGCTGACAGATGACCAGACAGGTTCCTCTTTACTCTGTGAATATGTCACTGACCCAATGTAATACCATCTGATGTGCTCTGGCCATCCCAGGCTGAGTTAATGAAAGCATGTGGTGAAGAATCAGAGAGGTGTACTTGGGTCAGCCCTCACCAGGGAGGAACATTCAGTTCTGGGAGGAAAGATGCCAAAAGGCAGTAAGTCCAGAGGAAACTGTCCAGAAAGTGGAAGGCTCGAAGCCAAAATGCATGAGTAACACCGAAAGCCTCTGGGGTTGTCTGGTCTGCAGCCTATGACTCAAGAGGAGATTGCTCTCAAATGAAGCCCTTGTTCACAGTGACTCCAGGATTCATTTCCTTGCTGGCAGCTGGGGCCTCAGTACTCCCGAAGCCCCTCTTTCAACCCCTTTCCCAACTCTTCTAACTTTTCCTTCTTTTCAAACTCACAGCCCTGCTATCTCATCTTTCATTTGCACAAATGATTTCACCTTCTTTCCTAAGAAAATCGAAGCCTGCCCTGCACCATCAAGTAATGCGTGTCAGAACCTGTCCTCTTGTCTTTCCTTCAACTTAATGGAAGAGAGAAGGCACTGTTTCCGCTCACAGTGTGGAGTCTGTCCAATATTCATCCACCTACCTCCCACTCTGCTCATTCTTTCTCCTCCTTCTATCAAGCAGATCACATCTCTTTAGCTCTCAGTTAACAAGCCCACCACCACCTCTGATCATTGTCTCCTTTCCTGTGTACCCATGAATACATGCAAGTAATTTCTCTTCTTTTTTCCTCCTTCCCTCCCTCTTTATCTCTCTCTTTCTTTCTTTCAAAGTCTTACTCTATAGTCTAGGCTAGCCTGAAACTCATAATCCTCTGCCTCAGATTCCTGAGTGCTGAGATTAAAGGCATGTGACACCATGCCCTGTTCCACTCATACAATCTTTTTTGAAATTTTTATTTATTTATTTATTTGAGAGTGATAGACAGAGAGAGAGAGAGAGAGAGAGAGAGAGAGAGAGCTGGGGGCCTCCTTCCACTGGAAATGAACTCCAGACGCGTGTGCCCCCTTGTGCATCTGGCTAACATGGGTCCTGGGGAATTGAGCCTCTAACCAGGATCCTTAGACTTCACAGGAAAGCACTTAACCACTAAGCCATCTCTCCAGCCCTCATGCAATCTTTTTTTTTAATTTATTTTATTTATTTATTTGCAAGCAGAGAGAGAGAGAGATAGAGAGGAGATAGAAAATGAGCGTGCCAGGTCCTCTAGCCACTGCAAATGACCATGCGCCCCCTTGTGCAGCTGGTTTGCATGGGTACTGGGGAATTGAACCTGGGTCCTTTGGCTTTGCAGGGAAGCACCTTAACCACTAGGCAATCTCTACAGTCCCAGTCATATAATCTTTATTAATTGGGCATGGTGGTGCATGCCTTTAATCCCAGCACTCAGGAAGCAGAGGTAGGAGGATGACTATGAGTTCAAGACCAGCCTGGGATTACAGAGTAAGTTCCCTACCTTAAAAAAAAAAAAAAAAAAACCTGAAAAAAAAGAATGTATGTTTTCCCTTCTCTTCACAGCTTCAGCTTCATACATAAATTCTATTAAATCCTTCAAGCCATATCACAGCATACCCATGTTACATTAAACCATCACAGACTATTAGATTGAGTTACATGAAATTGCCATTCCTGGAAATAGCATCATTGTGATATAATCCCCACATTAAAATTTTTTAATATTATTTATTATCTATTTATTTATGTATGTATGTATTAGAGACAGAGAAAGAGAGATAGAGAGAGAAGGAGAGAAGGAGCATGCCAGGACCTCTAGCCACTGCAAACGAACTCCAGATGCATGCACCACCTTGTGTATCTAGCATATGTGGGATCTAGAGAATCGAACCCAGATCCTTAGGCTTCACAGGCAAACACCTTAATCACTAAGCCATCTCTCCAGCCCACATTTAAAAAAAAATATATCTATACAACATTTCTTTCCTTTCTTTCTTTTTCTTTCTCACTGTAGCCCAGGCTGAACTGCAATTCACTCTGTAGTCTCAGGCTGTCCTTGAACTCTTGGCAATCCTCCTACCTCTACCTCCTGAGTGCTGGGATTAAGGTGTGCACCACCATGCCTGGCCACATTTCTTTTCCTTCCTTTTTTTTGTTCATTTTTATTTTATTTATTTGAGAGTGACAGAGAGAGAAAGAGGCAGATAGAGAGAGAGAGATAATGGGCGTGCCAGGGCTTCCAGCCACTGCAAAGGAACTCCAGACGCATACAACCCCTTGTGCATCTGGCTAACGTGGGTCCTGGAGAATCGAGCCTCAAACCAGGGTCCTTAGGCCTCACAAGCAAGCGCTTAACTGCTAAACCATCTCTCCAGCCCTTCTTTTCTTTTCTCTTCTTTTGTTTTGTTTTTATTTGAGGTAGGGTTTCACTTTAGCTCAAGCTTACCTGGAATTCACTCAGTAGACTTGGGGTGACCTTGAACTCATGGTGATCCTCTTACCCCTGCCTCCCAAATGCTGGGATTAAAGGTATGTGCCACCATACCTGACTTTAAAGTAAATATATATATATATATATATATATATATATGTATATATATATATATATATATGTATATATATGTGTGTATATATATATTTAGTTAGTTAGTTAGTTAGTCATGTATTTGAGAAAAAGAGGCAGATAGAGAGAAAATGGGTGCACCAGGGCCTTCAGTCACTGCAAGTGAACTTCAGACACATGCACCACCTTGTAAAGTTAGCTTATATGGGTCCTGGGAATAAAACCTGGGTCCTTTGGCTTTGCAGGCAAGCACCTTAACCGCTAAGCCATCCCTCCAGCCCAAATCCCCACATTTAATGCACACAACTCAGTGGTCTCAGTACATTTCCAGAATGTAGTCAGCACAAGTTTTAGTACATTTCATCACTGTCATCCCTTCGTCTTCCAATATCCTACCCCAGTCCTACACAATCACTAACGTTCCTCCTGTATCTATGGATTTGCTTATTTTGGACATATAATGGGAGGGGATTCAAATAATAATATGTGCTCTTTCCTGCCTGACTTCTTTCACTAAGCAAAATGTTTATGAGGCTCATCCATGTGATGGTGTGGACCAGTACTTTACCATTTTTTATGCCAAATACCTTATTAGCTGGATATGCTATGCATTTCCTTATAATTCATCAATAGTCAGACATTTGAGATATTTCTACTTTTTGACTATGAGGGAAAAAAACTGTTATGCAAATTTGCATTCAAGTTTTTGTGTGGACATATGTTTTTCATTTCTCTTGGGTGTGTACCTAGAAGTGAAGTTGGTAGGCCCTATGGGAATTCTATATTTGACATTTTGTAAGACTGACAGGCTGTTTCCAACATGAGGACATCATTTTCCATTCCCATCTATAGGACAGGAGGATTCCAATTTCTCCACATTCTTGTCATCACTTGTTATTAACTGTCTTTTTTATTATAGCCTTCCTAGTGGGTGTGAAATGAAATCCCATTGTGGTTTTGATTTGTATTTCCATGATGACTCATACTCCTCAAGTCATTGCTCAAAATATCAAGCCTTTCTCTCTGGTTTTTCGAGGTAAGTTTTCACTCTAGCCCAGGCTGACCTGGAATTCACTATATAGTCTCAGGGTGTCCTCGAACTCACAGCAATTCTCCTACCTCTGTCTCCTGAGTGCTGGGATTAAAGGCGTGCACCACCATGCCTGGCTCAAGCTTCTTTTTTTTGTTTTTGTTTTTGTTTTGTTTTTTTGGTTTTTCAAGGTAGGGTCTCACTCTGGCTCAAGCTGTCCTGGAATTCACTATGGAGTCTCAGGGTGTCCTTGAACTCTCAGCGATCCTCCTACTTCTGCCTCCCGGGTGCTGGGATTAAAGGCGTGCACCACCACGCCCGGCTTCAAGCTTCTTTTTATATGTTTATTGGCCATTTGTATATCTTCTTTGGAGAAATAACTAGACATATCCTTTGCACATTTAAAAGTTTTTGGATTATATGTCTCTTTGTTATTGTGTCATAAGAGTTGCTTATATTAATCTTTCAGATTCAACACTCCTAGAAAAAAAAGAAAAAGATTTGGGACTGGAGAGATGACTTGGTAGTTAAGCTGCTTGCCTCTGAAGCCTAAGAACCTGAGTTCAGTTTCCCAGTACCCACATAAAATGAGATGCACAAAGTGGTACATGCGTCTGGAGTTTGTTTGCCTGGAGGCCTTGGTGTGCCCATTCTCTCCCGTGTGTGTGTGTGTGTGTGTGTGTGTGTGTGTGTGTGTGTGTGTATGTATATATATATATTTGCAAATATTTTCTTCCACTGAGTGCTATTCATTTTCTTAGTATTTCCTTTGAGCACCCAATTGTCTAATGTTTTAAAATATTTTTATTTGGGCTGGAGGGATGGCTTAGTGGTTAAGGCGTTTGCCTGCAAAATCAAAGGACCCAGGTTCGATTCCCTAGAACCCACGTTCGTCAGATACACAAGGGGTTACATGGGTTTAGAGTTCATTTGCAGTGGCTGGAGGCCCAGCTCACTCATGCTCTCTATCTCTCTCTCTCTCTCCCTCTGTCTCTGTCAAATAAATAAATTAATTTAATTAAATATTAAAATAATTTTATCTATTTATTTGAGAGAGACAGAGGGAGAGAGAATGGGAGTGCTAGGGCCTCTTGCCACTGCAAATGAATTTCAGATACCTCTTTGTGCATCTGGCTTTATGTGGGTACTGAGGAATTGAACCTGGGCCTTCAGGCTTTGCAAGCAAGGGCCTTTAACTGCTGAGCCATATCTACAACCCTTCAATTGCCTAATTTTGATATTGTTCAATTTATCTTTTTTTTCATCAATTTTTCAAGGTTGGGTCTCATTGTAGCCCAGGTTGACCTGGAATTCATTATGTAATCTGAGACTGGCCTCTAACTCTGTCTCCCAAGTGCTGGGATTAAAGGAGTGTGCTGCCACGCCCAGCTCCAGTCTTTTATGTTTTTTAAAAATATTTTTAACTGTTTGTTTGAGAGGGAACATGGGCACACCAGGATCTCTTAACACTGCAAACAAATCTCCAGGTGTATGTACCACTTTATGCATCTGGCTTTATGTGGGTACTGGGGAATTGAACCCAGGCCATCAGGCTTTGCAAGCAAGTGCCTTTATCTGCTGAGCCATCTCTCCAGTCTCTTTTCCCTTAAAAAAAATTGGGCTGGTAAGATGCCTCAGTGGTTAAAGGTACTTGCTTACAGAAAGTATTTATTTATATATCCATGTATGTTTACTTGCTCTGACCTCTTCAGATAAACATCAGGCATATATGCCACTTTGCATCCATCTTTACATGGGAGCTCAGGACTTGAACTTGGTGCAGCAGGCTTTGCAAGCAAAAACCTTTAACTGCTGAGCCTTCTTCCCAGTCCCCTCTTCCTTTTCTTGATTGCAATTGCAGCCACTCCAGAGAACCAACTCAGTGGCTACAGCACTGAAGAACATGGCACCCCTTTCAGCAGCAACTACTAACTGCCAATAGCTCCTGTGGGTGAAGTGGGGTCTTGAGAGCTCATCCCCCATCCATGATGGAATGTTGATGGGCTCAGTCTTGTGCTGGGAACTACAGCTGCTGGGAGTGTCATGTCCAGTATTCCACAGCACTTCTCCCCATCTGCCAGCTCTTACATTCTGTCCACCCACTCTTCGCAATGTTCCCTGAGCCTTGGAAATGTCCCCCTAAGGATTCAGCTCACCATAGTCACTTGTTCTCAGCACATTTGTCATCTGTATCTATCTCTGTATTAATCTCTGTCCACTGCAAGAAGAAACTTCTGTTACCAGGGCTGAGAACAGCTCTAAACTATGGGGATAAACATAAATACTTAGAAGGCACACACACACAAAGAGAGAGAGGGATTTTAAAAAAGAAATAAAAGTACCTATTAAGGGCTAGGGAGATGGCTCAGCCATTAAAGGCACTTGTTCACAAAGCCTCATAATCTAGGTTCAGTTCCAAAGTCTCCACATAAAGCCAGATGTACAAAGTGACTCATGTGTCTGAAGTTAGTTTTCAATGACAGGAGGCTCTGGTATACCCATTCTGTCTCTCTCCTACACCCTCTGTTTATATATGTGTGTGTGTGTGTGCCTCTTTCTGTCTGTCTCTCTCAAATAAATAAATAATTAATAAAAATATTTTTAAGTATACATTAAAGCAAGAGGACAAATTGGCAAAGCAACACATGTTTAACACTGTCCACAATGAGAAAGAAGTGTGCATGGTGTGGTGTGATGTGATCTGGCATACTCTCCTTGAAGGACAAATTGATAGTATTCACCATATTTCAAAATGTTTATATCTGGGGTTAGGAAAATGATTCAGTGGTTAAAGCTTCTTGCTTACAAAACCTGCCAGCCTGGGTTCTATTCCCCAGTATCCACTTAAAACCAGTCCCTCAAAGTAGAGTATGTGTCTGGAATTCATTTGCAGTGGCAAGAGGCCCTGGTGTACCCATTCTTTTTTTCTCTCTCTCAAATAAATAAATGATATTTGTAAATGTTGATACCCTTTAACCTACATATCCCATTTATATGAATTTCTGCCATCATTATTTTGAATACATGAACACAGGTGTAAATAGTTTTTTGTTTTGTTTTGTTTTACTTTTTTGGTTTTTGGTTTTCCAAGTTAGGGTCATGCTCTGGTCCAAGGTGACACGAAATTTACTGTGTAGTCTCAGGCTTGCCTCGAACTCACGGCGATCCTCCTACCTCTGCTTCCCAGTGCTGGGTTTAAAGGTGTGCACCATCATGCCTTGCTAGTTTTTTATTTTTTGACAGTGAAAGAGAGATGCAGTCAGAGAGAGAAAAAGAGAGAGAGAGAGAATGAGTTTATATATGCATGTATGTTTACTTGCTCCAGCCACGACAAACAAACTCCAAATGCATGTGTCACCTTGTGCATCTGGATTATGTGGGTCCTGGGGAATTAAACCAAAGTCCTTTGGCTTTGCAGGCAAGTGCCTTAAACACTAAGATATCTCTACAGCCCATACCTTGCTAGTTCTTGCTAGTTTTTTTGTTGTTGTTGGTTTTTTTTGTTTTTTTTTTTTTTTTGAGGTAGGGTCTCACTCTAGCCCAGGCTGATCTGGAATTCAATATGTAGTCTCAGGGTGACCTTGAACTCCTGGCGATCCTCCTACCTCTGCCCCCCAAGTGCTGGGATTAAAAGCGTGCACCACCATGCCTGACACCTTGCTAGTTTTTGATTGTTCTAAAAAATTCTTCTGTTGGGCATGGTGGTGCATATCTTTAATCCAAGCACTTGGAGGCTGAGGTAGGAGGATCACTGTGAGTTTCAGGCCAGCCTGAGTCTACATAGTAAATTCCAGGTCAGCCTGGGATAGGGCAAGACCCCACCTCGAAAAACAAAAACAAACATGCAAACAAACAGCAAAAAAACCTAGCAGATTAGTCAAAATATAGCAAAGGATGAACTTTTCTCCACAGAACCAGTTGGAAGTAAATTGCTAGAAAAATACCTAAATGCATGCCACATCTCTCTGAAATAAACTATTGTTTGTTTCCTGACATCTAGGAAATTCTTCAGCTTAATCTCAATACACCACTGAAGAAGACCATCAAATCCTTACTCTTTCGTCCTGTAGAGATAGTATGTCTTGGGCTGGAGAGAAGGCTCAGCAGTTAAGGTGCTTGCCTGCAAAGCCTAAAGAACTGAGTTTGATTTGCCAGTACTCACATAAAACCAGATGCACACAGTGGCACGTTCATCTGGAGTTCGTTTGTACCACTAAACAAAGTCCAGCTACATCCTCAGGCCTATTTTTTGCTTCTTTTGTGTGTGTTTCCTTGATGTTTATTATCTGGAAACCCTATATTTCCTCCAGGCTTACTGTTTGGAAGATCATCCCAGTTGTGTTGCTGTGAGTTCCTTGAGGCCAGTTGGAGGGTGTGCATCTTTGACAGGAAGGCTGGGGAGCAATGCTGCTTCCCCCCACCCTTGACTCCTCCAGGATGAGTGTGCTGGACTTCGATGTATAGCATTCTTAATGATGCCAACTTTGTTCACTCAGTTTAAATGATGTCTCTTTTTCCCCCTTTTAGTTTACAAAGGCCTTTCGTGGGAGGTGTTTTTAAATATTATATAAATATCCTATTTCTCATCAAACTTTTTGAAACAGCTTTATTGACTCACATATTTAAAGTGCATAATTTGATAAGTTTTGACATATTTATACAGCTGTGAAACCAAATCAGGACAACAAATACATCATCTCCTAAAGCTTTCTTCTGCCTTCCTCTCATTTTCTCCCACTTTTCCCATCCTTGAGCAACCACAGACCTTCTACTACTGTAGAATTATTTACATTTTCTATTTTTTGTTTTCAAGGCACTCTCATTCTAGTCCAGGCTGACCTGGAATTCACTATGTAGTCTCAGGCTGGCCTTGAACTCAGTGATCCTCCTACCTCTGCCTCCCAAGTGCTGGGTTTAAAGGCATGCGCCACCACACCCAGGAATTTTCTAAAATTTTAAACATTGATTCACACAATTTGTCTTTCCTCCTCCCTGCTTTGCGACCTATATTCTTTCTTTTTGTTTTGTAAATATTTATTTGAGAGAGTGAGAGAATGAAAATGAATGGGCACACCAGGGCCTCCAGCTATTGTAAACGAACTCCAGAAGCATGTACTACCTTGTACATCTAGCTGTACGTGGGTGCTAGGGAATCAAACCCAGGCCATCAGGCATTGTAGCAAGTGCTTTTAACCACTGATCCGTCTCCCCAGTCCCATCTGTATTCTTTTTTTTTTTAAATTATTAATTATTTATTTAAGAGAGAAAGAGACAGAGAGAGAGAAAGAGAATGGGCATGTCAGGGCCTCCAGCCACTGCAAATGAACTCTAGATACATGCACCCCTTGTTCATCTTGCATACATGGGCCCTAGGGAATCAAACCACAGTCCTTTGGCTTTGCAGGCAAATGCTCTAACTGCTAAGCCATCTCTCCAGCCCTGTTTTTGGTTTTTTTTGAGGTAGTGTCTCGCTCTAGCCCAGGCTGACCTGGAATTTACTATTTACTACAGCGTGGGCTTGAACTCATGGCAATCCTCCTTCCTCTGCCTCCCGAATGCTGGGATTAAAGGTATGTGCCACCACGCCTAGCTCCCACCTGCATTCTAACAGCATAGCAATTTTAGATTTCATCCACGTTATGTCAGTAAATAGCATCTATTTTTATGAACTCACATTGGATAGGACTTGACTAAATTTAATTAATTACATTTTCAATTTTTTTTTGATGGGGTCTTACTAAATCTCCCAGTTTGGCCAGGAACTCCATGTGTAGCCCAGGCTGGCCTTGATCTCATAGCAACCTGGTGCTTCAGCCTCCTGATTAGGTCATGTTCCTGATTCTGGTTGATTTTAAATCTATATTTGGGGCGGAGGTGATGGCTTTGCAGTGAAAGGTGCTTGCTTGCAAAGACTGTTTGCCTGGCTTTGATTCCCTAGTACCCAGAATGCCAGATGCACGAGTGGTGGCTGCATGCATCTGAAGCTCATCTGAGTGTCAAGAGACACTGACACATCCATTTTCTCTCTTATAAATTAAAAAAAAATTAATAGTTTTTAAAAATATATTTTATTTGTTTATTTATTTATTTGAGGAAGAGGGAGAGGGAGAAAGAGAGAATGGGCATGCCAGGGCCTCCAGCCACTGCAAATGAACTCCAGATGCATGTACCCCCTTGTGCATCTGGCTTATGTGGGTCCTGGAGAATTGAACCCAGGTCCTTTGGCTTTGCAGACAAACACCTTAACCACTAAGCCAACTCTGGCACCATAAATAACTTTTTTTTAATAAGAGTACCACATTTATTTAAAAGTCTTGCCCACATTCAAAGTAAGGGAAATTTATACAGGGTACATGTACCAGAGAACAAAAATCCTGGGGTCTTCTTTGAATTTTGTTTATCACAAAACCCAATGTTTTTGGGAGGGGGAAAATAAAGGGTGGTCGGAGGGGACTAGAATCAATATATATTGTCTATATGTATAGAAGTTGTTGACAGGGGTGAGGGGATATAAGACTATAAGATATGTAAATAAAAATAAGAGCCAGGTATGGTGGCGCATGTCTTTAATCCCAGCACTTGGGAGGCATTGGTAGGAGGATTGCTGAGAGTTCAAGACCACCCTGAGACTACATAGTGAATTCCAGGTCAGCCTGAGCTAGAGCGAGACCCTACCTCAGAAAACCAAATAAATAAATATAATTTTTAAAATCTTCCAGGTTTCTACTTTTTTGTTTGTTTTTAAATTGAGAACTTGAATATATGAACATATTGTACATTCGTCATATTCCCATTGGGTTATACTTTTATGTCCCCTTTGCCCTGCCCCCCATTTCTCTTCTGTATGGTTATCCATAATCACTGTGGGGTCATGAATACATGAATCAGTTTTGTGGTGAGGGACAATGCATCAGAGTACACTTTACCACCCTGTGGCACTTGCACACACACACACACACACACACACACATTTTTTGTCAAGTAGAAACTTTGTATGGACATAGCATTTGTTGGTACCATCATTTCCCTCCTCCCTGCCCCCATTCCACTGAAGGCCCTCCTCAGTGAGATTGCTGGTATTCACCATGGAATTGTAGCCTATGAGTTGTGAGAGCAGCAGTCAGTCATTCTGCGGGGGAAGGCAATGTCTCTGGATATTCCCTCCCAACCTATGGTTCTTACAATCTTTCACCCCCTCTTCCCCAAAATTCCCTGACCTGTGGTGGGTGCTTTTGAAGTCCGCTTGAACTCAGCAGCTTCTGGATTTCTGCTTTTTTTTTTTTTTTTTTTTTGGTGTTTTGAGGTAGGGTCTCACTCTAGCCCAGGTTGACCTGGAATTCACTATGTAGTGTCAGGGTGGACTCAAATTCATGGCAATCACCCTACCTCTGCTAGGATTAAAGACATGTGCCACCACACCTGGCTGCTTTGGTATGGTTTGAGTATCCTCATTGTCTGTCTCCATCCCTTGGCTCAGGTTGTCAGTCTCACCATGGAAGCAGCACTCTTGCTCATCTCACCAATTTCTTTGTGGTTTCACCTGGGCCTTAGCTGATATGTGAGGCATGGTTCATCTCCTGCCAGATACTCTTAACTTTTTTCTAGGGAGGGGCCGGTTTTGAGGTAGGGTCTCACTCTAGTCCAGGCTGACCTGGATTCCATTATGTATTCTCAGGCTGGCTTCGAATTCTCAGTGATCCTCCTATCTCTGCTTCCCATGTGCTGGCATCAACAGCATGTGCCACCATGCCTGGCTTATACTTAACATAAAAAAGTTCTTATTTATTGTTTATGGAGAGAGAGGCATAAGAACAATGAGAAAACCAGAGCACCTTGCCACTGCAAACAAACTCCTACACATGTGCCACTTTTTTTTTTTTTTTGAGGTAGGGTCTCACTCTGGCCCAGACTGACCTGGAACTCACTATGTAGTCTCAGGGTGGCCTCGAACACAAGGCGATCCTCCTACCTCTGCCTCCCAAGTACTGGGCTTAAAGGCATACACCACCATGCCCAGTTCACATGTGCCACTTTCTGAATGTGGCTTTACTTGGGTCCCAAGAATCAAACCTAGGCTGTCGGGTGTTACAAGCAAGTGCCTTTAACTGCTAAACCATTTCTCTAGCTCCTCTACTGAATTTTTGAAATAGCTACATGTGGTGGCTCATGTCTATAATCCTAACACTGGGGAGAGTGAGGTAGGAAGATCATCATGAGTTTGAGGCCAGCCTTGGGCTACAGAGTGAGTTCCAGGTCAGCTTGGTCTAGACTGAGACCCTACCTTGGGGGTGAGGAGAAGCAAAACAAGTGGTCAATAAAACCTTTTTTTTTTTTTCTTTTTTTCGGGTGTGGTGCACGCCTTTAATCCCAGCACTTGGGAGGCAGAGATAGGAGAATCACCATTAGTTGGAGGCCAGCCTGACACTATAGAGTGAGTTCTAGGTCAGTGCAGGCTAGAGTGAAACTCTACCTTGGAAAAAAAGAAAAACAAAAAGCAAAACAGGCCAGGCATGTTAGCATATGCCTTTCATCCCAGCATTTGGGATGCAGAGGTATGAGAATCATGGTGAGTTTGAGGCCAGCCTGAGAGTTGAGTGAATTCTGGGTCAGCCTTGAATAGAGCAAGACCTTACATTTAAAGAAAGAAAAGAAAAAAGAAGGGCTAGAGAGATGGCTTAGCAGTTAAGTGCTTGCCTGTGAAGCCTAAGGATCCTGGTTCAAGGCTCAGTTCCCTAGGACCCACTTAAGGCAGATGCACAAGGTGGCACATACATATGGAGTTCGTTTGCAGTGGCTAGAGGATCTGGTGGTGCCCATTCTCTCTCTCTACCTCTTTCTCTCTCTCTCACTCTCAAGTAAATGAATAAAAATAAACAAAAAGAAAAAAAAAGAAAAAAGGGCTGGAGAGATAACTCAGCACTTAAGGTGCTTGCCTATGAAAGTTTAATGACCTGAGTGACCTGAGTTCAATTCCCCACTACACATGTAAAGGCAGATGGATGAAGGGGAACATGCATCTGGAGTTTACAGCATGGAGTTTGCAGCAGCTAGAGGTCCTGGTGCACCCATTCTCTCTCTCTCTGCTATGCTTAGTGGCCCATACCTTTAATCTCAGCACTGGGAGGAAGAAGTAGAAGGAACACCATGAGTTCAAGGCCACCCTGAGACTACCAAGTGAATTCCAAATCAGCCTGGGCTAGTGAGACCCTATCAAGAAAAACAAAAACCAAAAAAAACAAAAAAACAACAAAAAAAAAAAACTGAACCAACAAAAACCTTTGGCAACATGAAATTCAGTTATAACCACTGCTTTAATATCACTTTTTCTTAATTTCAGGATCTACATCAATTGTAATTGATGAATGTTTATCTTCATTCATGTTTTCCCACCTTTTTTTGTTCACCTGGTAATTTATTTATTTATTTATTTATTTTTTGGTTTTTCAAGGCAGGGTCTCATTCTGGCTCAGGCTGACCTGGAATTCACTATGTAGTCTCAGGGTGGCCTCGACCTCTCAGCAATCCTCCTACCTCTGCCTCCTGAGTGCTGGGATTAAAGGCATGTGCCACCACGCCTGGCCATTTTTTTATTGTTTATTTTTATTTACTTATTTCAGAGAGAGAGAGAGAGAGATTCAGAGAGAATGGGTGCCCTGGGGCCTCCAACCACTACAAGCGAACTCCAGATGCATGTACCACCTAGTGTGTCTGCCATGGGTCCTGAGGAATTGAACCTGGGTCCTTTGGCTTTGCAGGCTAGTGCCTAACCACTAAGCAATCCCTCTGGCCTGTGCCCATTTATTTTTGTGGTGCTAGGGATCAGACCCAGAGCCTCACACATGCTAGGCAAACATTCTACTATTAATCTACATACCCCTCAGACCACTATCACATATATGGATCAACCGTGTAATAGTTGTTTTAATTTTCACTTATCTATTCATTTATTTTTGCAGTGCAAGGGATAAAACTCAGGGCCTTACACATACTAGGCATATACTACCACTGAGCTCCACTCTGAGATCTCTGGTATTTTTTTTTTTTTTTTTGAGGTAGGGTCTCACTCTAGCTCAGGCTGACCTGGAATTCATCTCAGGGTGGCCTTGAACTCATGGTGATCCTCCTAACTCTGCCTCCTTCCTGAGTGCTGGGATTAAAGGCATGCGCCACCACGCCTGGCTTAGTAATTTTTTACTAGATGCCAGACATCTGTAATTTCACTTTGTTGGATACTTAATATTTTTGTATATATATAAATGCTCTTGTGATTTCTTCTAAGATATTATTACTTGAAAAGTTATAGCCTTTTAGGGATTTCCTTTAAGCTTAGTTAGCTTTCCATGACTGTAACAAAATGCCTGAGATAAATAACTTTAAAAGGGCTGGACAGATGGCTCAGCAATTAAGGTGCTTGCCTGCAAAGCCTAATGACCTGAGTTCGATTCCCCAGTACACACATAAAGCCAGATGCATAGCGGCACATGTCTGGAGCTTGTTTGCAGTGCTGGGAGACCCCGGTGTGCCCATTCTCTCTCCCTCTCTCTCTCTGCTTACAAATAAATAAATTTTAATCCAGTGCACTAGACTACTTAGCCACGCTACCTTGGTAGTTTTTAAATTATTTATTTATTTATTTGACAGAGACACAGAGAGAGAAAATGGGTGCTCTAGGGCCTTCAGCCTCTGCAAATGAACTCCAGATGCATGTGCCACCTCGTGCATCTGGCTTACGTTGAATTCTGGGGAACTGAACCTGCGACCCTTGGCTTCACAGGCAAGTGCCTTAATTGCTAAGCCATCTCTCTACCCCTAAATAAAAATATTTTTAAAAAATTTAGCCAGGTGTTGTGACACATACCTTTAATCCCAGCATTCAGGAGGCAGAGGCAGGAGGATTGCTGTGAGTTCAAGGCCACCCTGAGACTACATAGTTAATTCCAGGGCAGCCTGGGCTAGAGTGAGACCCTACCTCGAAAAACCAAAAAAAAAACAACAACAACAACAACAACAACAAAAAAAACCCAAAAACTTAGCCAGGTGTGGTGGTACATGACTTGAATCCTAGCACTTGGGAAGTAGAGATAGGAAGATCACTGTGAGTTCAAGTCCACCCTGAAACTACATAGTGAATTCCAGCTCAGCCCGGGCTAGAGCGAAACCCTACCTTGAAAAGCCAAAATTAAAAATAACTTAAAAGGAGGGAAAACCTAGGCATGGTTGTGCATGACATTAGTCCCGGCACTTTGGAGGCAGATGTAGGCGGATCACCATGAGTTCGAGGCTACCCTGAGACTACAGAGTGAATTCCAGGTCAGCCTGGGCTACTAGAGTGAGACCCTACCTTGAAAAAAAAAAAAAAACAGGGAAAAAAATGAAGAAAAGTTAATTTTGGCTCACAGCTTCTGAGGTTTCAGTCCACCATCACTTGGCAATATTGTTATTGGGCTTGTGGTGATGAGAACATTGTGGTAATGAGAGCATAGCAGAAGAGACTGCTCCCCTCACAAAGGCTAGGAAATAGGGAGAGAAGGACGGGAGGCCTAGGATCTCCGTATGTTTGTTTGTTTGTTTGCTTGTTTGTTTTTGAGGTAGGGTCTTGCTCTAGCCCAGGCTGACTTAGACTTTATTATGTAGACTCAGGGTGGCCTCAAACTCATGGCAATCCTTCTACCTCTGCCTCCCAAGGGCTGGTATTAAAAGTGTGTGCCATCATGTGTGCCATCATGACTGGCTTTTTCTCCTCCTCCTTCTTTTCTTTTAAAAGATACACACACACACACACACACACATATTGCAGTCAGGTTCACATTGCTGGTAGAAATCACCTAACCAAGAGTAGCTTGTGGGGCTGGAGAGATGGCTTAGTGGTTAAGTGCTTGCCTGTGAAGCCTAAGGACCCTGATTCGAGGCTCAATTCCCCAAGATCCACATTAGCCAGATCCACAAGTGGGCGCAAGCATCTGGAGTTTGTTTGCAGTGGCTGGAAGCCCTGGCGCACCCATTTTCTCTATCTGCCTCTTTCTCTCTCTGTCTGTCACTCTCAAATAATAAACCAAAAAAAATTTTTAAAAAGTAGCTTGTGGGAAAAAGAGGTTTATTTTGGCTTACAGACTCAAGGGGAAGCTTCACAATGGGATGGCATGAGCAGAGGATGGGCATCACCCCCTAGCCCACATAAGGTGGACAACAGGAATAAGAAGTGTGTGAGCCGGATGTGGTGGTGCACGCCTTTAATCCCAGCACTCGGGAGGATCACCGTGAGTTCGAGGCCACCCTGAGACTACATAGTGAATTCCAGGCCAGCCTGGGCTACAGTGAAACCCTGCCTTGAAAACCAAACAAACAAACAACAACAACCACAAAAAATAAATAGGAGGGCTGGAGAGATGGCTTAGCGGTTAAACGCTTGCCTGTGAAGCCTAAGGACCCCGGTTTGAGGCTCGACTCCCCAGGACCCACGTTAGCCAGATGCACAAGGGGACGCATGCATCTGGAGTTCGTTTGCAGTGGCCGGAGGCCCTGGTGTGCCTATTCTCTCTCCCTCTCTCTATCTGCCTCTTTCTGTCTCTCTCAAATAAATAAACAAAAATAACAAAAAAAAAATTAAAAAAAAAAAGAAATAGGAGAGTGTGCCAAACACTGGCAAGGGGGAGCTGGCCATAACACCCATAAGCCCACCCCCTATAATACACTGCCTCCGGGAGGTATAAATTCCCAAATCTCTGTCAGCTGGGAACCTAGTATTCAGAATACCTAAGTTTATGGGGGACACCTGAATCAAACCACGACAATATATGGTTTTGGTTTTTTGAGGTAGTGTTTCACTCTAGCCTAGGCTGACCTGGAATTCACTCTGTAGCCTCAGGCTGGCCTTGTACTCATAGTGATCCTCATACCTCTGCCTCCCAAGTGCTGAGATTAAAGGCATGTGCCACCATGCCTGGCTTAAAAAAAATTTTTTTTAAATATTTATTTATGTGAGAGAGACACACAGAAACAGAGACAGAGTTTAGGAGCTCCAGGGCATCTAGCTGCCACAAACTCCAGATACATGCAATACTTTTGCATCTGGTATTAGCATCTTTTACCTCTGATCTATCTCTCCAGTTCCCCAGTGTCTTCTTTAAGGGCACATCCATAATGATGACCCAACTTTCTCATGAAAGTATATCTTAGCCAAGTATGGTGGCACATGCCTTTAATCCCAGTATTTGGGAGGCAGATGTAGGAAGATTGCTATGAGTTTGAAGCCACCTTGAGATGACATAGCGAATTCCAGATCAGCCTGGGCTAGAGTGTGACCCTACCTCAAAAAAAAAAAAAAAAAAAAAAGTATGTCTTATGGGAACCCAAGCAGCATATCTGAGCTTTGGAGGGACGTTTAAGATTCACACCATAACCACTAGGCACTACCAGAACAATATTTAGAACTAATGTCCAAGTACTAACACAAAAACCTCCTGAGAATTCCACCTAATGCCCTATGAGTCGAGTATTCTCCTCTGATAGGAACAGAAACTATACCAAGCTCTGTGTGAGCCAAATTGAGCCCAGATCTTGTTTCTTCTATCCCTTGAGAAGTTTTGTGATATGCATAGTCTGCTCATCTAGAGACCCAAGCATGGCCCCTGCACATACATGACACTATCTGTGTAGTTCTTCCTGTTGGCCTTTCTACTCTGTGAGGTCTAGTGCCTTTGGCTTCTACAGACTTTTGCTATTTAGGTTGGGCACCACTTCCCATACCATTTTGCCACTGCCTGGAAACCATCCTCAATGAATAAGGCAATCATAGAGCTCACTCCATTTGTTTCTCATATCTCAGGGATCACTGTCTTCCATTGCTTGACATCTGATATCTTTAAAACCACTGTCGTGCTGGGATGGTGGGGTATACCTTTAATCCCAGCACTTGGGAGGGAGAGGTAGGAGGATCTCTGTGAGTGCAAGGCCAGCCTGAGACTACATAGTGAATTCCAGTACAGCCTGGGCTACAGTGAGACCACACCTCAAAAAACAAAAACAAAACAAACAAAAAACTGTTGTGTTGGTTAGAACCAGGAGTCCTTCCTTGTCCATGGGGTTGGAGAAATGGCTTAGCAGTTAAATACACTTGCTTGCAAAGCCTCCTAGCCCAGGTTTGATTCCCCAGTGCCCATGTACAGCCAGATACACAAAGTGGAGCAGGCATCTGGAGTTCGTTTGAAGTGGCAAAAGCCCTGACATGTCAATTTATCTCTTTTCCTCCTTCCTTCCCTTGAAAATAAATAAAATATTTTTAAAAAGAAGTCCTTGTTTCCCATCAAATTTTGAATAAATGAACATATTTAATGAATAAACGTATTTATGCATATGCTTATAATTTCCTATTCTATTATGATAATCCCTTTCTATTATTATCCATCTTAATGTTCAAATTATCTTCAACTTGGCCAATAGGTATAGGTATAATGAAACAAAATGCTTAATGCCATATTTCTCTATCAGGGCTTACAGGCTGACAGTGAAGGAAGGTGGTCTTGAATAGAAGGTAAAGGAGCATTTTCAGAAAAAGTAGCCTGGCATGATGGCACACACACTTAATCTCAGCACTCAGAAAGCTTATAGGAGGATCACTGTGATTTTGAGGTCAGCCAGGAACTACAGAGTGAGTTCCAGGTCATCCTGGGCTAGAGTGAGACTCTGTCTTAAAAAAAAAAAAAAGAGAGAGAGAAAGAAAAGAAAAAGACAAAAGGGAGAGCACACCCAATGACCTTAGTAGTATCTGAAGGCGGAAGTATCTATCTTGTCCTCACTAAGGCAGTGAAGATACTGGTGGATCTGGTGGAAAGCCAGAGCATTAGTGAAAGAATGCCCCAGGCATCTGTAACATAAGATTCAAGAGACTAAAGGGATACCTAGGGGAATCCAGCGGGCATGATGTAGCAGACAGGGCCTGGCAGGACAAGGACACTTCTTGGCACACATAAAGGAGCTGCTTGGAAATGACACACACCATTCTGACTTCTTCATTCCACAATCATTATTTCACATGTGGATCTATGTGTGGAGTGTGTGCATGTATGTTCATATGCATGTGTGTGCAGAAGCACATGTTGATCATCTGTGTACATGCATGTGAAGGCCAGAGGTATCAACAGTCCAGGGGTCTTCCTCCTTTACTGTATACTTCTTCTTTGAGATAGTCTCTTGCTGAACCACTGATTAGCTAGTTAGTGGGCCTCCAGGGATTTCTTGTCTCCACCTGCCCAGCACTGGGATTACAGGTGCTCACCACCACACCTGGCATTTACATGAATGCTGAGGTGATAGTTCAGTGTATGTTGCAGTTACCATCTCATTGCTGGGACACCTAACCAAAAGCAGTTGACAAGAGGGAAGGATTTATTTTGGCTTGTAGTCTCAAGGGCTGAAGCTTCATGTCAGGAGAAAGCATGGCATGAGCAGAGCCTGGATTTCACTTTTGCCATAGCAGGTGGGAAACAGCAGCAAGACAGTAAGCTGAGCTCTAGCAAGGGGGAACTGGTTATCACACCCCTATTGCCATCTGCTGGGAACAAGCATTCAAAACACATGAGTTTATGGGGGATACCTAATTCAAACCACCACAGTTGATAACATGGGTGCTGAGAATTTGAACTCAGGTCCTCATGCTTTACCCATCTCCCCAAGTCCCTCCCCCCCATACACCCATACATATTAATTCAAAGATTGACTCTCCCAATCAAGGCTCTCAGAATTGACGAAACAACACTGAATGGAAGTGTCAAGTCACCACACTCCAGGCCTGATGGGCCAACAGTGGCTGGATAAAATGAGTCATGAAAGTAACACTTGTACATCCTGTCTTGAATGCTAACGGGCTTCTTTACAGATGGCTTTAATAATAAATTTTTAATAATACTTTAATAAAGTATCCACTTTAAAGTTTAAAAAATATTTATTTGCAAGTAGATAGACACAATGGGTACTGCAAATGGACAACAGATGCATGTGCCACTTGTGCATCTGGTTTTATGTAGGTACTGGGGGATTGGACTCAGGTCATTAGGCTCTGCAGATAAACACCTGAACCACTAAGCCATCTCTCCAGCCCCCTAAAAGCATCCACTTTAATAATAATGGGGAACAAGAATGATGCCAATTTACCATTGGTCCTTGACTCATGTCTGACAACTGGAGAATCTTGGGGAAATTTTGTCAAAGGAGGCAGAATTTGAACTTGGCTTTGAAGTAGGAATTTTTTAGGTAGATATAATATGGAGGAAAGGACTTCCATTCAGAGAAAATAACATGTTCAAGTTATAGAGATATTGAGGAACATGATAAACTATAGTTCAGTGTTACTGGAACATAAAATAAAAATTCTGAGAAATAGGGCAGGTGGGGCTCCTTGAAGGGCCTTTTATGTAGGACAGAGGTTTTCAGATGGTGTTCTGTATAATATAGCTATTCAAGAGTCCTGAGCATTCACACCATTCAAGAACATTTAGCAGCAGCACTAGCAGCAGCAGCAGGAGGAGGAGGTGACCAGATTTACTTGCTAGAAAAACCACATTGGTAGTAATATGAATAGCTGGATAGAGGAGACAGGCAGAAGATAGATCGCTCCTTCACTTAACAAGCACTATGGAAGTCCTTATATATTCTAGACACTCCACTGCTTGTGAACAGGCATATTCTGCCCTCCTAGAACTTACAAAGAGTAAACAAATGAATGAATATTTAATTACTCTTAAGATAAGTGATTGGGAGAACCAAAACAAGTGAAAGGAAGGGTAGCCTTTCCTGGATCAAGGGCAGAGGAGCTGTTTTGAAAAGGAAAGAATCTTGGATTGCCTGAAGCACTGTCAGCACAGGAGGGTCACTTTAGGTACTATGTTGGAGATATCAGAAACCATAATAAGGATGTTAGACTGAATCAAGAGCCCTGAGCGCCTTTGCATTATTTAAAACAATCAAGTTTTTGTTGCTTTTTGTGGGAGGAAACTTTTTTTTTTTGGCTTACAAAAATGTGGAGGGGTAGCTTAGTGATGGTAGTGATGGAAAATGTGGAAATAAGCAGAGGCTAGGACAACACTCCTGGCCAATATCAGGTGGAGAACAGCAGCAAAAGAGTGGGCCAAACACTGGCTGGCAAGGGGAAGCTGGCTTAACATCCATAAACCAGCCCCCAACAACACACCTCCTCCAGCAAGACTCCAGTTGCCATCAGCTTGAGACAAGCTTGTTCAGAGCACAAGAGTTTATGAAAGAGGGACAGCAAACGACAGAAAGAAAGAAAATGGGCACACCAGGGACTCTAGCCACTGCAAATGAACTACAGATGCATACACCACCTTGTACAGCTGGCTCATGTAGATCCTGGGGAATCGAACCTGGGTACTTTCACTTTGCAGGCAAGAGCCTTAACTGCTAAGCCATCCTACCAGCCCACATAGGGACGATTTTAGCATGGTTTAGTCACTTAAAGGATTTAAGTCAGAAAAAAGAAAAAGGAGGTCGTCCACAGAGCAAGTTTTCTGAGAAAGTACAAGGGAATCAATTTAATGTCAAGGAGGAGTTTACAAGAAACACTGTTTGCAATGAACACACAGCATGGATATACTTTCCTACACGCATTATTCTTGTACCTATATGCATTATAATACTGTATCGACCTGCAGGTATGTATGTTACTGTACTTATATACAGGCATTTATGTTACTGCATCCACAACTATGTGTGTTCACATGTTTCTATGCGAGCACTCTGGAATCTGCTTTTCTCCCCACTGCCGTATTGTAACTAAATCCCCAGGCTGGTATTCTCCTCCTACGTCATTTTCATTTTCACAGTACCCTCCTAACACAAGCCCGTAGCTGTTTTTTAATGGCACCTCATAACGTTGGACATTGTGGTCGTCGACAATTTTTTCCACTACCCTCAATAGTGTAAGTTGATATCTTGATGGCCAAATACTCAGTAGGTACACATGGTTATTTAAGCAGAAATTCCGTGCAAAGTGGCATGGCTGAGTCGAGGATCTGTAAAATTCGGTGGATTAAAAATCCGCTTTCAACCTCACTGGAGACGACCTTTACCCGAGGAGGCGACACAAGCAGAGAGGTTAAATATCTGCCTCAAGGTCAAAAAATAATTAGAAATGGCTGAATTTAAAAGCCGCGCGGGCTCCCCAGGCTGCGGCAGGGGTGGAATTTGCGGTTCGGTCGATTTTTTTTTTAAGGCGTGTGTCGGTGGGGGAGGGGCCGGGCGGCGGGGAAGGAAACTTGTGTCGCAGTAGAGGAGGAGGGACCCAGGTCAGACCCGCGCCGCCCCGGCGAGCGAGGCTGGGCTCCGGCTCTCCCGGGCCCCCACGCCGCCCGCGGGGCTCCTCGGAATCGCCGACCCTGTCCGCGGAGGTCTCGGCCAGGCCGGCGAGGCCGCCAGCTTGCCCGGCCGGTCGGCGAGCGGGGCCGCTCGGGGCCCCTCCATCTTGGGAGCCCGTGGCCGCGGCGCCCCCGGAAGGGGTTACGGAGCGGGGCATTTACTTCCGGCCTGGGGCCTGCGGCGGCGGCGGCGGCGGCGGCAGTGGCGGCGGCGGCGGCGGCGGCGGGTCGGTGTAAGAAAATGGCGCTGGTGCAGCGGCTCGGGCCTCTCCCCGCGGCGCTGCGGAGGGCTTGAGGCTCGCGAGCCTCGTTCCCCGCGCCCCACCTGCTCGTGCACTTTACACACATGAGGTGAGCGGAGCGGGGGCCCTCGGTGTCCGGGCGGGAGCAGCCCCGGGGCGCTGCCCCGCGGGGCCCGCCAGCGCCGGTGCCGGAGTGCGGGCGGCGGCGCGGGGCCGCGGGCGGGCGGGCGGGCGGCGGGGCCGGGGCAGGGCGCGGGCCCGCGGCGGCGGAGACCCTCCGGACCGCCCGCGGCCTGGCGCCCCCGGGCCCGCGGCGGCGACGGCGGCGGCGGCGGCGCAGCCCCGCAGCTTTGTGAGCCCCCTCCCCCTCGCCCGCGCGAGCCTCTGCCGCAGCAGCCCCGCCGCACGCGCACCGCCTTGTCTTCGCGTGTTTTTTTTTTTTTCCTTCCTTTTCTTTGGTTTTTTTGTTTTTGTTTTTGTTTTATTTTTTTATTTTCTGTTTCAGAGAATTGGAAGCTAAAGCTACCAAAGACGTAGAAAGAAATCTTAGCAGGTAAGATGGGCGAGCTTTCAGTGTCTCTCTCTTTCGCCCCATGATAATCGCGTATTTCCCACTCTGCTTCACCCTTTCTTGGTTTAGAAGTTCCCCGGTGTCATTTGGCTTTTGCACACAGAAACGTTCGGCCTCAGGGAATATTGGATGGAAGGATTTCGAGGAGATGCGTAATTACGCGTGTGTTTGTTTCTTAAAAAAAAAAAAAAAAGGAAAAGGCAATTCTTGTAAACTTTGTTAAAGCATTCTCACCCTTTTAGAATTTAATTAGGGGACTTGTGCATTAATTACTATTGTAAATGGTTGCAGGCATTGTGTGACTCATGATTGAGGCGGCCCTTATGGCGGGCTGTCAAACTGTTTTGGCTTCCCCGTTATTACTTTGTAGCTCAAATTGTTGCCTTAATAAAAAGATACTATGTGTTCGCATTTTTTCCCCCTCTACACATTGTAGTCAGGCGGATTCTGTTGCATTGGAAACAGTTTTGTCCTTGAACTTTACCAAGTATAAACTGTTTTGTTTTCTTTGAAACTACATTTTTGTCTGTGTTCAGTGTGTGCTTTTTATCAGATGGTAAAATAATTAAAAATTTGCTCCCAATAAATGGTTAGCGTTTGTCTTGGGCCTGAGTGCTTTTGCACCTGTAACTTAAAGCATCACATCGATAACCTTTTCTGATTGATTTCCCCCTTACACACACACACACACACACACACACTTTGGCAGACTTGACCTATTTATTCTCCTTTTTTCTTTTGCATCATAATGGGACACCCAGAGAAGCTGGAGACTTATCAAATCGCAACCCCTTTTACTTGGGCAGAGTAAAATTTCACTTGTTTTAGTTGTCCATGTCGTTTACTTTTGATTTTTTGTTGGGTTATTAACACTGGCAAAGGTCATTAACATTCACAATTCCGATAATCTGATTATTTGACACCATGTAGAATTATCCCAAATTTCTGGCTCTTTAAAAATTAATATTAGTCTGTGTTGGGTATTGTTCAAGAATCTGTTCAATTGGCAAAGAATTGGCATCATTAGCTTACTCAATAAGAGGTTTTTTTGTTACTCAAATAATTATGGGATCATTTAAAAGGGAAACAAGTTGTCAAATACTGGTAATGGAATAATAAAATGTGGAACTACACAAAGCATGTTAAGTTATTAAGGTGTGACTTCAGCAGCAGGTGAGAGCCTGGAGTTTGTGTTTCCTACTTCCTTTTTTTTTGTTGTTGTTGTCAGGCAACTGCACAGAGGTAGTTTTGAGTGAGGATGTCCCAGGACTTAAGTAAGCACTGGACCCTGGGCATAATTTTCATGTTATGATTGGGCAGATGTTGGAGTCTTTCTGGCTATGCATGTGTCTGAATTCCAGCTCTGCCACATAAAGTTTGACCTTGACTCTTGGCAGGTTGCTTAGCCATTCTGTGTCTAACTTATGAGACCAGAGACCTGGGCTAGCCAGTTGCTGAGGTCTGCTAGGCCCCTTGGGTTACATGAAAAGGGGAATGTGTGTCTTAATAAGTAAATGGTAATATGAGTTAGGTGATGATGAAGTTAGGAGGCAGAAGGAGATCCCAGGCATCGTGCTTGGGGGGGGGGTGTTTAGTTGGTTTCAAAATGGGAAAAAGAATACCAAGATTTTAAGGCAATGTGTTAAATGAAGGAGATCCTTTTTTTAAAAAAAAAATTAAACGTTCTGCATAGGGATGGATGTGTTAGATGGGCAAATGCCATTTTCCTAAGTAAGAATATACCTGTCTTTTAAAAATTTTTTTTGTTCATTTTTATTTATTTGAGAGCGACAGACAGACAAAGAGGCAGAGAGAGAGAGAGAGAGAGAGAGAGAGAGAGAGAGAATGGGCGGCCTCCAACCACTGCAAACAAACTCCAGATGTGTGCGCCCTCTTGTGCATCTGGCTTATGTGGGTCTTGGGAATCAAGCCTCGAGCCGGGGTCCTTAGGCTTCACAGGCAAGCGCTTAACCGCTAAGCCATCTTTCCAGCCCCTCCCCCCTTTAAATTCATATTATTTATTTGAGGGGGGGAGGAAGGCAGATAGAATGGGTGTACCAGGACCTTTAGCTGCTGCAAACAAACTCCAGATGCTCTACCTTGAGCATCTGGCTTAGGCTGGTCCTGGGTAATTGAGCCTGGGTCCTTTTCTTTGCAGGCAAGCACCTTAACCACTAAGTCATCCCTCTAGCCCAGAGCATATCTATCTTCATCCATTAGTGTTCTGCTCTGGCAGTCATGGTATTTATTAGTGAACATTTATTGAGCATATTCTACATTTCAAGCTTGGGACTTGGTACCAGGGAAGGGAAGAATGTAAGTTGCTAAATTTGTTAAATCCTCACTTTTCTTGATACTCTTGTCTAATGACTTTCCATGGATTTACCATATCCTTAAAAGGCCCTGTGAGTTAGGTATTGTTAACCCTGCTCTTCAGATAAAAGATTTGAGGTGTAAAGAAGTTAAGTAACTTGCAGGTGGCCAAACCAGTAGTGATTGCAGGAGCTGCCAGGCTTCATGTATTTAAATTGTTTCCTACTGAAAATGTGGTTCTTCACTTTCAGAATTTGAAAATTTCCATATGGAAGCAGAACCCACAGATACTTACCATGTGTTAACACTGGAGTTTTTCAACCTGGACACTTGACATTTTTGACTAGCTAATTAATTATCTTGAGGCCTGTGCTTTTTCAGTACTCCCTGCTCAGTGTTTGTCATGATCAAAAGTATCTCCAGATACTGGTAGGAGTCTATGGGGATGGAAAGTGGGGTGAAGTCAGCCATGTTTGAAAACCACTGTTTGAGATCTTTTCTTGGACTTTTCTGTTTGTTTGGTCTCTTTTATTTTCTTATTTTGATGATGATGATGATGATTTTGGTGGAGGAGGTTTCTAGATAGGATAGGGTCTTGCACTTAGCCCAGGCTTTCCTGGAACAGACGGGCCTGAGACTCATAGCAGTCCTACCTCTGCCTTCCAAGTGCTGGGATTAAAGGTGTGCGCCACCACAGTGGGTGTGTATTTGTCTTTTTTTTTTTTTTTTTTAAGAGGGTAGGGTCTTGCTCTAACCCAGCCTGACCTTGAATTCACCATGTAGTCTCAGGCTGGCTTTGAACTCTCAACAATCCTACCTCTGCCAGCCAAGGTATGCCTGGCTTTCTTTTTAAATATTTAATTGCTAGGGGAGAGAGAACGCACACATGCATGAGTAAAGGACAGTGTGTGTGCCAGGGTTTGCCACTGCAAATGAACTCCACATACATGTACCACTTTGTGCATCTGGCTTTATATGGATACTGGGGAATAGAATCCAGGCAGTAAGGTTTTGTAAGCAAGTGCCTTTAACTGCTGAGCCATCTTTGCAGTCTGCTTGTTTATGTATTTGAGAGAGAGAGGAAGAGGCAGAGAGAAAGACAGAATGGGCATGCCAGGGCCTCCAGCCACTGCAAACGAACTCCAGACGCATGTACCCCCTTGTGCATCTGTCTTAGTGGGTCCTGAGGATCGAACTGGGGTCCTTATGCAAACGCCTTAACTACTCTAGCCCCCTGTTTTTTTGAGACAAAGTCTCAGTTCAGTCTCTGCTGGCCTCCAACTCATGACCATCCTCCTAACTCAGCTTCTTTCATTAAAGTCCTGCTACCACACCCATCTTCTTTGTTTGAATTTTTAACATGAAAAGTCCTAAATGTTTAAATGATGAATCCATGGTATAGTTTCTGTCCTCTGCATGACAAAGATGCATCATTAATTTCCCTTTCTTGTGCTAAGTGTAAGTCCTCAGGACAATGTGCCGGGCATCCAGTGCTTCAGACAGAATGGCACAAAGGGTAATTTAGCTCACCTTCCTACGGAAGCTGTCTTTTCGGGATCACTGTTGGTCATTAGGATTATCTTTGTTTGTCAGTGTCATACACATTCAGAAGAGGTCAGCTGTAATGTCCAGATGAAGGTGACCACCACTGGAATAGAACCTCAAACAATGGAATCCATTTTGACTGGTAGAGGCAAGGGTGCTGTAAGAACAGCAGAAGCAAAGATTCAAAATCCAGTACTCACACAAAATTTTGACTTGTCCAAAGGTAGCAATTTAGTCAGGATTTCATGTCAGGTGTGTGTGGAGGTCCCTGAGTGTCAGACTGACAGGCACTTGTGTATAAATCTTTAGGTGTGGGGAGCTACTGCATGCTTTGGGTATAGTGAATTGATATGGTAGGAAAATCCAGGCTGGATGCAGTAAAGTCAAATTCAGTCCCCATCCTATCGTGGTGGGAGCTGGCCCAGATGGCTGCCACAGCAAGCTCTGCTGCTCATGGGCCCTTACTCTCTTGCCCTAAGACCTAGGGATAAGTTTGGCTGCAGACATTGTGCTCCAAGAAAAAAAAAAAGAAAATCTAGGGCTGGAGAGATGGCTTACCAGTTAAGCGCTTGCCTGTGAAGCCTAAGGACCCCCATTCAAGGCTCGGTTCCCCAGGTCCCACGTTAGCCAGATGCACAAGGGGGCGCACGTGTCTGGAGTTCGTTTGCAGTGGCTGGAAGCCCTGGCGCGCCCATTCTATCTCTCTCCCTCTATCTGTCTTTCTCCCTGTGTCTGTCGCTCTCAAATAAATAAATAAAAAATGAACAACAAAAAAAAAAAAAAAAAAAGAAAATCTAGGTTGGGATTAGTGCTCAGGTGTATTTATGAGAGATAACTAGTGTTGTGAGCAAGAGGTGAAGATTTAGATGAAAGATGAGAATATAAGATACCAAGGAAATGCAGCCTGGGATTTCAGAAACAGTTAGTTTTGAGAAGAGTCAAAATAACTCAAGGTCTGCCCATCTAGGGTGAATGGGAGATTGACCCAACTTTGAACAGTGGTGTCAGAGTAGAAGTAGGAATTTGTGTGAGCAGAGACAATGGTACATTATAATTTCCAAGTGGAAAACAAAAACTTGTGCTAGTACCCCTTAATTGAACTAATATTTTTTTGTTTTGTTTTGTTTTGTTTTTCAAGGTAGGGTCTCACTCTAGCTCAGGCTGACCTGGAATGCATTATGTAGTCTCAGGCCGGTCTTGAACTCATGGTGAGCTTCCTACCTCTGTCTCCAAAGTGCTGGTATTAAAGGCATGCACCACCACGCCCAGCAATAAAAATATTTAAAAATATTTGTGAGCCAGGCATGGTGGTGCATACATTTAATCCCAGAACTACAGCAGAGGAAGGAGGATCTCTTGAGTTCAAGACCAGCCTGGGGCTACAGAGTGAGTTTCAGATTAGTCTGGAGCTAGATTTAAAAACCCTACCTCAGAAACCACCCTCCCCCACAAAAAAAATTGCTTGTGGAAACTTGTAGAGTTACTGAATATTTAGAGCTGGACCTCATATAGTTCATCCACTATTTACTTCTTTTTTTTTTTAATTATTTTTTTGGGGGAGGGGATAAAATTGGCGTGCCAGGGCCTCCAGCCACTGTAATTGAATTTCAGACGTGTGCACCATCTTGTGCACGTGTGTGTCATCTTGTGCACATGTGCGACCTTGCATGCTTGCATCACATTGCATGTCTGGCTTACGGGCGGGCGGTTACCTGGAGCGTTGAACATGAGTCCTTAGGCTTTGCAGGCAAGCACTGCTAAGGCATCTCTCCAGCCCTACCTACCTCTTTGTTGTAAAAATATTTTATTTGTTTATTTGCAGGCAGATTGAAAAGAGAGAGAGAATGGGCACACCAGGGTCTCCAGCTGCTCCAAATGAACTCCACATGCATGCACCACTGTGTATTTAGCTTTACATGGGTAGTGGGGAATTGAAACCAAGTTCTTAGGCTTTGTAGGCAAGCACTGTAACTACTGAGCCATTTCTCCAGCCCCCTCTAGTTTTAGTTAATTTATTTATTTATTAGAGACAGAGAAGGGGGGGAGAGATAGAGAGTGAGTAACAATGGGTGCACCAGGGCCTCTAGCCACTGCAAATGAACGTCAGATGCATGTGGCACCTTGCTTAATGACTGTTGGTCATTAGGATTATCTTTGCTTGTCAGTGCCATGCACATTCAGAAGAGGTCAGCTGTGATGTCCAGATGTGCCATCTGGCTTATGTGGGATCTGGAGAATCAAACCTGGGTCCTGAGGCTTCGCAGGCAAGTGCCTTAACTGCTAAGACATCTCTCCAGCCTTCCCTTTCTATTTTTGGTTTCTTTTTTTTCTTTTTCCCTAAGGTAGGGTCTTACTCTAGCTCAGGCTGACCTGGAATTCACTATGCAATCTTAGGGTGGCCTTGAACTCACAGTGATCCACCTACCTCTGCCTCCCAAGTGCTGGGATTAAAGGCATGTGCCACCACACCTGGCTTCCTTTCTGTTTTTGAGGTAGGGTCTCACTGTAGCCAAGGCTGACCTGGAATTCACTCTTTAGTTTCAGACTGGCCTCGAACTCAATAGTATTCCTCTTTCCTCTGCCTCCTGAGTGCTGGGATTAAAAGTGTGTGCCGCTGAGCATGGAGGTGAACACCTTTAATCCCAACACTCTGGAGGCAGAGATAGGTGGATCACTGTGAGTTCAAGGCCACTCTGAGATTATATAATGAATTCCAGGTCAGCCTGGGTTAGCAGAGAAAAAAAAGGATGTGCCACCACACTCGACATATTCTTTCCATATTTCAAGTGAGAAAGACAAGTTGGAGAGATCCAGTGAGTTATTTTAGATTGCAGTGTCAAACACATGACATACCTGGGATTCAAACAGAACCTTTCATATTAGTTTTTGTGTTCTCACTGTATAGTATTTCAATTACAAATTAGATAAAATATAACTTTGGTTTCTCCGTTCTTTCTGAAAGAGTAATAACTCAATCTTATGCTCATTCCAGTTATTATTACAGTGTGGGAATCTATTGTCTAAAGTAGAAGTTAGCACAGGTCCTAATACCTCTATTTCCCCCATATGCCAGCTGTTAAATGCCATTGTACACCAAATATTACTAAAGGTGCTATATACCCTGTTGTGTACTAGCTAAGCTGGGACACATTTTTTTTTTTTTTTTTTTTTTTTTTGAGGTAGGGTCTCATTCTAGCCCTGTCTGACCTGGAATTCACTATGTAGTCTCAGGGTGGCTTTGAACTCATGGTGATCCTCCTACCTCTGCCTCCTGAGTGCTGGGATTATAGGTGTGCACCACCATGCCTAGCCAAAGCTGAGACACTTTTTTTTTTCTTTTGTTTTTTTTGAGGTGGGGTCTCACTCTAGCCCAGGCTGACCTGGAATTCACTATGGAGTCTCAGGGTGGCCTTGAACTCATGGTGATCCTCCTACCTCTGTCTCCCAAGTGCTGGGATTAAAGGCATGTGCCACCACACCCAGCTCTGGGACACTTTTGTCTGACACGTGTGTCTGGAACACAAGAGACCAGGACAACATGTGTAAATCAGGATATCCATTCTTCCTAGCTAAAGTGGATCTCACTGTAGCAAATCAGTTAACCTTTGTTTAAGGGGAAATAGTCGTCTTTTGTTAAGCCTTTATGCTGCTTTGCTGTGGTTTTGGGGCTAGCACGTTCAAACTGGCAGGATCTTCCTAGCTTTATTTGGCTGCTAAGTGGTAGATTAATTGATAGTATAAATATAAGTGAATCCAAACTGTGTGCTTAATTTAAAAAATGTGTAATAGGCCAGGTATGATGGCACATGCCTTTGATCCCAGCACTTGGGAGGCAGAGATAGGAAGATCACTGAGTTCAAGGCCACCCTGAGACTCCATAGTGAGTTCCAAGTCAGCCTGGGCTAGAGTGAGACCTTATCTTGAAACCCTGCCCCCTCCCAATATAAAGTATAACAATCCTTTAGAAATTTTTGAATATAAACATAAAAAGGTGGCTCATGCCTTTAATTGCAGCACTTAGGAAGCAGAGGTAGGAGGATACCACCCTGAGACTATATTACATAGTGAATTCCAGGTCAGCTTGAGCTAAAGTGAAACCTTATCTCAATAACTACCCCCCAAAGGAAAAAAGAATATAGTCTGTAATGTCTTTTAAATTGTGGCTTGTGAAATTGTCTGAAAGTATAAATTTGAAGAATTTACAGTCATTTACAGTTCTTTTGACAGTACCAAAATCACTGCCCATGATTGGTAAGACTAAAATGGTATTTGTTCAGTTGTATTCCATTGAGCTGACTTAGGACCAATCTTACTCCATATCAAGAAAAATTCCCTCTCCCCCCCTTTTTAAAAATTTTTATTAGCATTTTCCATGATTATAAAAAAAATCCCATGGTAATTCCCCCCCCCCCACATTTTCCCCTTTGAAATTCCATTCTCCATCATATTACCTCCCCATCTCAATCACTGTACTTACATATATACAATATCAACCTATTAAGTACCCTCCTCCCTTCCTTTCTCTTCCCTTTATGTCTCCTTGTTAACTTACTGGCCTCTGCTACTAAGTATTTTCATTCTCACGCAGAAGCCTAATCATCTGTAGCTAGGATCCACACCCCTTTTTTTAAATTAAAAAACTGGTTAGAATTTAAAGTAAAGTACCCAACTAGTGTAGTAAATACCTCAGCTCTTTACCTGGGGTTACTAAAGATTTATATTTTGCCACATTTGTTTTGTCATGACACTCTACTGAAATATGCAGTGTGAGTCACACAAGAGTAAGGACATTTTATGTAATGACAGTCAAATGATCAAACATAGGATGTTGGGCTTTGCATTACTATTTGGTCCATTTTCATATTTTTCATTTGTCCTAAGCCAGCTTCTTTCCCTCAGTTGTCTCTGTCTCAGTTTTCTGTCCTTTTCTGCCCACACATGACAGGGCAATTTTCATGAGTTGTTTTGGAGACTTCAGTTTGGGTTCATCTGGTCCCTTTTGAATGACCAGATTCAGATTAAAGTCTTCCTGGTGGAAGTGTCCCATGGGTAGCCTGTGTGTGTGTGTGCTTTGTGCATCATGGTGAAAGGGTCCCATTGGTGATACATGTGTGTATGTATGTGTGTGTGCGTGCGCTCCACGCATTATGATGAAGTGTCCCATGGGTGATGTGTGTGTGTGCATGTGTGTGTGTGTACTCGATGCGTCATGGTGGAAGTTTCCCATGGGTAATGCGTGTGTGTATGCTCTGTATATGGTGGGAGTTTCCCATGTGTAATGTGTGTGTGTGCTTCATGCTTCCTGGTGGAGGTGTCCCATGGGTGGTGTGTGTATGTGTGTGTTCATGCTCCATGCATTATGGTGGAAGTATGCCATGGGTGACGTGTGTGCGTACTCCTTGCATCATGGTGGAAGTGTTCCTTTGGGATATGTGTGTGTATGCTTCATGCATCATGGCAGAAGTGTCCCATGGGTGATGTATGTGTGTGTCTGTGTTTGTGTACTCTGTGTATGGTGGTTCCATGATATGTGTGTGCTCCGTGCATCATGGCAGAAGTATTCCATGGGTGATTTGTGTGTGTGTACTCTGTGCATCATGGTGAAAGTGTCCCATGGGTGTTACGTGTGTGTGCTCTGCACATGGTGGAAGTGTCCCATGGGTTGGTGCATCTGTGTATGTACTGCTTTCCTCATCGTGGAAGTGTCCCATGGGTGATGGGTGCGCGCGTGTGTATGTACATATGTGCTCCTTGCATTGTGGCAGAAGTGTCCCATGGGTGGTATGTGTACAGTGTGCTTGTGCACGCATGCTTAGTGTAGCACCATATCGGGGATTACTCCCTTTTTGAAGGGTTACTTTGAAGGTAGCTCTTTGATTGTTGGACACCAAAGTTGCTTGTTTCCACCTTTGATCAGTAATGAACTGATAACCCCGGTAATAAAATGAAGCATAGGTTTGAATTTATAATATGCATTTTTTGTTGGTTTTTGTTACTTTTTTGAAACAGATCCTTGCTGATTAGCCCATTTTGGCTTGGAACTTGTAGTCCTTTTGCCTCAGCCTTTGAAGTACTGAGTTTACAAACCTGCACCACCATTCCTGTCATTTCAGTCAGTGTGGTAATGTGCCGACAGAACATGGTTGCCCATTCTGTGTTTGCAGAGGGAATGCAGGTGAAATGTGTGCTCTAACAAAACAATACATACACATACTCTCAAACCAAACTGGATGTGGTTATTAGTAGCTTATCAGATGTCCAAATATCATTGCTTTTCAAAGTAATACTGCATCACAAGAGTTGACAGAGGAGCTGAACAGATTCCAGACCAAGGTCTGTTGTAGGGTGCTTGCTTAGTATGTGACAGGCCTTGTGTCCAGTGATCGTTTTCTCGGTTGTCAAAAAATATCCATGAATATGAATATCATTTTAATTTTTCTAACTTAAGGTGTCTTATTTTTTTTGCATATTTTGTGTGTGTTTGAGTTGGCTGTGAAGCAGAAATCCTAGCATTACTACTCTTGCAACTAGGGACAAGTGTTTTGCATTTTCGGCAATGGTGTATTATGTAGTGATGACTCAGCTGACTTTCCATTTGAGAGGAATGTTCCAAATAGAGTGAAACCTGGTTGAGGAATTTTATACTTTGACCCTTACATGATATTTTGTGCAAGCAGTGATTGATTGGATTTTGTATAACAACAAATAAGACTAAGCCAGCTCATTGTTTGCTGCTCTCCCCTGTGGAGTTCAGTCAGAGCATTTATTGAGCAGTCTGCCGCAGTGATACTGAACGTTTGTATAGTTAGGCTATTTGTGTTTCATTGACTTTGGTCTCTGCTTTCTCCTGTTCTGATGTGTCTGCATAATACGTAAGAGTGAGCAGGAGGATTCAGTGCTATCTGGTGCCGGTGTATGCTTAAGTGTATTTTCTTTTGTTTATTTTTATTTTTATTTGAAAGAGGCAGAGAGAGAGAGAGAGAGAGAGAGAAAGAATGGGTGCAACAGGGCCTCCAGCCACTGCAAACAAACTCCAGATGCATTTTCCCCCTTGTGCATCTGGGTTACGTGGGTCCTGGGTAATCAAGCCTCGAGCCAGGGTCCTTAGGCTTCACAGGCAAGCGCTTAATGCTAAGCCATCTTTCCCACCCCTGCTTAAGTGTATTTTAAGTATTCCTTCACTTTTTGTTAGACGGCTACACAAAGGGTGTCAGAGAAATACATTCTATTTGGAATCCCTAAACAGTGTGAGGCATATAAACAAAACTTAGAAGTAGGACTATAGTTCTGTTGTAGAATGCTTGCTAGCATGTGACAGACAGGCCTTGTGTTCCATCACCAGTTGTTCAGCCTGTAACCCCAACATTTGGGAGATGAAGGCAGGATAATCAGAAGTTCAGATTTATCCTTGGCTCCATGAGTCTGAGGACAGCCTGGGTTCCTTGAGACTGTCTCAGGCAAACAGAAAAAGTAAAGGTGGTAAGGGACATAAAATGTGCATTCTCCACACTACTGCAAGTTAGCCATTTTGAAGCTGCAGCTGTGAGCCTATTAGTCACTATTAGAGACTGTTGCATGTGCCCAAGTGGCTATGGAATTTAAGCTTAAACCCCTGCTCTATGCTAGATGTTTTTGTTTATTTTGAGATAGGAACTCACTCTATAGTCAGTCCCAGTCTGGCTTCCAACTCACAGTTATCCTCCTCCCTCTGCAGCCTCTTCCTCCAGCGTTTAGGCATACACCACCTTGCCCAGTTGGTTTTTCTTCTGTAAGTGTATTTGTTTAGTGCTGCCTATTGTCCCATTCTCAAAGTGAGCTGAATGTTCCATTCTTTCCTTCCCTCTCCCCTTACACCCCTGACCATCTCTTGTCTCCTGAGTGCTAGGATTATAGGTGTTGGCCCTCAGTTTTAAAATGTTTTTATTTATTTAATCGAGAAAGAAAGAGATGGGGGGGAGAGAGAATGGGCATGCCAGGTTTTGCAGTCCGGTTCGCATTGCTGGTAGAAATCACCCAACCAAGAGCAGCTTCTGGGAAAAAGAGATTTATTTTGGCTTACAGGCTCAAGGGGAAGCTCCACGATGGCAGGGAAAAACGATGGCATGAGCAGAGGGTGGACATCACCCCCTGGCCAACGTAAGGTGGAACACAGCAACAGGAGGGTGTGCCAAACACTGGCATGGGGAAACTGGCTATAAAGCCCTTAAGCCCGCCCCCAACAATACACTCCTTCCAGGAGGCATTAATTCCCAAATATCCATCAGCTGGGAACCTAGCATTCAGAACACCTAAGTTTATGGGGGACACCTGAATCAAACCACCACACCAGGGCTCTAGCCACTGTAGACAAACTCCAGACACATGTGCCACCCTGTGCATCTGGCATATGTGGGTCTTGGAGAGTCAAACCAAGGTCCTTAAGCTTCCCAGGCAAGTGCCTTAACTGCTAAGCCATCTCTCTTGTCCTATTTTAAAAAATATTTTATTTTTATTTGTATATTTGAGTGTGAGAAAGACAGAATGGGGACTTATTTTTAAATAATAGCTTTATTGAGATAAAATTCACATGCTGTAACATTCATGCTAACATGCAGATAGTGTATGATGGATGACTGACTTTCAGTTTGCGTATGGAGTTATGCATTTATCACCACTGTGATTCCAGAATATCTTCACATTCACTTACCCTACTCAAAGACTAGATGTTATGGCACTCACTCCTTGTTTGTTTTCCTCTCTCTTAAATTTTTTTTTTAAATTTATTAAAGAGAGAGATTGGGCACACCAGGGCCTCTAGCCACTGCAGATGAACTCCAGATGCGTGTGCCATCATGTGCATCTGGCTTAATGTGGGATCTGGAGAACTGAACCAAGGTCCTTAGGCTTCACTGGCAAGTGGCTTAACCAGTAAACCAGCTCTCCAGTCCCCCCCCCCCCTTTTTTTTTGAGGCAGGTCTTACTGTAGCCCAGGTTGACCAGGAACTCACTCTGTAGTCAATCCCAGGCTGGCCTCCAACTCTCAGCTATCCTCCTACCTCTGCCTCCTGAGTGCTGGGATTATAGGTATGTGCCACCATGCCCGGCTCATATTAATTTTTTTTTTTTTTTTTTTTTTTGAGGCAGTGTCTCACTCTAGCTTAGGCTGACCTGGACTTACTCTGTAGCTTCAGGCTGGCTTTGAAACTCACAGTGATTTTCCTACCTCTTCAGCCTTCTGAGTACTGAGATGAAAGGCTCAAGCCACCAGGCCCAGCTTCTTCCTCCTCTTCCTTTAGGACCTGTAGCTCTCTATAAATCATGCTGCCCAGGAAGTTCTTGTTTGAATAGACTGGAATTGAACTGGCCCTTGAGGAAGTGGTGTGTGGGCAGGAATAAGAGTGAAGACTACTGCAGTTAGGGCAGTATTAGTAAAGTCAGAGAAGTAGGAATTGACATCTAGCCAACTACCCAGTACCAGGGAGTAAAATTCAAGTAGAACTGGCTTTGTCCTCAGACCAGTAATTAATCCTCTTTGGAACAGTGAGATCAACATCTAAAATAATTAGAACATGTGTATTGTTTAATTAGAAGTCAAGGGTGAGGTTTGTATAGTTTGGGAAGAAATTTAAAAGAACTAGTAATTGAGTTGAGCCTCAAACAAGTGGAATTTAGGTGGGTAAACTTGAGTCAGCCTTGGCGTTTGAAGTCATTTAGAGCTTGCGGGCCTTAGGTGTCAAATGAGAGAGCCAGTGTTGTGCTTCAGGGTTGTGATTTCAGGATGAATGCTATCTCAAACACTGAGCTGTATGTTAAGTACTGATCGTGGGGTGCCCATTACTATTATTATTATTATTTTATTTAGTTTTTTGATTTTTCAAGGTAGGGTTTCACTCTAGCCCAGGCTGACCTGGGATTCACTCTCAGGAATGTACTCTCAGGGTGGCCTTGAACTCACTTCCAGCCTTCTACCTCTACCTCCTGAGTGCTGGGATTAATGGTGTGTGCCACCATGCTGGGCTCCCATTATTTCCTTAACTTCTTCTTTGACTAACTTAATCCTTTTTATTTATTTATTTGCAGCTGCAAACAAACTCCATATGCGTGTGTTACTGTGCATCTGGCCTTATGTGGGTACTGGGAAATCAAACTTAGGTAGCATGCGAGCACTGAGCTGCTGAGCTATCACTCTCCAGCTCTTTTCTTTTTTTAAACTATTTATTTTATTAGAGAGAGAGAGACAGACAGACAGTGATTATGCACCAGGGATTCCTGCTACTGCAAATGAACCCCACATGCATGCATCCATTTATGCATCTGGCTTTACATGGGAACCTGGGCCATTTGGCATTGTAAGGAAGTGTCTGTTTGCTTGTTGTTCCTCATTAGATTTAAGAGTCTGCATTTTCCACAGGAGTAGTATAGAACTAATGTCCTTTTTCTCATATTGGGATGTGTATGGAGTTGCTTAATCCCATTGCTGGTGATGTTAATCAAGTACTTAGTGAAGGTGGCTTTATGTTTACAATGTTTTCCTCATTGTAAAATAATAGTTTCCTTTTTTATTTTTTTCAAGGTAGGGTCTCACTCTAGCCCAGGCTAGACCTGGAATTCTCAGGGTAGCCTTGAACTCACAGCCATCATCCTACCTCTGCCTCCCGAGTCCTGGGATTAAAGGTGTGATCCTTCTATCTCTGCCTCCTGAGTGCTAGGGTTAAAGGTGGGCATCACCATGCCCAGCCAAAAATTTTTTTCTTTTTAAAAATACTTATTTTCAAGCAGAGAGAGAGAGACAGTTAATTAATTAAATTACGGGGCTAGTGGGAGCCCCTGTAAGCTCAGTCTCCTGTGAAACCTAGCCTGGGTATCATCTGCAGCCTCAGTGTAGCACAGAGTGGCCTCAGATGCTCTGGGTTACCAAGGCTGACCTTGAATTCCAGATCTTCCTGCTTCCACCTCCCAAAGTGTTAGAATTGCAGGCATATGCCACATGTCTGGCTCACTTTGTAATTTACTTCTTTTTTAAAAAATTTTCCTTTATTTGAGAGAGAGAGAGAAAAACAGGCAGGGGGAGAGAGAGAGAATGGGCACACCAGGGCCTCAAGCCACTGCAGATGAACTCCAGATGCTTGTACCGTCTCGTGCATGTGGCTTACGTGGGTCCTGGGTATCGAACCTGGGTCGTTTGGCTTTGTAGGCAACTAACTGCCTTAACTACTAAGCTATTTCTCCAGCCCCTGTAATTTACTTTTTAAAAAAATATTTTATTTTTCTTTACTTATTTGAGAGAGTGAGAAATAGGCAGGGGGAAGGGGGAAGAGAGAGAGAGAAAGAGTGTGCCAGGGCCTCTAGCCACTGCTAACGAACTCCAGATGTGTGTCCCTCTTGTGCGTCTGGCTTATGTGGGTGCTGGGTAGTCAAACCTGGGTCCTTTGGCTTTGTAGGCAAGCACCTTAACCACTAAGCCATTTCTTCAGCTGCTAATTTACTTTTTAATTTTTATTTTTTCGTGGTAGGGTTTTATTCTATCCCAAGCTGACCTGGAATTTACTATATAGTCTCAGGGTGATCCTTTTACCTCTGCCTCTAGAGTGCCTCATGGGTTTTTCTAATTAACCTCATGCTTACGTGATCTTTTCATTTTGAATGTAGAGGAGACCTTTGGTTTAGCCAGGCATGGTGGCGCACACCTTTAATCCTGCACTCGGGAGGCAGAGCTAGTAGGATCACCATGAGTTTGAGGCCATCCTGAGACGACTAGTGAATTCCAGGTCCGCCTGAGTTAGAGTGAGACCCTACCTCGAAAAACTAAAAAACAAAACAACAACAAAAAAAAACCCAAAAAAACCACCTTTGATTTACTTGTTGCTGCAGTGGACTATTCCATTCTTTACACTTACAGATCTTCTTAAAAGTATTTTATTAAGTTTCAAGGAGGAAGGGAGGGGATAGAGAGAGAGAATGAGAATGGGCGTGCCAGGGCT
Organism: Jaculus jaculus; assembly: GCF_020740685.1. NCBI lineage: Eukaryota > Metazoa > Chordata > Mammalia > Rodentia > Dipodidae > Jaculus > Jaculus jaculus. The sequence goes on along the minus strand of NC_059113.1, from coordinate 56,211,833 downwards.
GGTGTCCTCAGTCTCTGTAAACTAACTCCCATCTCCCAGATGCATGCGCCACTTTGTGCATCTGGTTTTTCTTGGGTACTGGGAAATTGAACCTGAGTCTTCAGGCTTTTCAGGCAAATACCTTAACTGCTGAGCCATCTCTTTAAGTGCTGTTGTGATTGTAAATGGTGTGATTGTCACCCATACCACCCCTTTCCACATTCTGCTTATTTTACCACTAGATGGAGTTCAGGAAAATCTGACCCATGCACCTGATGTCACTCCTTACCTGTTTTTTTTTTTTTTTTTTTTTTTTTTTTTTTTTTTATTGAGGTAGGGTCTCGCTCTGGTCCAGGCTAACCTGGAGTTAACTCTATAGTCTCAGGGTGGCCTTGAACTCACAGCGATCCTCCTACCTCTGCCTCCCAAGTGCTGGGATTAAAGGCGTGCGTCACCACGCCCGGCTCCTTACCTGTTTTTGCTGCCCATGGGTTTCAGCTCTATCATCTGGTGAAACTATAGTTTTGAAGGTTACTGTGACTTCCTGATGAACAATGCTGGCCTGGCTTTGTTAATTTACATAGTACAAAAAAGAGGGGGAAAGTAGGGTAAACAGGATGACTTTGAAGAAATAGGATAGGGGAAAAAATAGAACAAATATTTTCTGACAGAAGATGTGATGCATATCTTTATAACTAGCCGTTGTGGCAACACAGTTGGCTTCTATGTGGAGATGATGTGGCTGTGGTGAGTTGTCTGTAGGCTAGTTGGGCCCCTTAGGAAGGTTTCTTATTGGTTTCTTTTTTCTAAAGTAAAGCAGAGTCATCTAACTCCTTGTCACATTATCATTTTTTCCACAGCATTACCATCATTAACATTTTTTAGGCTGAGTGTGGTGGCACATTCCTTTAATCCCAGCATTCAGGAGGCAGAGACAGGAGGATTGTTGGAAGTTCAAGACCAGCCTGGGACTACATAGTGAATTTCAGGTCATACTGGGCTAGAGTGATACCCTACCTCAAAAAACAAAAGGAACAAACAAAAAAGATGGGGGGGGAGGGGAGGACTGGAGGTGGCTCAGCAGTTAAGGCACTTGCTTTCAAAGCTTTTAATGATCCAGGTTTGATTTCCTAGTACTATGTAAAGTCAGATGTACAAAGTGATGCATGCATCTGGAGTTCATTGGCTAGTTGTCCTGGTTCCCATTCTCTCTTCTCTGTGTCTCTCTGCTTGCAAATAAATAAAAAATATTTTCAAAAGCTGTTGCTGTTTGTTTTTTCAAGGTAGGGTCTCTAGCACAGGCTGACCTGGACCTCACTCTGTAGTTCTAGGCTATCCTTGAACTCACAGTGGTCCTCCTACTTCTGCTTCCCAAGTGCTGGGATTAAAGGCTTGTGTCACCATGCCTGGCTAAATTTTTGGTATTTATCTATTTTGGGGGGGGGGCAGGCAGAGAGAGAGCATGGTAGAGCCTATAGCCAATGCAAATGAACTCTAGGTGCATGTGCCACTTTGCATCTGGCTTACATGGGTACTGGGGAACTGGACCTGGTCCTTAGGTTTTGCAGGCAAGTGCCTTAACTGCTAGGCCATCTCCAGCCCAAGTTTTGGTTTTTAATAGTCTAGAGTTGGATCTAATGTGGTGGCACATGCCTTTAATCCCAGCACTTGGGAGGCAGAGGTAGGAGGGTCTCCATGACTTCAAGGCCAGACTGAGACTAGAGTGAATTCCAAACCAGCTTGGGCTAGATTGAGACCCAATTCGAAAAAACAAACAAAAAATATAGGAGTTATTTTTTCCTTTTGTCATTCTTTTTTTTTAAATTTTTTATTTATTTATTTGAGAGCGACAGACACAGAGAGAAAGACAGATAGAGGGAGAGAGAGAGAATGGGCACACCAGGGCTTCCAGCCTCTACAAAGGAACTCCAGACACATGCGCCCCCTTGTGCATCTGGCTAACGTGGGACCTGGGGAACCGAGCCTCAAACTGGGGTCCTTAGGCTTCACAGGCAAGCGCTTAACTGCTAAGCCATCTCTCCAGCCCTCCTTTTGTCCTTCTTTTTAAAAATAATTTATTTTATTTGAGAGAGAGGGGCAAGCATATAGGTAGGTAGGTAGAGAGAGAGAGAGGTTGAGAGAGAGAGAGAGAGAGACACGGAGGGAGGGAGGGAGAGAATGGGTGCCCCAGGGACTCTAGCCATTGCAAATGAACTCCAGATGCATGAGCTACCTTGTGCTTCTGGCTTACTTGGGTACTGGGGCATTGAACCTGGCTTCTTAGGTTTAGCAGGTAAGCACCTTAAACTGCCAAGCCATCTCTCCAGCCTAGTTTTTTAAAAATATTTTTATTATTAAATATATTTTTAATATTTTATTTGCCAGGCATGGTAGCAAATATCTTTAATCACAGCACTCGAGGCAGAGGAAGGAAGATTGCCAAAAGTTCGAGGTCACCCTGAGACTACATAGTGAATTCCAGGACAGTCTGAGCTAGAGTGAGACCCTACCTCAGAAACAAAAACAAACAAACAAAAATATTTTATTTATTTTAGAGAGAGAGAATAGTCATTTGGCATTCTTAATATTGCTGCTATTCTAATGTGTTATTAACTTGGATTTATTCTTTGCTTTTTCTTTTGCCCTGCCACCATCAAGGTTCTGGGCATTACACCATTTGCTTGGATTGCTGCCATAGTCTTCTCACTCTACAGCCAATTGATTGCCCCTTTTTCTTCCCCCCTGAGTTTCACTCTAGCCCAGGCTCTCCTGGAATTCACTATGTAGTCTCAGGGTGACCTCAAACTCATGGTGATCCACCTGCCTCTGCTTCCCGAGTGGTGGGATTAAAGGTGTGCCAGCTCGATTGCCTATTTTTACCTAACACTTTTCTTCTATTCCAGTCTACATAAGTATCTGAAATTATCATGTTAATTAGTCTATATGATTTCTGTGTCATTCTAGGTTCCCTTGACTGGAAAGGCTCTTCTGTGTATATAGAAGCCTCTAGGTTTTGCAGTTCACTGGGAAGACAATAGGACCCAGCATGTAGGCATGCTCAGTACATTCACTTTTAGTGTTGTGAAGGATGCCAGACACAGTCTGAAAAGTAAAAAGGCATATGGGGCCAAGCCCTGGGGAAACTAGGTGCCAGCTTCCAGACTTCCACCCCTGCAGTCACAGAAGCCATGCTTAATTTTACCCAGCTCCAAAGAGTATACTTGCCAAGGGTAAAGACTCATTAGAAATTACTGTGCAAGTTTCCTTTGAGGGCTGGTCCTATACCAAAATTTCATACTCTGGAGGAAAGCAGGTGTTCAGTGTAAGCCATGGTATTTGTTCAGACAGTTTTAGCACTCACTGGGTACCTCCTTTCATTAATTGGGTGGTGTGAAGCCTACTGAAATCGAATTTTTGACACCAGCAACAGGCCAAGGACTGCATCTTAGATCTGCTGGCTTGGTCTATTAACTCTTGTACACCATACCTCCTGCCTTCAGCTCCACGTCAGTGTCCGACTACATTATGCTTTAACTTTTTATAGTGATTGACCTTTATGCTACAACTTAATGAGTCACCCAAATTCATCTTGAATACACTGCCAGAGGGCTTACTTACTACTTAGTACATACTCCCAGCAGCAGTGTACAGTAATCTCTTTGGAAGGGCCTATAGGGAGAACTGACCATCAAGCATTAGGAAGTACAAGAGTAGGAGGGGCCTCCAGCTCCAAGGGCATGTACTGCTGCCTTGAATGAGTCTTGGCCTTCCATATACCCTTCCTGCCTCCCAGCCCTTGGTTTTCTTTCACATCTAATTCTAATTTCCTGCCTACTTTGTTGCTGTGACTCATTGGTATGAAGGCTTGAATTTTCTAGGACTTGTATTATGGAACAATTTAAGATTCAAGAAAACTAGAACTTATGTACCCATTAACCATTTTTAGCAGTTGCTAACATTTTGTCAATCTTACTTCATGTTTCTTTCTTTCTCAGGGGAGTGGGATAGTGAAAACAAATCCTAAATATCTGATGTTTAAAAAACATTTTTATGGGCTGGAGAGATGACTCAGTGGTTAAGGTGTTTGCCTGCAAAGCCAAGGGATCACGGTCCAGTTCTTCAGGACCCATGTAAGCCAGATGCACAAGGGGGGGCACATGCATCTGGAGTTCCTTTGTAGTGGCTGGAGGCCCTGGCGCACCCATACTCTCTCTCTTTACCTCTTTCTCTCTCTCTCAAATAAATAAATAAAATATATTAAAAAAAGAAAAAACCAAAAAGCCATTTTATACTAAATTTAAAAAGTTAAGAATGCCTACTATAACATCTCAAATTAGAAATACCCCCCTCCTTTCCTTCCTGTCCCCTTTTCTTCTCGCACCCCCCCCCCCTTTTCTTACAAGATCTCATGTAGCCTTGAACCCCTTGATGGTCTTGTCTCCATGTCCCAAATGCTGGGATTACAAGCATGTGCCACCATGCCTATTTGGAAATGGACTCCCCCCCTTCCCCCCTCCCCCGGTAGGTTCTCATTCTAGCCCAGGCAGATCTGGAATTCACTATGTATTCTCAGGGTAGACTTGAACTCAAGGCAGTCCTCCTACCTCTGCCTCCCAAGTGCTGGGATTAAAGGTGTGCACTACCATACCTGGCCAGAAATGTACTTTAGAAAGTCAGTTTCTGTAAATATTCTCCAGTTGTGAGACTCCCCTGATGCTTCTCTTTCAGGTTCAGGAAAGTACTTTCCTGTCTTTCTCTAAGTTTGTATAAAATAATACAAACATATAGGCATACAACTTTAAAAAAAATAATAGGCAATTGGGAAGGCTGAGGTAGAAGAATCAACCATGAGTTCAAGGCCAGTATGGGATTACAAAGTGAGTTCCAGATCATCCTGGTTAGAGTGAGACCCTACTTTGAAAAAACAACAAAAGTAATAATAATAGGGACTAGCATTGTTGACACATTTGTAACTTACTTATTTATTTTTATTTTTCAAGGTAGGATTTCACTCTACCCAGGCAGACCTAGAATTTACTCTGTAGTCCCAGGCTGGCCTTATATTTAAGGCAGTTCTTCCTCTGCCTCCCGAGTACTGGGATTAAAGACATGTGCCACTTCTACCTCATTTCTTTCTTTTTTATATTATTTATTTGCATAGAGAGGGGAGGGGGAAAGAATAGCCACACCAGGGCCTCTAGCCACTGCATACTCGGGTGCATGTGCTACTTTGTGCATCTGGCTTTATTGGACACTGGAGAATTAAGCTTGGGTCATTAGGCTTTGCAGGCAAGTGCCTTAACTGCTGAGCCATCCCTACAGCCTGACATCCATTTCTTTATTGGTAGATGTTCTTTGGTTTCAGCTCTTGTGGAACTTTTCAGTAAACATTCATCTGCACACGGCCTTATGTGCTAGTGCTTTGCCGTAACTGTGGGGTGGCAGGTAGAATATGTGTAACTGTTTTAAAACCACAGCTAATGTAGTTGTGCACTTTTCAAATGGTTTTATGCTTGGTTGTTTTTTGTATTTTTTTGTTTGTTTTTAGTTTTTTGGAGGTAGGGTACTCCAGCCCAGGCAAACCTGAAAATCACTCTGTAGTCCCAGGCTGGCTTCCAACTCACAGTTTCCCACCTGTGCTTGGGTTAAAGGCATGAGCCACCACACCTGGCAATTTCTTTTAATATTTTTATTTATTTGAGAGAGAGAGAGAGAGAAAAGAATGGGTGCATTAGGGCCTTTAGCCACTGCAAATGAACTCCAGACTACCTTGTGCATCTTGTGCTACCTTGTGCATCTGGCTTATGTGGGTACTGAGGAATCAAACCTGGATCCTTTGTCTTTGCAGGCAAGCGCCTTAACCGCTAAGCCATCCCTCCAGCCCCAATTTTTTTCCTTTTAAAACATTTATTTATTTGCAAGTAGAGAGAAACAGACAGAGGAAGAGAGAAAATGAAAATGGGTTTTCCAAGGCCTTGTGTCACTGACAATTAACTCCAGACACATGTGCCACTTTGGTCATCGGGCTTTATGTGGGTGCTGGATAATTTAATCACGGTCTTCAGGCTTTGCAAGCAAGTGCTTTTAACCGCCTTTTTCTAGCCCCTATAACTTTTTAAAAACTATTTTTATTGACAGTTTTCATAGTTACAATAAACAATGATAATTCCTTCTTGCCCACTTTCCCCTTCACAGATCTACTCCATCATACCCTCTTCTATTGAGCTCTCTTTTATTTTGATGTCATTATCTTTTCCATTTTTAAAACTTTTATTTACTGATTTATTTGAGAGACAGAGAAAGAATGGGCACTCCAGGGCCTCAAGCTGCTGCAAACAAACTCCAGAAACATGTACCACCTTAAGCATCTGGCTTATGTGGGCCCTGGGGAATTGAATATGGATCCTTTGGCTTTGTAGCAAGTGCCTTAAACACTAAGCCATCTCTCCAGCTCTGATGTCATCATTGTTTCCTCCTATTATGAGAGTCTTGTGAAGGTAGTGCTAGGTATTGTGAGGTCATGGATATTAAGGCCAATTTCTGTCTGAACAATTGCATTGTAAACAGTCCTACTTCTGCTTTGGCTCTTAAATTCTTTCCACCACTTCTGGAATGGACCCTGAGCCTTGGAAGATACAGTAGAGATATTTCAGTGCGTAATACTTCTCCGTCACTTCTCAGCACTATGGTGACTTTTGGGTCATCACTGCCATCTGAAGAGAGCTTCTTTAACCAAAAGTGAGGGTTGCATTAATCTATGGGTATGCATGTCAAGTAAAGTGCTTACAGGGCAGTTTGGTAAGCATAATATATGCATTTAGCTAGACAAGAGCAGACATTACACTCCTAGGGCTCACAACCTCCCCTGCCATAGGCTTTTAGTTAGGTTTTCAGTACCAGGCATGTATTCCCTCCCATGGAGCAGGCCTATAGTCCAAAATAGAGAGCAATTGGTTTCTTCCATAACAGACATGCCACTGTTGCACCTGTTTGGTCATTTGGCCAAACTTAAGTCTTGCAATGCCCACTGTTTTCACTCTAATAATGTCTGTTTTCCATAGTGCTGTATGCAGTGCAGCTTTATCCAGCTGTCAGCTGGTCTACAGGGACTAGGTTTTCAGCTCAGCTACAGCTTGATTTCTCAGTGACCTTATAGCCCAGTGCCTGAGGGTTTGAATTTTTGTGGCTTTTATCTCTATCAATAATAGGAGTTCTCTTTTAACTTTTTTTCTTTTTCTTTTTTGTTTTTGAGGCAGAGTCTTGCTGTATCACAGGCTGACCTGGAATTCACTGTGTAATCTCAGGATGCCTGGAACTTACAGTGATTCTCCAACCTCTGCCTCCCAAAATGCTGGGGTTTAAGGTGTGTACCACCACACCTGGTTTAATTTACTTTCTTGACAACACTGTGACTCTCGAATGTAATTTTACAAATAAAATTATTTAAAGTGGTACATATGTTATCATGGTTTAAATTTGCTTTTTTATTTTGTTTGTTGGAAAGTCATTTAGTGATTTGATTTGGGATTATACTTGTAACTGCAAGTTGTAATCAACCTTAGAAAAACCCTTAATACAATTCATCATATTAGCACAGCGGAAGTCTAAAAGCATGTATCAGGAATAGTGTTACACACTTGTATTCCCAGCACTAAGGAGGAAAAAGCAGGATGATGGTAAGTTTGAGGTTAGCTTGGGTTACGCAGTGAGACCCTGTCTCCAAAAAAAAAAAAAAAAAGGAGTCACATATTACATAATTTCAACAGAGAACAGACATTTAATAAAAGCATAGGTATGCAGCTAAAATAACTGGGAATAGGAGAATAGCTTTTTAAATTTTTAACATTTACTCATTTAACACTAATACACATGTTAAAGTAATTTTTTTAAATACTACTTTTCTTTGCAAGCAGAGAGAGAGAAGAGAGAGACAGTAAATGGCTGCGTCAGGGCTTCTAGCTTCTGCAAACAAATTCTAGATGCATGTGCCTCTTTGTGCATCTGGCTTTATATGGACACAGGGGAATTGAACCCGGGTCATTAGGCTTTGCAGACAAGCGCCTTAATCATCTTTGCAGCCCTAAACTAAACTTTTTGAATAGTTAATTCACATGGTTCAGGAATTACAGCGATGGGTTGGCTAGATGGCTTAGTGGTTAAGGTCTTGCCTGTGAAGCCTAAGGACTGAGGTTAGTTAGATTTCCCAGTATCCATGAAAGCTACATGCACAAGGTGTTGCATGTGTATGGATTTTGTTTGTGGTGGCTAGAGGTCCTGGTGCACCAGTTTTCTCTCAAATCAATAAGAATAAAATTAAAGAAATTAAAACAAAAGGTTATTTTTCTTTCTTTCCTGTCTCCTAGTTCCCATTTCCATCACTCCTTCATAAACATTTGTTTTATAGACACAGACAATTGAATATGTGTGCTTTTAAAATTTTATTTATTTATTTATTTGATAGAGAGAGGGAGAGAATGGACACGCCAGGGCCTCCAGCCATTGCAAATGAGCTCCAGATGCATGTGTCCCCTTGTAGATCTGTCTTATGTGGGTCCTGGGGAATCGAACCAGGATCCTTTGGTTTTGTAGGCTAACAGCTTAACCGCTAAGCCATCTTTCCAGCCTTTTGCTTTTTATACAAATAATAGCATACTGTGTACTCACGCATCTTGTGTTTTCTAAAAAAATATTTTTATTATGTATTTATTTGAGAGAGAGAGGAAGAGAGAGGAGGCAGATTGTGAATGGACATGCTAGGATCTCTAGCCACTGCAAACAAACTCCAGATGCATGTGCCCCCTTGTGCATCTGGCTTACATGGGTACTGGGGAATTAAACCTGGTTCCTTAGGCTTTACAGGCAAGTGCCTTAACCACTAAGCCATCTCTGTAGCACATGTTTTGTTTACAGTGGTTTGTAGGACCAGAAAAGTTTCCAATTTCTCATAGCCTTTTACCTTCATATTTTTCTTTATTTTTTAATTGTGTGTTCATGTACATATTAATGTGTAAAATGTATATGTATGTGTGCATATGGAAGCCACAAGATAACCTTGGGTATTGTTCCTCAAGCACCATTCCTATGTTTTTGTTTATTTTTATTTGAGAGCAACAGAGTGAAAAAAAGACAGACAGAGAGAGAGAGAGAGAGAGAGAGAGGGGGGGGGGAGAGAATGGGCATGCCAGGGCTTCTAGCTACTGCAAATGAACTCCAGATGCATGCACCACCTTGTGCATCTGGCTTATGTGGATCTTGGAGAATTGAGCCTTGAACCGGGGTCCTTAGGTTTCACAGGCAAGCGCTTAACTGCTAAGCCATCTCTCCAGCCCCATATATATATATATATATATATATATATATATATATATATATATATATATATATATATATATATATTGATGTCCCAGAACTTGCTAAGTAGGCTAGACAGGCTTGCTATTGAGCCCCGGGGATCTTCTTGTGTCCACCGTCCTAGAGCTGGGATTACAAGTGCATACTATGCCAGGCTCTTAAAAAATTTTATTTGCAAGGAGAGAGAGCGTGAGCGAAAATGAATATATATAAATGGGCATACCTGGGCCTCCTGCCACTGCAGATGAACCCCAGATACGTGTACCACTTTATGCATCTGGCTTTACATGGGTTCTGGGGAATTGAACCCAGGTGTTTAGACATTTCAGACAAGCACCTTAATCTCTAAGCCATCTCCCCAACCCTGCCAGGCTTTTTATTTTGTATTGTTTTGGTTTTTCAAGGTAGGGTCTCACTTTAGTCCAGGCTGACCTGGAAGTCTGTAGTTCTGGGCTGGCCTTGAACTCACTGTGATCCTCCTACCTCTGCTAAGTACTGGGATTAAAAGCTTGTGCCACCGTGCCAGGCGTATTTTATTTTATTTTTTCGGTTTTCAAGGCAGGGTCTTTAGCAGCCTAGGCTGACCTGGAATTCACTATGTCGTCTCAGGATAGCCTTGAACTCTGTGCTATCCTCCAACCTCTGCCCCCAGAGTGCTAGGATTAAAGGTGTGCCCACTACCACCTGGCAAGGGGAAATATTTTTACCTATGATAAGATAATGATTATATAAGAAGAAAAACTATAAGATGTGCTCAGCAAAGTTACTGCAACATTTTAATTCCCCAGAGATTTGTGTTTTTACAGGATCAGTTGAGTAGGCTTTACAGGAAAGCTTGATGAAGAATTCTAAGTGATGTGCAGGTTGCAGCTAACAGAGATGAATCTGTTAGTGACTGTTGCGAAAACTCAGGCTGAGACAATACAAGTAAATGATTTGTATTCGTTACTAGAAGATGAGGGCAGTTTCCTTTTTGCGTGTATGCTTGCATGTTTGCTCATACATATATGGGCACATGTGGGCAGCATACTCAATGTTTTTGAGGGCAGAGGTCGATCTCAGATATCTTCCTTAATTGCTCTCTGTATCCATCTGTCTTATCTATCTATAGACGGTGTCTCTCACTGATCTGAAGCTCACCAATTCAGCTAGACTAAGGAGCCAATGAGCCAGAGAGATTCCCTGTCTCTGCTTCCTCAGTGCTAGGATTACAGGTGTGTATCACTACACCTGACTTTTTTCACATGGTTGCTGGAGATTGAAGTCAGTTTCTCATGCTTGTATGATGAATACTTTACCCACTAAGCCATTTCCTAAGTCCTGAGGGCAAAATTTAAATAATAAGTGATTATGAGGAAAATAAGCATCCTAATATTCATCTGCTTTTCTCTAATTGAAATACAACAGTTCATTCTGTATATTAACATCACATTGAAGCTGGGTGTGGTGGACACACCTTTAATCCCAGCACTTGAGAGGCAGAGGTGGAAGGATCACCGTGAGTTTGAGGCCAGCCTGGGACTACAGAGTGAGTTCTGGGTCAGCCTGGACTAGAGTGAGACCCTACCTTAAAATAAAAAATCACAGCCAGCCGTGGTGGTGCACGCCTTTAATCCCAGCACTTGGGAGGCAGAGGTAGGTGGATTGCTGTGAGTTCGAGGCCACCCGGAGACTACACAGTGAATTCCAGGTCAGCCTGGGCCAGAGTGAGACCCTACCTCAAAAAAAAAGGAAAAAAAATAAAAAAATAAAAAATCACATTGAGATCTGATTTACATATAGTAAAATTCCCATTTTGAATATAGGCAGTTGACTTAGCAAAACTCCAGTCAAGCCTGGCTTGGTGGTGCACGCCTTTGTTCCCAGCACTTGGGAGTCAGAGGTAGGAGGATTGCAGTGAGTTCAAGGCCACCCTGAGACTACACAGTGAATTCCAGGTCACCCTGCCCTAGAGTGAGATCCTACCATGAAAAACTTTTTAAAAACTCCAGTCAAGTTAAAGAATATTTCCATTTTCCTAGAAAGTTTTCTTACTGGGAATTGAGAGGCTTTATCAATAATACAGTTTATAAGTAAATAAAACCAAAGTTTTTTTTAAATATGTATTTATTTTTTATTTTTTATTTTTATTTGAGAGTGACAGACACAGAGAGAAAGACAGATAGAGGGAGAGAGAGAATGGGCGCGCCAGGGCTTCCAGCCTCTGCAAACGAACTCCAGACGCGTGCGCCCCCTTGTGCATCTGGCTAACGTGGGACCTGGGGAACCGAGCCTCGAACCGGGGTCCTTAGGCTTCACAGGCGAGCACTTAACTGCTAAGCCATCTCTCCAGCCCTTAAATATGTATTTTTTATTGACAACTTCTATACTTACAGACAACAAACCACGGTATTTCCCTCCCCTCCCCCACTTTCCCCTTAATGACTTTGCTCTCTGTCATATCCCCTCTCTCTCTCCATTAGTCTCTCTTTTAATTTGATGTCATCTTTTTCTCCTATTATGAGGGTCTTGTGTAGGTATTGCTAGGCACTACAAAGTCTTGGATATCAAGGCCAATTTTTGTTTGGGCAGTTGTATGTAAGGAGTGGTACCCTTCCTTTGGCTCTTAACATTCTTTCTGCCACCTCTTCCGCAATGGACCCTGAGCCTTGGAGGGTGTGAGATGTTTCAGTGCTGGACACTCCTCCATCCCTTCTTCTCAGCACTGTGTTGTCTTTTGGGTCATCTCAGTGGTTATCACCATCTGAAAAGAGAAGCTTCTGTAACCAGAAGTGAGATTAGCATTAATATATGAATATGAACATTAGTGCTTTCAGGGCGATTTGGTGAGAGTAATACATGCATTTATCCAGACAAGAGCAGGCTTTATACACTTAAGGCTCATGACCTCCCCTGCCATAGGCTTGATTAGATTTTCAGTAAAAACACAAAGTTTGAAAAAAGGAGAGCTCCAAAATGGAGTCTAGTTCTTTTTGAGCACATTGTAGTGTCGTAGCACATGGAATTCTGCAATGTTTTGCCAGTAGCTTTCAAAGGAGGGATGGTTACCGGCTGATATGTTGGCATTGTGGAGCATGTGAAAAGCCATGGTGGGCTACGTAGACCTGTCATTGCATCAACTTTTACTGTTCCTGATAAGTGTGGTAGTTGAGTATAGTCAAATACCTTCAGTGTACCTACTAGTCTTTATATCTTGGGATCAGAGTGTTTGGGCACAAGTGACCTCTTTGTGTGTATGTGTGCACGTGTGCATGTCTTCCTCTGTTTTTTGAAACAGGAGATAATGAGGAAATCATGGGTAGTTTGGTTGAGATATTAGTGTTGAAGAGAGCAACTGCTTTCATTTGCTTAGATATCAGTTGCTGTTAACGATCATTAGGGACTATGTAGCATATCTGCTCAGTTAGTACTAAGAAGAAATTATGGCTAACTTCTACACATAAAGTTTGATAAAGTAGAGAAACAATAGCTAGGTAGCCTCGCATTGAGTCACATGAGTTATCAGTAAAGGATGTGAGGCTCACAGAACACAGAATAAGTGCTGCAAATGTTAATTTGACAAAAGAAGACAGCCTTTTGGATGCTGTTGACATTGGGTAGATTCATGATTAGGCATTTGACTGCTTTACTAGAAACATGTTAAGTGAGCACTCCTAATCCTCATGGAAATACTATGAAGTAATCATATGGTTTCAATTTTATGTAGCCCAGGCTAGTCTCTCCTACTTTGATCTCTGGGTGCTGGGATTACAGGCATGCCCCACCATGTCTGGCTTCATCCCAATTTTGATATAGTGAAACTGAGGCTGAGAAATCAGAGCTAGAAATAGGCTTTTCTTGAATTTTCTTTCCTTTTTAAATTATTTTTTTTATTGACAACTTCCATAATTATAGACAATAAGTCATGGTAGCTCCCTTCCCCTCACTTTCCCCATCACAACTCCACACTCCATAATATCCCCTCCTCCTCTCAATCAGTCTTCCTCTTATTTTTGATGTCATCAATTTTGTTTTCCTTTTATTATGATGGTCTTGTGTAGGTAGTGTCAGGCACTGCAAGGATATGGATATCCAGGCCATTCTGTGTCTGAAAGAGTGCATTATAAGGAGTCCTACCCTTCCTTTGGCTTGTTCTTGAGTTTTCCTTAGCTCAAGGTTGGAAACATGACAGTAATGCATTTACTTGTCATTTTTAAGTGAATTTTACTGACATTGATTACCATTCATGCATACAGTAGCTATCCTAATCTCAACCTTCTCAGGATAGTGGTGAGTGAGCTGTTTGCTCTTAGCCTCTCATGTAAGGTTCAGGAGTAACCAAGACCTCGGAGACCACTCTGAAGCAAAGATGGAAGCTTTTTTTAAATTAAATTTGTGTTTTGTTTTGTTTCTTATCTTTATTTGAGAGTGAGAGCAAGAGAGAGGGAGAGAGAGAGAATGGGTGTGCCAGGGCTTCTAGCCACTGCAAATGAACTCCAGATGCATGTGCCCCCTTGTGCATCTGGCTAACATGGGTCCTGGGGAATTGAGCCTCGAACCGGGGTCCTTAGGCTTCACAGGCAAGCACTTAACCACTAAGCCATCTCTCCAGCCCTAAAGATGGAAGCTTTTATTCGAGCTGCCAGGACTGACTCTCAAGAGCAGAGCAGTCAACTTTGAGATTACAGATAGTGGGCTATATAGAGTTCTTCAGTTGGGAGAAGGTGAGGAAGGTAAATAGCTAGGGTGTGAGACCAGAACAGTGACCAGGTGACCTGAAAGGTAAGGAGCAGGAAACCTAGACCTGGGGAATTGTTAGGCAAGGAAGGATAATTAATGGCTGGGTTCCTTATGTCTCTGTCACCCCCCTGCTATGACTCCATTTTTATCCTGACCTAATACCTCACAGAATATGAAGTAGAGAATCATCATATGGTTGGATATGCTACTTCATTAGTCATATGACAGAGCTACTTATAATAAAATAACAACAAAGTATACCAAATTGGTCACTTCTTCTGACCTGGAATTCACTATGTAGTCTCAGGCTGGCCTTGAACTCATAGCCATCTCCTACCTCTGCCTCCTGAGTGGTACGCCACTATGCCCAGCTTCTTTTAATTTTTAACCAATTTTAATAGCCATATATTTTTTATAAAGCCACTTACTTCATTTTTCACTGTCTACTTGCATTTCCTGTTTCTTCCATCAAAAAGCTTACAATTGTGCACCCATTCTATCCCTTCCAGTTTCTTATGTACTTTTCTGATTTTATTTATTTATTTATGTGATTTTATTTTCTATTACATTCTCACTGCCATTCAGCCTTTACTGATGGTTCTAGTTCCCAGTGCATCTCTCTCTGGCTGTTCAATGTGTTTCCTAGAGATCTTCTTTAGGGCACAGTTAGATGTTTTTTCTTGTTTCTTTTTTTTTTTTTTTTTTTTGGTTTTTCAAGGTAGGATCTCACTCTGGCTCAGGCTGACCTGGAATTCACTATGTAGTCTCAGGGTGGCCTCGAACTCATGGCGATCCTCCTACCTCTGCCTCCCGAGTGCTGGGATTAAAGGCGTGCACCACCATGCCCGGCTTTTCTCGTTTCTTTTGAGGTAGGGTCTCTCTTTAGCCTAGGCTGACCTGGATGGAATTTACTATGTAATCTTAGGGTGGCCTCATGGTGATCTTCCTACCTCTGCCTCCCAAGTGCTGGGATTAAAGGTGTGCACCACCACACTTGGCTACTAGATGTTTTGTGTATATATTTTCTTCAGTATCTGGTGATACTTGATTGTTGGTTTTATGAAATTTAGTTTGTAGACTTGAGTGATTCTCTATTTATGAATAAGTTATGCTCTAAAAATATGGCTAGCTGGCAGTGTAGCTTAGTGATGGAGTACTTGCTTTGCATTTGCATGAAGACTATGGGTTTGATCCAGTGCCACAAAATAAACACACACACATTTTATATGCATTTCCTCCCTCCTTCTCTTCCCTTCCCTGTCTGTCTCTCTCTCTCCTTCCCCCCTCTCTGTATTTCTGTCTCTCTCAGAAAGGAAAACCAAAGGTGTCCCTGATACCCAATCAGTAGGGGATTGTGAAGTGGTCTCAGGCACTGCCATTAGCTACTCATTGATAATTGGGACTGGTAGAGAGGAAATTCTATTTATTATTGTTTACATTCTAGAATTGGAAGAAATTGCTTGTTTTATAATGTAAAATGTGCTAATTTTAGGTTGCTTTCTTTGATATGACATTAAAAGCGCTGATATTTGTAAAGGAAAGCTGTGTTAATTGAAAGAAAAGTGAATTATATCACATAGTAGCAATATAATTAGATTTAGGTTGCAAATTGTACTGAATAAAGAAAAAAAATTGCCCTGTCTTTATTTCTAATAAGTAAAAATGAAACTGTATGCAATATATCTTTCAATTCTAAATGCATTTTGGGAAAATTAATTGCAACTGTGTTATTTAGGGATTTAGTGCAAGAAGAACAGTTGATGGAAGAAAAGAAAAAGAAGAAAGACGACAAGAAAAAGAAGGACGCTGCTCAAAAGAAGGTAGTATATGATATACTTTATGTTAAGCAGTTTAAATAGACTAAAAAGAAAAAGTACTCTTATCTGACTTTAATGCATCTTACTGTTATAACTTAATTGAAGGGTCATTTTAATATTTAATGCCTATTGATAGGCATATAAAGTAGTTTGCTGATTATATAATACAATATATAGTTTATTCTTGCCAATATTTTTTCAGAGGTGAGTATATTTCATAGTTCTTTATCTTTCAACTAGCCATTTCTATGTATATCATAATTATTTTGCAATTGGGAAATGCACAGAATTTGTAGCTATGCAGAGAGGATTTGAAAGCCTTACTTTTCTATCCAGCACATAGAATGGTGTGGCCTTCAATTTTGTTCAACCTTTCTGGGCCTTAGTTTCCTTAAGTTTTTTAAAATGAATGTTGAACTAAATGAACTAATATATGTGCCTAGTAGACAAGGAAGTAATACAGTATGTAAGCAAATAGTAATAGACATAATAAAGAATAAAAGGTTCTGTTTTTATTTGCTGAGATAATTCTTTTAAATTTGCAACTTACATTAACATATTCCAAAATAATCCTAAGGCATTATTTGCTGGAAAAGATTAGGCAGTATAGTATAAGAAGTTATGACCAAAACAATTGAAGTTAAGGCAGTATACTAAAGACTGGTGACAGTTAACCAAAATAAATACTCCTCTCCTAAGTTAAGTTTTCAAAGATCTTAAAATATTCCAGTAGATCCAGTGAAATTACTTGCCCATCTCTCTGTTTTAGTGAGAAATTATTTAATTTACAAATACAGACCCCTTTTGTTTTAGGCATCAAGCTAAGAACTGGATACTAACTACAGCAGTACACTTACCTTCCCATCATTTAACAGGGAACAGCACAGGCCATACAACTGTGGTAGGTGAGAGGCATGTTTATGGGAAACCTCTTGGTAAAATTAAGAGTATTTCCATTCACCGCCACCAAACAGCTTTTTTTTTTTTTTTTTTTTTTGCTTGTTTTTTTTTTAAAGAAACTTCTACGTAGTCTCAGGGTGGCCTTGAACACATGGCGGTCCTCTTACCTCTGCCTCCTGAGGGCTTGAATTAAAGGCGTGCACCACCATGCCCAGCTAAAGAAACTTCTAAATAGGTACACTTACAGCCCATTTTCTTAGACTAGAAATTAGGTGATTGGAGTGCAGAATATAAACTTAGAACCAGTCACCTGTAGCCTGTATGTGCTAAAGTGTGGATTTTGAGTGGGGAACCCATGAGTAGGAATATTAGGAGATGGTTCTGGAAAGGTTGGTGTTAGGTATAACCACCTTTTGAGGCTTTGGGCATTGGTGGGATCGCTGAAGACATTTGGTAGAGTAATATAGAAGTCTGTCTTTAGAATGCTTGCTTATCTTGCAGAACTGTTGAATTGAATTGGAAGTGTAGATAGACCAGAGACTAAAGTATGGGGTACTACAATAATCCTCAGCATTTGTTTAATGTGTATGAAGAGAGTAACTTAGATGGACTCCTAGGTTCCAGATAGAGTGAATAAGTGCATTTAGAAGCAGCTAATCTCCTTATGGAATACAGAAAAGGAGTGAATGGTAAATTAGTTCTGGATATGCTAAACTGTGAGTTCCTTGGCAAATAAATGCATAGATGTGTTGTGTAGTAGCTGGGATTTGGGTAGGGTTGGCTGTGCTGTGGGGCTCTGGGAGAGGCTTTTCCATATGGGAGGTCTTTATGTTCTGGCCAGTCTATTCAGAATTTATTAATAAGTTGTGTCCTTAGTAAGTCTTAAGGTTGGGGACGATTTATCAGACTCTTAGTCCATGGTGCCATTTGTCTAATAGAAAGAGCCTCTAAGATAATGAGAAGTGGATTGAAAAGGATGCCTGGTGTGCTTAATATAGAGTCAGGTCTGCCTAGCCTCTCAGTGTTGGCTTATGTGGGTCCTGGAGAGTCAAACCTGGGTCATTTGGCTTTACAGGTAATGCCTTAACTGCTAAGCCATCTCTTCAGCCCCAGTGATGAAATGTTGATTGGCTCAGTGTTGTGCAGGTATGCTGTGATGTCATGAATGCACCAGCCATTTTATGTTCAACAGACAGCATTCCAAAGCACCATTCCCTCTCTCTGGTTCTAACATTCTTTTTGCCTCTCTTCCACAGTGTTTCCTGAGCCTTGAAGGGAGTGATAGAGATGGTTTCATTTAGTACTAAGCAGCAAATATAATTTCTTTCTTTTCATTTTTGTTACTATTATGTTTTATTTTGTTTTTTTTGAGGCGGGGTCTCACTCTATCTCAGGCTGACTGGAATTCACTCTGTCATCTCAGGGTGGCTTTGAACTCACAGTGATCATCCTCCCTCTGCCTTCCAAGTACTGAGATTAAAGGTGTGTGCCACCACACCCACCTTGAAATTCATTTTTTTGTTGGTGTTATTTTGAGGTAGGGTCTTATTCTAGTTTAGGCTGACCTGGAACTCACTGTGTAGTCTCAGGGTGTCCTTGAACTCATGGGAATCCTCCTACCTCTGTCTCCCAAGTGCTGGGATTAAAGGTGTGTGCCACCACGCCCAGCTTCTAAAATAAAATTTTTAATCATAACATATAAATCATGCCCTAATTGTAAAAGTTTGTCATCATCCCTTTCATATTCAACTTTCAAAAATGCCAAGTTATTGAAGGTGGTTCCTGGTGTAAATTTGTGCTTTGTCACATTATTCCCTAAGCTTAAGTATTGTGTCATTTGGTATCTCATTAAATCTGAAGTGACAGTTTTTTATACTCTTACCCACCTCAACCCATGTCCCAGGCTCTTACCCCTACCATGTCTCACTAAAACAATCATCAGAGAGCCGGGCGTGGTGGCGCATGCCTTTAATCCCAGCACTCGGGAGGCAGAGGTAGGAGGATCGCCGAGAGTTCGAGGCCACCCTGAGACTACAGAGTGAATTCCAGGTCAGCCTGGACCAGAGTGAGACCCTACCTCGAAAAACCAAAACAACAACAACAAAAAAAAACAATCATCAGAGGCTGGGAGACTTTTTTTCTTTTGTCAGAGCTTTTACATGAATGGGATATATGCTGTGCACTTCATCAACACATAGTCCAATCTGCCCGCTGAACCCAATATGAAGGAAAGTTCAAATCCTAATCGATGTTACATTACATACTATAAGGCGCCATCATAAATATGACTTCTCCAAATTTCAGGAAAACAGCTGACAACTGAATTGGAATACAATGTGTTGTGAAATAAGGACGTTTTGTGTTTCCATACATTGCTACCAAATCACTCTTAAAAACAAAACAAAATAAGCTGGGCATGGCAGCATGTACCTCTAAACCCTATCTGAAAAAACCCAAAGCAAACCAAATCAAACCTCACCTCCCAAATTGGCACACTTACAGGTCATATGAAGAATTATGAGTCACAGTATATTTTTATATTTATTTTTTTATTTCTGGTTTTCCAGGCTAGGGTCTCACTCTAGCCCAGGCTGACCTTGAATTCACTGTGTAGTCTCAGGGTAGCCTTGAACTCATGGCAGTCCTCCTACATCTGCCTCCCCAGTTCTAGGACTAAAGGCATGCACCATCACTCCTGGCCTTTTTTTTTTTTTGGTATTTATTTGTCAGAGAGAGAGAGAGAGAATGGACATGCCAGGGCCATAAGCCCCTACCAATGAACTCCAGACTCATGTGCCACCTTGTGCATCTGGCTTATGAGGGTCCTGGAGAATTGAACCTGCATCCTTTGGATTTGCAGGCAAGCGCCTTAACTGCTAAGTCATCTCTCTAGTCTGCTCCCGGCTTTAAAAAAAATTTATTTATTTGAGAGAGAGAGAGAGAGAGAGAGAGAGAGAGAGAGAATGGGCATGTCAGGGCATCCAGCCACTGCAAATGAACTCCAGATGCATGTGCCACCTTGTGTATCTAGCTTACATGGGTCCTGGGGAATCAAACCTGAGTCCTTTGGGTTTGCAGGCAAGTGCCTTAACTGTTAGGCCATCTCTTCAGCCCCCCCCCCCCCCCCCCCCCCCCCCCCGGTCTCACTCTAGCCCCAGGCTGACCTGGAACTCACTATGTAGTCTCAGGGTGGCCTCGAACTCACAGGGATCCACCTACTTCTGTCTCCCGAGTGCTGGGATTAAAGGCGTGCGCCACCACTCCCAGCTATCACAGTATTTTTTTTTTAATTTTTATTTATTTATTTATTTGAGAGCAACAGACACAGAGAGAAAGACAGATAGAGGGAGAGAGAGAGAATGGGCGCGCCAGGGCTTCCAGCCTCTGCAAACGAGCTCCAGACGCGTGCGCCCCCTTGTGCATCTGGCTAACGTGGGACCTGGGGAACCGAGCCTCGAACCGGGGTCCTTAGGCTTCACAGGCAAGCGCTTAACTGCTAAGCCATCTCTCCAGCCCACTATCACAGTATTTTTAAGACAAGCTTTGTCTTTGCAGCAGGAGTCAGCAGGTGTATCCTGCCTGGCAGGTGTCAGGCATTTACATGAGTCAGGTAGGCAGGGCCAGTTACATGAGTGTTGGAACGTAAGATCCCTACCATAAAAGCAGTCTATCTGTTATGTAGTCCTTTTTTTTTTTTTCATTTCTTAAAAAAGACTTAAGATGTAGCCGGGCGTGGTGGCACACACCTTTAGTACCAACAGTTGGGAGGCAGAGGCAGGAGAATCACAGTGAATTTGAGGCCACCCTGAGATTACGTAGTGAATTTCAGGTCAGCTGGAACTAGTATGAGACTACTTGGGGCAGGTTGGTGGCGGGGGGGGGGGAGTTAAGATGTGTTCTGTTCTGTTCTAATCTAGTTTTCAATATAGAGAGTGTGAGTGTATGAATGCGTTCAGAGGCTGGCTGATGATACCACCTCATTCCCCAGCTGTCATGCACCATAACTTTCTCCTTTTGATGCAGAACATTATTTAGTACTTCTGCTGTAGTTTTCACCATCTGAAGTAAACTTTTATCTTTTTATTTATTTATTTATTTATTAGAGAGGGGGAAGAGAGAGAGAAAGAATGAGTATGCCAGGGCCTCTAGCCACTGCCAGTGAACTCCAGAGGTATGCGCCACCATGTGTATCTGGCTTATATGGGACCTGGAGAATTGAACCTGGGTCCTTAGGCTTTGCAGGCAAGCACCTTAGCCATAAAGCCATCTCCCCAGCCCTGAAGTGAACTTTTAGATTGGACAATAATGTACTGTGGGAATTTTTATAATAGTCCATAAAGTAGGAGGCCATCACTACCAAAACAAAAAATGTAGATTTAGCTGTCTCTAAGAACTACTATGATCTTTTTAAGAATTTTAAGCTAGCCCTGGTGCTTCATACCTTTAATCTTAAGATTCATACATGGGAGGCAGAGGTAAGAGGAGTTTAAGGCCAGCCTGAGACTACATAGTGAATTTTAGGTCAGTTTGGGCTAGAGCAAGACCCTACCTCAAAAAAAAAGATAAATATTGGATGATTTTATAAATACATTCATTCTCAATGTATCTCTGTTTAATATTGAGATCATTGAGTAGATGACTACATTTATAACTTTTTGCTTGAAAAACCTTTTAATAACCTGTATATTTATATCACTGTAAAAATGTATTTATTTATTTCTCTGTTTTTCCTTCTTCCCTTCCTCCCCTCCCTCCTCTCTCTTTCTTTCTTCTTTCTTTTCGAAGGGCTTTCACTCTAGCCCATGCTGACCTGGAATTCACTATGTAGTCTGTAGCCTTGAACTCCTGGCGATCCTTCTGCCTTTGCTTCCTGAGTGTTGGGATTAAAGGCATGTACCATGCCTGGCAAAATCTTCATTTTATTTATTTGCAAGGAGAGAGAGAATGCGAGTGCAAAAGAAAGAATATGAATATGAATGGGTACACCAGGGCCTCTTGCTGCTGCAAAAGAACTCCAGACACATGTTCCACTTTGTGCCTCTGGCTTTACTTGGGTACTGAGGAATTTAACTCAGGCCATCAGGCTTTGCAAGCAAGCACCTCACTGCTGATCTCTCTCTCTAGCCCTCTTTCTCTTTATTTCTAAGAAGCAGGGGAGTTTTCTTCTGGCTCTTCTTTTGTTTGTTTGTTTGGTTTTTCAAGGTAGGGTCTCGCTGTAGCTCAGGCTGACATGGAATTCACTATGTAGTCTCAGGGTGGCGTCAAACTCATGGCAGTCCTCCTACCTCTGTCTCCCCAGTGCTGGGATTAAAGGTGTGCATCACCATGCCCAGCTTTCTTCTAGCTCTTAAGCTTAATGTGATGGAGCACAGGAATGTAGGTTCATGGCTTAAAAAGTGGTAACAGAAGTGACAGTGGGTTATCATGAATTTTCTTTAGGCTCTGCTTTTGGAAGAAATTTCTCCAGTGTTAAGACATTGCAGATTACAGAAAAAGGAAAAACAAGAATTAATTGAGAATGAGTATTAGCTCATTTCTAAATAAAAGAGTTAAGAATGAGCCAGGGTTCCAGAAGGTGGGCTGATGCCAATAACAGGAGCTGTCCATACCGTCTAAATGCCGTTCATGGGCTATGCATGCCTCCTGAGTGTGTGCTCCCCATGGGCTGTCCATACCTCCTGAGTAAGTGTTCCTCATGGGCTGTCCATACTTTCTGAGTGAGTGCTCCCAATGGCTGTGCATACCTCCTGAGTGCTTTCTATGGGCTGTCAGTTTTTTATACCTTCATCTCATCTAAAACCTGAGCCCTTGAATCTCATTACAGTATTGAGGTGTTTCTGGCCCCATTTTGTAGTTGGCAAAAGAAGTTAACTAATTTGAGTAAGGGTTTCACATTGTCATTATTAGAGGCAACATTCAAAGCCCTGCTATCTGACTTTTGACCCCAAATGTAAAGTATTGAAGTATGTTTGAAGATTGCAACTTTGGAACAAGCACTGCACAGCTGTCAGGAACAAAGCACCCAGCACGTGTTCGGCCATTTGTCTAATGTCCTCATGAATGTGATAATAGCTTGTGGAAACACAACTCAGGCTGTTTTAAAGGAAAAATATTAAAAATGAAAATCACTATGCTCCCATATTTGCAGACCCTTTTCATTCTTGTGGAGGAGGCCTGCCAGTGACACTGCACCTTGAATATTGTGTATTTTCCAAAACAGATCTGTCATATTTTATTTCTTTTTTTTTTTTGGTTTGTTTATTTTTATTTATTTGAGAGCAACAGAGAAAGAGGCACAGAGAGAGAGAGAGAGAGAGGGAGAGGGAGGGGAGAGACAGAGAGAAAGAGGGGGGGAGGGAGGGAGGGAGGGAGAATGGGCACACCAGGGCATCCAGCCGCTGCAAATGAACTCCAGACACCTGCACCCTCTTGTGCATCTGACTAACATGGGTCTTGGGGAATCGAGCCTCGAACCGGGGTCCTTAGGCTTCACAGGCAAGCGCTTAACCACTAAGCCATCTCTCCAGCCCATATTTTATTTCTTGACCCTCAAAATAGCTCTGAAATGTAAGCAGAACAGTTTTTCCCATTTGAAGGATTAGGAAACTGAAACCCAGAGGGTTTAAAAGACAAGATCATTTACAAGTAAAAACGAAAGTTACTGATAACTTTGATTTATGGACTCCATACATCCAACACATTGGATTTTAATATATATAATCAGTCTAATCTAAAATATTGAGATAGTTCGTATTCTTTAAAAATACTCAGAGGTGGGCTGGAGAGATGGCTTAGTGTTTAAGCACTTGCCTGTGAAGCCTGAGGACTCCAGTTCAAGGCTCAATTCCCCAGGACCCATGTTAGCCAGATGCCCAAGGGGGCGCACGTGTCTGGAGTTCGTTTGCAGCGGCTGGAGGCCCTGGCATGCCCTTTCTCTCTCTCTATCTGCCTCTTTCTTTCTCTGTCTGTCACTCTCAAATAAATAAATAATTAATTAAAAAAATATTTACTTAAAAAAATACTCAGAGGCTGTAGAGATGGCTTAGTGGTTAAGGTGCTTGCCTGCAAAGCTAACGACCTGAGTTTGATTCCCCAGTACCCACATAAAGCCAGATGCACAAAGTGAAGCATGTATCTGGCGTTCCATTGCAGTGGCTGGAGGCCCTAGCGTGCCAATTTTGTCTCTTCGCTCTCTCTCTTCCTCTCTCTCTCTCTCTCTCTCTCTTGTTTGCAAATAAGTAAATAAAATTAAAAAAAAAAACAGTAGCACGGTTATTGGGTATAGCTCAGTGGTAAAGTGCTTGCCTTGCAAGCATGAGGTCCTGAGTTCAGTCACCAATACCCATGTAAAAATGCAACTGTAATCCCAGAGCTAGGGTAGCAGAGACAGGAGGTTCACTTGGAGTTTGCTGACCAGTCATTCTAACCTACTTGGTAAGTTCCAGGCTTGTGAAAGACTGTTTCCAAAAAGGTTGGCAGCATTCCTTAGGATAATGCCTGAGGTTGTCCTCAGGCTTCCACAGGCATGCATGCATACACACAGACACAAAATTATTTTAGTTAGGGTTAGAAGTCTAATGTGCATTTTGCACATTTCAGTATAAACTGGCCACATTTCAGTGGTCAGTAACTATATGTCACTATTGGCTACTGCATTGGATAGTACACTTACCACTAAAATCACTGAGTCTTATTAGAGAACTCTTGAAATAATTTGAGAAACTTGATGAGTTCCCAGCTCAGCCTACTGAAGGTTATTTTAAAAAAAGCAAAACTCCCAGTTTCATTTCTTTACCATCAATTGAAAGGAATTCTTTGCTTCTGTTTCCCTCCCTCCCTCCCTCCCTCCCTCCCTCCCTCCCTCCCTCGGTTTAGGTCAGTGTTGTCAAAGCAGACACCTTTGGCTGCCTCCTTAGGGCCATTCTCTCTGTAGATGCCTTCCATGTGGTGGGATTAAAGGCATGTGCCACTACGCCTACCACTCCCCATCCCCCACCCCGCACGCCCCACCATATTTTTGTTTTTTTGTGGTAGTGTCTTGCTAATCCAGACTGACCTGAAATTAGTGTCAGGGTGGCCTAGAACACACAGTGATCCTCCTACCTCAGCCTCCCAAGTGCTGGAATTAAAAGCATATGCCACCAAGCTCTGCACTTTTTTCCTTTTGACCCATTAGAGTAAATTATGCGACTTCATTATTTTATGTCTCTCTGGTGCTATAAAACTGAGCCAGATGCTGTAGTGAACAATGAGAATTTGGGGTTGCTTCAGTAGTAGTGTATTGTTTACAATGATACAATTAAAATGGAATTTTGGGCCAGCCGTGGTGGCACACACCTTTAATCCTAGTACTTGGGAGGCAGAGGTAGGAAGATTGTTGTGAGTTCGTGGCCACCCTGAGACTACATAGTGAATACCAGGTCATCCTGAGCTAGAGTGAGACCCTGATTCAAAAAACCATAAAAATAAAAACAAATAAATAAATAAAATGGAATTTTGATAGCTTAATAACTGTTTTTGTTTTTTTGTTTGCTTGTTTGGTATTTTGAGGCAGGGTCTTACTCTATCCAGGCTGACCTAAAATTTACTATGTGGTCTCAGGCTGGCTTCAGACTCTCAATGATCCTCCTACTTCTGCCTCCTGTGTGCTGGGATTAAAGATGTATGCCACCACACCCAATGGTAGTTTGATAATTTTGTCTGACTAAGCAAAATGAATTATCCCCTGGGGCAGGTCAATAAAGCTTAATCATCATTTAGAAGTAATTCCTTGTTACTCAGTTTGTCCTGTTCAGCCTGTCTGCTTTTATAAATTTTTAGGTCCCTATACAATTGATTTTGATGAATTATTATTATTCTGTGTGTGACCTTGGAGATTAAGATGGTCATTTTGAGTAAGCCCCGCTATCTGCTAGCCTTTCTGCTCAGTTGTGGTGTCTGAAAGCAGTGAAAGTAAGAGCAGGCCTTGGAAAGCAGAGTTCATTTCAGTGCAGCTTCTAGTCATAGTCTTTTTGTTGTTGTTGTTGTTGTAGGGTCTTGCTCTAGCCCAGGCTGACCTGAAATTCATTATGTAATCTCAGAGTGGCCTTGAAGTCACAGCAATCCTTTTACCTCTGCCTCCTGAGTGCTGGGATTAAAGGTTTAAAGGCATGTGCCACCATGCCCAGCCATTTTTTTTCTGTTTTTGCTTTTTGTTCTTTGGCATTTAAAAAATATTTTATTTTTATTCATTTATTTGTCACAGAGAGAGAGGCAGAGCGGGGGAGAGAGAGAAAGAGGAGAGAATGGGTGCATTAGGGCCTCCAGCTGCTGCAAATGAATTCCAGGTGCATGTACTATCTTGTTCATCTGGCTTATGTGGGAACTGGGGAATTGAACCTGGGTCCTTAGGCTTTGCAGGCAAGTACCTTAACTGCTAAGTCATTCACCCAGCCCCTCATAGTCATTTTAATGAATTGACATACATGTCAGAAGTGACAGATGAGTATGAAATATTTTTCTATTCACAAATACTTAAAAGTTGTCTGTAGTAACAGCTTAATTTCCAGAAGTTAAATTTATTACAAATCTGACCAAGTGATTATAGCTTTTCTTTGCTGAAAGCTTAGTTCCTCTTTTATCATTTGTAGCAATCTTTGAAACCATTTAAACATTTAAAGTTCATTAAATCTATTATACACAATGGTGACAATTACATAAAATTCTGAAAAGTATAGCTCCCATTTAGAAAAGTATACTACCATATATTGTCTTCTGTGCTTTATGTCTAAAGAATCATTACCAAAAATTTATGAATAAGTATTATATCAGGAACAGTGGGGCTCATCTATGGGAAAAGCACACTTTATATATCTTTTTCCTATCAGTTCATCTAAACAGCAAATTCTTTATTTGATAAAAAAATGTGTATGTTTTATGTAATAGCAATAGATGAGCATTTTATGACAATTCGTTTCTTTAAGTTTCATATTTACATTATTTTTTGTTTGTTTTTATTTTAGGCCTCTGAACAAAAAATCAAAGGTACGTTGTTTCAAGCTATTTTTCCCTTGTTCTTTGTATTAAAACAAAGTTGTTTATATGCATTTTTATTCATCTCCAGGATGGGAGAGGAGAGTGTAAAAACAGAAAGGTGGGAGCAGACTTCATAAATGAGATCATGTTGAAGTCATCCTTTGGGGTTTAGGGTTTGTTCTGGCATACATTAGCACTTCTAGAATATACTGCCTTAAAGATGAACCCCGCTTTCTCATGTGAGTTTTTGGAAAAACATACTTCCCCTTCAGTCTTTAATCCAAAAATCTTATTTTGGGTCTGTCTTTTCATTGTTCTCTGTTGTTATACCATTGCCCCTACTCCTTCTTGAAGGCTTGATAGTGGTGTTAATTTCTGTAATTTAAATAACAGATTGATAATTGGCTAGTCATTGAACCATGTCACCCAGTATACCCCAAGCAAAAGACCTCTGAGTGAGAAGGGAACAGAAGCCTGTTTCCTCCCAAATCCTGAATCAGGAATCTTTTTATCTTCCCAGCCCTAAGCTGAACCTGCTTGGCTTCTGCATTCTAGTTAGAGGTTTGATCTCATTAACTCATTAATATTTGTACTATGCATATGTACTAGAATTTGTACAACACAGACTTGTTTATGCGATCCTATTGTATAAATGAATAAGAAGAGATGGGTCCTATGTTTTACTGGAGAGTGAGTTGTTAGAACCTAAGATTCCTTGCCACTCTACCTAAAAACTGGAAGACAAGGAATGGTGGATGGAAATACTTAGAGTTTTGGCCAGAACTAGACAGAGAAGTTTTCTCTCTCCCTTGTTCCTAGCAGTGTTACAACAAAAGATAAAATGGAATCAAAGAAAGATACATGTGTAGATTCAGCTGTAAGTCCAAATTACCAGAGCTGGGAGAGAAGTCTTTTTCTCCTGGGAGAAGAGGGAGTCCTTCCTCTGTCTGGTTTTTATGTTCTTGTGAGTTGATCTGACCTCACACTCAGTGTGGAATTTTCTGGAGAAATTCTAGTAATGATTAGAGGACACTCTTAAACACAATGTAATGTCATGTGACTGAATAGTCTTATAAGCTGTCTTAGAGCACAAAGGATTGATATTTTGCCAAACACGTGTTAAGGAAGACCTTTTGCAATTGGGAGTGTTCTAGGAGTAAGTAGCCTGCCAAAGAAAGCATGAAATGCTGAAAGGATCAGCCTGACTCAAGGCACAGAGAGAAAGATAATATGATAATTGATGTAGTGATAGTGGTCTAAGAGCATTAGGTAAATGATAATGGGGAGGGTGGAGGCTGAAGAAGTAAATGAGGTCATGTGAAAGAGAGTCTGTGTGTGTGTGTGTGTGTGTGTGTGCATATATATATATATATATATATATATATATATATATATATATATAATTTATTTGAGAGAGAAAGAGAAAGGCAAATAGAAAGAATGGGCATGTCAGGGCCTCTAGCCACTGCAGACAAACTCCAGGTGCATGCACCACTTTGTGCATCTGGCTTATGTTGGTTCTGGGTTCTTGGCGTTTCAGGCAAGTGCCTTAATTGCTAAGCCATTTCTCCAGCCCATTACTATATATAAAATATGCTACATCTTTATATATGTGCACATTAAAGAACTTGGACTTTTAATTTTCTCTCTTTATTTGTAAGAAGAGAGACTATGAGAGTGAACATGGGCATCCCAGGGCCTCTAGCCGCTGCCAACAAACTCCAGGTACATGCGCCATTTTGTGCATTTGGCTTTACATGGACACCAGGAAATTGAACCTGGGTTGTTGGGTTTTGCAGGCAAGCACCTTAACCACTGAACAGTCTCTCCAGCCCAGACCTTCTATCTTTTATAGATGATTAGGAACTCTTGAAGAGCTTAAGCTTAAGTGACATAGTTTATTCATTTCTTTTTGTTTGTTTTGAGACAGAGTCTTATGTGGCCCAAGATACCCTGGAGCTTGAGATCCTCCTGCTCAGTCTTCTGCCACTAAACTCAGTTGTTTCTTTTTTTTGTTGTTGTTCATTTTTTTTTTATTTGTTTATTTGAGAGCGACAGACATAGGGAGAAAGACAGATAAAGGGAGAGAGAGAGAATGGGCGCGCCAGGGCTTCTAGCCACTGCAAACGAACTCCAGATACGTGCGCCCCCTTGTGCATCTGGCTAACGTGGGACCTGGGGAACCGAGCCTCGAACTGGGGTCCTTAGGCTTCACAGGCAAGCACTTAACTGCTAAGCCATCTCTCCAGCCCTTTTTTTAAAAAATATATTTTATTTATTTATTTGAGAGAGAAGAAGGGAGAGGGAGAGAATGGGCATGCCAGGGCTTCCAGCCACTGCAAACAAATTCCAGACACATGTGCCACCCTGTGCATCTGGCTTACATGGGCCTTGGGGAATTGAACCGGGATCCTTTGGCTTTGTAGGCAAACACCGTACCTGCAGTCTCCCCCTTTTTTTAAATTGTTGGTTTTTGTTAGATAAGGATGTTAGCCACTGTACCATTTGACTGAGAGACTTGAAAGAACTAAGAGCATTCTGGACAGAGGTGGCAGGTAGACAAGAACAGGAAAAAAGCACATAGCTTTGTAGCGGAGTTGGGAGTGACAAACACAGCCTGGAGCAACGGGACCTAAGGACTTGATGCTGCTTAGGAACAAGAACCAGAGAGATTTGGCAGGTACAGTGCCATGGTCTTGAGCTGTGCTGTGGGAACATTTTTGCAAGTAGTTTCTAAGATCACCAGGAGGGGAAGAGAAGTGGGGGAGCAAATGGGAGTTTATTGGAGTTTGAACTGAGGTCTTGGGGCAGAAGGTGAATATAAGATATGAGGACTTTTTTAGTTTTTAAAATATTTTTTACGTTGTTTGTTTATTTGACATAGAATGGGTGTACCAGAGCCTCCAGCCACTGCAAATGAACTCCAGATGCATGTGCTACCATGTGCATCTGTCTTATTGGGTACTGGGGAATTGAACCAGGGTCCTTAGGCTTCACAAGCAAGTGCCTTAAGCTATCTTTCCAGATCATGAGGACTTTTCATTGTCTGATGAGATCAGCAGAAGAGTTGGAGATGAGATTATGGCTTGAAATCCACGTTTAAAGACAGTTTTAGGGATATGGAATATGTACTGCCAAATGAATTTTCCTAAAATTCCACTTTCCTCTCACATTAGGCTATATAGAAAAGTGAAGTTGGCTCTAGGTGGTTTTTTTTGTTTGTTTTTGTTTTTGTTTTTTTGCCTGGGCGGGGGTGGGGGGTGGGATGGAGGTGGTGAGTTAGGTGGTTTCACTGTAGCCCATACTGACCTGGAACTCATTCTGACACTCTCTAGTCTCAGACTGGCCTTGAATTCACAGTGTTTCTCCTACCTCACCTCCATGTCCAGCATGATAGTTGGTCTCCCCCCCAAAAAAAAACACTGCTCTTCCAGGCCTGTTTAATCTAGCCTGTACTATAATCAACCCATGTCTGTGTTGATTATGGATTGGGCTCACAATAGTTAGAAACTGCTAAGTGGAGCAGGATTGGCCCACATAGTGTTTTGATACACACAGCAAAACACTGATGTAAAGTAAATTAACGTATTTGTCATCCCACATAGTTACTGTTTGTTTTTTTTTAATTTATTTATTTATTTGAGAGCGACAGACACAGAGAGAAAGACAGATAGAGGGAGAGAGAGAGAATGGGCGTGCCAGGGCTTCCAGCCTCTGTAAACGAACTCCAGATGCGTGCGCCCCCTTGTGCATCTGGCTAACATGGGACCTGGGGAACCGAGCCTCGAACCAGGATCCTTAGGCTTCACAGGCAAGCGCTTAACCGCTAAGCCATCTCTCCAGCCCAGTTACTGTTTTTTGTTGGGTTTTGGTGGAAAGGAAACTTGAGATTGGCTTTCTGTCAGTTTGTAGTGAGCAATACACTATTAACTAGAGTCCTGATGCTGTACCTCAGCTTATGTCACTGTAACTTTTTACCCTTTAACCTACATCTGTCCCATTTTCTCATGTCTACTGGTAATAATTGCTATATTGTCTGGAAGGTTTTTTTAATTTCTTTTTTAATTTACTTTAGAGAGAGAGCCATTGCAAATGAACTTCAGATGCATGCATCAATCAGTTTGTACATCTGGCTTTATGTGGGTAATGGGAAATTGAACCCAGACCATCTTGCTTTTCAAACAAGCAAGTACCTGTAACTGCTGAGCCATCTTTTTAGTTCTAGTTTTGTTGTTTTGTTTTTGGCCAGGTCTGGGATTGGGGTCTTGTGCACATGCTAAGCATGGACTTGTCCACCTAGCTACAGTCTCTGCTCCTGCTTTACTCTCTCTTCATTTCCCTCCCTTCCCCCTTCTCTGCCTCTCCCACCCTCACTTCCTTTTTCCTCTGTCGCTCACATAAATTATGTTTTTTTTCTTTCCTGTCTGGCTCATTCATTTCACTTAACATAATATCCTTCAGGTTTACCCATACCATTGCAAATGCAAAATCTCCTATTTATTTAAGAGAGAAAGAGGTAGACAGAGATAAATGAGCACAACAGGACCTCCATCCACTGCAAATGACTCCAGACACATGTGGCACCTTGTGCATCTGGCTTATGTGGGTACTGGGGAATCAAACTTGAGACCTTAGGCTTTGCCTTAACTGCTGAGCCATTTCTCCAGCCCAGGATCTCCTTTTTGATGCTGAGGAGCATTCCGTTGTACATTGGATATATGCCATTGTTTCTTTTATGCATTTATCTTTTTTCCCTTTGTACTGGGGATTGAGCCTTGGACATCATGCATGGTAGCCAAGCACTGTATCAACTGAGCTATATCCTCAGCCTTATACTTTCTTTATCTCCCAGCAGGTAAAGGTTTTTGTTTTTCATATTTTGCTACTGTGACAGTGCTGCAGCAAGCATAAAGAGTGCAGATATTTCTACAAGGTGCTGTCTTCATTTTCTTGGGGTATTTGTCCTGAAGGAGGATTGCTGGATCATAAGATATAATTCTGTTTTTCAGATTTTCTTTATTTATTTATTTATTTGACAGCAACAGACAGAGATAGAGACAAAGAGGAATAGAGAGAATGGGCGCGCCAGGCCCCCCAGCCACTGCAAACGAACTCCAGACGCATGCGCCCCCTTGTGCATCTGGCTAATGTGGGTCCTGGCGAAACAAGCCTCAAACTGGGGTCCTTAGGCTTCACAGGCAAGTGCTTAACCGCTAAGCCATCTCTCCAGCCCTGTTTTTCAGATTTTGCATCTCCCTTAGGTCTTAAATTTCTCAATGACAAAACCTCCTTCTACAATAAGATTTACTCTTGTTACATAGAATTTCAGAGGAGGAAACAAACCAAATAAGGTGTGGCAAGTGTACAACACATGGCATAAATTGATAATTATACTTGTAGGACTGTTAGGGTACACTGAAAAGGCCATTGACAGCTAAAGCTGACAATCCCAGAGCCAGCTCACTTCAGATGGTAAGGAACACACTCAAGCTCATTTATGTCATATGGGTTTGGATATTTTGCTAGGGGAATAGGAATTAGTTCAGTTTTTCTATCTATAATCTGCATGGTAGAATTCCTGTCTTTCATGTATTGACTGGTTTTAAGATTAGACTCCCTTATGACTCCCAATGTGCTATGACAGTTCTTTTGCTTTAAGAGGTAACTTGAAGGAAAATGTGGACTGAGTTGTTTTTTTTTTTTCCTTTTTTTGGGGAGGGGGCAGGGATTAGAACAGGAATTATTACTAAATAAGAATTTACTAATGGCAGATATTTTCTTCCCATGAAAGATGTCAGAGTTGTATAATAAGATTTTTTACAGGATGAAAAAAAGTAGTTTTCAGGTTAGAGAGATAGCTTAGTGGTTAAAACACTTCCCTGTGAAACCTAAAAACCCAGGTTTGATTCTCTAGTACTCGTTTGAGC
The DNA here is from genome assembly GCF_020740685.1 of Jaculus jaculus. Taxonomy (NCBI): domain Eukaryota; kingdom Metazoa; phylum Chordata; class Mammalia; order Rodentia; family Dipodidae; genus Jaculus; species Jaculus jaculus. Next base: position 56,179,126 of record NC_059113.1, on the reverse strand, counting down.
CATGTGCACATGGTGGCGCATGCATCTGGATTTTGTTTGCAGTAGCTGGAGGCCCTGGCATGCCCATTCTCTCTGTCTATCTGCCTCTTTCATTTTCTCTCTCTCTCAAATAAATAAATAAAAATATGTTTAAAAAACAGCTTTCTTCTTTCATGGAAAATAGTTACTACTACTGCTTTCAAGGTAGGGTCTTGCTCTAGCCCAGGCAGACCAGGAACTTTGTAGTCTCAGGCTGGCCTAGCACTCACAGTGATTCTCCTAATTCTGCCTCTCAAATGCTGAGATCCAAGATGTGTGCGACCATGCCTGGCTGATACTTCATTTATCTGTTTGATTATTTTTTTACATTCACAAGCAAAAAGAACTTCAGACACATGTGCCATATCTGGTTTTATGTGGGTACTAGGGAATGAACCTGGGCCATCAGGCGTTGCTAGCAAGTGTCTTTAACTGCTGAGCCATCTCTCAAGCCTCCTAATAGTTACTCTTTAAATTTTTTTTTTCATTTATTTATATGACAGGGAGAGAGAGAATGGGCGTGCCAGGGCCTCCAGCTGGTGCAAATGAATGAACTCCAGACAGCTATGTACCACCTTGTGTAGCTGCCTTACAAGGGTCCTAGGTGTTGCAGTCAGGTTCACATTGCTGGTAGAAATCACCCAACCAAGAGCAGCTTCTGGGAGAAAAGAAGTTTATTTTGCCTTACAGGCTTGAGGGGAAGCTCCATGATGTCAGGGGGAAATGATGGCATGAGCAGAGGGTGGACATCACTCCCTGGCCCACATATCGTAGGCAACAGGAACAGGAGAGTGTGCTAAACACTGGCAAGGGGACACTAGCTAAGGGTTTATCAATCTTGTTTATCCTTTCAAAGAACCAACTCATTGTTTCATTGATTCCTTGGATTGTTATTTTGGTTTCCATTTCATTTATTTCTGCCCTAATCTTTATTATTTCTTCCCGCCTACTGATTTTCGGTTTGCCTTGTGATGCTCCTACCTCAGCCTCCTGAGTGCTGGGATTAAAGGTGTGTGCCACCACACCCAGCTATTTTTCTAAGGCTTTAAGGTAAAGCTTTATGTTGTTTACTTGAGACCTTTCTAATTTCTTAATATAGGCACTTAATAAGGCTATAAATTTCCCTCTTAGGACTGCCTTCATTGTGTCCCAAAGGTTTTGGTATGTTGTGTTGTCATTATCATTTGGCTCTATGAATTTTTTTTATTTCCTTCTTGCTTTTCTCATTGACCCATTAATTGTTTAGTACTGTGTTGTTTAGTTTCCATGATTTTGTGTATGCTCTATAGCTTTTCTTGCTGTTGATTCCATTGTGGTCAGATAGAATGCAAGGAATTATTTCAATTTTTCTGTATTTGTTAAGGTTTGCTTTGTGTCCTAATATATGGTCTATTTTAGAGAATGTTTCATGTGCTGGTGAAAAGAATGTGTATTCTGCAACATGTGGATGAAATGTCCTGGATATATCTGTTAGGTCCATTTCTTTTAGGACCTCATTTAATCCAGATGCCTCTCTGTTTATTTTTTCCAGGGATGACCTGTCAATTGATGAGAGTGGGGTGTTGAAGTCACCCACCACCACTGTGTTTGGTGTTATCTGTGACCTTAGTTCTAGTAACGTTTGTTTGATGAAGTTGGGAGCTCCATATTCAGTGTTTAGGATTGTAATGTCCTCCTGTTGTAGTTGTCTTTAATCAATATAAAGTGACCTTCCTTATCTGTCCTAACTAGTTGGACTAAAGTCTACTATATCAGATATCCGTGTAGCAACACCTACTTGTTTTCTAGGCCCATTTGCTTGAAACACTGTTTTCCATCCTTTCACCCTAAGATAGTGTCCATCCTTTGTAGAATGGTGAGTTTCTTGGAGGCAACAAATTGAAGGATCCTGCTGTTTAACCCAGTCTTCTAACCTATGTCTTCTGTTGGTTGGGGTATTAAGGCTGTTGATATTAAGAGTTACTATTGAAAGGTGTGTATTTATTTTTGTCATTTTTCTTGTTTTGTAGTTCTTCCTTCTGGTTTTACCTTTGCTCTCTTGTATTAACTAGTATGTGAGTATGGTTTGCTTTTTTCCCAGGTTCCTTAGATGTGTGCTTTTCTTTCTCTTCAGCATGAAGGATCCTGTCAAGTATTTTCTATAGGGCTGGTTTTGTCTTCAAATATTCCTTTAGTCTGCTTTTGTTGTGGAATGTCCTTATTTTTCTGTCTATTTGAATGGATAACTTTGCAGGATAAAGGTTACTACCTTGGTTGACAGCTGTTATCTTTCAGAACTTGGAATACATCATTTCAAGCCCTTCTGGCTCTGAAAGTTTGTGTTGAGTAGTGTGCTTGATCCTGATGGGCTTGCCTTTGTATGTTACTTGACCTTCCTCTCTTCTTTCAATATATTTTCTTTGGTTTGTATATTTGGTAGTTTAATTTGGTAGTTTAATGGAGAGGAGAAGTTCTTTCCAGATTTTGTCTGGTTAGTGTTCTAAAGGCTTCCTGTATCTGCATTGGCACCTCTTTCCCAATTTGGGGGAACTTTTCTTCTATAAGTTTGTTGAAAACGCCTACTACTATGCCTTAGAAGTGAAATTTTTCTTCTCCTATTATACCCTGAATTCTTATGTTTGATCTTTTTTCTTTGTTCTTTTTTCTTTTGGTTTTTCGAGGTAGGGTCCCACTCTAGCTCAGGCTGACCTGGAATTCACTGTGGAGTCTCAGGGTGGCCTTGAACTCATTCATGGTGATCCTCCTACCTCTGCCTTCTGAGTGCTGGGATTAAAGGCATGTGCCACCATGCCTGGCGGTGTTTGATCTTTTCATAGTGTCCTGAATATCTTGAAATTCCCATTCATACTTTCCTGTTAGTTTGCCTTTCTCATTGTTGAACTGTATTAGATCTGCCACCTGGTGTTTTAGATATTCTGTCCTCTTCATCCATTCTGCTGGTGAGATTTTCTACAGAGTTTATTTTATTGATTGTGTTCTTCATTGCTAGTAATTCTGACTGGTTTTTCTTTATTATTTCCATTTCCTTATTTATGCCTTGTATTGACCTCCTCATTTCATTAAATTGGTTTCCTGTGTCTTCTTTGAGTTTGATTTCCTCCCTGATTTCTTTGAACATACTTATAATCATTCTTTTGAAATCTTTCTCAAGCATTTCCTCTAAATCATTCTCACTGTAGGACATTTCTGATATATTAATACTCTTTGATAGGTTTATATTGTCTTAATTTTTTGTGTTTCTTGTGTTATACTATACATACTTTTGCATCTTGGATTAATTTAATGCTTGGGTTTTCTAATTAGCTACAGTATTATTAGATTTATCACTCAATCTGATGTTGTATATCTTCAGGGTAGGAGCTTAAGGTACTAGGTATGGCTCTTAAGACTCTCAGAGTAACTACAAAAGTGACCCTAGATGTCAGGCTTGCTTGCTATGGGAGTGTTCAAGAAGGCCAAGTGGAACAAAATACAGATGGATTCTAAAATTTAACTAAACAGTGTACTTATTCAATGAAAAACAGCACAAAGTATTTATGCAAAAGTAGGCTTTATGACTTCCAGATTCTCAGAGTTAGTCCCTTAGAATATGTGTTGCCCCACACCCTTAATCCTTTCAACTAGGAGGCTAAGAATTCTTGTCTGTTGAGGGTTCCATGTCAGCTTGTGACCATGTGAGACCCTTTCCTGGTATAATCCCAGTTACCTTCTGGGATGATTTTGGTCTCAGTTATGTTGTGCTCCTACTTGGGTCCCTCTTTGTTGTGCTGTGGGTTCAGATAGTCTGGCTGGGTCACTGGATTACTGCTCTGACCACCTGTTCAGTGCTGTGTAGGTGAGTGCCCTGCCCCAGGTCTCTGGTGCTTGCTGGCTCTTGTGCTGGCAGTGGAGGAGGGGAGGTTGTGGAGTGGCTGATGTTTTCCTCCTAGTCCTTGTAGTAGTCTTCCTCAGAGCTGCTGCTTAGTTCTTTCCTGCTGTCCTCCCTTCACCTTTCTTGAGTTTGCGAGGAGATCCAGTGTGAGTGGAGAATCTTTTTCACCTTGCTTTTCTTGCTGCTCAGGCAAAGCCTGGTGGCCACATAGACCTGGTGCTGCAGTTGCTGCAGCCGCTTCTGCCTGCTTCTGTGGCCTCTAGACGTGCTGGATCTCTCCTACTTCTCTGCTGCAGTTGGTAATTTCTTTTTTTTGAGGTAGGGTCTCAGTCTAGCCCAAGCTGACCTGGAATTCACTATGGAGTCTCAGGGGGGGTCTCACACTCACAGCAACCTTCCCATAGCTGCCTCCCAAGTGCTGGGATTAAAGGCATGCACCACCACGCCCGGACATAATTTCTTATACACTTCACTTTTTAGTAGAAGAGTGTATTTTGCTGGTTTTTTTCCCCCCTTTTTCTCCCCTAGGCTGATTTGGTGTGGTTCCTACGCCGCCATCTTAACTGGAAGTCATGTATGGGTTTTAAAGAAGTAAATATTAAATGGCATTCTTGAAGATTTTAAACTTATATTTACAACTGGATTTTGTCCATTATCCTTAATTTACTTGAATGTAAGACAAACACTACAGACTACACTTTTACATAAGAAGTAATTAGAAAGTATACAAAATATAAAACTTAACCAAAGTTAATATTCATTTTCTTACTGGATCATTTTAATTCTTTTATAAAAACAGTCTTGATTTCAGGCACAATTTAGGAAAATATTGGCACATAGAATAGTAAAACTTAACCAAAGTCAATGATTTCATTGTCTTAATCATTTTAATTGTTTCAAAAAGAAGTTCTGATTTTAGACAAATTTAATTTAGGAAAATACATCCTCTTCCTCACCCCCACCACCACCCCTTGTTTTTTTTCATGGTAGTATCTCCTGTCTATATCCCAGGCTAACCTGAGTTCACTATGTAATCTCAGACTGGTCTCAAACTCAAAGTGATTCTCCTACCTCTGCCTCCCATGTGCCAGGGGTTCAAAGTGTGCACTACCACCTCTAGCTTGGTTTAAATTATTTGAGAAGTTTTTGTTTTATTTTGCTTCTTAATTTCTTGGCCAATTTACATTTTCTTGCCTTTAAATTAAAATAGAGAGCTTGGATCACAGTACAACTTTTTTAATGTATCATTTGTACTAGGTGAATGAAGCTTCATTAGGATAACAGACAGCATATTGGTAGAGCTCATTAGAGGGTCTTTCATATTAATTGTCATATTAATTGTAATATTGACTGAGCTACTTTTCTCTACATACTTTTTGTATACTTTCTTAAGAGCTGAGCTTTATTTGAAACTGCTGATTTGTTGAGCAGCTAAGTAGTATCTATTGTCCCCCTCTGAGTCATTCTTTTTACTCTCTGTGACTTGATTATTTCACCTCTTGACAGTTGGAATTCCTCAGGGTTCATCTTGGATGCTGTCCTAGTGTGTTGTGTAGACTTAGTCATCTCACTTGCCAGCTGGCACTCTACACATGCTAATGGCACAGTTGAGTAGTTAGAACAGAGTCCATGATTTCCAAAGTCTAAAATGTTTATCATCATCTCCTGTCCTATTTCTTTAGTGTAGATTTTTAAATTATTTATTTATTTATTTAAGATAGAGAATAATAGGTGTGCCAGGGCCTCTGGCCACTGTGGGTAAACTCCCGGTGCATGCAGCACCATGTACATCTGGCTTATGAGGGTACTGGGGAATCAAACCTCGGTTCTAAGGTTTTGTAAGGAAGCACCTTGACTGCTAAGCCACCTCTCCAGCCCTATTAGTGTAGATTTATTTTCTGGTTTTTGGTATGGGTTGTACATAGTATTGCCTTTCCAAATGTCTACATTTGAAAGCTGTCTAACTTATTCCTAGTAGCATACCTTCTTTGTGTTCTCATTTATGATTACAACGTGTATGTATCTGATTGTGATTACTAAAATTTTCACTTATTCATAATGTTGTATTGCTCTGCTCTGTAACAGTAAAAATGTAGAGGTAACACATCTTTTCTTTGAGGTACTGCCTCACTCTAGTCTAGGCTGGCCACCTGGAATTAACTATGTAGTCCCAGACTAACCTTGAACTCACAGTGATCCTCCTACCTCAGCCTCACCAGTGCTGAGATTAAAGGCATGCACCACCATGCCTGGCTCACATGTCTTTTTTTTTTTTTTTTAACTTAATCTTATTTGTAAGGAGAGAGAGAATAAGAAAGAAGGGATTGAAATGCCAGCATCTGTTACCACTACAGATGAATTCTAAATGCATGCACCACTTTATGCATCTGGTTTATGTGGGCACTGGAGAGGCAAACCCAAGCCATCATTCTTTGTATGTAAGACCCTTTAACCACTGAGCTCGCTCTCCAGCCCCTAAGGTAAACACTTATATTTTAAATTTATTTTTATTAGATATGGACATATTTAGCATGTAAACATGTTGGTACCATCCTTTCCCTTCTCTCCCTTTACTGAAGAGGCCCTTGTCATTTGGGATGTAGGTCAACCCATGGGGATTGTGGGTCATGCATTATGGAAGCAGCAGTTAGTTATAGGGGAGAGGCAATGTCTTTGTGCAAAATGTCCCAATTTGTGGCTCTAACAATCTTTCTACCCTCTCTTCTACAAAATTCCCTAAGCCATGTTGTGTGTGTTTTAAGTTTACTTCAGTGATGGGCTCTTAGGAACCTGTATCTCTGCTTTGATAGGTATTGAGTGTCCTTAGTGTCTATCTCCTTCACCCTTGTGCTGATAAAAGGTTCACTAAGAAAGCACTCTTGCTCATTTCCCCAGTTCCTCTGTGGTTTCAGCTGGAGCTGAAGTGAAGTAGTCTGTGTTGTTTATCTCCTCATATCCTGCTTCCGTCTGAAAAAGAAAAGCAGAATCTCCGCCGAGAGTGAAGTCAGCACTCATTAAGTGGGATAACCATTATTAATTTAGAAAGAATTTAAAGGGTGTAGACCCTCTTGATATGCCAAGATTAGTGGGAGCTTGACATTGGAAAGGAAAATCGTTACCTGGATATGATTCTGACTTGTTTCCCAGTTCCAGGTCTGGTTTCCTTTCCACTGAGCAGATCTGTTAGCCAATCCAAGAGCAGTAGGTTACCCATCCTGGCTGTGTGCTGCTATTGCACTCGTGTGAGCATTGTGTCAGGTTGTTTGCTTCTGAGTCACTTAGACTTTGAGTTGCTTGGACATATGTTGGCTACTTTCCTCCAGTAGCTCATATAGCGCCTTCCAGCGCTAGATAGGCTAATTGTCTGGGGACTGGCTGTCTTCTGGGTTCCAACCAGGTCTTTTTTTATTTATTTATTTATTTATTTATTTATTTATTTATTTGCAAGCAGAAAGAGACAGTGAGAATGGGTGTGCCAGGGCCTCTTTGAGCTCTTGTATGTGTACCAGTTTGTGCATCTGGCCCAACCAGGTCTTTCCATGGTCTGTGCTGACAGCATATGGTGTCTTCGGCAGTAGAGTCTTACCATTAACCTCTGGTGGGTAATCAAGTGCTCTGACAGAAGTCTGTCTTGCCTACCCCCCCACCCTCCCCATCTTGTAGATCTGATCAACAGCTCATTATGGATGTAAAGGGGATGACAGGCCAATGCCAAGGGAAAAGAAAAATGAAAGGGGAAGGAAGAAACAGGACAAATTTAAGGTTAGGCTTTGTCTTACCCTCTCCAGGGCCCTTCGATTCAAGCAAGTGTTCCCCTTAAGGTCCTTTTGAGAGCTCCACCTTTTAGTCTAACTTCCAGGTATAGGATTCTGTGGTACTAGTTCAATTTGGGTTCAGTTTTAACCCCCCCCCCCCATCCTTTACCTAACCCCATGCCCTACTCTCCTTATTGTCCAAGCCTGGAGATGTCATTCAAGTATGTCAGCAACTGGGGCTGATCCAGGTTAGGAACCACAGATGAGTGAGACCATGCAACAGTTGTCTTTCTGTGATTGTGTGAGTTCACTTAGAATGATCTGTTTGACCATTTTCCTACAAATTTCATTGTTTCAGTTTTTCTTACTGCTGAGTAGAATTCCATCCTGTAGGTATACCACATCTTGGTTATCCAATGATGGGCACCTAGGTTGATTCCAGTTCTTAGCTATTATGAATTGAGCAACTATAAACATGGTTGAACAAGTATCTCTGAACTGAGATAATGGAGCTTTTAGGGTTAATGCCCAGTACGGGAATAACAGGGTCTGTTGGTAACTCTATTCTTCCTTTTCAGGAGTCTCCATATTGATTTCCACAGTGGTTGTACCCTTACATTTCCACCAACAGTGAATGAGGGTTCCTATTTCTCCACATCCTTGCCAACATTTGTTTTCATTTGACTTTTTTTAAAAAATTTATTTATTTATTTATTTATTTGAGAGCGACAGACACAGAGAGAAAGACAGATAGAGGGAAGGAGAGAGAGAATGGGCGCGCCAGGGCTTCCAGCCTCTGCAAACGAACTCCAGACGCGTGCGCCCCCTTGTGCATCTGGCTAACGTGGGACCTGGGGAACCGAGCCTCGAACCGGGGTCCTTAGGCTTCACAGGCAAGCGCTTAACCGCTAAGCCATCTCTCCAGCCCTCATTTGACTTTTTAATGTTTGCTATCCTTACGGGAGTAAGGTGGGATCTCATAGTTGTTTTAATTTGCATTTCCCTAATGGTTAGGGATGTTGAACATTTTCTTAAGTGTGCATTAGCCATTTGTAATTCTTCCTCTGAGAACTACCTATTCAGTTCTCTGGCCCGCTTTTGGAATGGGTTGTTAATTTTTTATTGTTCAGTTTTTTGAGTTCTTTGTAGATTCTAGATATTAGGCTTCTGTCAGTGGTATAGCTAGCAAAGATATTCTCCCATTCAGTGAATAATCTATTGGCTCTGCTTATGGTATTTTTGTCTGTGAAAAAGCTTTTTAGCTTCTTGATCCCATTGTTTGAGTGCTTGTTTAATTTCCTGGGCTACTGGGGTTTTGTTCAGGAAGTCTTTTCCCAGTACTATATTGTGGAGAATGCCTCCTGGTTTTTCTTCCAGTAGTTGAAGAGTTTCAGTCTTATATTGAGGTTTTTAATCTATTTAGACTTGATTTTTGTGTATGGTGAAATAAGTGGGTCTAATTTCATGTTTCTACATATGGTCACCCAGTTTGTTCAACACCATTTGTTGAAGATGCTGTCTTTTCTCCAGCCTACATTATTGGCTCCTTTGTCAAAGATCAAGCAGCTATAGTTACTTGACCTAAGGCCTTGGTCTTCAATTCTGTTCCATTGGTCTATGTTTCTTTTTTTATTCCAGTACCATGCTGTTTTTGTCACTTTGGCTTTGTAATATAGCTTTAGATCAGGTATGTTGATTCTTAAAAGTAGGTTGTACAAAGCAAACAAAAAATATGATAGTGTTGATAAATGTAACTAGCCAGTTTTGTGGGGTGTCTTCATAGAGTCCTGTTTCCTCTCTGCTAATCAGCTCTCCTATCTTTTTTTTTTTTTTTTTGGTTTTTCGAGGTAGGGTCTCACTCTAGCCCAGGCTGACCTGGAATTCACTATGGAGTCTCAGGGTGGCCTCGAACTCACAGCGATCCCCCTACCTCTGCCTCCTGAGTGCTGGGATTAAAGGCGTGAGCCACCACGCCTGGCATCTCCTATCTTTTTGTTGTGGTTAGTTTTAAATCTTTATCTGGGGGGAGGGGTGAAGAAAGGAGGGGTGGAGCCAGAGAAAGACAGGGAGTAGGTGTACCAGGGCCTCCAATCACTGCAGATGAACTCCAGATGCCTGTGCCACCTTGTGCATCTGGCTTCTGTGGGTACTGGGGAATTGGACGTGGGTTCTTTGGCTTTGCAGGCAAGTGCCTTATGGTTAAGCTATCTCTCCAGCTCTAGTTCTCTTATTTTGATTTACTTTCTGTGTGATGGTCAGTATTAATAGAGGTGAGTATAATTTTTAGAAAACTTTTGCTTAATCTCTTTTTATTTTACTTAAAATGCTAACCACCTTTCACACACACATGCACACATACATGGGTTATAGTTATACATGGGTTCACTTTATTATTTAAGAGAAAGAGGCAAATAGAGAGAATGGGCACCCCAGGGCCTCTAGCCACTGTAAACGAACTGCAGACGCAAGGGCCACTTTGAGCAACTGGCTTACGTGGGTACTGGGGAATCTCAGGCTTTTGTAAGCAGGCACTTTTAACTGCTGAGCCATCTCATCTCTCCAGCCCTGAATACTTTGAATTTTGATTATTGAAAATAAATAAGGTATGGGATACCTGTATCTCAAAATTTGTTATATATAGTGCTGTGCCATTATTTTCTTAATTTTGCAGTTTGGGTGTCAAAGTTAACTTTGTCATTGGGCTAGTTTTGTCATTTATAGTGACATTGATTTTTTTTTTTTAATGTAGTGTGGCATGCACATGTTATCTCTCTGTGGCTTACATGGGTGCTGCCACAAAGACATTGCTACTATATTGGTATACGGTTTTGCTTCCTTAAGTTTTTTCCCTTTCTGTATTTGATTTGCATGTTTTGATACTATAAGGTTTGTTATATGAAAACACTGAGCTTCAGAGCCAAGCAAGCACCTTTAACCATTGAGTCATCTCTCCAGCCCCATGAAATGTACTTTGTTTTTCAAATTTGTATTAACAACTTCCATGATTATAAAAAATATCCCATGGTAATGCCCTCTCCCCACCCTTTCCCCTATGAAACTCCATTCGCCATCATATTCCCTCCCCATCTCAATCAGTCTATTTTTCATTTTGATGTCATGATCTTTTCCTCCTTTTATGATGGTCTTGTATAGGTAGTGTCAGGCACTGTGTGGTGTGTCTGGGGGAGCATATTGTAAGGAGTCCTACCCTTCCTTTGGCTCTTACATTCTTCCTGCCACCTCTTCTGCATTAGAGCCTGAGCCTCAGAAGTTGTGATAGATATTACAGTACTGAGCCCGGTCACTTCTTTCCAGCGCCATGATGCCTTCTGAGTCATCCCAAGATTATTGCCATCTGAAAAGAGCAGATTCTCTACCAAAAGTGATGGGTATGAACATTAAGAGAAGTGCTTACTGGGCAGTTTGATAAGCATAGTATATACATTTAGCCAGACAGCAGCAGATGTTATACCCCTAGGGCTCATGACTACCCCTGTTTTAGGTTTTCAGTATCAGGGATGTATTCCCTCCCATGGAGTGGATCTCCAGCCCAATTAGAGGGCAGTTGGTTTCCACCATGACAGATGTGCCACTATTGCACCCGTTGGGTCATTTGGCCTGGCTGGCCAAATATAAGGCTTTCAGTGTCCACTGTTGAATATCTTCACTGGTGATTTCTCTTTCTCCCATTGAACTGCATGTAGAATGAGTTCTTCCAGCTCTTTGTCAGCTGGTCTACATGGAGGAGGTTATCAGCTCAGTTCCAGCAGGATATCTCAGTGGCCTTGCAGCCTAAGTATGTGGAGTCTTTAACAGTAGGGCCTTACCATCTACTCCTGGTGGGAAACCAAGGGCCTTGGCAGTGGCCTATAATGTTTTTGGGGCATCGGACCTCCCTGGCCAACAACTCACTGGAAGGTATCCCATCCCTGGCACTGAAAATTTTCTCGTAACAATTTATGGCTCCTGAATGTTCCATTGTCCAAAAAAGTAGGATTCCATATGATTTATTTATATCCTCTTAGATTTTGATTAACCCTCCTTCAAAATGTACTTTTAATTGCTATTATTCCTATATTTCTGTGTGAGATACTTATGAACATACATCATTGGTACATGTTGAGGGCATTATGTTGGGGGACAACATTTATGTACATAAATTAGACCCAGGATGCACTTGGCCCAAATTAAAATAAAAGGCTTTTCAGCGAATGTCTAAAAATATAAGAATTCTAAGCAGTAGACAGAATATTAATTTTCACCACAATTCCTCTTGGAGTGTAGTTTGCTTATATCTCTGTGGAAAATTGAAGTCACATTGAAAAAAAGAAGAGGCCATGTTCATATAGTAAAGGTATTTAGTGTGCGCGACATAGGCTAAGTTCAGTACATCTTCATTGGAGAAAGATGATTTTAGTTGGTTACACAATCTGTAGGAGGAAGTTGGATGAATATTGTGATAATAAAGTAGCCAAAGTTTTATTCACAGTATAATATACATTATATGCCTCTGGTAAACATCTCTTTTTAGTTTCTATTGACTGAATGATTATATAGTGGTAGATTATCGACAGGACTATCCTACTTTTGTTAGAAGATCAGTGAGGCTGTTACAGTTCAGGATTATAACTCTTAGCCCCTGACCAGAGTCTTTTCAGTGTCCCGTGGAGTTTTACATAGTGGGATCTGTCAGGATATATTAAGATTTTATAGAATCATCCTGGGATGAGATCCAGGTCAGCCTAAGCTAGGGAGACCTTACCTTGTAAAAACAAACAAAAAGTAAGTTATCCATTTGTGATGGCACACATCATTAATACTGGTACTTGGTAGGCAGAGGTAGGAGTATTACTGTGAGTTTGAGGCAAACCTGGAACTAGAGTGAGTTCCACGTTAGCCTGGGCAAGAGTGAGACCCTATCTGAAAAACAAACAAATGGTCTGGAGAGATGGTTTAGAGGTTAATGCACTTGTCTGCAAAACCTAAGGACTCATGTTTGACTCTCCAGAACCCATGTAAGCCAGAAACACAAAGGTGAGGCGAGTGCAAGGTCACACATGTCAACTAGGTGGTGCAAGTGTCTGGTGTTAATTGCAGTGGCTGTGGCCCTGGTGTGCTACTTCATTCTTTCTCTCTTCCCCCTTCCTCCCTCCCTCCCTCCTCTGTTCTTTTTCTTTTTTCTTTTCTTTTCTTCTTTTTTTTTTTTTTTTTGTTTTTTCGAGGTAGAGTCTCACTCTGGTCCAAGCTGACCTGGAATTAACTATGTCATCTCAAGGTGGCCTTGAACTCATGGCAATCCTCCTACCTCTGCCTCCCGAGTGCTGGGATTAAAGGCTTGCGCCACCACGCCCGGCCCTCCTCTGTTCTTTAAAAGCAAAGAAAACTTTAAAAAACAAACAAAACTAATTTCATAGTAGGCTTAAGCTGCTGCATAGATGGTATTGTGCCAATCACGGAAGAATAGCTACTACTTACATAGGCTTATTGTATCAGTTGCTTTTCTCATTACTGTGACAAAATACCTGACAAAAGCAACTTAAGGAAAGAAGGTGGCTCACAGTTTGGGGAAACAGTCTGTTACAGAGGCAAAGTCATGGTGGCAGGAACATGAGGCAGCTGGCTGATCACATTGCATCTTGCATTCAGGAAGCAGAGGTGAAGTCTGGTGCTCAGCTGATTTTCCCTTGTTACTCAGTCCAGGACCCAGCCCATGGAATGGTGCCACCCACATTTAGAGTGAATCTTCCCAACTCAGTTTACCTATTCTAGAAACTCTCTCACAGATATGCCCAGAGGTTTTTCTCCCACGTGACTCTAGATCCTCCCAGGTTGGGGTATGTATGTATGTATGTATGTAGGTAGGTAGGTAGGTAGGTAGGTAGGTAAGTATTCGTTTCCCCCTCCCCCAAGGTAGGGTCTCATTCTAGCCCAGGCTGACCTGGAATTCAATCTGTAGCCTCAAGATGTACTTGAACTCACAGTGATCCTTGTTTACCTCTGCTTCCCAAGTGTTTGGATTATAGGCATGTGCCACCGTGCCTGGTTTGACCATCAGTATTAACCATCACACTTGTGTTCTGTGTTTTATAATCACTGAAACCTTTGAAGACTGTTGTGAAAGCTCTGCAAGATACAGGCAATGCCTGTCTTATAGAGGAGACAGCAGGTTCAATTGGTTTTATACAGTTTGCCTGAAGACACAAAACTTAGTAAAGGTAGAGCTGGCATTAAACTTAAGTCCATCTTAGGGCTGGAGAGATGGCTTAGTGTTTACGGCACTTGCCAGCAAAGCCAAAGGACTCAGGTTCTATTCCCCAGTACCCATGTAAGGCCAGATGCACAAGGTGGCACATGTGTCTAGAGTTTGTGTGTAATGGCTAGAGGCCCTGACCTGCCCATTCTCTCGCTTTCTCTTTCTCTGTGTCTCAAATAAAGATACTAAATTAAGTAAATCTTAAAAAAAAAAAACAAAAAACTTAAGTCCATCTCAGATCCCATTCTAAGTGGTTTCAAAGACGAAATTTTGCAAATTTACAGCACTCCCATAATCAAAGGAAGCAGAGTAAGACCAGGTATGTGAGAATTGAGAATTCCTTTAGGACACCAGATCAGTTTGTCCTGCTTTTTCTTTTGGTCATTGTGGAGATCCGTGGTTATATAATTAGTGCTTGCTCTCCAGTGACAGAATACCATGGAAGAGAGATAGTGAAGCATAGCATTATCCTAGAAAAGGAAGGCCAGGGTTTCCACCTGTGTGGACTTCAGTGCCAGTCAGTAGTGGGAAAATTTCATTTCTGCCAGTGATGTCTTTTCAAAAAAGAGCCTATGAACTGAGGATATTCTTGACACCCAAAGCTTCTGTTCCATCAGGATTGTTTTTCATAGTGCCTTTGAATTTAGATGGCTTACTTTGGAGGTACACTTTACTGGCTAATATTTTCCACCCCTTTTCTTTTGTTGGGATTAGTGCCAGAACAGATAAAGCCCAGTGTAAGCCAGCCTCAGCCTGCCAACTCTAATAACGGCACTTCCACAGCAACCAGCACTAATAATAATGCCAAGCGACCTACAGCCAACAGTCAGCAGCCGCCGCCACCACAGCAGCAGGAGCCGCAGCAGCAGCAGCAGCAGCAGCAGCAGCCGCCGCAGCCACCATCGCCACAGCAGCAGCCATCACAGGTCTTGCCTCGGTATCCTCGTGAAGTACCTCCACGATTTCGCCACCAGGAACACAAACAGCTTTTAAAGAGGGGTCAACATTTTCCTGTCATAGCAGCAAACCTGGGATCTGCAGTTAAAGTGTTGAGCAGCCAGTCAGAAAGCAGTGCTGTGACAAATCAACAGTCACAGAATAACGGAGAGGTGCTGAGCAGCAAAACCCAGTCAGGTGAGAGAAGGCATTTACTTGAGATTCCTCTGTCATTAGCAATGTAGCCAGCTTATACTTTCAAAGTGTGGTGGCATATTTGCATTTAGCAGAATCTGGGCTTTAATGTAAGAATTCTGTATAGGGTGTTGGGAGTGAAGAATCTTAAAATCCTTCCTGTTAGTTACCTAATTTGTTGTTGTTGTTGTTGCTGTTTTTTGTTTGTTTGAGGTTGGGTTTTCACTCTACCTCAGGCTTACCTGGAATACACTCTGTAGTCTCAGAGTGGCTGCGAACTCATGGTGATCCTCCTAACTCTACCTACTGAGTACTGGGATTAAAGGCATGTGCCACCGCACCCAGCTCCATCCTACTTTAAAACCCATTATTTTAATCACTTCCCTCTCCCTTTAGGTCCTGTGTATTTTTTTTTATTTATATATTTTTTCAGGCGGATATGGTAGCATACACCCTTTTTTTTTTTAAAAAAATATTTCTTTATTTGAGAGAGAGAGAGAGAGAGAATATGGGTGTGCCAGGGTCTCTAGCCAGCACAAATGAAGTCCAAACACATGTGCCACCTTGTTCATCTGGCTTACATGGGTACTGCTTAATCAGACCTGGGTCATTAAGCTTCATAGACAAGTGCCTTAATTGCTAAGACATCCCTCCAGCTCAGTTCTGTGGAATGCTTGTATTTAAAAAAGTCCTCCCCCCTGCAAGTTATGTGCTATGCAGTTAGATGTATTGTTGGTTTAGTCCTCAACTCTGTGCACGGTGGTACTTGTCTCTACCCTCTCTGATCATTCAAAGTACTTTCATTTTCTAGTTCTATGCTTTTTATATATACTGTGAACTACTCTGTTCATTACCATATTATAGAATTTCATAACTAACACATAGCACATTTGGACTTGTATTGAGTTCTGTCTGTCTCCGACATGATGCTTAGAATCATCATGATTTGCTTTGTCAATATTGGATATGATAGGTAAAGAGAAAAAAGACAGAAATTTGAGTTTTCTCACCTATATACTTAGAACAACACATTCTTCTTGGAAAGAATACAATTTAAGTTGTCTTATTGATAAAACCTTTTCTTCTCCTAGCCATTTGTTGGCTATGTGAGATTGGCCAAGAAACTTACTTTATGTGACTGTCTGTCTGTCTTTCTTTTTTCCTTTCTTTTCTTTTCTTTTCTTTTCTTTTCTTTTCTTTTCTTTTCTTTTCTTTTCTTTTCTTTTCTTTTCTTTTCTTTTCTTTTCTTTTCTTTTCTTTTCTTTTCTTTTCTTTTCTTTTTTCTTTTTTTTGGTTTTTCAAGGTAGGGTCTCACTTAGCCTAGGCTGACCTGGAATTCACTATGGAGTCTCAGGGTGGCCTCGAACTCACGGCAATCCTCCTATCTCTGCCTCCCAAGGGCTGGGATTAAAAGTGTGCACCACCACGCCCGGCTTGACTGTTTTTCTTAATCTGCAATGTGAGCAGTAGAACCAACCTATAAGAGTCCTTTGAGATTTAAATTATGTTACATGTTAAAGCAACCAGCTTAGTGCCTAATATTGAGATAATAAGTTACCTTCCTCTCATCATTTATAGAGAGATCTACACTTTTCAAACAGAGCTTATTTAGACATTACATCTGAGAACAAGTGTTAGGTAATTAAGTTAAATTTTATTTGGTAAGCCAGGTTGGAAACAAATGTATTGGCTCTCAGCATGATCACTAGTTAAAACTTCACGGAGAGAGATTTATACAGCAAATGCTTGATATTATAAGAAAACAAATACTGAAGTGAGATTTTATATTTAGAATGTTTTCTATCTTTTCAGTTTGGGAAATAAGGAACAAGGCTGGTTTTGAACTAGAAACAATAGGAGTGTAAGAGTTTTGTTTGTCAAACGTGAGTATGGTGTTATTAAGAATCAAAGTTCTGTAGATATCCATTCAGACAAGAAGTGCTAACCTGTGGGTATAGGAAGAAACCTTCAGATGCATCTGAAAAGGAAGCTGGGTATGGTGGTAATCCATTTATAATCTAGTGCTTGGGGACCTGGAAGTGGTGTATCCCTTGAGTTTGCTGTCTAGCCAGTCTATCCTACTTTGTCGAGTTCCAGGCCAGGGAGAACTCTTGTCTCAAAAAAATGGGCAGCACTTAAGGAGTGACACCCAAGGCTGTCCTCTGGCCTCCAAATGCACATGCACACATGTATTCTCCCCCCACCCCTACACACAAATACACACACATACACACTTTGAGAAGAAAAACTATCCTTCTTGTTTCTAAGAGAACTTTATGGATGGTGTACTATATTAATTTGGAAGCATTAAATCCTAAAGCCACTAGAGATAGACTATGAAGCCAAAGCCCTCTGAAGGACCACATTGGTTCTTCTGTCTTAAAAGATACTTGTGACTCTCCATGTACTAGTGTATATCATATGCTTACATGTATATATATCTGTGGACGTGCTATTAGCAGTGTAACAGAAATGTATCTGTGCAATGGCCTGTGGGAGCCAGTGAATAAGAGAAGGCTTCTTATGGGGGGTTGAGTTTGCCCTGGCTCCTAAAAAGCTAGTAACAACGAGGACGATATGGCTGACTGGCCATCGTGGGGTACTTACTGTGTTCCACAGTCTGTATTGATTTATGTCACAGATTGGGTAGTGTCAATTTACTGGACAGTATGAATAGTATAAGTAAAAGCTCAGAGACACAAAAACTAGATGTAGATGATAACCACAGAGAAGTTCAGAGTTGTCTAGCAGGCGTAAAAAAAAAAAAAAAAAAAAAAAACACTTTATTTTTATTTATTTATTTATTTTACAGAGAAAGAGGGAGAGAGGGGGAGAGAATGGGCATGCCAAGGCCTGTAGCCGCCACACACAAATTCCAGACGCATATGCCCTTTTGTTCATCTGGTGAACGTGGGTCCTGGGGAATCGAACCTGGGTCCTTTGGCTTTGCAGGCAAATACCTTAACAGCTAAGCCATCCCTCTTGCCCCTAGCTAGCTTTTTTGAGGAGAGTTGGTGAAGGGAATAGGTTTGGCATGGCATGATACAGAAATTCACATACAGTTTTCATGGTGTAAAGAAAAAGGCTGCCTCATCCTTATAAACTCTGTCCAATCAGTGTGCATGCTACCTTGTTAAGATTAGATACATTGTAGCTAAATACCATCAGAGGCTGGTTACCAGGGAAGTGAAGTGAATGAAAAATAGGAGTGGTGGTGGCAATGGTGGCAAACACTGACTTTTGCCCTTCCTGAAAAAGGAAAATGTAGTTTTACATTTTCATTTTAGTTAGAACCTTGTGCTGACCAAAGCAGACACAGGGTCCTATCCTGAGCCCCCTGTCCTATCATGTTATGACCTTGTTTTAATTGAGGATTAAAATTCTTTTTTGCTGTTGACTTAAACCCTGTTACTGCCCAAGTAACTCTGAGGTGGGACTACTCAGACCATGTAATAAAGGATTTCAGAGAGACTAGTATGATTATTGGTGTTGACAGAAACACTGTTCTTAGACCATAATGTTCTAATGTCGCCTCTCATCAATCATTTGACATGAAAACACTAGAACAGTGCATATTTGTATCACTTCCACTGAAATCCATTGGTTGGTTGACAGAATCCCATTTTGTTATGATCAGTTTATGTAAAATATAAAGTATGCAAAACAATATGTATGTTGTTCAAAGGAAGTCAGATATAACAAAATGTAAATATGTTTTCACAAGCTGGGTGTGGTGGTGTACACCTCTAATTCCAGCACTCAAGAGCCAGAGGTATAAGGAGTGCTGTGAGTTTGAGCTCACCCTGGGACTACTGAGTGCCTTCCAGGTCAGCCTTAGGCTAGAGTGAGACTGTACCTTGACCCCCCACTACCAGCCAAAGATAAATAAATAGAAGATTTTCGTGAGTGATTATCCATGGATTACTTGCTAGGGAAAGAGAGATGTACACTAGAAAAGTTGTACAGGGAGCCCCCCATTCCTGTACTATACTTCAGATGGGTACACAGCACTGAAAATTAATAATCTTTCCTTTAAAATCCCTCCAGAGGACATTTGAGATGTAGGAGTGAAAAACCAAGAATTGGGAACATTTTAACCAAACATTAACACCTTAAAATTTCTGAAGATGGGCTGGAGAGATGGGTTAGCAGTTAAGGCACTTGCCTGCAAAGCCAAAGGACCCAGGTTCAATTCCCCATGACCCACTTAAGCCAGATGCACAAAGTGGCACATATGTCTGGAGTTCATTTGCAGTGGCTGAAGGCCCTGATGCACCTTTTCTCTTTCTCTTAAATAAATATAAAAATTATATACAAATTTCTGAGGATGTTTAAATACGGAAATACTGCTCATGCACCTGGCTGTAACATTACTCTTTTCTCCAAGGCATTGTCATATAACTTCTAGCATTGAGTCTTCCTCTTGGCCTGTCTCTGCTTATTTTGAAAACAATTTCTCTAAGTTGCATCCTTGAGTCTCTTAGAGATCCCCCACCCCCTTATTTTCCTATGCCTGTGGGGAGTGGAGAAAGAAAGATGAGTGGTGTGTGCACATTGCCCATGTGACAACCCATGCACTTGCTTGCAACAGGCTCTGCTCACCTGTAGGCTGTAGGGCTGGATTGAGACTTTGGGTGTCCTGCTCCCTTGCTCTTCTGCCTATTCTTATTGGACTCTTACTGATTTGAGCTTGCCAGTTGCTAGCCCAAAGATTTGCAGGTCTCTGCTCCCCATGGACCTGGGAGTATAGATGTGCATGGCCACACCCAGCTGTTGTATGTAGGCTCTGGATATTGAACTCAAGCAGTCTCTCAGGCCTTCCTGCTCACACAGGAAATGCTCCTGAGCTCTTTTGTCTCTTTTCTCTCATTTTTATTTTTATTTATTTTTTAAATTAATTTTTTATTGACAACTTGCATAATTGTAAATAATATCCCATGATAATTCCCTCCCTCCCCCCACCCCCCCTTCAAACTCCACTCTCCATTATATCCCCTCCCCCTCTCAATCAGTCTTTTATTTTGATGTCATGATCTTTTATATCCTATTATGATTGTCGTGTGTAGATAGTGTCAGGCATTGTGGGGTCATGGATATCGAGGTCATTTTGTGTCTGGAGGAGCACATTGTAAGGAGTCCTGCCCTTCCTTTGGCTCTTATATTCTTTTCACCACCTCTTCCTCAATGGACCCTGAGCCTTGGGAGGTAGGATAGAGATATTGCAGTGTTGAGCACTCCTCTGTCACTTATTCCGAGTACCATGATGCCTTCTGAGTCATCCCAAGGTCACTGCCATCTGAAAGTAAAAGATTCTCTACCAAAAGTGAGAGGAGCATTAATATATGGGTATGAACATTAAGAGAAGTGCTTACTGGGCAGTTTGATGAACATAGTATATACCTTTAGCCAGACAGCAGCAGACGTTACACCCCTAGGGTAGATTACCCCTGTTTTAGGGTTTCAGTATCAGGGGTGTATTCCCTCCCATGGAGCGGGCCTCCAGTCCAATTAGAGGGCATTTGGTTTTCACCATGACAGACATGCCACTGTTGCACCTGTTGGTTCATTTGGTCTGGCTGGCCAAATAGAAGGCTTGCAGTGTCCACTGCTGTCTTTTCTCTCATTTTTAAAGAACTAGATAGATTGTGCCTCATCTGTCACACTGTTAGTCCTCTGTAGTCTGGAACTTGCTCATCTGGTCTTTAGGATAGAATGTCTATACTACTAAGAAGAATATTTGTAACTGAACTCTTTTTTTTTAAATAGAACTGTTTTAAATCAGGTACTTCTTTCTTACAGCTCCTTCACTTCTGGGCCTATGTCACCATTTCTCTTCTTTCTTAAGCATATGTTTCTCTTCGATGTTTTGTCATTGTTCTTAGCCCAGCTCTCAGATTTTGTTTTCTGCCCAAGTGAGATTTCAGCTGACATTGGGTCCCTTATACTTACACCACTTCATCCTCGTACCCTGTTCATCCAATAGACCTGTCTAGAATCCTTGAAGTGTTGTGTGATTCCTGTCTCCATACTCACAGTCCGCCTGTTCATGCTTTGGTTGTTTTGACCTCTCTCCCTTCCCCAACCCTTGTTCTGTTGCTAACTTGCTGCTGGTGGCCATGATTGAAACACTCAAATCTGGACAAGAGCTGCATCTCCAGGAATGTCTAATAGCTTTTTTCTCTATTGCCTTTATCCTGTCCCCAAAACCAGGAGGCAGTTAGGAGCAGTACATTGCATTTGATTGTGTGCTACTTCCTTTAATCCACAGCAGAGGTTGGTCTGAAGCTTATGTCATGAGTCCAGGTTTATTGGAGGACTGGCATCACCATTATACATTGTGTTTCTTTTATTATTTTAAGAGAGACTTGAGAGCAAGAGAGAGAGAGAAAATTGGCATGCTAGAGCCTCTAGCCACTGCAATCGAACTCCAGATGTGTACAGTACCTTGTGCACTTGTGTGACCTTGTGTGTTTGTGTTACCTTGTGCATCTGGCTTACATAGGACCTGGAGAGTTGAACATGGCTTTACAGGCAAACACCTTAACTGCTAATCCATCTCTCCAGCCCTGTGGATTTTAAAAAATCTATTTTTATTTGAGACAGAAGGAGAGGGAGAGATAGAGAGAGAGAGAGAGGGAGAGAGAGAGAGAGAGAATGGGCAGATCAGGACCTCTAGACACTGCAAATGAACTCCAAATACATGGGCCACCTTGTGCATCTGGCTTACATGGAACCTGGAGAATCAAATGTGAGTCCTTAGGCTTTTCAGGCAAGCTCCCTGACCACTAAGCCATCTCTCCCCTTTTAGTTATTTATTTGAGACAGAAGAGAGAGAGAGGGAGGGGGGAGGGAGGGTTCCTGTCACTGAAAAAAAAAAAAAAAAACCCTCCAGACACATGCTCCACTTTGCATCTGGTTTTATATGGGTGCTGGGGAATTGAACCCAGCAGAATCTGAAAACATGTTTTCATAACATTAAAAGTGACAGGATTAATTGCAGAGTTTCTTCTAGTGTTTGCTGCATTGCTTTGCTTTACTCTGACATTAAACTATATATCAGTTAAAAAACAGTCAAATCTTTTTTTTTTTTTTTTATACAGGGTCTCATTTTGTAGCCTAGGCTGGCTATGAACTTCCTACTTAGCCTTGCAAGTGTGCTAGGATTATAGGCATGTGCCACCACCACACCTGGCTTTTTCTTTCTTTCTTTTTCTTTTTCTTTTTTTTTTTTTTTGCTTTTATATATAAAAAAGTTTTTCAAGGTAGGGTCTCACTCTAGCTCAGGCTGACCTGGAAATCGCTCTGTAGTCTTAGGGTGCCCCTGAGCTCATGGCAGTCCTCCTACCTCTGCCTCCTGGGTGCTGGGATTAAAGGTGTGCACCACCACGCCTGGCTTTTTTTTTTTTTTAATTATTTTTATATTTATTTGACAGAGGAAGAAGGAGGGGAGAGAGAGAGAGAGAATGGGCATGCCAGGGCCTCCAGCCACTGCAAATGAACTCCAAACACATGCACCCCCTTGTGCATCTGGCTAACATGGGTCCTGGGGAATCGAACCTGAGTCCTTTGGCTTTGCAGGCAAACACCCTAACCGCCAAGCCATCCCTCCAGCCCCCCCAACTTTTTTTTCTTTTTCTTTTTGGTTTTTCGAGGTAGGGTCTCACTCTGGTCCAGGCTGACCTGGAATTAACTCTGTCATCTCAGGGTGACCTTGACTCATGGCAATCCTCCTACCTCTGCCTCCCGAGTGCTGGGATTAAAGGTGTGTGCCACCACACCTGGCTCCCCCCAACTTTTTTTAAAGGTAGGGTTTCACTCTAGCCCAGGCTGACCTGGAATTCCCTATGTAGTTTCAGGGCATGCTGGGATTAAAGGCATGTGCCACCACACCTGGCAGAAAGTTTTACTCACTAATAACTTCTTATATTTTTTATCTTTTACTCTTTTAAAAATGTTTCATTTATTTGTTTATAAGGAGAGAGAGCATGAATGAGAATGGGTATACTAGGGCCTCTAGCTGTTGCAAATAAACTCTAGATGCATGCACCACTTTGTGCATCTGGCTTTATGTGGGTACTAAGGAATTGAACCCAGGCCATTAGGCTTTGCAGAGAAGAGCATTAAACCACTGAGCAATCTCTCCAGCCTTCTTTTACTCTTAATGCTTTAATCATTTGATTTTATTTGTTAGCAAGCAGAGAGAAGTGGGGGGGGGAGGAAGGGAATGGACACCTCAGGGCCTCTAGCCACTGCACATGAACTCCAGATGCATGCACCACTCTGCATCTGGCTTCATGTGGGTACTGGGGAATTGAACTTGGGTCCTTGGGCTTTGCAGGCAAGTGCAGGAACAGCTCAGCTATCTCTCCAGCCCTTGATGCTATTTTTGATATTTTGTTTCACTTAAAAAGTGTTTTCCAAGTACTAAGTAATCTTATTTCCCCATGAATTTAAAATGCAACCCCTCTTTTTTTTCTTTTTTTAAAAATTTTTTATTTATTTATTTGAGAGCGACAGACACAGAGAGAAAGACAGATAGAGGGAGAGAGAGAGAATGGGCACGCCAGGGCTTCCAGCCTCTGCAAACGAACTCCAGACGCGTGCGCCCCCTTGTGCATCTGGCTAACGTGGGACCTGGGGAACCGAGCCTCAAACCGGGGTCCTTAGACTTCACAGGCAAGCACTTAACCGCTAAGCCATCTCTCCAGCCCTCTTTTTTTTTTTCTTTTTTAAAGGTATTTAACATAGAGAAGGAGAGAGAGAATGAATTGGCACTTAAAGGCCTCTTGCCACTGCATATTAACTACAAATGCATGTACCAGTTTGTTCATCTGGCTAAAGTGGGTACTGGGGAATTGAACCTAGGCCAAACCCAGGCCTAAGCCGTCTTTCTAGCTCCTAAAATGCTAGCCTTTGATGTATACTTGGTTCTGTTCCTTGGTTTCTTTTAGTCTTGGTTCCATTTTGGTAAATACTACTTATGTTGGAGCTGGGGAGATGGTCCAGTGGTTAGTGGTTAGAGACACTAGCTTGCAAAGCCTGCCGGCCTGGGTTCGATTCTCCAGTACCCATGTAAAGCCAGATGTTACAAAGTAGTGCATGTATCTGGAGTTTGCTTACAGTGGCAAGACCATTCTCTTTGCAGTAGAAAAGTAAGAGTGCACATGAAAAATCAAGGCTGGGTATAGTGGTGCTTACCTTTAATTCCAGCACATGGGAGGCAAAGGTAGAAGGATCGCTGTGAGTTCAAGGCCAGCCCAAGACTACAGAGTGAGTTCCAGGTCAGCCTGGGCTAGAGTGAGACCTTACCTCAAAAACCAAACCAAAACAAAAAAGTCAGAGTGGAGAGATGGTTCAGTGCATGGTAGCACATGCCTGTAATCCTAAAACTTCTGTGATTGAAGTAGATTATAAATTCCAGGCCAGCCTGGGCTACATAGCAAGACACTGTCTTTAAAAAAAAAAAATCCCAAGTGCTGGGAATGTAGCTCAGTGATAGGGTGTTTTCATAGCTATTGTAAGGTCCTGTATTGAGCCCCTAACACATTCTACCACCCCCCTCCATTTCTTAGATTTGGATCATAAGCAATCTAGACTTTTAAGTGGAGTCTCATCTCTGGAGTACCCACCATGTTTTCAGCTGCTTCTCTCGATGAAAGATTATGACAAATCTTGCTTTTAGCCCTAGGTTTTATAAGTTAACCCCTGCACCTTGATTTCCTAATACTCAAAATAAAGCTAATAACTGTGTGCTAGAATTTTTCCTTTACTTGATGCAAAAAGTTATCCAGAGCCCGTGATACACAGAACTGAGGGCTGAACCTGTGATACTGCAGCTGCAGCTGGGGCTGGCTTGTTTTTTTCTCTTGAACCAACTGGTTCTGTTTCATGAAAAGTCCTCTTTGTGGGCACTGAGAGATGAACTTCATTGACAGGTTTTTTTTTTGTTTTTTTTTTTTAAATGAGAGAAGGTGAGAGCTGGCATGTCAGGGCCATTGCATTTGAACTGCAGGCACATGTGTTACTTTGTATGTCTGGCTTATGTGGGATCTGGGGTTGAGCATGGGTCCTTAGGCTTCTCAGGCAAGCGCCTTAACTACTAAAGCCATCTCTTCAGCCCTTCAGGTTTTTGTTTGTTTTCTTTTGTTTTTCGAGGTATGGCTTCACTCTAGTCCAGGCTGACCTGGAATTTGCTATGTGGTGTCAGGGTGGCCTTGAACTCATGGTGTTCCTCCTACCTCTGCTTCCTGAGTGCTGGGATTTAAGGCATGCACCACCGTGCCTGGCAGCCCTACAGTTTTTTGACAAGTTGAAATGGAGTGAAGATCAAAGCCACCTATGGTGCTTTAAAGTATTTATTTATGCATTGTTTATACATTTCTGATATATCTCTAGTGCCTTTTCTTGCCTCTCTTATTCATCATCTTTTACTTAGCAATCATGTTTGAGAGAAAGTGATGCAAGCTGAATCCAGTTTTCCAAAGTAGCAAATAACCCTAGTAGTGACTCACATTAATTTCTTAGGCCTGTGATCCCTGGAGGTTTGTTCATTAGATCTGGGCCCAGTTGTGATTCTTACCTTGGGAAGGAGCTGTAGTATAAGCAGTCCTTCCACACAGTCTAAACCCCAATATCTTATGCAGGTTAATGTCTTTGAGGAATTCCTATCTCCCAGATCCTTAAAGGAAAGACTGAATAACCATCAACAACTCACTCCATCACTGCCTTGTCCGATCTCTCCCTCCCTCCCTCCCTCCCTCCCTCCCTCCCTCCCTCCCTCCCTCCCTCCCTCCCTCTCTCTCTCTCTCTCTCTCTCTCTCTCTCTCTGTGTGTGTGTGTGTGTGTGTTTAGGGGTAGGCACTAGATAATAATATATAGCAGTAAATCTGAGATTGAGGGTTGATCACTTATAATTTATAGTGTCAGAAACTGAGTCATGAAGTCATGAAGTGGTGATCTGTAGCATATCAGTTACTTTGTTATGGTGATGTAATAGGTATAGCTATGAAGGTAGATTAAGAGATTTTTCTGAAAGTTAATATTCTTTTGTAATATTTTTTGTTTGACTATGGACACTAACAAAATAGAAATAAATGGAAAAGGTTATGGAATTGTTAAAATACCTAAAAGAGTTGTATGGGAAGGCTTTTTTTTTTTTTTAAAGGACAAACAGAAAGAAAAGAGTCTTAATGAAATCCTGACACATTTCGTCAAGTTTGAGCTCCTTATCCTTTCCCACATGCACCCCAGACTCTTTTCTTTTAAGTCGGGTTTCTGAGCCTGAGTTATTCATTGTCCTAACACCACATCACTACCACCTAGACCTTTCTGACTTAATGCTTTCATTTGCTGGAATGTTAACCATTTGTTCAGCAAAATATTCATTGAAGGGCTTTTAATGTTCCAGACAGTGCTGCAGAGTCTTAGGATAATGAACAAAGTGGCACAATCTTGCCTTCATGAAATTATTGGCTGTGAAATATTGGTGGTTGGAGGATAGCTCTAGTACTGACTATCCTACCTCCACTTGAGGCACTGTATGTATTTATAATGTACTCATTATTGTCCTGGCGCATGTAGTGTCATTTTGGAAATTAACACTACAAATAATTATATTTCTCCTTTATTCTAGATATAAACCACAATACTTCAGGATCCCATTATGAACATTCCCAGCAGGGACCTGTGTCTTCTACAAGTGACTGTAGCACAAACTGTAAGAATGCTGCTGTAAACGACTTGTTGGAACAAGAATCATGGCCCTCAGTCCCTGGCAGTGATCTCGAGTTGGCTTCAGAATGTGTGGATGCTGATTCTGCCTCCAGTTCTGAGTCAGAGAGAAACATCACTATCATGGCTTCAGGGAGTACAGGTGGTGAAAAAGATGGCCTTCGGAACAGCACTGGACTAGGTTCCCAAAGCAAGTTTGTGGTTGGTAGTAGCAGCAATAATGTGGGCCATGGAAGTAGTTCTGGGCCATGGGGTTTCCCCCATGGAGCCATAATAAGCACATGTCAGGTCTCTGTGGATGCTCCTGAAAGCAAATCAGAAAGTAGCAACAATAGAATGAATGCTTGGGGCACTGTAAGTTCTTCATCAAATGGAGGGTTAAATCCAAGCACTTTGAATTCAGCTAGCAACCATGGTGCCTGGCCAGTATTAGAGAACAATGGACTTGCCCTAAAAGGGCCTGTAGGTAGTGGTAGTTCTGGCATCAATATTCAGTGCAGTACCATAGGCCAGATGCCTAACAATCAGAGTATTAACTCTAAAGTGAGTGGCTCTTCTACTCATGGTACCTGGGGAAGCCTTCAGGAAACTTGTGAATCTGAAGTAAGTGGTACACAGAAGGTTTCATTCAGTGGTCAACCTCAGAATATCACCACTGAAATGACTGGACCAAATAACACTACTAACTTTATGACCTCTAGTTTACCAAACTCTGGTTCAGTACAGAACAATGAACTGCCTAGTAGTAATCCAGGGGCCTGGCGTGTGAGCACAATGAATCATCCTCAGATACAGGCTCCATCAGTTATGAATGGCACTTCCCTTTCTCATCTTAGCAATGGAGAGTCAAAAAGTGGAGGCTCTTACGGTACTACATGGGGTGCCTATGGTTCTAATTACTCTGGTGACAAATGTTCGGGCCCTAATGGCCAAACTAATGGTGACACTGTGAATGCAACTTTAATGCAGCCTGGCATAAATGGGCCTTTGGGCACTAACTTTCAAGTTCACACAAACAAGGGAGGAAGTGTATGGGAATCTGGGGCAGCAAGTACCCAGAGTACATCTTGGGGAAGTGGAAATGGTGCAAATTCTGGAGGAAGTCGAAGAGGATGGGGAAGCCCTGCACAGAACACTGGCACTAATATACCCAGCATTGAGTGGAACAAACTGCCTAGCAATCAGCATTCCAATGACAGTGCAAATGGCAATGGTAAGAAGTTTACAAATGGATGGAAATCTACTGAGGAAGAGGATCAGGGTTCTGCCACATCTCAAACAAATGAACAAAACAGTGTGTGGGCCAAAACAGGAGGCACAGTGGAAAGTGATGGCAGTACAGAAAGCACTGGACGCCTTGAGGAAAAAGTAACTGGGGAAAGTCAGAGTAGAGATAGAAGAAAAATTGATCAGCACACATTGCTTCAAAGCATTGTAAACAGAACTGACTTAGATCCACGTGTCCTGTCCAACTCTGGTTGGGGACAGACTCCTATTAAGCAGAATACTGCCTGGGATACAGAGACATCACCTAGAGGGGAAAGAAAGACTGACAATGGGACAGAGGCCTGGGGAAGCTCTGCAACACAGACTTTTAACTCAGGGGCATGTGTAGATAAGACTAGCCCTAATAGTAATGATACCTCATCTGTATCAGGGTGGGGCGATCCCAAGCCTACTCTGAGGTGGGGAGATTCCAAAGGCTCAGACTGCCAGGGGGGGTGGGAAGATGGTTCTGCTGCTACAGGAATGATCAAGAGTGATCAGTGGGGGAATTGCAAAGAGGAGAAGTCTGCATGGAATGATTCGCAAAAGAACAAACAGGGGTGGGTTGATGGGCAAAAATCAAACCATGGTTGGTCTGTTTCTACCAGCGATAACTGGGGAGAAACATCAAGGAGTAACCATTGGGGTGAGGCTAATAAGAAATCCAGCTCAGGAGGGAGTGACAGTGACAGGTCTGTTTCTGGTTGGAATGAACTTGGTAAAACTAGTTCTTTTACTTGGGGAAATAACATAAATCCAAATAATTCATCAGGCTGGGATGAATCTTCTAAACCTAATCCTTCCCAAGGATGGGGAGACCCTCCAAAGTGTAATCAGTCTCTAGGTTGGGGAGATTCGTCAAAGCCAGTCAGTTCTCCAGACTGGAACAAGCAACAAGACATTGTTGGATCCTGGGGAATACCACCAGCTGCAGGCAAGCCTCCTGGTACAGGCTGGCTGGGGGGACCAATACCAGCTCCAACAAAAGAAGAGGAACCCACAGGCTGGGAGGAGCCATCTCCAGAATCAATACGACGCAAAATGGAGATCGACGATGGAACTTCAGCTTGGGGAGACCCAAGCAAATACAACTACAAAAATGTGAACATGTGGAACAAAAACGTCCCAGATGGCAGTGGCCGTTCAGACCAGCAAGCACAGGTGCATCCGCTTCTGCCTTCTGCAAATACCATCTCTAACAAGGAGGCCAGCAGTGGCTCTGGTAAGCTTTCCTTTTGTGGAGTCCATTGGTCCCATAAAGTGCTCCACAGTATTCTAGAAGCAAGCTTGATCCTTGGATATGAACACAAAGGTCGTTCTGTTCTAATCTAGAAAAACCCAAGGAGAGTTCTAGGGGTCATGTTCATCCAGGTAATGGGTAACTTTTGGCAGTATGGTTTCTGAATCATGTGTATATTGCCCTCTGTTGGTAACACAGCAAAAGGTTGACTAAGAAAAGGGTCAATTGACAATGCTGTATACTTCTCTCAGTTGTTCTGAGTCAAGCTTTAACTTTTTTTTTTTTAACTAAAATACCCAAGAAATAAGACAAGTGACTGAGTGTTCTAGTCTTCTGCTATTTTGTTTGACCTGAGAGAGATATGAAAGTAGGTGTAAAATCTAAGTCTACTTAGGTGTTTAATGTGTACATCTCAAAGAGTGGACAGTATTTTTCTACTTCCTCTCAGAATGAACCAATTCCTTTCTTTGCAAAATATCTTGACAACATTTTTGTGAAGTGTGATTGGCATGCATTGTCTTTGTTAATAGGATGGGATTGTGTCCATGAGTTTTCCTTTTAGCACCTAAGTTTTTTAAAGTCCAAATCTAGTTTATTATATTCATTTAGGTTTAAGTCTTAGAAGAAACAGTTATATGTCCAAGAACAAGCATATTTGTTCTGGTTCTTTTGTACTTTATTTTATTATTGTTGTTTTGTTTTGGTTTTTTTAGGTAGGGTCTCACTCTAGCTCAGGCTGACCTGGGATTCACTATGTAGGCTCAGGGTGGCCTCAAATTCATGGCAGGCCTCCTACCTCTGCCTCCCAAGTGCCACCACACCTGGCTATATTTTTATTATTATTATTTTAGATTTTTCTTTTTATTGACAACTTCTAGAATTGTATATTTTATTTTCTTTTTATGAAGTAGGGTCTTGACTGTATCTCAGGCCAACCTGGAACTCTCTGTAGTCCCAGGCTAGCCTGAACTCACAGAGATACTCTTAACTCTGTCTTTTGAGTGTTGGGATTAAAGATGTGTTGCCACCATGGCTGGCTGTTTTGGTTCTTTTAAATAAAATACATTTTTTTAAATGATTTTCTTGGGTTTGGACAGCTTCAACCTGATACTGTAGGGTGACTTCTTACTGTTTTATTTTTATTTATTGTGTGTGGGTGGGTGGGTGGTGTTTTTTAATGTATATTTTTTTAAAGTGAGCATTATTCATGTGTAAAAGTAGGATACTTATCTGTTGTTCATCATGTAGCTGCCTGTTTCCCCACTGTAGTGATATGCAAAGGTTGTGCTCTGGTAAGTTAAAATAACCAGTGTAACTCTTCACACTATTAATGGCTGCACCAGCCTCAGCTTACTAGTGTTAGTTCAGAATAGTTTGACTTTTCCAGTTCCAGGAATTAACTCATTCTCAAAAGAAGATGATTTCATAATTATTCAAAGAATCTGTTCTAGGCCCAGAGGGCAGTTCTTAATGAAGAAGCTTTAAAAAGAAAAGCCTATGTCATGTAGTTGTGTGTTTATGGGGAATAGTTGGTGTTCTTTACATAAGCCAGATGCTGTTTCATGCCTATCACAGCATCATTGTTCAATATGAAAACATAAGAGTCTTCATCCTTGGTTCCCTGTATTCTGTATTGCCCTCATTTCTCTGAACTTCATATCCTCTGTGCTGACAACTTTTTTCCCGCACTTTCTAAAGGCTGGGGTGAGCCCTGGGGGGAGCCTTCTACTCCAGCCACAACTGTGGATAATGGTACTTCAGCATGGGGTAAACCCATAGACAGTGGTCCCAGCTGGGGGGAACCTATTGCTGCAGCATCCAACACGTCCACGTGGGGCTCCAGTTCTGTTGGTCCACAAGCATTAAGCAAATCTGGTAAGTTTTCTGTAATCCCTAGTAGCTGGCTTGTACTGGTGGTGGTAGTGACTTATTAATAACTACATTTAAATAATTGGGTAATGTTCCTAAATTGTGATATAGTAGTCATCTAATGTAGTGCGTGCTACGTGGCACTGAGTTTGGAACACAGATCACTCTTTGAATTTTTCTCTTTCTTCATTTTCCTCAGAACTAGTAATGATGCACATATTCTTTATCAAACTTAAATTACATTTTACCTGAATGGATTGTTTAGAAATAGTCATAGCAGCTTCCATGCCATCTGACTAAAGAGGTGGACTAGCATAGCATGGGACAGATATTCGGACTGTCCAGTGTTAGCCCAGAAAGGGTGCTGTGATGCATATTAGTATTGTCAGTTTCCTGTGTGCTATATACAGAAGGCCCTGTAGACTGTGTGGAGAGAAGATGTTTTCTGCAAGTGACTTGCCAATTTTCTGAAAACATATCAAAACTGACTCTGAAATTTCATTTATCCTCTACCCTGTGTGTCATTATGCAGATTAAATGGGAACAAATTAGAATGCCACCATTGTTCATGTTTAGCAGCTGTCTGATTTATGGACATGGGCTGTTTACTGGATTTTAAAAATTTATTTATTTATTTTAAGGGGGGTGGCAAATATATAGAGAGAAAGAGAAATGAGCATGCCAGGGCCTCTAGCCACTGCAAACAAACTCCCAAACACATGCACCGCCTTGTGCATCAGGCTTACGTGGGGAATCAAACCTGGGTCATTAGGCTTCACAGGCAAGTGCCTTAATTGCTAAGCCATCTCTCCACCCCTAGATTTTTATAATAAAAATAAATTCTTAATGGAATTTTTTGAAGGTATGTGGTTTACCACTTATGTATTTATTTATGAGAGAGAGAATGAGTGTGCCAGGGCCTCTAGCTACTGCAGATGCATGTGCCACAACTGGCTTAAGTGGGTCCTGGGAAATCAAACCTAGGTCCTTTGGCTATGCAGGCAAGTGGCTTTAACCACTAAGCCATCTCCCCAGCCTAATGGAACTTTTAACTCAGTTCCTTAATAGCTTACTAATCGGCAACTTCATGAAACGTACATTACTACTATGCAGATTTGGGAAGAGAAGTAAAAGTATTTTGTTTTACTTAGGTTGCCCTGCCTCTGCCTTTTAATGTGTGCTTGACCTCTAGAAAGAATTGTTTCATTAAAGGCTGTTTCTCTTCATGTCACAAATCTACAAGCAGG
Source organism: Jaculus jaculus (assembly GCF_020740685.1). Lineage (NCBI taxonomy): Eukaryota > Metazoa > Chordata > Mammalia > Rodentia > Dipodidae > Jaculus > Jaculus jaculus. Next base: position 56,146,746 of record NC_059113.1, on the reverse strand, counting down.
GCCAAAATCTATGCAAGATGGCTGGTGTGGTGATGATGTGCCATTGCCTGGAGGTCGCCCCACTGGCTGGGAAGAAGAAGAGGATGTAGAGATTGGAATGTGGAATAGTAACTCATCTCAAGAGCTTAATTCATCCTTAAATTGGCCACCATATACCAAGAAAATGTCATCGAAGGTAAACATTTCAAGGGCAAAACCCTTGAAACTTTTCAATCCAAAGGTAGTTTACCCACAGAAAACCATTCTTCTACCTGCCCATTTATGGCAGTCAGTATAGTCCAGGCAGTCCCCAACTTAGGCACAGCTTCTTGTCTGGGCAGCCACCTAGAAAAACATGAGACCACAGGAACTTCCTTTCTCCCCACTGCTACAGCTTGGGATCTCTCTCCTCCTCCACTCCACCAGTGCTACGTGGGGCAGCCCCAGCCCTGGGTGGTGCCTATGGTGGTTAGGATGAAGAGAAGGGCAAATCTCCACATGACTCTTCATCCCGCTGCCACTTCATCCACCTCCACCTCCTCACCTACCTGAAGTCACAACTCCCTCTTACCCAGAGTCACCATTCTCACCCACTAGCCTTGTACCTTCTTTATCACAAAGATCCTGTGACAAAAATTCTTAGGAATGGTCTGAGTTGCATTTTGTTTTATATATAGACAGATTTTATTCCCACACCTGGCTTTACATGGAAGATATTACATTTGTTTAAAGTACATGGCCAGGCATAGCGGTGCATAATTTTTAATCTCCCAGCACTTGGGAGGCTGAGATAGGAGAATTGCTGTGAGTTCAAAGCCAGCCTGGGATTACAGAGTGACTTCCAGGTCAGCCTTGGGTAGAGTGAGACCCTACCTTTCAAACAAGCAAACAATAGTCTCCTGTACTCAGGATCCATTGAAATTTTGGAACAGCTCTCCAAATATCTCTGATGCCGAGTCAGGTTTAGGAACCACTGGTTTTTGAGAGGTGATTATTTGGGGCTGGTGGTAGACTTGTATCTCAAAATGGGTACTATGTCCCGAATGACTGAAAAATGCCCTCCTCACCTTATTTGTGGGTTACTTTATGAGGAAGCTTAAAAGTCTAGGTGACTGCCAAAGACACCTATTTAATCCTGGGATTTGAAATCTGGGACCTGTCATTTTCATTTTATAATTTTTTTATTTGGCTAGATTTGCCTATCAGTGCCTTGCTGTGTAGCTTATGAAGTGCTTTTACATGTTTTACATAAATCATTTAATCCTCATAACCTCCTAAGGTAGCATGTGGATGAGGAATTTGAGACTGGAAGAGGTGGTGACTTGCCCAAAAGTTGCATCACTAGTCAGTGATAGAGTAAGGACTCAAGTTTAGGTCTTCCAGTACAAAACCCTGTGTTCTTCCCACTGGACCATGCTGTTTTGTGACTTTGTCTTTCCTTACAGGGTCTGAGTGGCAAAAAAAGGAGAAGGGAAAGGGTGTGTAGCCTTTTTACTCTTTCTCCTTTGTTTCTACTAGTAAAAATCTTTAGAAAGCAACTGCAAACATTTATTTAGCTTCTGCTGTGTGCCAGGTACTGTGCTTGGTGCTGGGGATTTGGATACATTTAAGAGCTACACCTTCTAGGAGCTCAGTCTCATGTGGGGCATAGGAGAGTGTTGTCAGCTGGCATTTGGAAGATGCCTCGGGTGGGATGTGCAAAGGAAAATAGTAACCTGACATAAATAGGGTGTGGGGTTTTTAGAAAGAAGTGACAGGTGTTCTGGTTGTAAAGTTAGAGTAAGAACACATTGTTAATGTTTCCAGTACCTGGACTTTGAACTTTATTAAGTATGGAGTAGAGGCACCATCAGAGGCTTAAAAAGAGAGAGAGAGCTGTCTAATATTGGTATGAAATCTAAATTGAGCAGAGGAGAGGTCAGGATGTTTCTGTGTCAGTTCAAGATAGAAAGGAGAAACAGTAGAGGAGTTAAGTGGAAAGGCATTCCAGAATAGAAAGGACAGAACCTACCAACTATTGAGTCAGGAGGTGGGATTGAAAGGGGGAAAAGGAGTCAAAGACAACTTGAGAGTCCTTGAAGAGAGTTAGGTGCTTGCTTCAGAGACCTGCCTTTGGGGGGAAGATTATAAAGCTGTTCTGTTTCACAGTCAGAAGGAACAGGTAGGAGCAATGGGAAGGAAAATTGAGGCTACACACTGAGAATGGTCCTGTGGTCCTCACATTAACATGAGGCCAAGGTCCTTGAGGCCTCCAGCCTCCTTCTCTGCAGACTGCTGGTACTCGGGAGCCCTTTGTTCTCACCTCAGGTCTCTGCGTAGTTTCTGTTCTGCCCATATAACCCAGTCAGCCTTGAGCAGGAGGATCTGCTGCTGCTGGAGGTGTCATGTTTTTGGCAACACAAATTGGAATTTTTAAATACTTTCTCATAATTAAATATCATCATTAAATTATGGGTTAAATTGTTTCTTAAGACTGTAACTTACTGACCTGATTACTCTTTGTTTACTTTCATATGAGAATTTCAGAAATCTAAATGATAATAAATTTTAGAGAACAAAATCCATTTGAAAGTTGGAAACTGATATTTCTCCAGTCTGCAGAGACCTTTTTTTTTGGTGGGGGGGGGGCATAAGGCCCTTTGCTTCTGACTTTTCCTTCTGACTGCTTGCCTTTAGAGATTTCTCTATGCATTACAGCTATATCAGAGGACTGGAGCAAAGGAAGTTGAAAATCAAATAAGCTATTTTTTTTAATTGTTAACTCTGATAAGAGTTGGTTGAAAAAGAAATTATTGGCTAAAAAATGAGAGTTGGGAATTGTCTTGCAATTTTATTAGTCCATCACTAAATGCAGATAAATAGCAACGGCCATGGCATCTTTTTTGCTCTTTATTTTACAAAGGGAATGATGAAAGGTGGAAACAAGCAAGAAGAGGCATGGATAAATCCCTTTGTTAAACAGTTTTCAAATATCAACTTTTCGGTAAGTCTCTTTTCAGCAGCCCTCTTCCTTTTTAGTGGCAATTCATATTTTTTCCAATTTCATCCTTCTGTTTTTTTTTTTTTAAATTATTCTTCATCTTTGCATCCTTAAGGATGAAGTTACATAAAATAATCTACTAAACCTCAGTGTTCACAGTTTTAGTTGAAAACTTTGAGTACACTTTATAAAAGCTGTATTATAATAAAACACAATGAAAAATAAAGCTTTATGACACATTGAATTTCAGATAATGAAATACAGAAAGGTTCTTCAGTTTTTGTTTTCATTCCTACTGTACTAACATGTTGCCTTTTCTTATTTCAGAGAGACTCACCGGAAGAAAATGTACAGAGCAATAAGATGGACCTTTCTGGAGGTGAGAGAAAATTAAATGTGTCTGAGATTTTATTTATTTATAACTGAAAATCAAGTATATACATGACATGCTCTCACCAAAAGAGCCCTGGCCAGAGCTGGAGAGCAGTCCTGGCTCCTGACTGCAGATTCCTGGGCATCCACTTCATGAACATGCTGTGGTTAAGTGAGTTGATGTATACATCTTGAATAATCATAATGGAAGTCTGTTGTCTTGAAACCCTGTCAGGAGAGAGGAACTCAGGGAGAAGGGGTTTAGTTGTCCCTATCAGGGAACCCTGGTCAGAAATGGAAAGTCATTCTGACATGAACATGCTAGGAAACTAGGTAGGCACTAGATTCTAAGGAACTTAAGGGTTTGAATTTTATTTTGGAAATAGTTTTGTTTAATATTTTGCGTTTTTAAGCTAATATATAAAATTATGACATTTTATACATTTATATCATTGTACTTTGTTGATATTTCTTTCTCATTATTCTCCCTTGTTTTCTCCATCTTCCCACTGTTGTTCTTTCTCCCCAAAATATCCCCCCTTCTGTTTTTTTTCTTTAAAAAATATATATGTTATTTGTTATATGTATATGTTATTAACCATAGGCCCTAGAGGAAATCCGCCTTATTTGTCTCCTCTCCCCATACTTATTTTCCTCTCTTGTTCTTCCCCTTTTCTTTAGACCTCTTCCCAGTTTTAAGCAAGAATTTTAAGCAGGAATTACCTGATTTGGAAGTTAATTTTAAAAAATGGTCTTGGGCATGGACTGAAAATATCTTAGGACAGAAAATGTTGGCATCAGAGGACAATCCAGGAGATACTAAAGATGGCCATGCCATGCTGCAGGAACTAGTTTATATTTTCAGTACCGCAAACTGAGAAAGTAACTGCAAAGAATCTAATCCTGCCAGGCGTGGTGGCACATGCCTTTAATTCCATCACTCGGGAGGCTGAGGTAGGAGGGTTGCCTTGAGTTCGAGGCCACCCTGAGACTACATAGTTAATTCCAGGTCAGCCTGGACCAGTGTGAGACCCTACCGTGAACCCCCCCCCCCAAAAAAAAAAAAAAAAACAAAAGAATCTGATCCTGTGGTGTTGTAGGATTAGAGACTCAACCAAAGTTGGTAATTATTGTTAGCCAATTTGTTATGGACAGTGTGAAAATGTGACTCAGCTTCCTTGCCTGGGTAGCTTAATAGATTAGTTCAGTCAGGAGAGAGGATATGGTGTATAGAGAAAGATTAGTATAAAGAATTAACAAGGAGAGTCGTAAGGATTGAGTAGTAAAAGGTAAAGGAACTCTAAAAGAGTATGTGCATAGCTGACATAAGAGAAGTTAGTAAACTTGGGGCTGAGATGACATATCCAAGGAGAAGCACCCCAACCCCAGGCTGAGCTCCAGATTCCTAGGCATGGCTGTGGCTCACAGGTGGTAGACATGCTGTGGAGCCACCTTAGCATAATTTCATAAGGTCCACCCTTTCAGATAGCAGTACACCCATTCATAGAAGTGTTTTAGTGCAAGCACACTGTTATGCAATGACAAAAGGATGCTGTTGGCACCTGCTGGCTTCTGATGGAGTGAGCCTTGCTTATAAGGGCCTGGTGTAAAGAAGTGACTAGGCTACAGGACAGAACACACCAGTGCCTCTGCTACCCTCACTCTATAGACTCCCTAAATTCCAGTGCCAGCTAGCAAAGGGGAAAATATGTACATTGTTTTCCCCACTGAGCAGCCAACATTAATTTTGTAATTGAGAGGTAATAAAGTCAGTAATCACTATAGTTCACCCCAGCCCTTTGACTATTCACTTTCCATATCCACTCTTCTGTGTGCATTTAAATTTGATACAGTGGCAAAACCCTACATTGTTTTTATTTTATTTTAAATATATGTACTGGAGAGCTAGAGGCAGATAGGAGAATGGACACACCAGGGCCTCTAGCCACTGCAGACAAAGTCCAGATGCATGTACTATCTTGTGCATCTGTCTTAGGTTATTGGAGAATCAAACTTAGGTCCCTAGGATTTGCAGGCAGGGGTGTGCCAGGGCCTGCTGACACTGTAAACAAACTCCAGATGCATATGTCACCTTGTGCATCTGGCTTTACATAGGTACTGGGGAATCAAATCTGGGCCATCAGATGTTGTAAGCAAGTGCCTTTAACCACTAAGAAATCTCTTTAGCCCCCTAAATTTTTATTTATTTTTAAGGGGAGAGAGAGAGGGAGGGATAGAGCATGGGCATGCCTGGCTTTACTATAAGTGAACTCTGGATGCATGTTGTACTTTGTGTATATGGCTGTATGTGGGAACTGGTCACATTTAACCCAGGCCAGCAGGCTTTGCAAGCAGATACCTTTACCTGCTGAGCCATCTTCCTAACCTCATACAGCTTTTTCTTATAAATGAGGAAGATGAGGTATACAATCCCAAAAGTTATGGTATCACCATGGCTATATAAATTACCCTCAAATTGAGATAAATTACAAAGGTAACTTGAGCACATTTTTTGTGCTCCCTCCTCCCCCCACATTGAAGGCTGGGACTCTTACTTTTGCCAAGGCTGATAGGCTGGCCTCAAAAATCACATTGATCTTCCTACCTTAGCCTCTTGAGACTGGGACTAAAGGTGTGTGCCACCATACCCAGCTTCAATTAGCTTTTTTTGTTTGTTTGTTTTTTTGTTTTTCAAGGTAGGGTCTCACTCTAGTCCAGGCTGACCTGGAACTATGTAGTCTGAGGGTGGCTTTGAACTCATGGTGATCCACCTACCTCTGCCTCCCAAGTGCTGGGATTAAAGACATGTGCCACCACACCCGGCCAAGTAGCAATATATATATATATATATATATATATATATATATATATATATATATATATATATATATATATAAAATAAAAAATATATATATATTCTTATTATTGGTTTCTATTCAGCAAATACAGGCAGTTTGGTACCATTATTAGGCTCATCCGTGACCTACCCCCTCCCCATTGGCCCCTCCTTATTGAGGTATATGGGTTATGCATTGTGGAGTTAGCCTACAATTATTGGTACAATAAATGTCTCTGCATATCCTGACCCAACATGTGGCTCTGACATTCTTTCCGCCCCCTCTTCTGCAAAATTTCCCTGAGCCATGTTGGGTTCATTTTTGGTCTGCTTCAGTGATTAGGTGTTGGGGGCCTCTGAGGCTCTGGCTCTCTGATTTGGTAGGCGTTGATTTTTCTCTGTGTTGGTCTCCTTTCCCCTTGTGCTGGTATCCAGTTCATCAGGAAAACAGCACCCTTGCTTGTTTCGCCAATTTTCCTTAGTTTCAGTCGGGGCCCTTTTGAGGTATGATGGGGTGGCTCTCTCCTTAGGATCCACATCTTTCTTTCCCCGGGATTTATAGCGCTGCTAGGCGGTCGCCATCTTGGCTGGAAGTCCCCTCCCAATTAGCTCTTAAAAAATATTTTATTTTTCTTTATTTGAGAGTGAGAAAGAAGCAGGTAGAGGGAATGGGCACACCAGGATCTCCAGCCACTGAAAATGAATTCCAGATGCATGCGCCACCCTGTGCATCTGGATTATGTGTGTCCTGGGCAATCGAGCCTGGGTCCTTTGGCTATGCAGGCAAGTGCCTTAACCGCTAAGCCATCTCTCCAGCCCCATTTAAAAAGAAATATTTATTTATTTGAAAGAGACAGACTGACAAAGTGTATGGGTATGCCAGGGCCTCTTGCCACTGCAAATGTACTCCAGATGCATCTGGCTTTACTTGGGTACTGGGGAATCCAGCCCAGAGTTTTAAGCTTTGTAAGCAAGTGCCTTCAATCACAGAGCCATCTCTCTAGCCCTTAAATAACTTTTGAATAAAGTAAAAGTGAGAAAGAAGAAAGGAAATGATTGGCTCATACAAATGGTTATATACATTTAACAGTAAGTAGGTAACATAGTGAAACCACTGCCGGCTAACTATGCCCTATCCAAATCACTTGGTACCAGAAGCATTTGAATTGTCAGTGCTTTTTGGACATCAGAGTATTTTCTTTTCTTTTTTTTTTTTTAAATTTTTATTTATTTGAGAGTGACAGAGAGAGAGAGAGAGAAAGAGGGGGGGAGAGAGAAAGAGAGAGGGAGGGAGAATGGGCCCCCTTGTGCATCTGGCTAATGTGGGACCTGGGGAATCGAGCCTCGAACCAGGGTCCTTAGGCTTCACAGGCAAGCGCTTAACCGCTAAGCCACCTCTCCAGCCCCATCGGAGTATTTTCATAGACTACTAGTAACCTGTGATCCAAGTGCTTCAACATCTACAACCTCTTGAGCATCTTATCTAAAGTTCCAGCTGTCAGGTTGTCAGGCTATGTCTGTTAAACCTGTAACTTCCTATGTTATGCATTTGTCATGACTCTTCCCTGGTGTCACTGGCTTCCTCCTTCAACTTCTGTTCCTTAATTCCCCACTCTCAAGTAGAGATTTAAATGCTTTGGGTTTTTTAACTGGTGGGATGATCCAAACCTGTATCTCTAGAGATCTCTGCCCTTCATAGCTCTATTTTGTTTTGTTTTGTTTGAAAATATTTTATTTATTTGCAAAGAGGGAAAGAGAGAATGAGAAAATAGGCACACCACACCAGGGCCTTCTGCCATTGCAAATGAACTGCAGGTGCTGTGCCACTTTGTGCATCTGGCTTTACATGGGTATTGGGGAGTTGAACCCCAGCCAGCAGGCTTTGCAAGCAAGCACCTTTAACTGCTGAGCCATCTCCCCTGCCTCTTACCTGTTTTTTGTTGTTGTAGTTTATCATGACTCTTTACTGTTAGGGCAGCACTAAAAACAACTCCAAAAATCTCCTGGGCTGCCCTCTGCCTTCACTCTGTGCCCCACACCAGCTTTCCCTTGGTAGTCAAAGCCCACAGACATTCCATGTTATTGAGAACACAGGACGTCCATGTGGCAAGGTTAGTATGACCAGATGTGTCTTGGTGAAAATCACCTTTCTCAAGGACCAAACTCCAAACCAACAGAGTTGTTGCAACAGGAACAAGAATTCTGGACATAGCCTATTTGGAATCATGATGAGGAAGGCACTCCTGATCACTCCTAGACCTGTGAATTGCAGTTTGTGTTTAGCCCTACAGACTTCATCTTCCTAAAAGACAAGCCCATCCCTCGAGGATGTCATTTGCCAACTGGCATTATAGCTGAGTCGTCAGTAAACCTCTCTACCCAGTTGGCTATCAACCTTCAGATGGTGGATAGCTTGCATAGTAAGAGGAGGTAATTCACAATCTGAGCCCATTACTGTACATCCTTCTCTAGGAAAGATCCCTTGGCCTCACACTATACTTTGAAATGTGCTTTGGCAGTAGAGAAGGCATTCTGAGACCATGGATGGCAGAAAGTTTATAGACAAGAAAGACCTGTATCCAGAAGATGTGTCTATCCATCACCTGGCCCAGTGTGTGAAGAGAATGCCCACCTTCACAAGAATTGTTGAGAATGGATGATGGTAGAGGTTGGCGGTATCCAGTAGAGAGAATTTTCACAAGTTTCTGAGAGAGAGGTCATATTTATTGTAGTAGTCAGAATGAGAAGAGTAATAGACAGAGCAGGCCTTTAGAGAGGCATGATGATTTAGAGAGGCATGATGGTGCCCTGTCTACTCGCCAGCTTCCCAGGCTGCTCATGCTCCACAGGGATTATTATAGCAAAAATAGCATATGTGAATCACTTAGAGTGGCACTTGACATGTACTAAGCACCTACTCTGTAGTGGTTTGTCAAGGTATGTGGTGGTATTTTCTTATTTGTTAATGGAAGTTATTTTAAGCAGGTGTCTTGTATTGCTTACGATGACTTTTTAAAATGAAATTATTAGCTAGTTTTTGTTGACCAGTCCACTTTCAACTAAATTGATTCATAAGGTAATAGTATCCGCTCAAACCCAACTTCACCTGTAAGGAATACAAATCTTATAAATGCCTGGTGTATTTTTCTAAACAGAAATCATTTCAGTTTGGAAACTGAGCATTCCGCTTTCTATACCAGTTTACCTAAAATAAGCTAGGTTGTCTTCCTACTGCTAACGTATAATGTCCACATTTGTTAGGAATGTTACAAGACAAGCGAATGGAGATAGATAAACATAGCCTAAATATTGGTGATTACAATCGAACGGTCGGGAAAGGCCCTGGCTCTCGGCCACAGATTTCCAAAGAGTCTTCCATGGAGCGCAATCCTTATTTTGATAAGGTAAGACCTTGGTGGTTTTGTTTTGTTTTGTTTTTGTTGTTGTTGTTTGTTTGATTTTCCTTTTATCTCTGTGACTAATAGATGCAGTATTCTAGAAAATTATATATAATATAAAAGTATAATTCAGTGCCATTTCTTATTAATGAATTAGTAGTTCATTGTTCTACTTATGTCTCAGTTTAGCATAGAGATTGTTTTTATTTTCTTCTTAATCCCACAAATTATGTTTGGCTCTTTTTAATGTACTCCAGAATTAACACTAATCTGATCTCTTCTGTTTTCTACCTGTTTCCTGTTGTCGCTGGAATGTCATGTGACATCTCTGTTCCTGCAATGATTTCTCCCTTCCACTTGTTTGCTTGGCTGGTGTTGCGCATCTTTCTGTCTGTCCAATCAGGATGGCATTGTAGCAGATGAATCCCAAAACATGCAGTTTATGTCCAGTCAGAGCATGAAGCTTCCCCCTTCAAATAGTGCACTACCTAACCAGGCCCTGGGCTCCATAGCAGGGCTGGGTATGCAAAACTTGAATTCTGTTAGACAGGTAAGTCAAGACATGTACTTTAGGTTCTCTGTTGAATGATTTGTATTGGCAATAAAATCTCTGTTATGTGTAGTTACTATGTTTAATGCAGTAATACTATATGGTTCGGAGATGTTTATCCCTAAAGATTGGCCATGTTGTTTTGTTGCTTGCTTTCCTAGAATGGCAATCCCAGTATGTTTGGTGTTGGAAACACAGCAGCACAACCCCGGGGCATGCAGCAGCCTCCAGCACAACCTCTTAGTTCATCTCAGCCTAATCTCCGTGCTCAAGTGCCTCCTCCATTACTCTCCCCTCAGGTAAGGAAATGTCTCTGTCCTTTCCTCCACTACCTAGAGAAGAATCTTGAATAATTTAGTGTTTGAGTGAGATGACCAGAATGGCATCATAATATTTATTCATTTTTTTTTTTTTTTTGAGGTAGGTTCTCACTCTGGCTCAGGCTGACCTGGAATTCACTATATAGTCTCAAGGTGGCCTTGGACTCATGGTGATCCTCTCTGCCTCCCAAGTGCTGGGATTAAAGGTCCCACCACGCCCGGCTTTTATTTTTTGAGATGCAGCAAGTTCTGATTAGCCGCTGTTAGAAAAGTTTGTTAACAGGGTTGAAGAATATTAGTTAAAGATGATTCAATTCTAGAATATTCTTTAAATCACTTAAGGAGGGCAACAGCAAAATAAAATTGGCTGGTTTAGGATTCATCTTTTGTCGCTTTGACTTACTCTAATAAAAAGTGTGTGTGAACTGTATCTTAGTAAGAAAACACAGTTTAAAAGATTGTAATTCCTCAAGGAACAACTCACTACTTTAATTGCTCTGTTGATAATTAGAAAACACAATACCCAGCTAGTTTGAGTTAAACATTCTTAACTTACCATTGTGATCCAAAGGTTCCAGTTTCATTGCTGAAGTATGCACCAAACAACGGTGGCCTGAATCCGCTCTTTGGCCCTCAACAGGTAGCCATGCTTAACCAGCTATCCCAACTAAACCAGCTTTCTCAGATCTCCCAGTTACAGGTAAGTCTTTATTGAGGGTGGACTCATTAGAAGGCCCCGCAGTAAACAGAACAAGCATGGTCATGGCCTGCATACAGCTGACAGGGTCTGTCAGAGAACACAGACAGTGAACACACATGATGAGTGTTATCTCAAAATGCAGATGCTGTGAGGGGAGGCCCAGCCAAGTCTGGGATGGTCAGCATGGTAGGGAAAGCAGAAAGTTTAAATTTAAGGCTAGGAAGTGCAGCTGAACACATCCCTATGAGTTCCAACCCACAGAATTTGAAAGTTTGGTTGAGCTGAAGACTCTGCCACATGGCTAAAGAGGCTTTTTTAGATGAGGTGAGACTTGCAGGTATTGCATGTCTTCTTGGGTCTACTTGTCATAGTCATGTTTTGAAGCATATTAATTTTTAACATTGTGACAGTGACATCCTTTCCCATCTCCTTGCAGCGATTGTTAGCGCAACAGCAAAGGGCACAGAGTCAGAGAAGCGTGCCTTCTGGTGGCCGGCAACAGCAAGACCAGCAGGTAGGTGAGCTCCTTCCATTTGCTGTACTGTCCTTTGTTTGAATGAAGCCAACATATGTCATTTCCATTGTAGCTGAAGACTTGAAATCCCTTCATCCGAACAGGATTTTATTGAAAAACATTGAAGTATTGATTTAGATTGGCTGTTTGCTCAAGTCATATTGTTGCATTGAGATGATTCAGCTTCCTGTGGAAAAGGAAATGAACGCAAAGATGAAGACTGTATAGGTTTCTGTTCAACATTTCTTCCCATATTGTTTGTTTGAAGGGTCGACCTCTTAGTGTGCAGCAGCAAATGATGCAACAGTCTCGTCAACTTGACCCAAGCCTGTTGGTAAAGCAGCAGACTCCGCCATCACAGCAGCAGTCACTCCATCAGCCAGCCATGAAGTCTTTCCTGGACAATGTTATGCCCCACACTACACCAGAGCTGCAAAAAGGGCCATCACCAATAAATGCTTTCAGCAACTTTCCTATAGGTAGGTTTTGCCTTGGCCACATCATGCAGCTGCTGCTTGGGTACCATATGTACCTGTCCTTAGTGCTTTTGCAATTCTGTTTTTTATCAATTTTTTAAATCATTTTTTAAAGATTTATTTTTACTTATTTATTAGAGACAGGGCGGGAGGGAGGGAGGGAGGATGGGTGTGCCAGGGCCTCTAGCCACACCACTACAAACTAACTCCAGACGCGTGCACCACTATGTACATCTGGCTTACATGGGACATGGAGAATTGAACCTGGGTTCTTAGGCTTCATAGGCAGGTGCCTTAACTGCTAAGCCATCTCTTCATCTCCAGCTCAGAATTTTTTTAAAAATATTTTTATTTGTGAGGAGGGGGATAGAGGGAGGAAAAGAGGGAGAGGGAGAGAGAGAAAACAAGTAACGGTGTGCCAGGGCCTCTTGCCACTACAAATGAACTCAAGATGCATACACCTTTCTGTGCATCTGGTTTTATATGGATACCACGCAATCAAACCCAGGCCAACAAGCTTTGCAAGCAAGTGCCTTTAACCACTGTGCTATCTCCCCAGTCACTAGAAATAGTTTTTGAGCAGTGCTACTTGGCGGAAACAGCTGGAAACAGTCACTATACATTTGCAGGTGGTGTTAAGTAAGAAGATGAGTAGGAAGAATTACTTATCACAAGTCTATGATACGAAGTGGTTTCCCTCTTCACTTACCCCATATCGTCAGACTCATTCACTATGGAAATTCAGGGCTTGATCATTTCTCCCAACCAGGTCTTTGATAGTAATTTGACTCTTGATTCACTGTACCTTAGTTATGTTTGCCTTTTTCTGTTTTGCCTCACTGAACAGCAGTTTTATGTAAGTGAACTTTGGTGGTTGCTCCCTTAGCTCTGTTGATTTTTCACGATATCCTGGACTGTGGGCAGATGTTGAATCATGTGTTGCCCCTGATGCCTTTGTGGCTGGAATGATTGTGATTTGGCACCCTCTGGTGTTGCCATGGATTTTTATAGCATTTTTTCTTCTGCTTTTTGTTTTGTTTTGTTTTTTTGAGGTAGGGTCTTGCTGTAGTCTAGCCTGGCCTGGAATTTACTCCGTAGATTTGAGGGTGGCCTTCAGCTCCTGACAATCCTCTTACCTCTGCCTCCTAAGTGCTGGGATTAAAGGCAAGTGCCATCCCACCCAGCTTAATAAAGTTTTATTTTTATTTTTATTTATTTATTTTTTAAAAAATTTTGTTTATTTATTTATTTATTTGAGAGTGACAGAGAGAAGGAGGGAGAGAGAGAGAGAGAAGGAGAGAGAGAGAGAGAATGGGTGCGCCAGAGCTTCCAGCCTCTGTAAACGAATTCCAGATGCATGTGCCCCCTTGTGCATCTGGCTAACGTGGGTCCTGGGAAATTGAGCCTCGAACCGGGGTCCTTAGGCTTCACAGGCAAGCGCTTAACCGCTAAGCCATCTCTCCAGCCCTATTTTTATTTTTTATTAGAGAGCAAGAGGGAGAGAGAGTGAATGGGCACTCCAGAGCCTGGAGCCACCTCAAGTGAACTCCAGACCCATGCACCACCTTGTATATCTGGCTTATGTGGGACCTGGAGAATTGAATCAGGGTTCTTTGGTTTTGCAGGCAAGCGCCTTAACCACTAAGCCATCTCTCCAGCCCTAGCAATGGTTTTTGTGTCTTTAGGATTGTTAGTAGTCTGTGTACATTCCCAGAAATAGTTCTTGTCCGTTACCATGGATAGTGTATAGAAGCCATTTGTTAGTGAGGAGAAGTGACTCCTTCTATTTTTATTTATTAAAAAAAAATTTTTTTTTGTTTAACCAGATGTGGTGGTACACACCTTAATACCAGCACTCAGGAGGCAGAGGTAGGAGGATCACTGTGAGTTCAAGGTCACCCTGAGACTCCATAGTGAATACCAGGTCAGCTTGGGCTAGTGTGAGACCCCTACCTCGAAAAAACAAAAAAACAACAACAAAATTTTGTTTCTTTGTTTATTCGAGAGTGACAGACAGAAAGAGGCAGAGAGAAAGAGAGAGACTGGGCGCGCCAGGGCCTCCAGCCACTGCAAACGAACTCCAGACACGTGCGCCCCCTTGAGCATCTGGCTAACTTGGGTCCTAGAGAATCGAGACTAGAACCGGGGTCCTTAGGCTTTACAGGCAAGCACTTAACTGCTAAGCCATCTCTCCAGCCCAAGTGACTCCTTCTGATACACAAAATGATCCTATGGAGAGGAAATTCTAATAGGGGATTTCCTATCCAGGTTGCCCTTTTAGTCTGCTTAACATCCCTCTCTTCCCCTTAACATCCCTTTCATACAAATACAGTTAGTTGTCTATCTCAGATACTCTATGGCCTGTGAGACAAATTTGGACAACTGCCTAATTTTGTAAATAAAGAACTCCCCTCCTCCAAGGTGGGGTCTAACACTAGCCCAGGCTGACCTGAGACTCATGCTAGTCCCAGGCCGGCCTCCAGCTCTCAGTGATCCTCCTATCTCCGTAGCCTCCCAAGTGCTGCAATTAAAGGCATGCGCCACCACACCCAGCTAAATAAGGTTTTATTATGACACAGCTGCACTGTTTCTTTAATATATTATCTGGCTGCTTTTGATTTTGAATTGTAACGGCAAAGTCACAGAGACATGGGAAGAACTGTGTCCTAGAAAAGCCAATGTTTTATTGAACCTTTTTGGAAAATAATGGCTAATTCTTGATCTAATCATAGATCTGAGAGCACAAATTTGATTGCTTTTTGCAAAAATAGCTCTGATTTCAGAGAATTCACATTACAATTTGGCCCAATGCCACTAGAATTAAAAACTACTTAATTTGAAACTTCAAGTAAGCACTGCTTGGGAACATGCTCAAAGATTTTTGGCCCCCAATGGAAAGTTTACTTTTTAAAAAAAAAATTTATTTATTTATTTGAGAGAGCACGAGAGAGAATGAGGCAGACAGAGTAAGAGAGAGAGAATGGGCATGCCAGGGCCTCCAGCCACTGAAAATGAACTCTAGATGCATGCGCCACCTTGGCTTATGTGGGTCCTGGGGAATCAAACTGAAGTCCTTTGGCTTTGCAGGCAAACGCCTTAGCCACTAAGCCATCACATTTTAGATGTTTCTGATGCTAATTGTCCCCAGATCATGCTTTAAGGAACAGTTTTCTGACAGCATCTAAAACAAACTTTTGACTTATGTCTACAAAATGAGAACCTGCCTCAGAAAAAACAAAATCCAAAAGTAAAATTTGTACATAGTCTAAAAAGAGAATATCATAGTAGGCTATGCTCTGTTGGCAAGGCTCAAGTGAATCATGCTTTCAGACATAAGTCTTCTAGACATGTCAGTGTTAGGACTAGGGTATTTTTTATGTGGGTAGGTGAGTGTGTGTGATTCTGGTTTGCCCATGTGTATGTGCATGTTTTGATGTAGGCACATATGCAGGTGTGCATGCTTGTGGGGGCCAGAGGACGTTGAGTGTCTTGATCACTCTATTCTTTCAGATAGGGTCTCTCATTGAACCTCAAGCTCACCAATTCAATTAGACAGTTACCTGGTAAACTCCAGGAGTTGATTCCCTATCTTGGCCTTCCAAACTCTGGAATTATAGGCATGTGCCTCTATATCTGACAGTTTTACATAGATGCTGGGGACCCAAACTCAGATCCTCATGCTTGCAAGCAAACACATTAGCTACTGAACCATTTTCTAGTGCCCTTTTTTACTTCTAAGTGACAACATGTTTTGGCCAGTCAGCTGCCCCAAAATTATTTATTCAGCTTGCAAGCAAAAGATCACAACTGAGAGTGATCATATGTCATACAGAGCACTTGGAAAATGGCTTATTACAAACTTTATAATATGGCCCCCTTAATTTTTTTTCTCATTTGTTAGAGTTTTAAGTAGAAATTGTTTTGCACATGTAACTCACTTAAGGATTGTGCTCTGGAGTATTAGGATAGCTGCCAGGCACTTGCAGGTGTTGCCCTGTAATGACCAAGCCAAGGCCCTATTCCAGAGCTGCTTGTGTGTAATGCTAGTTGGGAGCCCCAGAGTATCTTTCTGCCTGCTTTGCCTGTATGATTTGACTGCCATATTTGCAGGTTGAAGCAGGAATGATTTCATTTTCTCTTTTAAGGCTTGAACTCAAACTTGAATGTAAATATGGATATGAACAGTATTAAAGAGCCACAGTCAAGACTAAGGAAGTGGACTACAGTGGACAGCATTTCTGTGAACACATCTTTGGATCAAAACTCCAGCAAACATGGTATCAACTACATTCTTTTTCTTCTTTTTCTTTTTTTTTTTTTTTAGTAGTGTATGTGTACAGCGTGGGGTGTGGCATGGTGTGCCTCATAAATTCACTTTCAGTGGCTAGAACAGAACATTGGGTGTTCCATGCCATTGCTCTTTTGTTCCATTTTGTTTTAAGCCAGAGTCTGTTTCTAATTCTCCAGTAATGATTCTTGAGTCTTTGCTCCCCTGCAGGACTGGTCCTGTGGTCACACCCAGTTGTTAATATGGGATCTGGAGATTTGAACTCAGGCACATTTAACCACTGAGATTTCTCTCTGGGCCTTAGTTGCATTCTTTTTGTTGTTTTATGTGTGTGTGTGTGTGTTTGAGGTAGGGTCTCACTGTAGCCCAGGTTGGTCTGGAACTCATAGCAATCATCCTATCTCTGCTTCTAGAATACTAGGATTAGAGGTTTTGCACCATCACAGTGGGTTCAGTGCGTTCTTATACTTTTCCCTTAATACAAAACATGGATGATAAAGGCCTAAATTTGCTATTGTACAGACTTATTACATTTGTGTTTTTATGTGCGTGTTTCAAAGCCAGATGAATCTTAGACCTTACCCTTATTTCAAAAGCATGCTTTGTGTAAATCAAAACAAACCTTTTATCCATAAAACTTGTACACCATAGCCAGACATGGATGCAGACATCTGTATTCCAAGCCCTTGGTAGGTGGAGACAGGAGGATCAGGAGATTAAATTCAAGGCCAGCCTGGATGACATAACTTTTATTGTGCTATTTTACAAAGGAGAAATCAAGATGCCTTTTAAAAAAAAAAAATTCTCCTTGAAATCCAGGCACTTTTAATCCTAGCACTCAGGAGGCAGCGGTTAAGAGGATCACTATACGTTCAAGGCCACCGTGGGACTACAGAGTGCTAGGTCAACCTGAGATAGAGTGAGACCCTACCTCAAAAAAAAAAAAAAAAAAAAAAAAAACGTGGTGGGATCTTTTACAACATTTTTTCCTAAATGACTTCATTGTCCTGATATGCTTTTTTTTTTTTTTTAACCTTTACTGAATTTAACTTGATATACTAAGACATTAAAAACTAATACAAGTGGGCTGGAGAGATGGCTTAGCGGTTAAGCGCTTGCCTGTGAAGCCTAAGGACCCCGGTTCGAGGCTCGGTTCCCCAGGTCCCACGTTAGCCAGATGCACAAGGGGGTGCACGCGTCTGAAGTTCGTTTGCAGAGGCTGGAAGCCCTGGCGTGCCCAATCTCTCTCTCTCCCTCTATCTGTCTTTCTCTCTGTGTCTGTTGCTCTCAAATAAATAAATTAAATTAAATAAAAAAACTAATACAAGTGCTAGGGAGAGAGCTTGGTGGTTAAAGGCACTTGTTTGCAAGCCTGCTGACCTGTATTGGATCCTCCCCAGTGTCAATGTAAAGCTAGACACAAAGTGTTGCACTTGTCTGCAATCCCAACATGCCTATGACAGTGGGAGGAAGAGTCAGGAGACTCTGGAAGGTCACAAGCAGCAGTGGTTAAGGTTGGAAAGAGAAATACCCAATATTGTTCCTTGATATTCACACATGTGCCATGACACAGGCACATATATGCACATGTGTACCCACATGTGCACACACATAAGTAATAAAAGAAGAAAAGAAAAAACTGATACCACAGTGATATTTTTATCAATTATTTTTTATAATTGCACTTTAAAAATATTTTTATTTATTTTTTGACAAGATTTTATTTGTGGCTGTAGAGATGGCTTAGCGGTTAAGGTGCTTGCCAGCAAAGCTAAAGGACCCAGGTTTGATTCCCCAGACCCCATGTAAAGCCAAATGCACAAGGGGCGCAACACATTTAAAAAAATATTTAGGAATTCCAGGTCAGCCTGGACAAGAGTGAGACCCTACCTTGTAAACCCCCCCCCAAAAAAAATATATATATATATATATATACACACACACACACACACACACACACATACATACACACACACATATACACACACACACACATATTTAGGAAGTCATGCATGGTGGCACACACCTTTAATCCCAGCACTTAGGAGGCAGAGGTAGGAGGATCACCATAGTTCGAGGTCACCCTGAGACTACATAGTTAATTCCAGGTCAGCCTGAGCTAAAGTGAGACATTACCTCAAACAACAACATATATGAACAGAGAGAGAGAGAGAGAGAATGAGAATGTGTGTGCCAGGGCCTCTTGCCACTGCAAACGAACTCCAGATGTATGTGCCATTTTGCATCTGGCTTTACGTGGGTACTGGGGAGTTGAACCCCTGCTGGCAGGCTTTGTAAGTGAGCACCTTTGACCAGCTCCTCAACCCTTTCTCTTTTGGTTTAAAAAGATGTTGGGCTGGAGGGATGGCTTAGCGGTTAAGGCATTTGCTTGCAAAGCCAAAGGACCCAGGTTCAATTCCTCAGGACCCATGTTAGCCAGATGCACAAGGGGGCACAAGCGTCTGGAGTTCATTTACAGTGGCTGGAAGCCCTGGCATACCCATTCTCTTTCTCTCTCCCCCCACTCCTTTCTTTGTCAAATAAGTAAATAAATATAAAATATTTAAAAAATGTTTTAAAAAAAGATGTTGTTATAGGGAAAGCTGGTAGAGAGATATAGCATAGAGCACAAGAGAAGGAAAGAATACAGAATTCTTGTTCCAAGTTCCTGGCAGGAAATGGAAGGCACTATAATGGTGCCTCAAAAAAAAAAAAAATTTTTTTTTTTTTTTTTGGTTAGAGGATGAATAAAATGGACATGGCAGGGCCTCTGGCTGCTGCATACAAACTCCAGATATATGCACCCCGTTGTGTATCTGGCTTTGCATGGGTACTGAGGAATTGAACCCTGGTTGTCAGGCTTTGCAAGCAAGTGCCTTTAACCACTAACACATCTCCAGCCTTAGTGTTTTTTGTTGTGTGTGTGTGTGTGTGTGTGTGTGTGTGTGTGTGTGTGTGTATGTAAATAGTTATTTGAAAGAGAGGTAGGGTGGGAAGGAGGTGCAGAGAGAAAGATAGTGAATGTGGGCACTCCAGAGCTTCTTGCCACTGCAAATGAACCTCAGAAGCATGAGCCACTTTGTGCATCTGTCTACATGAGTACTGGGAAATAGAGTCTAGGCCATCTGGCTTTGCAAGCAAGAACCTTTAACCATTGAGCAATCTCTCCAACCCTCCAGCCCTATTTTGTTTGTTTTCCAAGGTAGTATCTCACCCTAACTCAGGCTGACCTGGAATTCACTCTATATTCCCAGGCTGGCCTCACACTCACAGTGATCCTCCTACCTGTGCTTCTCCAAGTGCTAGGGATTAAAGGCTTGTGTCACTAGCCTGCCTTCAGCACCCCCCCCCCACCTTTTTGGTTTTCTTTTTTTTTTTTTTTTTTAAAGATAGTATCTTGCTGTGTAGCCTAGGCTATTCTTGAGCTTACACTCTTCCTGCTTCTGCTGCCCTAATGGTAGGATTATTGCTGTGTACTACCATGACTAGTTTAGCCCATTTTCTTTTTTTTTTAATTATTGTTTTTTTGGTTTTTCAAGGTAGGGTCTCACTCTAGCTCAGGTGACCTGGAATTCACTATGTAGTCTCAGGGTGGCCTCAAACTCTCGGCAATCCCCCTACCTCTGCTGGGATTAAAGGTATGCATCACCACGCCCAGCTTTTATTTTCTTGCTACATGTAAGTCATATAGATTTACTGTTAGCTTTTCAGCAGTGAATTGAATTCTGTTTAGAAATACCATTTTCCTGTTAGTATTTTATTTGTTTATTCACAAATGGTAATGGAATATCTTCTGTCTTCCTAGGATTGTAGTGGGCATCTATATGCACAGTTGTGAGTATATATATTTTTTGGTTTGTATTTTTTTCCAAGGTAGGGTCTTATTCTGGAAGTCACTCCATAGTCCCAGGCTGGCCTCAAACTCATAGTGATCCTCCTACCTCTGCCCCAAGTGCTGGGATTAAATGCATGTGCCACCAAGCCCAGTGAATGTGTATATTTTATATGAATCTAAAAATATCCTGGAGAAGCTCCTTGTTAGCAAAAGTAAACATGTAAGCACTCTTAGGACAATGGGTACCATGGAAGTAACACTTACAATACAATAAGACAGTGCTGGTAGTATAAGAGCCCTGGGTAGGAATAACTGGACGTGGTAGGTCTGAAAAGGCAGACAGCTCTTGAAAAATGCTTAAGCTTACCAAACCAAATGGAATAAAGAAAAAATACCATGTGCAAAAACACACACATAAAACACGGAAATTTTGATGTGCACTATAGAGAAAAGAAGCAGGTAAGAGTAGAATAATTAAGGCTAGGCAGGATGGTACACTCCCTTAGTCCCAGCACTTGGGAGGCAGAGATAGGAGGATCTCTGTGAGTTTGAGGCCAGCCTGGGTTGAGCAAAACTCTACCTCAAAAAATCAAAGTAGGGCTGGAAAGATGGCTTAGCGGTTAAGCGCTTGCCTGTGAAGCCTAAGAAACCCGGTTCGAGGCTCGGTTCCCCAGGTCCCACGTTAGCCAGATGCACAAGGGGGCGCACGCGTCTGGAGTTCGTTTGCAGAGGCTGGAAGCCCTGGCGCGCCCATTCTCTCTCTCTCCCTCTATCTGTCTTTCCCTCTATGTCTGTCGCTCTCAAATAAATAAAAAATGAACAAAAAAATTAATAAAGAAATCAAAGTAAATAATAACAATAAAGAAATTAGAGATGTAGCACTTGAGAGAAAGAGCTAGACTAGACTAAGGTTCTGTTTTTATCATCAGGGAAAGACAGTGAGTTCCAGTTCAGTCTGGGCTAGAGTGAAACCCTACCTCTAAAACAAAAAGTGCTTGCTTGAGCTTTGGTGCCCCTGGCCTTTTAAAAGGCCATTTCTCTTGCCCATGGGACCCTGGACTTAGCCATGTTCTCCAGCTGTGCAAAGATTGGGCAAATTGTTCATGTCCAGAAACCCCTGGCAAACATAACAGGTTCTTCCCTTAAGTCACGTCATTCATTACCTTCCATGTATAAGGAGGTAACAGAAGCCTGACCTGGTGTCACCCTTACTTAGATGCTGTGTAAGAAGGAGGCATATGACAGGAGCCAGGAGAGACGTTTTGGGATCTAGCTCACATACTCTCAAATCTAATTATAAGATTATCAAAAGAACATTTAAAAAAATTATACTCATGGGCACAGGGAGAGAGGGAGAGAATGGGCCTGCCAAGGTCTCCCACCACTGCAAATGAATACTAGACACATGCACTACTTTGTGTCTGGCTTTACATGGGTTCTGGGTTTGGGGGAAATGAACCTGGGCCTCTAGGCTTTCCAACTGAGTCATCTCTCCAGCTCAAAATGACATTTTTGTAACTTTCTTTTCTGTTGAACTTGGAACTTTGGCAAAATTTGGCTTAAAGATGACTTTGCTAGATTTTACATATCAGACATTAAAGATAAAATTGTCATGTAAGGCTGGAAAGATGGTTTAGCCATTAAGAGGCTTGCCTGTGAAGCCTGAGGACGCAGGTTTGATTCCCTAGTACCTACATAAGCCAAATGCACGAGGTGGCACATGTGTCTGGAGTTTGTTTGCAATGGCTAGGACCTGGTACACCGATTCTATCTTCCTCTGTTTCTTGTTTTCATTTTTCTCTCTTTCACATACACACTCTCTCCCTCTTTTAAAGAAATAAGTAAATTAAAAAAAATTTTTTTTTAAAGATGGCCATGTCATAAACCTCAGGGAACTCAGTTGGTAAAGTGCTTGCCTTGCAAAACATGAGGACCTGAGTCCAGTCTCTAGAACCCACATAAAACTACTGGTCATGGAAGCATCCTTATGACTGTAGTGCTGGAAAGGTAGGAATAGATCTCTGGGGCTTGTCACCAGCCAGTCTAATTGGTGAAGTCTAGGTCAGTGAGAAACCCTGTCTTAAAAAGAGGTGGAGGACATTTTTGAGGAATAACACCAGAGGTTGTCCTCTGGCCACTACATACACAAACATACTCATTAAAAATAGGTCTGGAGGGGCTGGAGAGATGGCTTAGCGGTTAAGCGCTTGCCTGTGAAGCCTAAGGACCCCGGTTCGAGGCTCGGTTCCCCAGGTCCCACGTTAGCCAGATGCACAAGGGGGCACACGCGTCTGGAGCTCGTTTGCAGAGGCTGGAGGCCCTGGCGCGCCCATTCTCTCTCTCTCCCTCTATCTGTCTTTCTCTCTGTGTCTGTCGCTCTCAAATAAATAAATAAAATTAAAAAAAAAAAATAGGTCTGGAGAGATAGCTTAGCAGTTAAGGTGTTTTCCTGTAAAGCCAAAGGATCTTGGTTTGACTGCAGGACCCACGTAAGCCAGATGCACAAAGAGGCATGTGTGTCTGGAGTGCGTTTATAGTGGCTGGAGGCCCTGGCACGCCCATTCTCTCTTTCTCTGTGTGCCTCCCCTCAAATAAATAAATAAATAAATATATTTTTTAAAAAGTTTGAGGCCAGGCATTGTGGTGCACGCCTTTAATCCCAGCACTCAGGAGGCAGAGGTAGGAGGATTGCAGAGAGTTCAAGTCCATTCTGAGACTATGTAGTGAATTCCAAGTCAGCCTGCGCTAGTGTAAGACCCTACCTTGGTTTGAATGCTGTAGGGAAAGCTTAGCAGTTAAGGTCCTTGCCTGTGAGACCTAAGAACTCATGTTCTATTCTCTAGATTCCACATAAGCCAGGTGACACAAATGTGCAAGATTACACATGTGCACAAGGTGGCACACATGTCTGGAATTTGATCGCAGAGGCTGGAGCCCCTGGTGCACCAATTCTCTCTTGCTTGCTCGTGCGTGCACTCTTGCTTTTACTCTCACACAACAACAACAACAAAAAAAGCCAGTCTTTTTTTATTAGTTTCAAGAACAATCTGTTGGTTGGGGACATTATCCGGAAGGAACAGGTTGTGGATGGGGTGCCCCCGGAGCGTAGCTGGGAGCTTCTCATGGATAAATACGTGTGTTTGGACTGGAGTTCCAGGTGGCCAGCCACTTATGCAAGTCTCAAAATGTTGGAAGAACTCAAAGATGGCGAAGTCATACGGAAGCATCTCCTAATTGATGGGGATGGTGCTGGAGACGATCGGAGGATTAATCTCCCTGTGAAGAGCTTCATTAAATGGTGCAACTCTGGATCCCAGGAAGAGGGATACAGCCAGTACCAATGTATGCTGAGCACATTGTATCAGTGTGAGTTTTCAGTGGGTAAAACTGTGCTTATATATGATATGAACCTGAGAGAAATGGAAAATTATGAAAAAATTTACAAGGAAATAGAATGTAGCATTGCTGGAGCGCATGAAAAAATTGCTGAGTGCAAGAAGCAAATCCTTCAAGCAAAATGAATACAAATAAATCGCCAAGAATATGATGCTTTGGCAAAAGTGATCCAGCATCATCCAGACAGACATGAGACACTCAAGGAGCTAGAGGCTCTTGGGAAAGAATTAGAGCATCTTTCTCATATTAAAGTGCTGAAGATAAGCTGGAATTGAGAAGAAAACAGTTTCATGTTCTTAGCACCATCCATGAACTTCAGCAGACACTGGAAACCAACGATGACAAGCTAGCTGTCCAAGGGGGTAGAAGCCCAGGCCACCAGCATGGACACAGACCTGAAGCCATAGCCAGGCCCACGGCCTGCTCCTCCAGAGCCTGAGATGGCCAACTGCATGCTCGGGGGGTTTAGAAGTTGTTGTACTCTAGAGGTTTTTAAGTTTGTCATTGAAATTCTTTGCTTTTAAAAATAATGCATGTCTCAATCATATTTTATCTGCCTTTTTTCACTTTTGGTTTTTTGAAATAGGCTTTCACTCCACCCTAGGCTGACCCAGAAACCACTTTGTAGCTCAGGTTAAACTGGAATTCACAGTGATTCTCCTACCTCAGCCTCCCGAGGGCTGGGATGATAGTTGTAAGCTGCACTTTTTTTTTCAAGGCAGGTTTTACTCCAGCCCAGGCTGACCTCATACTCATGGCGATCCTCTTGCCTCTGCCTCCTGAGGGCTGGGATTAAAGACGTGTGCCACCATACCAGGCTCTGAACTTCAGTTTTTATTATTACACATTAGAAAAGAACATCCAAAAGGGTTTAATATAAAATGTGTCTAGCTGGGGGGGAAAAAAAAAGAAAAATTTGTTATATAATTCAGTCACATTTGTTTGTTTATTTATTTCTGAGCAGAGAGAGAGGAGAGAATGGGCATACTAGGGTCTCCAGCAACTGCAAATAAACTCCAGATGCATGTGCCCCTTTGTGCATCTAGCTTATATGCATACTGAGCAATTGAACCTGGGTCCCTAGGCGTCCCAGGGAATCGCCTTAACCACTAAGCCATCTCTTCAGCTCTCAGTTCAATCACTTTTAAAGTTATTCAGTTTCCATCACCATAATTTATGAGCCTCTTTAAAAAACATTTATTTATGAGAGAGGAAGAAAGGGCACACCAGCTACTCCTGCCACTGTCAACTCCAAGTGCATGGCGTCAGCTTGTGTATCTGGTTCTGTGTGAGTACTGGGGAATCGAACCCAGTCTTGTCATGTTTGTAGTAAGTACCTGTAACCACTGAACCATCTCTCTAGCTCCTGCTCTTTTGTTTTTGAGTTGGTATCTTTTGCTCAGATTGGCCTGGAACTCATTGCACAGTCTGGGCTGGCTTTGAACTTACGGCAGTCCTCCTACCTTAGCCTCCTAAATGCTGGGGATTAAAGGTAGGTGTTCCTACTTTTGAACATTGTTTTAATCTGCTTTGCTTGCCTGTTGATATGACTATACTAGATATTTATTACAAATGGAACATATCACCTGTGTCCTTTGTGACTAGCTTCATGTTAGCACACTCCTTTAAAGGTCCATATCTTTTTCACAGTTGTATTGGGAAAAGGTACAACTCATTAGTTGATGGACACTTGAGTCTGAGCTCTTCTTGATTGGTCCTGACTCCCATGTCTGATCCATCTGAACAGTGCCCATTCTACTTTCAAAACAAGTTGTTTACGCCTAGAATCTGTCCTGTCAGCAGCTCTCGGCCTGCCTCCCTGACCTCTAATCCACACTACCGCAAAACAAACCAGATTGTATTCCTTCTCTTCTTAAAACCTTTTCAAATAAAAAGAGCTCCTCACTGTAGCTGCAAAGCCCTGCATGGGGGTTTTCATATTCAGATTTCTCCAGAGAACATGAGCTTGGGTGGAGCTGGCAGGCCAGGTACTGGTGCTGACTTGAAGGTGCACATCCTAAGACATTATAAAAAGCCTGGCATGGAGGCCCATACCAGTAGCGTACCAGTGCTTGGGAGATTGATATGAGGATTATCATGGGTTCAAGCCTAGCTTGGAATGCAGTATGAGACCCTTTCTCAAAAAAACAAACAATTACATGATCTTTTCCTTGCTCTTCAAAATCAGACTTCACCCCTTAATGTTACTTATTATCTTTCAGATAAAATGTTCTTCCAAATTCTACAAACAGGGACAAGTCATCTTTATCTCAGGTCTTTGTACAGGCTGTAATCACAGCCTAGAATCACCACTACAACCACAACCACCACCTACATACCCAATCCTTTATATGCTAGCTCTGCCTCTTCTACACGCAGTCTGTCCATTTGTTAGAACATAATGTTACTAAGGTTGAGAACCCCAACATCTTACTGTGTCTAGCATTCAGCACAGTTTCTGGCTCTGTTATAGTGAGAGATTGATATGTATTGCCATTTGTAGTAAAACATTAGTACAAGCTTTTTAAAAAATTTTTTTAAATTTATTTACAAGCAGAGACAGAATGGAGGGTGAGGGGTATGGACATACCAAGGCCTCTAGCCGCTGTAAATAACTCCAGATGCATGCACCAGTTTTGCATCTGGCTTTACATGGGTACTGAGGAATCAAACCTGGACCATCAGGCTTTTGCTTTTTCAAGCAAGAGCCTTTAACTGCTGAGCCATCTCTCCAGCCTCAACAAACATTGTTTAAAGATGAGTGTGACAGATCAATCACAGGGAAATGAATCATTTCTACTACGGATGGTGGCACACACCTTTAATCCCAGCATTGAGGAGGCAGAGAGGTACAAGGACCACTGTGAGTTCAAGGTCACCCTGAGACTACATAGTGAATTGCAGGCCAGCCTGGGCTAGAGTGAGAACCCACCTTGGCGGCAGGGGGAAGCAGATTTCCACATAATATTAGGTTGTGCCACCATGTAATTTCACACTTATTTCAGTAACATTTTCAGTGTTGTGTACTTACAAAGGGTTGACATATGGAGTAGTAATATAAAGTATAGAGATTTCATTCCATATAATCTGTGGGCATAGCAATTATCTGTATTCTTGGATAAACCTCTTTGCTGCTCTCAGTGTATGTGACCATGCATGATTTTCTCACCATTCTGTCCTCCCTTTATTCCTTATTTGCCTCCAGAGATATAAATCTTCCCAACAAACGGCTACTGTGCTTGTCCTCACATTAGGCCACAATACAAGTGTTATGGCTACTTGGAAGTAATTCTTTACCCATATTCTGCTTCTTTACTGATGGTTACAATCTTCATGCTCCTCTTACGATGAAATCCCCACAGTTCTTGAGACTCTTCCTGAAGTCTTAGAGCATAGAGTACCCCTTTCTTCTTTCCTCTTCACACACTGTAGACAGTCTGGAACCCATGTCTATCATGGAAAGCTCATGTAAAGTGTGAGAGGCTGTAACAAGTGAGTATGTGCTGGTCATGATGGCTTATGTCTTTAATCCCAGCACTTGGGAGGCAGAGGTAGGATCACCATGAGTTCGAGGCCACTCTGAGACTCCATAATGAATTCCAGGTCACCTGGGCTAGAGCAAGACCCTACCTCGAAAAACAAAAAAAGCAGTGAACATGGCAGTGTGCTTGCTCACCTTCTGCTGTACATTCCCATAGGTGCTATTTCAAGTGGTTTCAGGCTGGAAGAGTCTCCATTTGCTCCCTATGACTTTATGAACAGCAGTACTTCACCAGCCAGCCCTCCCGGTTCAGCAGGAGATGGCTGGCCACGTGCCAAATCGCCTAATGGCTCTAGCAGTGTTAACTGGCCACCAGGTAAGATTCTTATAGCCTCTGTGATATCTGGACTCAACAGTTATTTAGCCTGGTTCTGTGTGATTGGATTGACTGACCCATGTTGATACAGAGGAGGGCAGAAGTGACGAGAGTTAAGCATGACGATGGGTAACTGATGAAGTGTCTGCATGTTGTAGTGCATTGAGGATGGAATAACCCACTGACCAACATGAAGAATCTGAGTCACATGGTGACATTTTTAAAAATTTTTTTATTTTAAGAAATATTTTATTTATTTATTTGAGAAAGACAGAGAGAAAGAGAGAGCATCAGATAGAACGGGCATACCAGGGCCTCCAGCCACTGCAAATGAACTCTAGATGCATGTGCCACCTTGTGCACCTGGCTTTATGTGGGTCCTGGGGGATTGAACCCAGGTCCTTAGACTTTGCCAGCAAGCACCTTAACTGCTGAGCCATCTCTAGCCCTCGAATATTTTTTAAATTAATTAATAATAATATTATTATTAATGTACACAGTGTATATACAGTCATGTTGGTAGCATCGTTACCCTCCTCCCTGTTCTCCCCCCTCCACAGGGGCCCTCTTTGTTGGGGAATGTGGGTCGTGCATTGTGGAGTTAGCCATCAGTTATCAAATAGTTTTTTTTTTTTTCTGTTTTATCGAGGTAGGGTCTCACTCTAGCCCAGGCTGACCTGAAATTCACTATGTAATCTTAGGGTGGCCTTGAACTCCTGGGAATCATCCTACCTCTGCCTTCCAAGTGCTGGACATACTTTATATGTAAACATTACATGTTGGTACCATCCTTTCCCTCCTCACTGCCTCTTTCCTGAAGAGGCCTTCCTCACTGGGGATGGATTGGGGATGCATTGTGAGGGCAGCAGTCAGTTATGGGGAGAGGCAATGTCTCTGTGCAAAATGTCCCAACTTGTGGCTCTAACAAGCTTTCTGCCCCCTCTTCCACAAAATTCCCTGAGCCAGGAGCATTTTAAGTCTACTTCAGTGATGGGCACTTAGGAGCATCTAGATGTCCAGTTTGGTAGGTGTTGAGTGCCCTCAGTGTTTTTCTCCATCACGCTTGCGCTGATATCAGCTTAACTGAGAGCAGCATTCTTGTTCCTTTCCCCAGTTCCTCTGTGGCTTCAGCTGGGGCTGGGGTGGAGCGTACTGGGTCGTTTATCTCCTCAGGTCTAGTTCCCAGCTCGAGATGCTGTCCAGGTATGTCAGCAATTTGGGCTGATACAGGTTAGGAACTGCAGATGAGTGAGATCACGTGACAGTTGTCCTTCTGTGATTGTGTGAGTTCACTTAGAATGATCTGTTCCAAGTTCAACCATATTTCTACAAATTTCAATGTGTCGTTTTTTCTTACTGTGGAGTAAAATATATTTTATTTATTTATTTATGAGAGAGAGAATAGGTTCACCACCCCCACTACAAATGAACTCCAGATGCATGCACCACTTTGTGCATCTAGCTTTATGTACTAGGGTACTAGGGAATCAGACCTGGGTCTTTTGGCTTTGCAGGCAAGTGCCTTAACCACTTGGTCATCTCTTCAGCCGCACATGGTGACATTTTTAATTACTTTGAGGATAATCAGAAATGTCCTCCCTGAGTTGCTATGACAATTTAAAATATGTAAGCTGTTTAAGAAGAATAGTTTAGGGCTGGAGAGATGGCTTAGCGGTTTAAGTGCTTGCCTGTGAAGCCTAAGGACCCCGGTTCGAGGCTCGATTCCCCAGGTCCCACGTTAGCCAGATGCACAAGGGGGCGCACGCGTCTGGAGTTCGTTTGCAGAGGCTGGAAGCCCTGGCGCGCCCATTCTCTCTCTCTCCCTCTACCTGTCTTTCTCTCTGTGTCTGTCACTCTCAGATAAATAAATTTAAAAAAAAAATGAACAAAAAAAATTTAAAAAAAAAGAAGAATAGCTTAAGAGCCAGGTGTGGTGGTGTGTACCTTCATTCCCAGCACTCAGGAGGCAGAGGTAGGAAGATTGCTATGAGTTCAAGGCCACCCTGAAGAGTACATAGTGAATTCCAAGTCAGCCTGAGCTAGAGTGAAACCCTGCCTTGAAAAACCAAGAAAAACAAAAAAGAAGATTAGTTTACATTGTTGTAATTGTTTTACCAACCTGGCCTTTTAGGGTGCTATTGCATAGATTTGGGGATGCAAGATTTGGATGTTTCCTTTGGATTTTAACACTTTGAATTAATTTTAAATTTCTATTCCAGAATTTCGTCCTGGTGAACCATGGAAAGGTTATCCAAACATTGACCCTGAAACTGACCCTTACGTCACTCCTGGCAGTGTCATAAACAATCTTTCAATTAATACTGTGCGGGAAGTTGACCACCTCAGGGACAGGAACAGTGGTATGTACTGAACAGTGCTCTCTAATTGGGGGTTAAGACATCCAAGGGGGTGGTGACATGGAAATAGAATTACCTGTTTTTCCATAAGCAACTGTAGCCACTTTTAAAATGATGACACTTGTCTCTTGATGTAATAAGTGAACCTGCATACCAAGGGCAGCAAACCTTGCTCTCCCCTTCCTGCATGTTGAGTTCTACTATGAGTATATACATGCTGTCCTTCCCCTCAAGTAGAGTAGCTCAGAGAATGAAGAAAAGACCATTTTAAGGATTGCCACAGCCAGGACATACTTTCTAGTAGGTTATCAAAATTATCCTGTTACTCTCCCATGATCACTTAAAAATTATTTATTTATTTATTTATGTATTTATTTAAGAGAGAGAGAGTGAGAAAGATAGAATGGGCACACTAGGGTCTCTAGCCACTGCAGACAGACACCAGATACATGTGCCACCATGTGCATCTGGCTTATGTGGGTTCTGGGTAATCAAACCTGGGTCCTTAGACTTCACAGGCAAGCACCTTAACTGTTAAGCCATCTCTCCAGCCCCATATGAGAATTTTTACTTTTCAGGAATATCTGCATATTCTGTCAATGATTTTGTACTAAAAGAAGGTCAATGAATTGGATTCTTGAAGTTGTAAAAATATGAAAAAAATCTATGAAACCAACTCTTCCTTCTATCCCTTAGATAGTGTAAAATGTTTACTTTTACATTTTCTTTATAAACTAAGTACATAGTTTTCTGAGGTGACAAATAGTTGCTACTTGTGGTGCTAAGAACAGTGTCCTCATCATTCTGAAGTGGCAGCTTTCCTAGGCAGCTGTGCTGGGTATGAAAGCTGTTCCCACAGAAGGTAGCAGGGACAAAGCTGAGGGCAACACTTCCCAGCAAGGAAGCTACAGAGGGAATTGATGGCTCACAGAAACAAGGGTTCTAGGCTGGGGAGATGGCTCAGTGGTTAAAGGTGCCTGTTTGCAAATCATGCCGGTCCAGGTTCAGTTCCTCAGTACCCATGTAAAGCTAGATGCACAAAGTGGTAAGTTCATTTGCAGTGGCAAGAGATCCTGGTGTGTCCATAGTGTGTCTCTCTCTGTCTTTTTCTCTTTCTGTCTCATAAATAAAAATATTTTACAGAGCCGGGTGTGGTGGCACACACTTTTAATACTAGCACTTGGGAGGCAGAGGCAGGAGGATCACTGTGAGTTCGAGGCCAGTCTGATGGGACTACATAATAAATTCCAGGTTAGCCTGGGCTAGAGTAAAACCCTACCTTGAAAAACTATTACAGAAAGAAAAGAAGGGGTCTTTGTTGGCCAAAGGCTTTGAAAACCAAGAGAGAAAGATTTATAGTGAAGGAAAGCCACCACTGAAGGTGCTGAGTAGAGTGATTTGAGAGCAGGGAGTGACAGCGTGACAGACAAGTCTGCAGTGGAACTAGAGGAAGGGTGCATTGGAAGTGGGAAAACAGACCAGGTTATAGCCTGAAATATGGGCATGCTAGAGAAGGCTAGAGGCCTGGCTATATGGTAGAGGTAGTAACTTGGTACACTGGTGCCCTGGCTTGTCAGTAAGAATTCCCTGCAGTTCAGAGACGGGGATTAGGAGAAGCAAGAAGAGCCTTTCTTCAGAGTGTAGTGTTGGCCAGGAGAGCCTGGGTCTTCTGGCCATTGTGCTTCTTCGTTGGAGCCATGCCATTCTGTTAGAAGGCAACATGGAAGAAGAAGAAAAATGCCTGGAGGCCGAAGCAAGAAGAAAGCTGCATTCTTGGGCCCTGTCATGACTCTGAGCAGCATCGCTGCCTCCTTTCTTGTAGCATATGTGACACTTCACCATCTCAGACACCATGTCCCTTGATCTGGTGCTAACTGAACTCTTCCCCATGCAGGGTCATCCTCATCCTTGAACACCACGCTGCCTTCAACTAGTGCCTGGTCATCCATTCGTGCCTCCAACTACAACGTTCCCCTCAGCAGTACAGCACAAAGCACTTCAGGTGGGCTCCTTAGGGAGGGTGGGCACAGTTATAGCCTGGCCTGTTGCTGTTAATGCCTCCTCTTTCCAGTGAGTTAGAGAACTGCTTATGGTCTTGGTGAAATGTTTGGAACATTTCTTTTTCATTGCTATACCAGCTGTCATCTAAAACAATGCCCTTCACCACACAGCTCTCTGTTATTAGAGTCACTCCAGCTCTCTTGTGTGCATGTGTTATCTTATACAGTGTAACCTTGTGCATCTGACTTTTGAGGGTTCTGGGGAGTTGAACCTAGGTTCTTAGACTTCACAGGCAAGTGTCTTAACTGCTAAGCCATCTCTCCAGCCCATTTTTGTATGTTTTCATTTCCAGTCTTTCACAGACTGATACTCATGTAACATTCATGAGGAATGGATTTTTTAAAAATATATATATATTTTATTGCCGGGCATGGTGGCACACACCTTTAATCCCAGCACCCGGGAGGCAGAGGTAGGAGTATCGCTGTGAGTTCAAGGCCACCCTGTGACTAATAGTGAATTTCAGGTCAGCCTGAGCTATAGCAAGACCCTACCTTGAAAAACAAAAAAAAAACATATATATATTCATTTATTTGAGAGAGAGAATGGGTGCACCAGGGCCTCTAGCCACTGCAAATGAACTCCAGATGCATGCACCCCCCTGTGCATCTGGCTTATGTGGGACCTGGGGAATTGAACCGGGGTCCTTTGGCTTTGCAGGCAAATGCTTTAACCACTAAGCAATTTTTCCAGCCCAAAGTGTAATTTTTTTGTTTTTGTTTTTGTTTTTCAAGGTAGGGTTTCATTAGCTCAGGCTGACCTGGAATGTAATCTCAGGGTGGCCTTGAACTCATGGCAATCCTCCTACCTCTGCCTTCCAAAAGGAGGCATGGATTTTTGACACACTGCTGAGATGAGTGTGTACTGGAGAGCTAAGGCAGCCTGAGTGAGGCAACATAGATTTGCAAGTGCTCACTGGGTTCCTGTACTCATTCTGCCGCAGCTCAAGATGAACTGCTGGGGCCAGGCTTCCCTGTACTGACTGTGCACTTTGTAACTGTGGTCCATACAGACTGACAATAATGGAAGATAGTTTCTAGTCCCTTTCTGTCCCTCTCATTTTTAGCATTGAATTTTGCATAGTTGGCTGTGTGCCCATTATTGTGCACCCTGCCACCACCCACTGCTCTGAGGCAGCAATGTTGCAGGAATTGAGTGTTCTTTCTTGCTCTGTGTTGAAGCTCGTAATAGCTTGGGTTTGCATTCTAGCTGTGCACAGGCAAATCACTTACCTCTCTGATCCTCAGGATATGTGTCAGGTCAGAGACAGCATTAAGTCAGTACCTGGCAGCACACTCAGCACAGAGGCAGGTAAATACCTGCTGGGATGCCTTCTTGAATTGGGGCAACTTCTGTACTTTTTCCCGTGAGTAAGTGATGGAGTTTTACAATGTTCTAAATGGCTCATATGTCTGTCTTGAGTGGCTCAGATGGATTAAAGTAAGGAGTTCATAGTTTGCCTCTTAGAGCAGTTAAAGTGTGTGTTTTCTTGTGATTCGGTTGGAGTGCATTTTTGTACCCTGGCCCAACAGTCCCACAGGTCTTGAAGCATCCTGACAGAAAAGGCAAGGTCACAAGTCCTGGGGGAGGGGTACTCCTTTCCCCTCTTGTTACCCTTCTTTGAAGGCCTTTGAAAGACTTTGTTTGAATCACTTTTTAAGGGGTGGTGGATATTGTCAGTATGTAAATTTTCTCTTAAACATCTCACCTTCAATTTTTTTTTTCTTCTTTGAGTAGCCAGAAATAGTGATTCCAAATTGACATGGTCTCCTGGTTCAGTTACAAACACCTCTCTGGCTCACGAGCTGTGGAAGGTCCCTTTGCCACCTAAAAACATCACTGCTCCGTCCCGCCCACCTCCGGGACTGACTGGTCAGAAGCCACCCTTATCTACGTGGGATAATTCTCCCCTTCGTGTAGGTGGAGGATGGGGAAATTCTGATGCCAGATATACCCCAGGTAGGACACAGTAGTATCTTGGTGATTGTGGTTCCTTGCTGAGTACTAACCAGCAGTGTAGTTGAGTAGACCTAAACATTCAGCTGCTTCTTACCCTGTGGCAGGGTTCCTAGTGCACTGGCACCTTGTACAATTTCCTTGTCTGGGGAGTCTTGCCTTATTTTCCTTAAGAGTTTACTCACACCTGCATGGTGGCACATGCCTGTAATCCCACTTGGGGGTGTGGAGACAGGAAGATTAGCTATCAGGAATTCAAGGTCATCCTCAGCTACACAGCCAGTTTGGGTTACATATACCCTTCAAAAAATGAAATAATAAAACATTCCTTTAAGTAGCTAGATATGTATGGAGGGTCTTAAATCAAGTTTAAACATTCCTTTGCTGGGCTCTTGAGAGTGATTGCTGTGGGGCCGAGCAGGAAGGCCAGATAAGAACTTCTGTGGCAACACAGACAAAGCAAAGGTTGTCATGTGGTAAGAGAGCTCCTTCGTCCCTATAAAGCTTCACATCTGAAGGCAACATGAGACTTACTTGAGGCCTTCCTCTGATGGTGCCATTTGGAGGTAGTTTTAGCTTCACAAATGAAAAGGTACCAGAGAAAGATGAAGTATTATGGCTCTCTTGGCCTCCTATGTGTTGAGCTTGGAGCGGCTCTGAGTCTGCTCTCCTCAGATAGAGGCCCCTGCACCTTTTGTCAGTACCAGGTCTAATCTGGAGCGAGCCAGTGGCCTAGGCCTGTGTGCTAGAGTAGGTCAAAGAGAAGGAAGCCACAAATCCTGATGACCTGAGTTACCTTTGTGTTTATCCTAAACAGTACCTGACTTTTTTTTTTTTTTTTTTTTTAATAGGTTCCAGTTGGGGTGAGAGCAGCTCAGGGAGAATAACGAATTGGCTTGTTCTGAAGAACCTCACACCTCAGGTGAGGAGACTGTGACCTGATGTGCCGGGTTGGGCAGGGAGCACAAGGACTGCTGTCAGTGGTCATCAAGGCTGGTTAGAGAGAGGGCTGCATTCACATACTGCCTGATCTGATGTTTCTTACGTTCCTTTGGGCTGGGTTGTGCGGGTGTGTGTATTCCTTGAATGGGTGCAAGTGGTCCTTCTGCTGCACTGTTAAGAAACCCTGGCCTGCCCTTTGTTTTAGAACTTTCTTAGCTCCTAGGCCGCCCTCTCCTTTTCTAGGTGCTTTCCTGTCCTCAATGCTGGGAAGAAAAGACATGATGCTACAGCAGGCTGATGGCAAATTACATCACTCTTGGTCCTGTAGAAAAGGGGAGGGGTCACCAAACCCTACATGAGAAAGAAGGATGATCAGGGGTGACTCCTGGGACAGTTCCCTAGTGGCTGTCCTATGGAACCCCTAACTGTGGTCCCTGCTCTGTCTAGATTGACGGCTCAACTCTGCGCACCCTGTGCATGCAGCATGGCCCACTGATAACATTCCATCTGAACCTCCCTCATGGAAATGCTCTGGTCCGCTACAGTTCAAAAGAAGAGGTAGTGAAGGCACAAAAATCTCTGCACATGTAAGTTTCCCAGGGCTTCTGATGGAAGAGGGTCTGGGGAACAGGGAGGAAGACCAGCTCTGGGCCCAGCATGGCTTTGGCTGAAGGCAGGCCTGTTCAACCTAGTCCTGGGGCCTATAGTCGCAGCTGTTGGAGGGGCCAAGGTGGGATGGTCATTTGAGCCTGGGAGTTGGAGGCTAGCCTGGGGGTCTGAGTAACGTGGCACCACTGCAGATCAGACATACAAACAACCTCCACAGCCCCTGGAGAACCTGGATTGCAGGGCAGGCCCAGCCCTGTCCTGAGCTCCCTGGTTCCCCTTCTCCCAGAGTTCAAGTTCTACTCTGCCTGGGTTTGCAAAGCCATGCCACTCACAGGCCTTCTTACCTCTAGGTGTGTCCTGGGGAACACTACTATTCTCGCTGAGTTTGCCAGTGAAGAGGAGATCAGTCGTTTCTTTGCACAAAGTCAGTCTCTGACCCCTTCTCCTGGCTGGCAGTCTCTTGGGTCCAGCCAGAGCCGGCTGGGCTCCCTCGACTGTTCCCACTCATTCTCCAGCCGGACCGATCTCAATCACTGGAATGGTGCTGGGCTGTCGGGAACTAACTGTGGAGACCTTCACGGCACTTCCCTCTGGGGTACCCCACATTATTCCACAAGCCTGTGGGGTCCTCCAAGCAGTAGTGACCCCCGGGGAATTAGCAGCCCATCCCCCATTAACGCTTTTCTTTCTGTTGACCACCTGGGTGGGGGTGGAGAGTCCATGTAACAGTGTAGGTGTAGACTCACAAACTGACCTCAAGATGCAAAGAAAGGAGCACTCAGTGGGGCTCGCCGCCTGCAGCCAGGGGCCACCTGTGGGAACAGCTATTTTCTGCACATTTTCCACTTTGTTTTCCCCAAAACATATCAGTTTGAATACTTGAATCATGCAGGCCAATATTATAATGTGAAAGGTATCTATTTACACTCCCAAATAGCGCCATACATGCTAACCGTGTAGAATGAGCTCACTCGTGTAATCATCATGTTTAGCCTTTGGAGTCCTTCCTTCCTTCCTTCTTTCATTTCCATCTCTCACCCCCACCTTATTTTTTATTTTTTATTCTTTTGCGAGACCATTATGGGCTGATGATGTATGAGCTTTCACCTTTGCACTGAAGGCCGCTCTCTCCGTCTGAAGGGCAGTACGGGGGCAGCTGTTCCAGTGTGATGTTTACTCAAGGATGTGCTCTCTACTATGCCTTGACGTTGCCTACCTTACTGTGGTGTCGTGGAGTGTGAAGATCGAGTTACGATGCTGACGTAGGATTATTAATGAAAGTATTGCACCAGTTTTTTCATGTTGTAAAACTAAAGAATTTTCGCTCTGCAGTTTGAAAAACTGTGGCCACAGCTGTGACTTGCAGCCCACCTGCCACCCAGGCCGGGCCCTGCACTTTGAATAGGCTTTCCATTTTGTTTTGAAGGTTCCCGTGGAGAACCTTCTTGTTTACAGATTTTTTTTGTTTGTTTTTTGAGAAAAAAATGTTTACTCTTCCATCATTTAAAAAAAAATTAAAAGACAAAAAAAAAGGAGGATGATTTAAAAGATGCTTTCTATCTCTGGGAAAAAAGGAGCAGCATTTGGCCATGTTCTTTTGTTTTTCTATTCTTGTCCTAAATCAAAGAGCATGGTTCTCAGGAAAACCAGTTCCCCAGTAAAAAATCTCCTTGTAGTTTCTTATAGGAAAAATAAAAAAAAAAAGAATCCCCCCCCCCAACTTTTAGCACTGATACTACATATTGCTCTGTTAAAGAATTTTCTCTGCCAAAAAAAAGAAAGAAAAAAGAAAAAAAATGCTTAAAGCTGGAGTTTGACATTCTGCTTTCAGATGCTGTCTTTTTATTAGTAGTGGTGATGGTTGCTAATCACTAGGTAATAATTTTTGTAACCCCATCAAGTGGCTCTCTGTTTCTGCTCTCTTGTGACTGTGTTAATGTTTAACTGTTGTACCTTAAAGCCGAAATCAGTAACTATGCATACTGTAACCAAGATATTGGGCTTACAGAGTTGTTTGCTGTATAAAGAAAATTTTAAATGTTGTTGCAAACGAGTTACACCATTTTAAAATTTCTTCCCCCCCCTCCTTTTTTTTTTTTTTTTTTTTTTTTTTTTGGCCCACAAATGGTATTATAATGCTTGCTTAGTCAAAGAAGAGAGACTAAACAAGGGTAAAAATTTTAACAGTACAGAATTTGCCATCATTTCATTGCCTTGATTCTAACTGTTTGTGTCCTAAGATGCAAAAGAAGTCAGTGGCTTTAACTGTTTACAATAGAATGTGATTGTAAGTGTACAGTCTGTTGTGTTTGAATTATGACATTTCTTCAGATATAATAAACCATGACTTTTTGGCTGCTCAACATAAATTGTCTCTTTTTTGTGAATTTATTTGTAGGCTCTTTTTATAATGAAAGTTACAAAGTTGCTATATATGAGGGTTCTCATAGAGCAACAGACTAAAAGTTTAAGCAAATCCTTGAACATTTTATCTGAACTTATCCACAATTTCACCCTGAAATAATGTGAGGACAATGGGAAACTGTAGCTTGCTCCTTCCTACCCTCCGAGCATCTTTGGGGTCTTGTTGCTCAAACGCTCTTCTGTGACTCCATCTTCCCCACCATTTGTGCCCGTCTCAAGCCTCAGCAGGAGACCATTTGGAACATGAAGCTTAATGACTTGACAGCCTACTAGTGTTAACCTCTCATACCTCTGTCACACAGTGGGAAATGCCACAGCCTGGACTGGCCTTTCTTCCCCGGCCCTCGCCTCCTCACTGCAGGAGCTCAGGGCAGAACCTGTGTCTGTATTTCAGTGTATGACTTCAAATCATGCTCCAACTTGCCAGGTGTAAGCTAATGTTGTTGGACACCTTAAGCAAATGTTGTTCAATGCATTCAATGTATATTGACTTCCATACTGGTTTTTCCAAAACCAAAGGTAGCTTTGAAAAACCATGTCTGGAAATGTTTGGAACGTTAAGCTGAGTGACCTTTTGGGGCTTTGAGTAGTATATAACTGACTTCATAATTGCGTTAATTGTATTGTTAAAAGTGTTTGGGAGTTTTTTGCGCTTGTTATGTGGAAATAAAGTGTTTGATTTTAAAAATAAGTAGTTTTGATTTTTGCCTTGTCCTTAAATTAATAATGGTTCTATTCCTTAAGTGAACCTCTACCAGCTCCCAGCCCCTCAGCTTGGGCCATCACCTCCCACAGGCCTGTGTCTGACATCTCTCCTGCATCTTGGCCTAAACCAATCAATAGTGGTTCAGGCATTATGGAGTGCTGTCCCAGCTCTGGCCCCTGAACTGCTCTGCCACCTCCCTGTCCCCAGCAGGCCTGATCTAACTTCCCGCATATTCAGACAAGGCCATTTCCCTTGGGCTTTCTTATCCCAAGCAAGAGCAGGCTCATCCTTCCCACCACTGCTTGCTGCAGAATGGTGATAAGGGTGTTAAGGGCTGTTTGCACACTGAGTGCTTTGTACCCAAGTTCTTGACTGTGAAAGCCCACCCGACCCACCTAGAAACAGTGGTAGTGCTGTCTTTCCCAAATCACCCTCCCACCATCTACCTGGAGTTAGGTAAAGGAGGGCAAACATGGGCCCTTTGGGCTGAAGGCTGGATAACCTAGCATTTACTTTTTTCCTGGGAGGCGGGGCATTCTAGTCCAGGCTGACCTAGAACTCATGGAGATCCCTACCTCAGTCTCCTGAGTGCTCAACAGTATGCTGATGTTGCACTCTTCATTTTTCATCTAAAAATACTGCTTTAGGAGCCGGGAATGGTAGCGCCTGCCTTTAATGCCAGCACTCAGGAGGCAGAGGTAGGAGGGTCGCTGTGAGATTGAGGCCACCATGAGATGACATAGTGAGTTCCAGGTCAGCCTGAGCTAGAGTGAGACCCTACCCCAAAATAA
Organism: Jaculus jaculus; assembly: GCF_020740685.1. NCBI lineage: Eukaryota > Metazoa > Chordata > Mammalia > Rodentia > Dipodidae > Jaculus > Jaculus jaculus. Next base: position 56,107,399 of record NC_059113.1, on the reverse strand, counting down.
ACAAAAAAAAAGCAATTATATTACATTACCTTTATTACAAAGGCTCCCAAGAGGGCTGGAGCGATGGCTTAGCGGTTAAGTGCTTGCTTGTGAAGCCTAAGAACCCTGGTTCGAGGCTCGATTCCCCAGGACCCACGTTAGCCAGATGCACAAGAGGGCGCACGCGTCTGGAGTTCATTTACAGTGGCTGGAGGCCCTGGCACACCCATTATCTCTTCTGTCTGCCTCTCTATCACTTTCAAATAAAAATAAACAACCACAACAACAACAAAAAGGCCCCCAGACCTCTTCATAGCAGTAGGGTGCAGCCAGTCACCACAAGCCTAGTTTAAGAAACAGGCCTGAAGAGTTCCATCCTCAGCCACTGACAGAAAGGGCTGGTGAAGGCACCCAGCTGGGCCTGAGCTTGCAGCTGTGCCCAAGTCCATAGAGATAAGATGCCTGACCTGGCTGACCCATGGGTAGGGAAGCCACCTGGAGGAGCACTCACCTGGAGAGTAGGTTAGAATGAAGCTCTTGATAGTGAAGAGAGCTGGCCCCAAAGTCCTAAACAACACCAGGACTAAGTCTTCAGACCTACATTCAGTTCATGGACCTCATCAGGCCATTTCCCTAAATCAACTGGATTTTAATCTGGTGATTTTAAAAAGCTATCTTTGCAAAGCAAAGTTGATGTCTATCTTACACAGAAATTGATGCACACCATAAAGAGCTATAAAAGAAATACAAAGTACACATATTTTGGTTCTCAATAGACACTTGTCTGAAAAAAGGGAGATTAGAAAATGATCAAGAGGGCTAAAGGCTCCCTGTGACAACCCAGACTCAATGTTAGAGATGGTCAGACCACTGCAAAGGGGGGCAACTTCATTCATTTACAATTCTGTGTTGATCACATCCTCACATTGGAGAGCCATGTCAGGTTAGCCCACCCTAGCCACTTCCTTCCTGCTCTGCACGTGCCCAAGATAGCTCTGTAAATGGGATTACCATACATTTCTAATGAATGTGTTGGTTAATCCCAGTACTTAGGAAACTAAGGCCAAAGGCTTGCCACAAATTTGAGCCCAGTCTGGGTTACGTAGCATGATTTTGTTTCAATAAAGCTAAGTTGATAGTGCTTGGCTAGCATGCATGAGAGTGTGATCCCTACAATCACATAAACCAGGCGGTGGTGCCTGCAATCCCAGGATATCAGAGGTGGAGGCTGGAGGATCAGTCCATAGCAAGCATGAGGACAACCTAGAATAAATGAGGCCCTATCTCAGGGCACGGTGCTTTTTACAGAAGGTGGCTTCTGTGCAGACCCCAGTATTATGTGAAACTAGAGTCAGGTCTGGAGAGTAGTTGAGGCAAAAGCAGACCTGAAGAGGCCTATGAATCTGAGACAGAATGCACTATGGTACAAGTGAAAGAAGCTGCTGGAGAAGGAATGGATGAGGACTCTCTCAGGTTTAGGCTGTACTTCCCGAACCGGGGAGTCCAAATAAAATTTTCAATTAAAGTATAATATTAGGTCTGGTGTGATAGCACATGCTTTTAGTCCCAGCACTTAGGAAACTCAGTAGGAGGATCGCCCAAACAGGCCACCCTGAGACTCCATAGTTAATTCCAGGTCAGCCTGGGCTAGAGTGAGACCCTACCTTGAAAAACCATATATCTAATTAGGTGGGGATACACCTCAGTGGCAGACTGCTTGCCTAGCATGTGCAAGGCCCTGGATTCCATACCCATCACTGCAAAAGAAAAAAAAAAAATACTTTAAAAAGCCCTTAAGTCTAATTGTGAGCATTTGGGCCAGGGAGCAGGCCCAAGGTAAGGCTCTTGCCCTTTGTGCCCGTGCTTGACCTTTGTTGCTACTAACAGTTAATGGTTTGTGAGGCTTTGGCCTTAGACAACCTCAACTGAAAGTCTCACCAGGATAGCTTCACAGCCCATTCCTGCTTTCCCCTAGAGTTTCTGAATGCAGCCATCCCCCCAGCATCACACCAGCCGGGATAGCCTGAGCCAGGACATCCCACTGGCTCCACTTTGCCTCTTGCCCCTCATCCATCATCCCCTTCGGGGACACAACCATCTTTGGCTTTTTGCTTTTTTTTTGTTGCTGTTGTTGCTTTTTTGGATTCTTACAGTTTTCGTGAAGTACATTGCACAGATCTAAAGAATTCATTTGGACAGGCATTTGAACAAGCACATCCATCCACACACATAGCCACCACCCCAGGTGAGACAGCATCTTTCCTTCCTACCTGGAAATCTAGTGTTCCCCTTCACTCCAGAACCGAACCTTCAACTCAGTCCTGTCACTGCCCGGTTGGCAGTCCTCCAGTGGCTTTCTTAGTGGATAGGGAAATCCAGTCCCCTATCATAGCTCTAGAGCTGGGACACCTAAGCCTGTCTTCTATCATCTCCATTCCTCTCTCCCACTTGCCTTAGAACATAGGGTCTTCCTCTGGCCCTGAATCACTCTTACACCAGTGCTCTGCTTGTCAACCCCACTGCAGTTCCAGGTGCTACTTCTGGAGCTCCCTGTGCAGTGGTTCTCAACTAGGGTATCTTGTTCCCCACAGCCACCCACCCTCTAGGGACATTTGGCCATGTCTGTAGACCTTGTTGGTCAGGAGAAATCACCCTTGGCAGTGAGTAGTTAGCCAGAGGGAAGGAGGGCGCTAAACTTTGCACTCACTGGGTGGGACCAAAACCAAGAACCATGAAACCAAGAAGTCTGAGCCGCCCTGCCGAGGAAGAGCACACATCCTCAGTCTCCATGTTGCTTGCTGCCCGTACTTCTCAGCACATCTCCATCTCAAGATAGGTCCAAGTACAGTAACAGGGGATCACTTTCCAGATACCAAGCTTTTGATTGTGCTCCCATCTTACTGTAGCCGGGAGGTGCTGTGTGACCTGCCCTGTCCCACCTCTGGCCTTAGCTGCCTCGTCTACCTGTTCACAGTCCATGGCCTCGGGATTCCCGTGCTTGGCAGCTCTCCCACACATACCTCCCTTTGGGGAGGATGAACTTTGGGATCTTCTATCACAGCTGTTTGAAGCAGCCTGTCCCAGCAGATGAGAACAGTGAGATCAGCTCCCCTTCCTCTGTCATAATAGGGTCAAGAGAGGGTCTAAGCCCGGGGATGCTGCCTTTCCCAGGGAGGCCAACCAGCTGGATCACTTCAGGAGGAATGGAATGGGGTGGGAGCCAGGGGCTTTATGAAGCAACTATTACTTTCAAGGGGATCTGCACTTGTTTGAGAGGTCCCTGCCCTGCGTGCAGGTAGCAGAAATACTATGGTCAGAGACTTCAAAGAGAACCACTCTCCTTCCTCCTTCCCTCCCTCCCTCCCTCCCTCCCTCCCTTCCTTCCTTCCTTCCTTCCTTCCTTCCTTTGTTCCTTTCTTTCTTTCTTTCTTCTTCTTAATTTTGGTACCTTGTTTTTTATTATTAGGTGTAGTGTATGCATGTGGTCACATATGTGCAGATGCGTATGCCCAGTGCATGTGTGGAGGGCAGAAGAAACGTCAGGGGTTCCTCACCATCGCTAATCTGCACCTGCTTCCTCTAGACAGAATATCTCACTCACTCCAGAGCTGCCAATTCTTGTGAGTTGAGGCAATTCTCCAGCCTCTTCTGTCCACAGGACTGGGGTTAACATGCCTGGCTGTTTACATGGGTGATGGGGAAATGAACCCAAGTGGTCTCAGGCCCTCACTTTTTTTTTTTTTTTTTTGGCATTTTTGAGCAACTGTCCCACTATGGAGTCCAGGTTGCCCTTGATCTCACAATCCTGCTTCAGTCTCCTGAGTGCCACTGCTCCTGGTTGGAGAACCATTTTTCTGTTGTTGTTTTTCATTTTTATTTGACAGCGACAGAGAGAGAAAGAGGCAGAGAGGAGAATGGATGTGCCAGGGCCCCCAGCCACTGCAAATGGACTCCAAATGTGTTTGCCCCCTTGTGCACCTGGCTAACGTGGATCCTGGGGAATGGAGCTTCAAACCAGGGTCCTTAGGCTTCACAGGCAAGTGCTTAACCACTAAGCCATCTCTCTAACCCTGGAGAACCATTTTTAAAACTGGTGGGGGAGGGCTAGAGTGATGGCTTAGTGGTTAAGGCATTTGCCTGCAAAGCCAAAGAACCCAGGTTTGATTCCACAGGACCCACATTAGCCAGATGCACAAAGGGACCCACACATCTGGAGTTTGTTTGCAGTGGCTGGAGGCCCTAGCACACCCATTCTCTCTCTCTCTTTCTCTCTCTCTCCCTCTTTCTCTGTCAAATAAATAAATAAAAATTAAAAAAAAAAACTGGTGAGTGAGGCAGTAACATGTTTTTTCAAAGACGTGTTTAGATTTTTCAAGGTAGGGTCTTGCTCTAACCCAGGCTGACCTGAACTTCACTATGTAGTCTCAGCGTGGCCTTGAACTCATGGAGATCCCCTACCTCTGCCTCCCGAGTGCTGGGATTAAAGGCTGTGAAATTCTTTTTAATACCAGGTTAGTGTGTTATTCCAAGTGAAGTGTTCTAGTGCTGTGTTAAAGAACACACCAAACTAAAACAGCTGGAAGGGGAGGCAAGAGAGAAGTTGGTAGTCTATGTTGTGGTTGCCTGGCCCTGTTTGCTGTGGCTGGGGTGTGTTTGCTGCAACCCATGCTTTGGAAACTGGGTCTTCTGAGTTATGACTTCAGATGGCTCGTGAGAAATGAAAACTGAATCCATTTATGTGTTCATGGGTTATAGAGAGGGTGACAGTGTTATAAAAGCAAGTGTTCTTGGCCTGTCTTAGCCATGTCATGAGCCTAGAAGAAGACCCTGACCAGATGATGAGCACTAGCCGGTACCATGTCATTGGGATTCTCATCTTCCAGAACCGTGACCCAAAGAAAGCTTTATTCTTTTCATTTTTTTTTTTTTTCCAAAGTAGGGTCTCATCTAGCCCAGGCTGACCTGGAATTCACTCTGTAGTCTCAGGCTGGCCTCAAACTCACAGTGATCCTCCTACCTCTGCCTCCCAAGTGCTGGGATTAAAGGTGTGCGCCACCACACCCAGCAAAAGCTTTATTCGTTATCAATTATCCAGCTTCAGATACCTTGTGATAACAACAGAAAGGGGACTAAGACCTTTGGCAAGCGAGAAAGGAGAGAGTGAGAAAAGACAGGAGGCTGGACGGTGCTGTGTGGAGGAGGAAAGCCCGCCCTTCCTCCTGGAGCCAAGATGCACTTTGCACGAGAGTTCTGGGTTAGCTGCCGGCTGTGCATGTGCAAGGAGGTGAGGAAATAGGCTGAGCCAGAAACTGTGCAGTAGGTGCCCCTGGGTGTCTGCAAAACAACCAGCAAGACCAGCCAGTAACCACTAGTAAGAGGAGGAGAGGAGCTGGGCTTGAATGAGAGATGGGGTCCTGAAAGCCAGAGCCAGAGAGAGGAGTTTCAATATCAAGGAGAAGCTGTGTGTCAACTTGGCTGAGCCACAGTTTACAAATATGTGGTCAAATATTCAGGATGTTTCTATGAGAGGCTTCTTGGATGGCACTAACATTCGAATCAATGGGTTTGTGTAAACAAGTTGCTTTCTATAATGTGAATGAGCCTCAGTCAGTCAAAAGCAAGCACAGAGCAACATGCTGACATCCCTGGACAGCAAGGACGTTGGCAGCAGATAGCCGCTGGTGGAGCAGCACTATAGGCTCTTTCTGGGCTGGGTCTTCAGCCTGCCCAGAGGTCCAGTCAGATGATTTTACTCTTGTCAGCCTCCAATTACTCAAGATCAATCAGACAGATGGGGGAGGTAAGAAAAAGGGAAAGAGGGGGGTGGGAGGATGAATTGGTTCTACCCATCTAGAGAAAGCTAACAGAGACTCTGACATCCCGGTGGAACTGTTCTCATAATGGAAAATAGTTGAGCTTATGAAGCCTGAAGCCACGGTGGAACTGTGGAACAAAGACTTGGAGACTGAAGCCATTGCAAGTTTGTGTTCCCAGTGTGTCAACACTTTAAGAACAAACACAGCACTTTTTGCCTTTATGGATCTGCCCCACTCAAGGAGTAATTGCTTCTTTGTTTTTTTGTTTTTTTTTTTTTTCCGAGGTAAGGTCTCACTCTAGCCCAGGCTGACCTGGAATTCACTATGGAGTCTTAGGGTGGCCTCGAACTCATGGCGATCCTCCTACCTCTACCTCCTGAGTGCTGGGATTAAAGGCATGTGCCACCATGCCCAACTTGAGTATTTGCTTCTTATTAAAGAGAACCTAATTGTTTTTATTGGTCTAGTTCCCATCCCAAACCATTTTCCCAATTCATCGAATTCAAAGGTTAGGGTATAGTTCAGTGGTATAACTCTCCATGTTAGATCACTAGCACCATTAAAATAAAATAAAAAGTGTATGCTTTAAGCCAGGCATAGTGGCCCATGCCCTTAATCCCAGCACTCGGGAGGCAGATGAGACTCCATAGTGAATTACAGGTCAGCCTGGGCTACAGTGAGATCCTACCTCGAAAAACCAAATAATAATAATAATAATAACAAATTAAAAGTACATGGTTTAGTGTGTTCACAGTACAGCCAACATCATAGCCAAGGTTAGTACCATCTCATCATTGCGAATTTATTAGATCATTCACCACTTCTTCCCTGACCCGCTCTTCCCCAGCTTAGACTACCAATAAGCCACTTCTGGACTGAACCCAGAGCCCTGTGCATGCTAGGCAAATGTTCTAACTGCTATGCCCCAGCACTTGATTATTTTTCTTTTTTTATCCTGGGCTAGACTGGACTACCCATACTGTTGTCTCTACCTCCTGAGAGTTTATAGACATGTACCACCATGCCCACTGTGGTGGTTTGTTTACTTGGGTCCCGCAAAAACTTAGGTGTTCTGAACGCTAGATTTTCAGCTGATGGCGATTTGGGAATTAATGCTTCCTGGAGGCAGTGTATTATTGGGGGCATGCTTATGGGTATTTTAGCCAGTTTCCCCTTGCCAGTGTTTGGCATACTCTCCTGATGCTATTGTCTACCTGATGTTGCCCAGGATGTGATGTTCACCCTCTGATCATACCATCGTTTTTCCCTGCCATCATGGAGCTTTCCCTCAAGTCTATAAGCCAAAATAAACTTTTCTTTTTTTTCTTTTCCCCAAAGCTGCCCTTAGTTGGGTGATTTCTGCCAGCAATACAAACCTGAGTGCAACACCCACCTATACAAGTGGAAGCATATGGTATGTGATCTTTTGTATCTGGCTTGCCCCATTTTGAGGTTTATGTGTAAAGAAGCAGATGATTAAGATGTGGGCAAAGTTGATTGATGTAGTCAGCATTTTGTATAATTAATTTCAGCTCTTCTCAAGATTTATGTTTAGAAAACAATGGGATTAGAATAATCTGAAGATGGAGGTTTATTTTTATTTATTTTATTTTTTTGAGGTAGGGTCTTTCCCTATCCTAGGCTGGAGACTTTTGCCCTGTGATGTTAAAAGTTCATCTTTCAGGGCTGGAGAGATGGCTTAATGGTTAAGTGCTTGCCTGTGAAGCCTAAGGACCCCAGTTTGAGGCTCAATTCTCCAGAACCCCCATTAGCCAGATGCACAGGGGGCACACACATCTGGAGTTAGTTTGCAGTGGCTGGAGGCCCTGGCATACCCATTCTCTCTCTGTCTCTATCTGCCTCTTTCTCTCTCTGTCTGTCACTCTCGAACTTAAAAAAAATTTTTTTGTTCATTTTTATTTATTTATTTATTTATCTTTAAGACACTTGTTCAGGCCCACGTAAAAAAGTATATGGTTTTGACAAAAGCGACATTCCAGTCTTTGAGAACTCAGCAGCTGTTGTCACCATAACCCACCTGTTAGAGGTGGTGAGAAGTCAAGAATTCATAAGTCAGGCTGGAGAGATGGCTTAGCAATTAAGGTACTTGCCTGCAAAGCCAAAGGACCCAGGTTCAATTCCCCAGGACCCATGTAAGCCAGATGCACATGGCACATGCATCTGAAATTCGTTTGTAGTGGCTAGGTGAGCTGGCATTTCCATTCTTTCTCTCTCCCTCTTTCTCTCTGTCTTCCATAAATAAATAAATAAATAAATATATTTTTTAAATAATGTATAAATTGACCTCCAAAATTAGAGAGTGTTTTTAGCAGTGCTCAGGTTTGCAACCAGGGTCCTACAACACTCCAGACAAGCATTTTACCACTTAGCTACATCCCCAGATCCTAAACTTGTGATTAAAAAGAACATCTTAGTTATTGACCATTCTTATATTTATATATAATGTGTTTTGATCATATTCACCTCCCATCACCTTCCCCTGTCCCCCTCCCCCTCTTGCTGAACCCCTTCTTCCCAAATAGTCCTTTTTTTTTTGGTGACCCACTGAGTTTAATTAGGGTTTATTTGTTTCCTCATTTACTGAAGCATGGGCAACTTATCAGTGGCCATACCACTGAATAAAATGTCTCCCCTCCTCCAGTAACCATTAACTGCCAATAATTCCTCAGGGAGGGTTGGGGTACATCATGAACTGTTCCACCATCCATGTCAGAATGTCAACAGGCCCAATTTTGTGCAGGTAAAATTAGTAATTTTTTAAAAACTACACACACACACACACACACACACACACACACACACACACACATAATGTGGTGCTAGGAATTGAACCCAGGGCCTCATGCTGTAAGGCAGTCTACCAACTGAAGTGGGAGATCTGGGAGCTCTGCTGGGTCAGGTTCTTGTCCAGAGAGTGGTAAAGAATTACCACCCTGAGCCACAAGATAAGTGAGAGAGGAACACACAGGCTTTACTGAAATGGGAATCAGAAATTTAGTGAAAGCAGAAACAGCAGACTTTACTGCAAACAGAAAAACAAAAAAACAAACTCTCTATTAGGATAGGTGGGAGCCCCAGAGTAGGGGTTTGTCTGAAGGCCTGAATTCTGGAGGTATTAGTATGTGGCTGGGGCTGACCATGGGAGAGAGTATCATGGGCTGATTGATCATCTATTTGAGAGTTTCTCAGTAGTAACTGAATGACCTGCATGTTGGGAAAGTAACTGAAGCCAGCCAACCACAGAAGCAGCCAATCACAACTGAAACACATCAGCCAACCACAGGAGCAGCCAGTCACAACTGAAACACATCAGCCAACCACAGGAGCAGCCAGTCACAACTGAAACACATCAGCCAACCACAGGAGCAGCAGTCACAACTGAAACACACCAGCCAACCACAGGAGCAGCCAGTCACAACTGAAACACGTCAGCCACAGGTTTCTGTGTTGGAAACCTTTAGTTCTGGCTAGACTCCTTCCTTAGCTGTCCCTAGCTACTTATACAATTTTATCTCTTTCCCTCACAACTCAGCTATATCTCCAGCCCCAAATAAGTGATTTTAAAAGTCAACTAAGAGCTGGAGAGATTGCTCAATGGTCAAAGCACTTGCCTGCAGAGCCTAATGACTTGAGTTTGAGCCAGATGCACAAAGTGACACATGCATCTGGAGTCTGCCTGCAGTGGCTAGAGGCCCTAGCACACCAATTCTCTCTTAATTCTATGTCTCTCTGCTTGAAAATAAATAAAAATATTTAATTAACAGTTGTCAAGTATGGTGGGGCATGCCTTTAATCCCAGCACTTGGAAGGCAGAGGTAGGAGGATCACCATGAATTCGAGGCCACCCTGAGACTACGTAGTGAATTCCAGATTAGCCTGGACTAGATTGATACCCTACCCCCCCAAAAAAAAAGAGCAGTCAACTGGGAGCTGGAGAGATTGCTTAGTGGTTAAGGCACTTTCCTCCAAAGCCAAAGGACCCAGGTTCGATTCCCCAGGACCCACATAGGCCAGATGCACAAGGTGGCACATGCATCTTGAGTTCATTTTCAGTGGCTAGATGCCCTGGCATGCTCATGCCCACTCTCTCTCTATCCTTCTGCCTGCCTCTTTCTCTTAAGTAAATAAATAAAAATTTAATAAACAAATTTAAAAAACCCTCAACTAAAAGCAATTGAAACCAGAGGATTTCCTTAGATTTTGCAAACAAATGCATTATCTTTACCAAATAAGAAGGAACCTTGACGTTTTCACATGTGGTCCTGAGACCTTGGGGTCAAAATCCATCTCATCCTTAAGGGTGGCAAGGTAGAGTGCCCAGACAAATTGCTTAAGAGCAGTGTGATGCTTGATATTGATAGTCTACTTGACAGGACCAGGACCTAGAGCCACCTGTGTGGTGTTATCTTGATTAGGTTAACTGAAGTAGAAGATCCACCTTAACTATAGGCAGAGTCTTGGACTGCATAAAAAGGAGAGTGCTGGCTGAAACAAAGCATCCACTATTCTCTGCTTCCTTCCTGACAATGTGGCTATGTGATTGGCTTCCTGCTCCTGTCATGCAGCACGCTGGACTCTATCCTCTGGAACAAGCTGTAAGCGGAAATAAACCCTTTTCCTTTCATAACTTGCTTCTGGTTGGATATTCTGTCCCGGGGAAAAATAACTGATACAAGTGTGCACTGTCTGCAGCAGCCAGATTGTGTAAAGTGTGCAGACAGGCTGGTTCGGAGGAAGTTCACAGTCAGTGTGGGGAGTCTGCAAGAACTGAAGATAGAAGGAAGCTGCACGAACCAAGGCCTTCAGACATCTGAAATTTTTTTTAAATAGTTTTTTTTTAAAAAATTTTTATTTATTTGAGAGTGACAGACACAGAGAGAAAGACAGATAGAGGGAGAGAGAGAGAATCGGCGCGCCAGGGCTTCCAGCCTCTGTAAACGAACTCCAGACGCGTGCGCCCCCTTGTGCATCTGGCTAACGTGGGACCTGGGGAACCGAGCCTCGAACCGGGGTCCTTAGGCTTCACAGGCAAGCGCTTAACCGCTAAGCCATCTCTCCAGCCCGACATCTGAAATTTTGAAGTCACCCAGCCACTTAGTTGAGAAGCAATGGGACAAGAGCATCTGCCTGACTTTAGACCAGTGGTCTTAGAAAGGTTTTGAGCCGGACGTGGTGACACACATATTTAATCCCAGCACTTGGGAGGCAGAGGTAGGAAGATCGCTGTGAGTTTAAGGCCAGCATGGGACTACAGAGTAAGTTCCAGGTCAGCCTGGGCTATAGTGATACCCTACCTTGAAACCTCCCCCAGCCAAAAAAAGGTTTTTGAGAACCCCTTTAAGCAAAAGGAACTCTCATGCCCCTGTGAGGGAATACAAAGTGATAAAACAACCTGAGAAATGATTTGGATTTGGTTGGTTTTGAAATAAACACACACTGGCCACGGCCTCCAGTCATTTCCCTCCCCAGTCATTATAGAAAGAAAAGAAAGGGTGTGTCTACACAAAGATGGGTGCAATTCCTCATAGCACCGCGGCTCCAGAGATGCCCAAAATGAAACCAATTCCAACAACTCCATCAATAGATAAATGGATAAAAGAATTGCAGTGCAACCATATAGGGGAACTCTTCATACAAGCAACATGAATGAATGCCAAAATAATTATGCCAATTGAATAAATTCAGATTTTAAAGAGTGCACACTACATGATACCATTTGTAGAAAACTCTAGAGCTTGCAAGCATATCCACAGTGATGGATGTCTGGAGATGGGACTCAGGGAAGGTGGCAGCAAGGAGATTACATAGGATACTGGGATCCTAGAAGGGATGATGGATGTGAATGACAGGTTGTGATGGCTTTATAAGTGCGTGAAGATGTCAAGACTATTTTCGTTCATTTTTTATTTTTTATTTATTTATTTGAGAGCAACAGACACAGAGAGAAAGATAGATAGAGGGAGAGAGAGAGAGAATGGGCGTGCCAGGGCTTCCAGCCACTGCATACGAACTCCAGATGCGTGTGCCCCCTTGTGCATCTGGCTAACGTGGGACCTGGGGAACCGAACCTCAAACCGGGGTCCATAGGCTTCATAGGCGAGCACTTAGCCACTAAGCCATCTCTCCAGCCCAAGACTATTTTCAATATGTGTACTTTGTTGTGCATTATTTATGCTTCCATAGAACCTTAGAACCTTTTTCTTTCTTTCCTTCTTTCTTTCTTTCTTTCTTTCTTTCTTTCTTTCTTTCTTTCTTTCTTTCTTTCTTTCTCTTTTTTTTTTTTTTCAAGGTAGGGTTTCACTCTAGTCCAGGCTGATCTGGAATTCATTATGTAGTCTCAGGGTGGTCTTGAGCTCACAGTGATCCTCCTATCCCTGCCTCCCATGTTCTGAGATTAAAGGCATGAATCACCACACCCAGCCCATAGAATCATTTTTAAAACTATTTTTATTTATTTATTTGCAAGGAGAGAGAGGGAATCAGGGAAAGAGAATGGGTGTTATAGGGCCTCTTGCTGCTACAAACTCCAGATGCATGCATCAGTTTGTGCATATGGCTTTACGTGGGTACTAGGGACTCAAACCCAGGCTGTCAGGCTTTACAAGCAAGCACCTTGACTGCTGATCCATCTCTCCAGCCCAGAACCATTTTTATCTTATTTTATCATTTTATTTAACAAAGGTTGTAATCTTCTATCTCCACTACTCTGCCCCACTTTCCCTAAGTGCTCTCCTCAGTGGGGTTGTTGATACTCACTGTTGGGTAATTAAGGTCTTAGTCACTGTACCTTGGGATAGTTCTACTCACTTTGGGGCTCTTACGATCTTCCTGCCCCCTCTTCTGTAATGGTCCCTGAGCCATGACAGGTGTTTTAGCTGTCTTGTTTAGTGTTGTGTTATCTGTAGCCTCTGGGTTTTTGATTCAATGTGTTTTGATTGACCACAGTCTCTGTTGCTGTTCCCTTGGAGCTCATTGCCAGGGTAGCAGTGAGAAAAATACCTGTGTTGCTGCTCCCTAAGCAATTTCTCATGGGTTCCAGCTGATGTGGTAGAGGTGACACATTTTATGGAAGGCAGTCAGCTATCATTTCTTATTGTATTAATGGGTCTTGGGTCTCCTCAGTTTTCTCTGTCATCTGTAAAATAATACAGATTCTTCATCCAAGGGTCAGAGCAGCCTAGATTAAGCAGTCTAGACATGCTTAGCTACTTGAGAGTTTTGGTATGTAATTCCAGTCTTCTTGTTGAGACAGCAGTGGGGGCTTCTCTCTAGAGTCTATACGTTTCCTGGCCTTATGATTCTAACTTGGTTTTCAGTACCATACACACCACTACAGGTGGTGGTTTTTTTTTTTTGTTTTTGTTTTTTTTTGAGGTAGGGTCTCACTCTGGCCCAGACTGACCAGGAATTCACTATGGAGTCTCAGGGTGACCTCGAACTCACGGCGATCCTCCTACCTCTGCCTCCCGAGTGCTGGGATTAAAGGCGTGCGCCACCACGCCCGGCGGTTTTCAGTACCATATATGAGTTTTTCCCCACTGAGTGGACCTCAAGTCCAATCAGATAATTTTTGGTTACTCACATAGGCTGTGTACTGCTATTGCACAAATGTGTCCTTCTTGCCTGGCTGTTTGATTTTGTAGCTTCAGGGTCCCCCACTTATCCAAACTGTTGGTGACCATTGTCGCCGAGCCACTCCCACAGCATCTTCCAACACTGTGAGGGCTAACTAGGCGAGAACTGGCTTTCCTCTTAGTTACAGTGTCGTATTTTATTTATTTATTTTTATTGATGATTTCCATAATTGTAGATAATAATCCATGGTCATTCTATTCCTCCCCCCACTTGCCTCTTTGAAACTCCACTCTCCATCATATGTTTTCCCCTTTCAATCAATCCAAATGCATCTCTGTTTATTTATTTATTTTTGCTGAGATGATCTGTCAATTGATGAGAGTGTGGTGTTGAAGTCATCCACTACAACTGTGTTTGGTGTTGTCTGTGACCTTAGTTCTAACAGCATTTGTTTGATGAAATTGGGAGCCCCTATGTTAGACGCACATATATTTAGGACTGTAATGTCCTCCTGTTGTAGTATTCCTTTAGTCAATATAAAGTGATATTCATTATCTTTCTTAACTAATGTTGGTCTGAAGTCTGCCCTGTCAGATATTATGATAGTGACCCTTGCTTGTTTTCTAGGCCCATTTGCTTGAAACACTGTTTCCCAACCTTTCACCCTAAGATAGTGCCCATCCTTTATAGAAAGGTGAGTTTCTTGGAGACAACAAATTGAAGGATCCTGCTTTTTAAAAAATATTTTATTTTTATTTATTTATTTGACAGAGAAAGAAGAGAGAGAGAGAGAGAGAGAGAGAGAGAGAGGATGTGCCTGGGTTTCCAGCCACTGCAAACAAACTTTAGACCCATGTGCCCCCTTGTGCATCTGGATAACATGGGTCCTGAGGAATAGAACCTGGGTCCTTTTGCTTTGCAGGCAAACACCTTAACCACCAAACAATCCCTCCAGCCCAGAATCCTGATTTTTAACCCAGTCTTCAAGCCTATGTCTTTTGGTTGGGGCATTGAGGCCATTGATAGTAAGAGTTAATTGACAGGTATGTATTTATTTTTGCCTTTTGTTTTGTTTTGTTTTGTTTTGTAGTTCTTCTGGTTTTACCATTGCTTTCTCTTTTTTAAAAAGTATTTTAAGCCGGGCATGGTGGCACATGCCATTAATCCCAGCACTCAGTAGCCAGAGGTGGGAGGTTCGCCATGAGTTTGAGGCCACCCTGAGACTCCATAGTGAATTCCAGGTCAGCCTGGGCTAGAGTGAGACCATACCTTGAACACCTCCCCAATATTTATTTATTTATGTATTTATTTGACTGAGAAAGAGGGAGAGAGAGAGAATGGGTGTGCCAGGGTCTCCAGCCACTACAAACGAACTACAGACATGTGCACCCCCTTGTGCATCTGGCTAATATGAGTCCTGGGGAATTGAATCAGGGTACTTTGGCTTTGCAAGCAAACGCCTGAACTGCTAATCCATCCCTCTAGCCCACCTTTGCTCTCTTGTATTAACTAGTATTTGAGTATGTTTTTTTTTTTTTTTCAAGGTTCCTTATATGTGTGCTTTTCTTTCTCTTCAGCATAGAGGATCCTTTCAAGTATTTTCTGTAGAACTGGTTTTGTCTTCAAATATTCCTTTAGTCTGCTTTTGTTGTGGAATGTCCTTATTTCCCCGTCTATGTGAATGGATAGCTTTGCAGGATAATATAACCTTGGTTGACAGCAGTTTTCTTTCAGAACTTGGAATACATCATTCTAATTCCTTCTGGCTTTTAAAATTTGTGTTGAGTAATCTGCTGTGATCCTGATGGGCTTGCCTTTGTATATGACTTGATTTTTCTCTCTGACTGCTTTCAATAGATTTTCTTTGGTTTGTGTATTTGGTAGTTTAATTATAATATTATAAGGAGAGGTTCTTTCCAGGTTTTGTCAGTTTGGTGTTCTAAAGGCTTCCTGTATCTGCATTGGCATATCTTTCCCAATTTGGGGAAAGTTTTATTCTGTGATTATGTTAAAAATGCCTACTATTCCTTTGGAGTGAAATTCTCCTTCTATACCCCGTGAGATACACCTACATTCTATGTTTATAGTGCCAAGTCTTAGAAAGTGTCCCCCAGAGTGGGGGTCAGGTGTGGTTTGGTCTTGGGGGTGTATAATTGGAAAGGGGTCAACGTCAGAAGCTAAAGTATTGTCTGCAGATACAAACTGAATCCACCTGCTTTAGGAGGGGCTCAGGACATCTGGTTTTAGGGGTGGGAAGGATGGAGCCACACATATATTTGGCCAAGCATTTTTCATTTAATTCTTGTATAAGCCAATAAGGAAAGGTGGTAGATATCCATCTGTCTGTCTGTGCAGCACACCTTCTCTCTTCCAGAAAGACTAATCTGCTTTTCTCAATCATGCTGGGACTAAGAGCATCTGGCCTCAGCCAAGGTGATTGGTGCAGTGATGGGCATGTGATCTGATGGCCACCAATATAGTCATGGTTGGGACTGTTGTTAAATATGCAGAGGGCCAGGCGTGGTGGTGCATGCCTTTAATCCCAGCACTCAGGAGGCAGAGGTAGGAGAATTGCCATGAGTTTGAGGCCACCCTAAGATTCCATAGTGAATTCCAGGTCAGCCTGGCTAGAGTGAGACCCTACCAATGAATAAATAAATAAGTAAATAAATAAATATGCAGAGGAATCTGGTTCCTATTGGACATGAACTTGTGTGGAGATGTTTTCAAGACACCAAAGGAGAAAAGACCTGCTTGGGAGAAAACACAGGACAAACCCCAGCCAGAGCAGCCAGAGCCTGACGTCATTCTCTGGGGCTGGATTCTGCCTAGCCTCAACCTTTGGCTTCTCTGGTTGTGGCAGCCAATCTTTTTGCTTAAACTAAATTTGAGTTGAGTCTGTATAGCTTTCATCTGAAAGGGTGTTGACTAATAAATATATTTAGAGGATAATCATGCCACTTCCCATCTGTGGGCAAAAATTTCTTTTTCTCAAAGCTCGCTCTTTCTTTTCTTTCTTTCTTTCTTTCTTTCTTTCTTTCTTTCTTTCTTTCTTTCTTTCTTTCTTTCTTTCTCTCTCTCTCTCTCTCTCTCTTTCTTTCTTTCTTTCTTTCTTTCTTTCTTTCTTTCTTTCTTTCTTTCTTTCTCTTTTTTTTTAAAGACCAGATAGGTAGACTCAGGGAAGCCTTTCTTGTGAAAAACATTAAATTTTTATACTTCAAAAGGACAGTCAGGGGCTAGGTAAATGGTTCAGTGGATAAAGTGCTTGCCTTGCAAGCTTGAGTACCTGAGCTTAGAAACCAGAATTTATGTAAAAGCCAGAAGTTGTGTCAGGGGGTCTCTAAGCTGCTGCACTTATTGAAAGCAAGAAGGGAGGCAAAAACAGGAGAATTTTCCAGAAGCTCATGGCCCAGGTAGCCTGGTGGACTACCTGGAAGATGGACTGACTTCACAAGGTCATCCTTGTGTACCTTGATCTCCACACATGTACTTGCACATACCCACAGAAGGTTTCCTGCTGGTGGGAAGAGCAGTACATACAACAGAAGCTATTTGTTGACCTGAACCCCAGAGGTCATGTCACATGACCTCCTGCCTTGTTCTCTGCAACTGTCCCCCTCCCCAGGTGAGAACCTGACTTTTTAGACCACTGGTATCAAGCCCAATACGGCTGTGCAGTGAAGGAGGACTGAGTGGAGGAAGAGACTTGGTGTTGCATTCTTAGCTCATTCACACATTCTTCCAACACTACATATCAGTTACCTGCAACAGCACAGCCACCATCCACTGTTCACAATTCTTTGAAAGATCGTCACTTGCTTCGCCTCAGTTTCCCTCTGTGCTACGATGTGTAGTTGAGGTTATTTCCACTTTCTTAGTCATAATTCTTGTTTCTAGATCATCACTCTAATGACACAACAAAACGTTTGGGGGAGGGTCAAGGGGAGAGAGACAGGGAAAAGGAAAGGGAGGAAAAGAGGGAGAGAGGAAGAGTGGGGAGAGATAGGAGAAGAAGGAGGGAGGGAGGGAGAGAGACAGTAGAGCAAGAAGTCTTTACAGAATACCCACTCTGGAGATAACCAACGAGTCCAGAAATGGATTAATCCTAATCAAATTTGAAGGTCCCACCTCCAAATGTCATTAACATGGCACTGCAGATAAGGTCTCAAACACATGAATTCTGGGAACATTAAAATCACAGCACTTGGCTTTCATGAGATCCTGTTCCACTCCAATAAACTCCAAGTGTGATGGAATTCTAGCCTCCCGAGGATGAGCTGCTGTTAACGTGCTTACTTATTAAGAATCCTTGTTGACATATTAACTTCGCTCTGCACTGAGCTTCCGGGTTTATCACGGTCTTAACGCAGATCCCTCAACGCCTTAGCAGTCTCTCCGGGAGGGCCTGCTTTTATCAGAAGTCACCTTTTAACACATACCATGTGGCTTTGGGTTTAGGAAGAACTTTTACAAGAGCTTTAGCAGAGGTGTGGCTTGCATCTGGTTATCATCGAGAGGTGGTTCTCAAACTTTTTGGCCTCAGGAATGCCCTTTTTTTAAAAAAAGTTATTTTTATTTATTTATTTGAGAGATAGAGGAAGAGACAGAGAGAGACACAGAGAGAGAATGGGTGCACCAGTGCTTCTAGCCACTGCAAATGAACTCCAGATGCATGCACCACCTTGTGCATCTGGCTTACGTGGGAACGGGGGATCGAGCCTGGGTCCTTTGGCTTTGCAGGCAAGTGCTTTAACCGCTAAGCCCAGGAACTCCCTTCTTAAATTTATTTTATTTTTTTGGTTTTTTTTTGAGGTAGGGTCTTCCTTTAGTCCAGGTTGACCTGGAATTCACTATGTAGTCTCAGGCTTGCCTTGAACTCACAGAACTCCAGAGTTCTGGGATTAAAGGCATGTGCCACCATGCCTGGCTAGGAACCTCCAATATTGAAAGGCCCCACAGAGCTTTTATAGTCAACCACTCCACCTCTGAACTACACTTTCGCCCAGCGAACTTTCATTAGGTGTCATACATTGAGAGATGCTTACCATATTAGTCGCTGAAACCATCTGCAATAGAACAATAACAGCTTCATTACATGTTAAATGAATAGCATTTCTAGTCAAAGCAACTCTGTTTTCTGAAAAGAATTAATGAGGAAAGCTGTTCTGCACATGCACAAATTTTGTTCTGCTTTGCTTTGTTGTTTCTATTTACAGCAGGTTGGCTTTGAACACATGACCCTCCAATTTCGGCTTCCCAAGTGCTAGGACTCCAAGTGGGCACCACCACATCAGGCTCTGCAAATTTCTTTAACAGCTGGTTTCACAGAAGACAATTGGATTCTCACCTCTACTTCTGTCCTGTCCACTGTTATGTCTCATGGCACAGTTGCTAGAAAATGCCACTGGACACCCTAAACTAACAAGAGGAAAATGAAAAATAATCATTTAGCATTGTGAAAGATATTATATGGGGCTGGAGGTATGGCTTAGCGGTTAAGACCTTTGCCTACAAAGCCAAAGGACCCAGGTTTGATTCCCCAGGACCCACGTTAGCCAGATGCACAAGAGGGTACAAACAGCTGGAGTTTGTTTGCAGTGGCTGGAGGCCCTGGAATGCCCATTCTCTCTTTCTCTCCTTCTTTCTCTGTTAAATTAAAAAAAAATAGATTTCAAAAAATGTTATATGGGGGCTGGAGAGATGTCTCAGTGGTTAACGCACTTGCCTGCAAAGAACCCAGATTCAATTCCCCAATTTCCACATAAAGCCAGATGTACACAGTGGCACATGCATCTGGTGTTTGCAGTGGCTGGAGGCCCTGTAATACCTATTCTCTCTCTCTCTTCCTCTTTCTCTCTCAAATGAATAAAGAATAAAAAAAAAAAAAACTGGAGAGATGACTTAGAGGTTAAGGTGCTTGCCTGCGAAGCCTAAGGACTCATGTTCAACTCTCTAGGTCCTAAGTAAGCCAGATGCACAATGTGTCACAAGCGCAAGGTCACACATTGCACAAGATAACACACATGTCTGGAATTTGATTACAGTGGCTGAAGGCCTTGGTGTGCCAATTCTCTCTCGTATGTGCTCATTCTCTCTGATGAAAATTTAAAAACTAATATAAACATAAACTAAATTTTAAAATTATATGGACTATGTCATGGAATCTTCCTAATGAAATTGCCAGCCAGCTACCATTATTGTACATTGTCCCCCTTTTGAGATAAGAAAATCAAGGCTCAGAACATTTAAGACATTTACACATGGTCATGCATTGAGAAGCAAAGAAGGAAAAATGAGGACCCAGGTTCACTGTCACTTCCCATCTACAGTAGCTGCTGCAGATGAAGGCAATCCATATCTGTGAGATATTGGACCCCAACCTCCATGTTTATAAATTATCCAGGTTTTGACATTCAGTTACAGCAATAGTAAACAAACTCAGTTTTCAATGAACCAAAATTCCCACCAGTATGTCTGTGTTCTCACCAAGAGAGAAAGAAGACAGAAGAAGTTAATTTTTCCCCTTTGAAGCCACTGCAAAGGAATAGGTTCCACACAAAGGCAGCTCCTGGCCAATTTGAAGGAATATGAATCATTTAGGGAGAATGTGAGAGCTAATGTTTACCCAGCACCTGTCATAGGCCACACCCTTCACCTGTGGCATCCGTGTAGCTCTTTCTTATCAAGTGCTATGGATATGTGTTTGCAAGGGGGCATTTAGGAGCATCCTGCATCTATCTGTGTGGGTGGAATCTGAGCAGAGGAGTTATATATGGCTTGTCCAAAGGCTCTCAGCTGCTAAGTTAAGAGTGTGTCATGCTTCTCAAAGCTGGGACTCTTTCACTCACTCACACTTAACCTTCTGTCTAGGAAAGTGGCTCTGTTTCAAGTTGGGTTTGTACTTTCTGGGTGCTGTAAGTAGCAACGCTCAGGGAAGAGGACTGTGGGGTTGGTGAAAGTGTACTTTCTAAGGACTCAAGATGGACTGTGTACACAGCCCAGAGGCAGAATGCTTACCCAGCAGGTAGGAGGCCCTGGGTTCCATCCAAATGCTACCTCCCACCAAAACACAAAAACAAAACCTCAATGAAGAAGAACCCAGGAAGGATCCCATGACCCCAGGCAGACCCAGACTTGCACTTGCATATTAGGAGACCACATGACTGGGGGATAGAGGGAGAGCCATTGGTACCCTGGAAAAGCATAGTGTTTTGTTTTTAATATTACTCATTTATTTGAGAGAGAAAGAGAAAGAGAAAGAGAAAGAGAGAGAGAGAGAGAGAGAGAGAGAGAGAGAGAGAGAGAGAGAGAGAGAGAGAATGGGCATTCCAGGCCCTCTAGCCACCACAAACGAACTCAGATGCATGTGCCACCTTGTATATCTGGCTTTCATGGGTAGTGCACAATTTAACCTGGGTCCTTAGGTTTCGCAGGCAAGTACCTTAACTGCTGAGCCATCTCTCCAACTTAAGCATAGTGTTTTAACTTTGAATTACTTGCCAAGAGTTATCACTGAGGATAGTCCATAAAACCACCCAAACTTTGGAATGTCTCTTAAAAAATTAGAGGCTTTTTCAGCCGGGTGTGGTGGCACATGCCTTTAATCCCAGCACTCGGTAGGCAAAGGTAGGAGGATCACCATGTGTTCAAGGCCACCTTGAGTCTACAGAGTTAATTCCAGGTCAGCCTGGACCAGAGTGAGACCCTACCTTGAAAAATAAAAAAAAATTAGAGGCTTTGGTGACATGAGATATTTTTAGATAGTGATGAATACTGTGTAGAAAATAGCTGAAAAAAACAAACAAACCAACAACAACAACAACAAATCCCTGAGTTCTCACTCTCAGGTAGCAGTAATGCTTCACACATTTGTTCCCATGGAGTAAATTTTAATCATCTCACTCTCCATCCAATGTTGTTTTCCGTGTGTATGTGTGTGTGTGTGTGTGTGTGTGTGTGTGTGTGTGTGTGTAATTTATGTTGGGTGTATGTGTGTGTGTAGGCCAGAGGTTGATGTCACATGTCTTCTTCATTTGCTCTTCACCTCATTTCTTTTTTAAAATTTTTTTGTTGTTATTTTTATTTATTTATTTGAGAGCAACAGACACAGACAGAAAGAGGCAGAGAGAGAGAGAGAGAGAGAGAGAGAGAGAGAGAGAGAGAGAGAGAGGGAGAGAATTGGCACGCCAGGGCCTCCAGCCACTGAAAACGAACTCCAGACATGTGTGGCCACTTGTGCATCTGGCTAACATGTGTCCTGGGGAATCAAGCATCGAACCGGGGTCCTTAGGCTTCACAGGCAAGCGCTTAACTGCTAAGCCATCTCTCCTGCCCCCTGATTTCTTTTTTTTATTGATTTATTTATATACTTTATATTTTTTAAAAATTTGTTTGTTTATTTGAGAGAGAGAAAGAGGAAGGCAGAGAGAGAGAGAGTGGGTGTGCCAGCCACTGCGAACGACTCCCAGCACATGCGCCTCCTTGTACGTCTGGCTGATGCGTGTCTTCAGGAATTGAACCTGAGTCCTTTGGCTTTGCAGGCAAGCGTCCTAACCACTGAGTCATGTCTCCAGCCCACCCTCTTTCTTTTTATAAAAATATTTTACTTTTGAGCCAGGCATGGTGGCGCATGTCTTTAATCCCAGCACCCAGGAGGCAGAGGTAGGAGGATCACCATGAGTTCAAGGCCACCTGAGACTACATAATGCAACTCAGGTCAGCCTGAGCTACAGTGAAACCTTACCTCAAAACAAAAGAATTTTTTTAAAATTTATTTGAGAGAGAGAGAGAGAGAATGGGCATACCAGGGCCTCCAGCTGTTGAAAATGAACCCCAGATGCATGTGCCACTTTGTGCATCTGGCTTACATGGGTCCTAGAGAATCAAACCTGGGCCCTTTGGCTTTGCAGGCAAGCACCTTAATTGCTAAGCCATCTCTCCAGGGCCCCCCTTTAAAAAAAAAAAAACATTTTATTTTTATTTATTTATTTGAAAGAGAGAAAGAGGCAGAGTTATATCTTTATATAGAGTCTCTCACCAGTTTAGCTACTGTAAGTGACCAGCTTGCCCTGAGATCCTGTCCACCTCCTGAGCACTGGGGTTACAGACAGTCTGGCATTTACACGGATGGACAATGGGGCTTTGAACTAAAGTTCTCATGCTTGTGCAGTGGCGATTGCTTTGCTGACTGATCCATCTCCCCAGCACCTTCTCCAGTTCAATGGGTTTTAACAATAATATACACCCATATTTGTGACCACCCAAGTTGAGATGATAGAAATTTCCACTGGCCCAAAGTGCATTTAGTTCAAGCCATGTTCCATCTCCCTCTCTCTAGCTTCCACTCCCACACCATAAAGTCATCCTTCCTACCTTTGAACACCATGTAGTTGAAATCATCAAGTATGTGCTCTTTTGTGCTGCTTTTAGTCAGCAGAGGGTCTGAGGTCCACTGAAGGTGCTGCGTGTGTCTGTAGCTTGCTTTCTCTTAGGTTTGTTGTTGTTTGCTTTGCCATATTGGGATGGACCCAGGGACTTGCTCATGCTATGCAAGTGCTCTACTGCTGAGCTTCAGCCCAATTTGTGCCTCTTCTAGAGTAGTTTTCTATGGAGTTTGAAGACACCTCAATTGTCTACTCATCCACCTGTCCAATTCGGGTTGCTTTTTGTTTGGGAATGCTATGAGTAAGGCTGTGATGGATATTTGTGTGCAAGTGTTTGAGGGAATTAATGTATGCTTTCATTCCTCTGCACTTCCTGGGGGGATGCATGTTCATGTTGTAAGAAAGGTTTAATAGTTCTCCTAAAGATAGAGTAAGATTGCCATGTTAAATGAAATAGGACAGATTTGGAAAGAAAAATGTCATGTTTTCTCTCATAAGCAGACTCTAGATTTATATCCTGTCATATATGTGTGTGTATATATATGTGTGTGTGTGTGTGTGTGTGTGTGTGTGTGTGTGTGTGTGTGTGACATGAGGGTAGAAGGGAAACTACTTGGAGGAAGGAAGCAGTCTAAAGAGAGGTGGGGAGGGGAACAAGCATGTAAATGAAAGGAAAAAGACAGACAGATATCACAGGTTTTCTTTCTTATGTGGAATCTAGATTTACAAATACATACATACAAATGTGTGTATGTGTATGGAACATATACTTACATTTGTGTGTGTATGTGTGCATGTAGGTCATAAAACTAGAAAGGAGCCAGGAGAGGGGAGGAAGAGATCTTAAGTGAGGGGGAAGCAGCAGAACAGAGGGCAATGGAACGCATGTGACTGGAGAGCAGAGGGAAAGACTGTTTAGAAAGGGATAAGCAAGAGAGGGAAATGAGGAAGGAAAATGAATTAGAATAAAGAGAAATTGGGCTGGAGAGATGGCTTAGCAGTTAAGGCACTTGCCTGCAAAGCCGAAGGACCCATGTTCAACTCTCCAGATCCAATGCAAGCCAGATGCACAATGGTGAGGAAGTACATGGTCACACATGCCTAGTAGATGGCGCAAGTATATGGAGTTCGATTGTAGTGGCTGAGGCTCCGGTGCACCAATTCTCTCTCTCTCTAAAATAAAAAAATAAAGAAAGAAAGAATAAGGGAAAATGGCATATATGTATGAAAAAGGAGGAAACAATGTATAGGCCATAAAAGTATTATGGGGGAGACCCTAAGAGGAGAGGGAGATGCAAAAAGAATGATGGGGTGAAAATGAGCAAAGTATAATAATATAACAGATATAAAAATGTCATAATGAGGACTGAAGAGATGGCTCAGCAGTTAAAGGCACTGGCTTGCAAAGCCTGACTGACAGCCCAAGTTTGATTCCCCAGTGCCCACATAAAGCCAGATGCACAAAATGGCACATGCATCTGGAGTTTGCAGAAGCTAGAGGCCATGGTGTGCCCATGCATTCTCTCTCTCTCTCTCTCTCTCGTTCTCGCCCCTCTGCTTGCAAATAAATAAAGTATATTTAAAAAATGGCCAGGTATGGTGGCACACACCTTTAATCCCAGCACTTGGGAGGCCAAGGTAGGAGGATCATCATGAGTTCAAGGCAGCCTGGAACTACACAATGAGCTTGGGTCAGCTTGGGCTAGAGTGAAACCCTACCTTGAAACAAACCCAAACACCAAACAAACCCAAAACAAAGGTGCTTGTTTGCATAGCTTGACTGCCAGCGTTCCGTTCCCTAGTACTCACATAAAGCCAGAAACACAAAGTGGCTCGTGCTTCTGGAGTTTATTTGCAGTGGCAAAAGACGCCAGTGTACCAACTCTCTCTCTCTCTCTCTTTCTCTCTGCTTGTGAATATAAATAATTTTTTTAAATGTTATAATTAACTAAAAACTAAAAGAAGGGCTGGAGAGATGGCATAGTGGTCAAGGCTTGCCTGCGAAGCCTAAGGACCCAGGCTCAATTTCCCAGTACCCATGTAAGTACATGGTAGCACATGCATTTGGAGTTCATTTACACTGGCTAGAGGCCCCAGCATGCCCATTCTCTCTCTCTCTCTCTCAAATAAATAAATAAGATATATATATATTTAAAAATGAGAGAGAGAGGAAAAGTCACAGAAGCAGGTAAAATACTCCAAACGCAAATAGTTTTCCCAAATGACTATAACTTCAAGCCCAGCAGTCAGAGAAACTGTCAGAGGTAACAAGCCAGTAGCCAAGTGTGTCCTATTTGGCCCTCACTTATGAATAATTATGAGATGTTGTAAAACTTTCTGGAATGTTCTAGGTTCTGACACTTTTGGAGCTGGGTCATAGCTGTCTCTCTAGCAGGAGCACACACCCTCCACTTAGAATCAGCTCCCAAACCCTGCTTTACTATTGAAAAGCTTCCTCTTGAGACCCCTGGATTCTGTCTTGGGTTTCCCTGTAAGAAGTCAGGATTGGATCTGTGCTGGGGTTGTGGTGAGCCATCTGTGACTCCCCACTGCCTTTCTTGCAGTTGTTTCCTCTGTCACAGATCAAAGGTCCCTCATCTCCTGCCTGTCCTCCTCTTCCATGCCCAGTTGTCCTTCTGTAAATCTCTACCTAGGCCTTGACCTCACAGAACACATGCATAGTGTTGGCTCAATTGCCAGGTCCCCCTCTACACAGCTGAACAGTGAACACTAAGACCTTGGGTCCTGATTTTAGACCTTAGTTCTGCTTCTCAGTCACTGGTTATGCACCTGTTTCCTCCTTGGGAAAGTGAGAATTCTACAGGACCTGCTTTAGAGGGCTGTTGGGAATATCAAGTGAGAATATACACACTAAGTACTTGGAACAGAGCTTGGCACAGACAGGCACAGGCTTTTGTTTCTCTTGCATTTAAGGTACTCTATGCCAATGCTGGGGCACTGCCAGGGACCCAACTCCCCAGGCCAAGTGACAGAGTCAAAGGATATAGACACAATTTCACACCAGCCAGTAGCTGTTCTATAGTGACCTGTCTGCTGTGGCCTGATACTTTGTTTTAGAAAAGTTGGAAACTCAGTATAAAATCCCAAATTTCTTGACCTAGATTAGTTAGTTTTTTCATTTCTGTGACAAAATACCTGACTAAAACAACTTATGGGAGGAAGGAAAAGTTTATTTGACTCACAGTGTGGGGTTACAGGCCATCGTGTTGGGCATGACAGAGACAGGAATGGCAGACAGTGTTGCAACCACAGTCAGAAGGCAGAGCGATGAGTGCTGGGGCTCAGCTCACTCTCCTCCTTTGATCCAGTCTAGGACTCCAGCCCATGAAATGGCGCCACCCACATTTACAACAGGTTTCCCACAACAATTAACTTAATATAGAAACCCTCTCACAGACATGCCCAGAAATTTATTCCCATGGTGATTCTAAATTCTGTCAAATTGACAATCCAGATTAAGCATCACAGTACCTGACACTGACCTCTGGCCTCCACATGCACATGTATACATGTACACACACACACACACACACACACACACACATCCAGTGTGCCCACACACATAGGTACATTCATATACACATTTGTGCACACCAAACACACATATACACTCAAAAAAGGAATAAACCAGGCGTGGTGACACACACTTTAATCCCAGCACTCAGGAGGCCAAGATGGGGGATCACTGTGAGTTTGAGGTTAGAGGCCAGCCTGAGACTACATAGTAAATTCCAGGTTAGCCTGGGTTATGTGAGACCCTACCTCAGAAAAACCTATACACACACACACACACACACACACACACGGAATAAAAGGAAATAATGATCATCCTAGTTTACAAATGTTAGTAACCAATGTAGATGGTTTTAGGTGCTCTAAGGAGCCCAGGAAGCATTTGCAGTCCTCCTCATGACTATCCTGGTGTCTTGGGCATGATGTGAGCCTCTCTTCATGACTTGTTCCCTCTTGACAGTTTCTCTGGGATCTGGGTGCCTAGCATCTGCTCTGCTTTGGTCTGAAGAATGATGGGGAATTGTCATTACTGTTGCTGCTGCTGTCAGTGGCTGGAAAAGTCTTGTTCCCTTTATGGCCTACAACCCCCACCCCATCTCTCCTCCTCCTCTTCTCCAGCTGTCCCAAGGCTGCCTGCTCCCAGTGTGGAGGCAGGACAGTGTTGGAGTGGAGAGAAGCAGCCCAGTGCCCTAGCCCCTCCCAGCCATGGGCCTCTTGCCAGGTGAGGGCGCTGGCGGAGACCCAGTGAGTGAAGGACAGGCCCCTTTCCCCACACGGTTTTGCTCAGAGTTCAAGGGTTCTTGGGAGATCATTCATGCCTCCTTTAATCCCTGCTCCTGCAGCTGAGGTTGGAGTTTGGAGTTTGACCTATGTGGAGCCTCCCTTAGCAGCAGGCAAGGAGGCAGAGCCACCATTGTCCTCTGACACTTTCTGCTTCAAAGGGACAGAAGCCCAGGAGTCTCTCTCCTCACAGCCACTTCCTTCTGCCTCTGAAGTCCCCAAAAGGCCAGGGCAGTGGAACCTGCATTGGAAATAAGGTAAGAATCCCCCCCCATCCCCAGCAGACACCCGGCCTCTAAGCTGAGAAGCCTCTCAGGGCAACGGTGCTGGCGGAGGGCTCCCACTCTGAACAGGAGTCAGGAAAGACTTGTCCAGCTACAGGCTGAGTGTGGTTGGGGGGGGGAGGGGAGGGTGAGAGGTTGGGGATGGAGCTCAGCAGGTGAGTTTTGGCAGAAAACTGCATAAGCTATGGGTCTAAGCTCTCTTACTTAACCAAATTTAGGGACATTGAGCCCATCATTTTGGCACATAAGCCTCAGATTCCTTATCTGTCAGTTGAGAATATGGAGGTCAGCCTGGCCCTGCACACAGGTGTGGCATGGCAGGCCTCAAAGAGATAAGGAGGGTGAAAGAAGCTACATGGAGCACAGAGGGCTGGAGGGACGCACACTGGGCCCCGAAGCTGCTGCTGACCATTAAGCAAGGCATTTCCCAGCAGCATTGCCAGGCTTTGACATGTTTCACACCCAGCATCTCCTCCAACTGCACCGTGGCCATGTAAGGTAGGCACAGTTACCCCTTATGCATAGACAAAAGCCTGAAGGTATTGAGCAACTTGTCCAAGGTGACACAGATACTGAGGGGCAAAGTTGAGACCGATTCCCCATGCCTGAGAGCTGACCCATCAGACCAGTGTTACACAGTTCTGGAGAATGGATGGTAGATGATTCTCCTTCCAGAAGGAGAGAGGATTCTGGAGCTCTGACTTGGTAAAATGCTGCCTCTCATTTGTTTGTTAGCTGTGTGTTTTTGGAGGTACAATGTGAGGAAGACACATGTGGTCCCTGCCTTCATGATGCTGACAGTACTCTGAGACAAGCAGTAATAAGACAATTCCATGAACCAGGCGATCTGCTTCATTAAACAAATGAGATGCCATATTTGCTATGAAAGAAAACAAAGTGAGAACTAATCTAGACAGAAGCCAAGAGAAGGCAGCTTTGGAGATGTGTGCCAGCTGACATCCAAAGGCTGAGGAGGGTTTATCACAGTGTAGGGGAGAGAATCTTAGGCAGAGGGAATAGAAGGCAAGGCCCCTGAGGCTGCAAACAGTCTTCAAGGAATAGGCAGAAGCAAATCAGGTAACTTGTGTTCAGACACCTTTCTGGCCCATGGGAGAAGGGCTAAAAGGAAGTTAAAAGGTAGCATTGGGAAGAGAGTAAGTCCTTGCTCTTGGCTGGATAGAATGAGGGTCGCTTGGATGAAGTTGACTGAAGCAAAAGTGAGGGAAAATAAACAGATGCAAGGTATGAGTTGGAAGTAGAAGAGAAAGGAACTAGGGGTGAATAGGTTGAGCTGATGGGATGTTTATCTTTGGGGCATAGATAAGTTGCTCAGAAATCACTGCTGGGTAGATAAGATGGCTGGATTGTTGTATGCATGGGTAGCTGTGTACAGGATAGATGGCGTGAGGATGATTTGGGTTTCCAGCATGGGCAGTTAGGACACAGGGCACAGTGGAGGTACCTGCTTGGTGCTGAAGGGCTTGTTCTCAGCCTGCACATATCTAACTTTGAGACATCTGTGAGAGATTTCATGTGGTATTTGGATGAACAGGCATGGGCTAAGGTAATTTCTATTCTGTCTGGAATCACAGGACAAGGCAATCCTGAAGGGGCAAGCTAGGTGGAGAAGAAGGCTCCCCCAGATCACTGCACGCCTGTTACCCTTTGTGGCCCATTTGGAGAAAGCTGCCTTGTGCCTAGGACTTCTCCTACCAATGCTGAGGTTCTTCCTAACAGGCTGGAATGAGCCAGCTCAAAGTCCTGGAGTCTGTCTGTTGGCCTTTAAAAATATATATGTATGTGTATGTGTATACATTGTGTGTGTGTGTGTGTGTGTGTGTGTGTGTGCAGGCATATGCACACATATGCCAGGGTCTCTTGCCACTGCAAACAGAACACCAGAAGCTTGAGCCACTTTTTGCATCAGGCTTTATGTGGGAGATGGGTGGCTGAGCCATCTTCCCAGCTCCTGTTGGCCTTTTTCTTTTCTTTTCTTTTCTTTTCTTTTTTTTTTTCACACAAGTGTAGCTTGGTGAGCCAGTAAGTTTATTATAGTTACTTACAAGAGCATGGCTGATTCAAAGGCAGCTGGCAGTGTCATTTAAAGACTCACCCCAGCATGGGTGATGACTGACTAAAGCTGCATCCCTGGAGCTAAGAGTCTCCTTTCTTGCAAGATAGATGGCTTAGAAATTGAACCTGAGCCATTAGACTTCACAAGCAAGTACCTTTAACCACTGGGCCATCTTCCCTGCCCCATTTTTTATTTTTCACTTATGTTATTTATTTATTTATTTGAGAGTGACAGACAGAGAAAGAGGCAGATAGAGAGAGAATTGGCATGTCAGGGCCTCCAACCACTGCAAACGAACTCCAGATGCATGCGCCACCTTGTGCATCTGGCTTACATAGGTCCTGGGGAATCCAGCCTCAAACTAGGGTCCTCAGGCTTCATAGGCAAGTGCTTAACCACTAAGCCATCTCTCCAGCTCCCTGCCCCATTTTAAAAAGATTTTATTTATTTATTTTTTAGACTTTATTTATTTATTTGAGAGAGACAGAGAGAAAAAGGCAGAGAGAGGGGGAGAGAGAATGGGCAGGCCAGGGGCTCTAGCCAGTACAAATGAACTCCAGACACATGCACTCCCTTGTGTATTGCTTACATGGGCCCCGGGGAATTGAACCGAGGTCCATTGGCTTTGCGTGCAAATGCCTTAACTGCTAAGCCATCTCTCCAGCCCAAAAGATTTTATTTTTATTTTATTTTATTTATTTATTAGAGACACACAGAGAGAGAGAGAGGGAGAAAGAGAGAAGGAGGGGGAAGGAAGGAAGGAGGGAGAGAGAGAAAGTGAGAATAGGCACACCAGGGCTTCTAGCCACTGCAAGTGAACTCCAGATGCATGTGCTACCTGAACATATGGCTTACGTGGGACCTGGAGAATTGAACCTGGGTCCTTAGACTTCACAGGCATGCACCCTAACTGCTAAGCCATCTTTCCAGCCCCACCCTATTTTTTGAGATGGGCCTCACTAAGTATCTCAGGCTGGCCTTGATTTTGCAATCCTCCTACTTCAGCTTTTGGAATGCTGGGATCACAGGTGTGTGCCTCCATTATTTAAAAAAATTATTATATATATATTTTTAATTTTTCATTAACTATGGGCATATTTATTATGGAAATATCATGTGTTGGAACCATCCTTTCCCTCATCTCTGACCCCTTTCTGAAGGGGGACCTCCTCATTGAGGTTACAGGTTATCCTGTGGCTGTTGGCTTTTTTCTAATGATACTTTCTAGCAATTCCTTTCCTAATGATCCCCAAGCATCAACAGGTCAAGAAGCCACAGGGGCTGGCAAGCTCCTTCCTGTAATAGTCCTCTCATCCCCTTTGCCTTGCTGTTGCCTCTCTACCTCTGACTGGCCTGCCTCCACTGCCAGGTTCCATACACCAGGTCAGTTGAAGGCCAGGCTTGTGGCTATGGAGGAACAGGTCCCTCCATGGAACTGGCCATAAAGGTGTAGGATATAGGAAGCTAGCCAGTGCCAGGCTTTCTGTCACACCTGGAATTTTCCTTGCCGAGGGTTCCTTGTCTCGCTCGGGGTGGATAGGGTCTCAAGAGTTAAACCTGGGCGGAGCCCAGTTCAGTCATTTTTCCATGGTGTGGCCTGGGGCTTTTCTTCAGCTTTACCTGCTCAGTGGGGTTTGTCAGAGGCCTGACCTCTTAGCAGTGCATAAAATGAGATCCACATGCATAAGTGGACAGGTCTGCCTGACCACAATGTCCATGCTCTTTTCCTTTTGTCCACTGACTTTATATGAAGGATGGGAGCAGATCAGACATTCTGTCCTGAATCACATGACAGCGAACTTGCTCACTTAGGGACATCTGATCCTTATCCCTGTTTTAGATGGGGAAACTGAACCTCAAGAGATGCTTCTATGCAAGATCACAACATCACAGCTCAGAAGAAGCAGAGCTGGGGTTTGAGTAAGGCAGTGAGGTTCTTTAGTCTTTAAAAATATTATTTTAAATTTTATTTACTATTTATTTGCAAGGGGGGGGGAGAGAGAGAGAGAGAATGCACAACAGGACCTCCCATCACTGCCCAAAACTCCAGGTTCAAGCACATTCTATCCTTATGGCTCTATGTTGGTTTTGGGAAATCAAACTGGGGCTGTCAGGCCTTCCTTGCAAGTAAGTGCTCTTAGCCATTCAGCCATCTCTCCAGCCTCTAAAGTGATGCATGCATTTCTCAGGGAGTTTTGTCCATAATTAAAATTTATAACTAGATGGTAAGTGTCATTTTGTGGTTAGTGCAAGGGAGCCCCCACAACTCCTGCTAATGTATTTCCTGTTCCTTGGCAAAGATGCCGCAATGCACTGCGTATCTTTGAGTGTTTCTAACATATGCAGACAGCATTTAGCACGAAGTATCATTCTGTGGGTTTCATTCCTTTTTCGCTACTGGTGAAAGGTTTCGGAGGCACAGAACTTATAAGGAGAAAAGGAGCCAGCCAGAGACACCAGATGGAACAAATGCATATAGCTTCCAACCCCACCTGTAGCTGTGGCCTGTGAATGGGCTTCTTGGTTTTTCCCTTTGCACTGTGGTGTGGAAAATTTTCACATCTCCCATTGCAGATTATGTAAAAGGCCAGAAGGAAAGGGTGAGAGCTGTCCCTGCTTGACTGAGCTTCCTTTTGTGCTCTGGCCAGTAGGGCAACCTCAAGGGCTGCCTGTTCTGCTTGCAAAGAAAGCTTTTGTCAGGCTGCCCTAAACCCGCCCCTCGGAAATGAGCCCTGGCAGAAGCCCTGACGCTAGGAGGGCAGGCGCCCACCCATAATTTGGCCCTCCTGAGGCAGGCTAGGAGCAAAAACCCTTGTTGCTCAGGTGGGTTCAGGGGCTGTTGTTGGGCATGCAGTGTGGCAAGGGTCTGGGATGAAAACCTGGGGCTGGGGCAGGGTTGCTTTTCTCACTTTGGAAAGCTTGGCACACAGCTGGAGCCTAATAAGTACTTGCTTCACTGATTCCCCAGGGCCTGAGAGAGCTCACTGTGTGGAGCCTGGCTCACAGATGGTACCTAATAAATGTTCTGTTGAGCTTCCTGGGGCCTAGCTCAGAGTCTCCAGGACCTAACCATACAGCCTGGAGCACACAGCTAGTGCCCCATAAATGTTCCACTGAGTTTCAGTGCCTAGCAGAGTCTGGCACAAAGCTGGTGCCTAATAAGAATCTGTTCCGTTGAACTTCCCAGGCTTACCACGGAGCCTGTCATATAGCTGGTGCCTAATGCTTGCTACTCCACAGAGTACTCCCCAAGGTGTAGCACAGAGCGACACGCACATCTGGCACCTAATACATGTTGGTTCCAAAGCAATAGAATCAAGGGTGAGACGAGACAGAGAGAATGGAGGGGAAGGGAGGAAATGACGACAGACGTGCTGGTATGGCAACGATAAGCTTCCATTCCCACTCTGGGTTCCCTGCGGCCTGGACTGTGACTGAGGAGCAAGTGGCACAGCCAGGACTGTTCAGCTCACTTTGATGTCTTGGTATCTCCTTTCTTACCGTAAGCTGAAGTGTGACTGTGGAAAGGGCAATGAGTAGCCCCTGGGAGAGTGAAGCTGCTTGGCATCTACGTGGAATCCACCCACTGCATGCCAGCGAGGTCTGACGTCTGCAGTGCTGAGGGAGGGTGCAGGGCAGAAGCCGAGCCTGGGGCTCAGAGTCTGGGGTCCAGGATGCAGTCGCCTCTGGCCCCATGTCCATGGCACTGGGAAACGCTGATAAGTCGTGCCAGCCCTGCCTGGGCAGTGGCCCCCAAGCATGATGAAAGGCTTGTTTATCTGCCGCCCTTCTCAGTGCCTGGCAGGGCTGGGGACGCTATGGGCTGCTCCCTCCTTACTCCCCTTCTGTGGTCCAGATCTGCCCCTCTCTAGAAGCATCTGCTACCCCCTTTCAGCATGTATCAGTTTTATGTACCTCCTTGAAGTTCCCTGTTTGGGAAGCAGCAGGTTGACAAGCTGGGTTCCTGGACCCCTTATCTGCGCTGTGACTTTAGACCCGATGCTCAAGCTCTCTGAGCCACACTTCCTCATCTGCAGAGGCAATGAAAACATTTCCTTCCCAAAGGAGACCTAACCTTTGAGACAGTCCCCATGGACCTTTAAATCCCCCTTTCCTCCAGACTCCATAATCTTTCAGAGCTGGAATCTATAAAACCTCACTCCTACTCCAGATGGAGTCTCTGGTTCATGTAAGCAAGTCTAGAGCAGGCATCGTTATCATCCTGAATTTTACAGAGAAATTCAGGATATAGATAAATTTCATAAAACCCAGAGCTGGCTGGGGCTTAGGTGAGGGCAGAGCTGGTGGGAATTGGCTTCTGTTATTTTCTCCTGAATTACAGGAAGTAAGAGGCAAGGGAGCTGCGACTGCCCAACACTGGTGAGTCTGTCTCCCTCCTACCTTCCTCCTTCCCTTGCTCCTCTCCTCTCCACAAAAGCCGGGATCAGTGTGTGCCTGGGTCTTCTCTTCCTTGGAGAGGGCTGCCACATAGCAGTCGGAGAAGCTGGCCTCATCACTTCAGCCGAGGCAAGAGCAAGATCCAGCTTAGGGAGAAACAGACATTCAAGGTAACACCAGCCATGAGTTAGGGCCTTGAGGGTGACTGAGAGTTTTTCAAGGCAGCTCCTCTTCCCATAGGGCTGCTTAAAACAAGCGGAGTAAGCTGGGCGTGGTGGCGCACACCTTTAATCCCAGCACTTGGGAGACAGAGGAAGGTGGACTGCTATGAGTTAGAGGCCCCCCTGACACTACATAGTGAATTCCAGGACAGCCTGAGCTAGAGTGAGACCTATCTCAGAAAAAACAAAAACAAAAACCAAAAAATAAAACAAGCAGAATGTGTGTTCTAGGGAATCTTTTGGCTCAATCCACTTCCTCTGCTGTGATCCTTTCCTTTCCTTTCCTTTCCTTTTCCTTTTCCTTTTCCTTTTCCTTTTCCTTTTCCTTTTCCTTTTCCTTTCCTTTCTTTTCCTTTTCCTTTTCCTTTTCCTTTTCCTTTTCCTTTCCTTTCCTTTCCTTTCCTTTCCTTTCCTTTCTAGGCAGGGTCTCACTCTAGTCCAGGCTGAGCTGGCACTCTCTAAGTACTCTCAGGGTGGCCTCAAACTCACTGTGATCCTCCTACCTTTGTCTCCCAAGTGCTGGGATTAAAAGCAGGCATCACCATGCCTGGCTCTCTGCTGTGATTTTGAATGTATGTCTCCTTAAAAATTCCTAAGTTAAAACCTAAATCCCTAATGCAATAACAATAAGAGAGAGGCTTTGGGGAGATAATTAGATTCTGGACTGGAGCCCTCATAAATGTCCACCACTTGAGGACATGCAGAAGCCTTCGCCAATCGTCTAGCAGCTGCTATAGTGATCTTGGACTTCTCTGCCTCTAGAACCATGGGCAACAGTTTTATGCTATTTATAAACTACCCAGGTAAGGTGTTTTTAAATTTTATTTTTCCTTTTTTTTTTTCAAGGTAGGGTTTCACTCTAGTCCAGGCTGACCTGGAATTCACTATGTATTTTCAGGGTGGCCTCAAATTCACGGCAATTCTCCTACCTCTGCATCCCAAGTGCTGGGATTAAAGGCATGCACCACCACACCCTGCTCCTTCACTTCCTTCCTATTTTTTTTTAAATATGTGTATTTTTTATTGTCAACTTCTATACTTACTTAGCAAACCATGGCATTTCCCTCCCCCTCCTCTATTTCCCTCCACTCCCCTCCCCCACTTTCCTCTTCATAACTCTGCTCTCTGTCACATCCCCTCCCTCTCTCCATTAGTCTCTCTTTTAATTTGATGTCATCATCTTTTTCTCCTATTATGAGGGTCTTGTGTAGGTATTGCTAAGCACTGCAAGGTCTTGGATATCAAGGCCAAGTTCTGTCCAGACAGTTGTATGTAAGGAGTGGTACCCTTCCTTTGGCTCTTACATTCTTTCCATCACTTCTTCTGCAATGGACCCTGAGCCTTGGTGGGTGTGAGATGTTTCAGTGCTGGACACTCCTCTGTCCCTTCTTCTCAGCACTATGTTGCCTTTTGGGTCATCCCAGTGGTCATCACCATCTGAAAAGAGAAGCTTCTCTAACTAGAAGTGAGAGTAGCATTAATTTATGAGTATGAACATTAAGTGTAGTGCTTTCAGGGCAATTTGGTGAGAGTAATATGTGCATTTATCCAGAAAGAGCAGGCTTTATACCACTAAGGCTCATGACCTCCCCTGCCATAGGCTTTTGATTAGGTTTTTAGTACTAGGCATGTATTTCCTCCCATAGAGTGGGCCTTCAGTCCAATTAGAGAGCAGTTGGTTTCTTCCAGAGCAGACATCCACTATTGCACTCTTGCACTCATTCAGTCATTTGGCCTGTCTGGCCAAATTTGAGGCTTCCAGTATCCATTGTTTCACTGCTGGTGACTTTTTTTTCTCCCATAAGCCTGCATACAGTGCAGCTTTATCCAGCTTTCAGTTGGCTGGAAGTTGGCTATAGGAAAAGGTTTTCAGCTCAGCACCAGCTAGATTTATCAGTGACTTTGCTGCTCAGGCATGTGAAGTCCTCAGCAGTAGGGTCTTACTATTGCTTCATGGGAAACTAAGGGCCTTGGCAATAGCCTATAATGTTTTGGAAGGAACAGGGACCTCCCTGGCCAACAACTTGCTGGAAGGTATCCCATCCCTGGCACTGAAAATTTTCTAGTAACAATCTATGGTTTCTGGTTGTGCCATTATTCAAGAAAGTAGATTTTCATATGTCTTATTCAGAATATCTTGAGTTTTGATGGACCCTCCCCCACCTTTCTTTTTTTTTAAATTTTATTAGCATTTTCCATGATTATAAAAAAAATCCCATGGTAATTCCCCCCCCCCCCACTTTCCCCTTTGAAATTCCATTCTCCATCATATTACCTTCCCATCACAATCATTGTAATTACATATATACAATATCAACCTATTAAGTACCCTCCTCCCTTCCTTTCTCTTCCCTTTATGTCTCCTTTTTAACTTACTGGCCTCTGCTACTAAGTATTTTCATTCTCATGCAGAAGCCCAATCATCTGTATCCACATATGAGAGAGAACATGTGGCGCTTGGCTTTCTGGGCCTGGGTTACCTCACTTAGTATAATCCTTTCCAGGTCCATCCATTTTTCTGCAAATTTCATAACTTCATTTTTCTTTACCGCTGAGTAGAACTCCATTGTATAAATGTGCCACATCTTCATTATCCACTCATCAGTTGAGGGACATTTAGGCTGGTTCCATTTCCCAGCTATTATAAATTGAGCAGCAATAAACATGGTTGAGCATGTACTTCTAAGGAAATGAAATGAGTCCTTTGGATATATGCCTAGGAGTGCTATAGCTGGGTCATATGGTAGATCAATCTTTAGCTATTTTAGGAACCTCCACACTGTTTTACACAGTGGCTGGACCAGATTGCATTCCCACCAGCAGTGTAGAAGGGTTCCTCTTTTTCCACATCCCTGCCAACATTTATGATCATTTGTTTTCATGATGGTGGCCAATCTGACAGGAGTGAGATGGAATCTCAATGTAGTTTTAATCTGCATTTCCCTGATGACTAGTGACGTAGAACATTTTTTTAGATGCTTATATGCCATTTGTATTTCTTCCTGTGAGAACGCTCTATTTAGCTCCATAGCCCATTTTTTTATTGGCTTGTTTGATCCCTTATTATTTAACTTTTTGAGGTCATTGTATATCCTAGATATTAATCCTCAATCAGACATATAGCTGGCAAAGATTTTTTCCCATTCTGCAGGTTGCCTCTTTGCTTTTTCCACTGTGTCCTTTGCAGTGCAAAATCTTTGTAATTTCATGAGGTCCCAGTGATTAATCTGTGGTTTTATTGCCTGAGCAATTGGGGTTGTATTCAGAAAGTCTTTCCCAAGACCAATATGTTGAAGGGTTTCCTCTACTTTTTCCTTTAGCAGTTTTAGAGTTTCACATCTGATGTTAAGGTCTTTAATCCATTTGGACTTAATTCTTGTGCATGGCCAGAGAGAAGAATCTATTTTCATCCTTCTACAGATACATATCCAGTTTTCCCAACACCATTTGCTGAAGAGGCTGTCTTTTCTCCAATGAGAATTTTGGGCATTTTTATAGAATATCAGGTGGCTATAGCTACTTGGGCTTACATCTGGGTCCTCTATTCTGTTCCACTGATCTACATGTCTGTTTTTGTGCCAGCACCATGCTGTTTTTGTTACTATGACTCTGTAGTATAGGTTAAAATCAGGTATGGTGATACCACCAGCCTCTTTTTTGTTGCTCAGTATTATTTTAGATATTCAAGGTTTTTTGTGATTCCAAATGAATTTTTGGATTGCTTTTTCTATTTCCATGAAGAATGCTTTGGGAATTTTGATAGGGATTGCATTAAATGTGTAGATTGCTTTTGGTAAGATTGCCATTTTCACAATATTGATTCTTCCAATCCAGGAACAGGGGATGTTTCTCCACTTTCTAGTGTCTTTTGCAATTTCTTGCTTGAGTGTTTTAAGGTTTTCATTGTAGAGATCCTTTACTTCCTTGGTTAGGTTTATTCCAAGGTATTTTATTTTTTTTTTGATGCAATTGTGAATGGGAATGATTCTCTGATTTCATCCTCTGTGTGTTTGTTATTAGCATATATGAAGGCTATTAATTTATGTGTATTTATTTATTTTGTATCCTGCTACATGGCTGTAGGTTTTGATCAGCTCTCACAGTTTGCTAGTGGAGTTTTTAGGGTCCTTTATCTATAGAATCATGTCTCTGCAAAAAATGATAACTTGATCTCTTCCTTTCCAATTTGTATCCCTTTTATGTGTGTCTTTGCCTTATTGCTATGGCTAAGACTTCCAGAACTATATTAAATAAAAGTGGGGACAGTGGACACCCTTGTCTTGTTCTTGATTTTAGTGGAAAAGCTTCCAGTTTTTCCCCATTTAGTAATATGTTGGCTGTAGGCTTGTCATAAATAGCTTTTATTATATTGAGATATGTTCCTTCTATTCCCAGTCTCTGTAGGACTTTTATCATGAAGGGATGTTGGATTTTTTCAAATGCTTTCTCTGTGTCCAATGAGATGATCATGTGATTTTTGTCCTTCAACCCATTTATATAATGTATTACATTTATAGATTTGCATATATTGAACCATCCCTGCATCTCTGGAATAAAGCCTACTTGGTCAGGGTGAATGATCTTTTTGATATTCTCTTGTATTCTGTTTGCCAGTATTTTGTTGAGAATTTTTGCATCTATGTTCATGAGGGAGATTGGTCTGTAATTTTCTTTTTTTCTTCTATCTTTGCCTGGTTTTGGTATCAGGGTGATGCTGGCCTCATAGAAGGAGTTTGGTAGAATTCCTTCTTTTTCTATTTCCTGGAAAAGCTTAACAATCAATGGTGTTAGCTCTTCCTTAAAGGTCTGGTAAAATTCAGCAGTGAATCCATCTGGGCCTGGGCTTTTTTTAGTTGGGAGATTATTGATAACTTTTCAGATCTCCATGTTTATTATGTCTATTTAAGTGATTAATCTCATGTTGATTTAATTTAGATAGGTCATATAAATCAAGGAAATCATCCATTTCTTTCTGATTTTCATACTTTGTGGAGTATATGCTTTTATAGTATGTCCCTATGATTTTTTGAATTTCTCTGGAATCTCTTGTGATGTTACCTTGTTCATCTCTGATTTTATTAATTTGTGTCTCTTCTCTCTTTCTTTTGGTCAGATTTGCTAAGGGTTTATCAATCTTGTTTATCCTTTCAAAGAACCAACTCTTTGTTTCATTAATTCTTTGGATTTTTTTTTTGTTTCTATTTCATTAACTTCTGCCCTAGTCTTTATTATTTCTTCCCGCATACTAATTTTTGGTTTGCCTTGTTCTTCTTTTTCCAAGGCTTTAAGGTAAAGCATTAGGTCATTTACTTGTGACCTTTCTAATTTCTTAATATAGGCACTTAAGGCTATAAATTTACCTCTTAGAACTGCCTTCATTGGTTCCCAGAGATTTTGATATGTTGTGTTCTCATTATCATTTGACTCTATAAACTTTTTGATTTCCTTCTTGATTTCTTCATTGACCCATTCATCATTTAGTAGTGTATTGTTTAGTTTCCATGATTTTGTGTATGCTCTATAGCCTTTCTTGCTACTGATTTGTAGTTTAATTCCATTGTGGTCAGATAGAATGCAAGGAATTATTTCAATTTTCCTGAATTTGTTAAGATTTGCTTTGTGTCCTAATATATGGTCTATTTTAGAGAATGTTCCATGTGCTGCTGAAAAGAATGTATATTCTGCAGCCTTTGGATGAAATGTCCTATATATACCTGTTAGGTCCATTCCTTCTATGACCTAATTTAGTCCAGATGCCTCTCTGTTTATTCTTTCCCTGGATGACCTGTCAATTGATGAGAGTGGGGTGTTAAAGTCACCCACTATCACTGTGTTTGGTGTTATCTGTGACCTTAGTTCTAATAGTGTTTGTTTGATGAATTTGGGAGCCCCCATGTTAGGTGCATATATGTTTAGGATTGTAATGTCCTCCTGTTGGAGTGTGCCCTTTATCAATATAAAGTGACCTTCCTTATCTTGACTAATGTTGGACTAAAGTCTACCTTGTCAGATATTAGGATAGCAACCCCTGCTTGCTTTCTAGGCCCATTTGCTTGAAACACCATCTTCCAACCTTTCACCCTAAGATAATGTCTATCCTTGGTAGAAAGGTGAGTTTCTTGGAGACAAAAAAATTGTAGGATCCTGCTTTTTAACCCAGTCTGCAAACCTATGTCTTTTCGTTGGGGCACTGAGGCCATTGATATTAAGAGATATTATTGAAAGGTGTGTATTTATGTTTGCCATTTTTTTTGTGGGTCCGATTCTACCTGTGCTCTCTTGTGTTAACTAGTATTTGAGTATTGCTTCTTTTTTCTAGGTTCCTTATATGTGTGCTTTTCCTTTTCTTCAGCATGGAGGATTCTATCAAGTATTTTCTGTAGAGCTGGTTTTGTCTTCAAATACTCCTTTAACCTGCTTTTGTCATGGAATGTCCTTATTTCTCCATCTATTTGAATGGATAACTTTGCAGGATAAAGTAACCTTGGTTGACAGTTGTTATCTTTCAGAACTTGGAATATATCACTCCAAGCTCTTCTGGCTTTTAAAGTTGTGTTGAATAATTTGCTGTAATCCTGATGGGCTTGCTTTTATAGGTAACTTGATTTTTCTCTCTAACTGCTTTCAATATTTTTTCTTTGGTGTGTGTGTTTGGAAGTTTGATTATAATATGGGGAGGAGAGGTTCTTTCCAGGTTTTGTCTGGCTGGGGTTCTAAAGACTTCATGTATCTGTATTGGCACCCCTTTCCCAATTTGGGGGAAATTTTCTTCTATGATTTTATTGAAGATATCTACTATGCCTTTGGGGTGGAATTCTTCTCCTTCTACTATGTCCTGAATTCTTTTTTTTTTTTTTTTTTTTTTGGTTTTTCGAGGTAGGGTCTCACTCTGGCCCAGACTGACCTGGAATTCACTATGGAGTCTCAGGGTGGCCTTGACCTCATGGCGATCCTCCTACCCCTGCCTCCCGAGTACTGGGATTAAAGGCGTGCGCCACCACCCCCGGCTTTGTCCTGAATTCTTATACTTGATCTTTTCATAGTGTCCCGAATATCTTGAAATTCCCACTCATACTTTTCTATAAGTTTGTTTTTCTCTTTGTTGGCCTGTATTAGATCTGCCACGTGGTCTTCTAGCTTAGATATTCTG
This sequence comes from Jaculus jaculus, assembly GCF_020740685.1. Lineage (NCBI taxonomy): Eukaryota > Metazoa > Chordata > Mammalia > Rodentia > Dipodidae > Jaculus > Jaculus jaculus. The sequence goes on along the minus strand of NC_059113.1, from coordinate 56,066,184 downwards.
TCCTCTCCTTCATCCATTCTACTGGTGAGATTTTTCTACAGAGTTTTTTTATTTCATTAACTGTTTCTTCATTGCTAGTAATTCTGACTAGTTTTTCTTTATTATTTCTATTTCCCTATTTATGTCTTGTATTGCCTTTTTTATTTCATGAAATTGGTGACCTGCATCTTCTTTGATTCCTTTGATTTCCTCTTTGAGTTCCTCTTTGACTCCTTTGATTTGCTCTCTGACTTCTTTGAACATATTTACAATCATTCTTTTGAAATCTTTCTCAGGCATTTCCTCTAACTCGTTCTCACTGGAGGTCATTTCTGATGCATGAATACTTTTAGGTGGATTTATATCGTCTTTCTTTTTAGTGTTTCTTGTGTTATAATGTATATATTTTTGCATCTTGGAATAAGTTAATGCTTGGATTTTCTAGCTAACTGGGTATTCTTAGCTGTATCAATTGATTTGATGTTATATATTTTCAGGGTAGGAGCTTAAGGTGTTAGGTGTGGCTCTTAAGACTCTCAGAGTATCTACAAAGGTACTCCTAGGGGTTGAGTTTCCCTGCTATGGGAGTATTCAAGTAGGCTGAGTGGAATAAAATACAGGTAGATTCTAAAAGTTAACTAAACACTGTACCCATTCAATCAAAAACAACCCCATGTATGTATGCCAGAGTAGTTATTATAACAACCAGATCCTCTATCAACATAGAGGTTAAGATTTATGGTCTGTCGAGGGATTCAAGTCAGCTTGTGACCAAGTGAGACCCTTCCATGATGCAATCCCAGTTACCTTAGATGATTTTGGTCTCAGTCAAGTTGCTGCCTGGGTCGTCGGGCTGCTGTTCTGATTTCTGGAGCTGGGCACTGGCTTTTCCTGCGGGGCAAAGCGAGCCTGGCAAGTGTGGCCCTGCAGGTCAGCACCCCCGCTGCTGGAACTGCTGCTGCTAAAGGTGCCTCTGCTGGGTCTGTCAGCAGCTGAAGCTGCTGCTGCTGGGACCACTGCTCTGCTGCCTCTGCTGCTGCTGCTGCTGGAGCTGCCACTGCTGGAGCCACTGCTGCTGCTGAAGGTGCTGCTGCTGGGTCCATTGCTGCTGGTGCCTCTGTAGCTGCTGCTGCTGGGTCTGCTGCTGCTGCCGCTCCTGGATCTGCTGCTGCTGGGTCTGCCGCTGCTGCCGCTACTTGCTCACTGCCGCTCTCCCTTCACGTGTCCTGAGTTGCGGAGAGCACGGTGTGAGGGGAAGCTCCCGCACCTGGCTTTTCCTGCAGCTGGAGCCAAGCCTGGCCACTTTCTGGTGCGCTGCCGCCGCCGCGGTTGGCGGAGCTGCCGGGCCACATTTGCTGGCCTGTGTGGGCTCTGGATGCTCTGGATCTCTCCTACTTCTCCGCTGCTGCTTCAATTTCCTATACACCTCACTTTTTAGTAAAAGTGGGTATTTTGCTGAGTTTTTTGGTCTTTTTCTCTCAGGCTGCTTTGGCGTGGTACCTACACCGCCATCTTAACCAGAAGTCTCCACCTTTCTTTTATACAATCTCTTCCCCTGACCTCGCTTAGGCCTTTCCCCTCCCTGTAATTTGTTCTTCCACATATATACAATACCATCCCCTTAAGACCTTCCCTCTCCTCCCTCCTTTATAGCCTTTTTCTAGCTTATGGGCCTCTGCTACTGATTTTTGGTTCCAGTTCATATACAAGTCTATACATTTGTAGCTAGGATCCACATATGAGAGAGAACATGTGACATTTGGCTTTCCTGGGCCTGGGTTACCTCACTTAGCCTTCACTGCCTTTCTAATGATCCTTTGGCAGCATTCTTCAACCCAGAGCAGAGGTGTGCAGGGGAGTGTGGGTACTCTTCAGCATGTGTTCTCAAAGTTATGAGAAGAGATTTGATCATGATGATTTGGGAGTACTTCTGGCATTCAGTGGGTGGAGACCAGAGGTACAACCCACTGAACTGTACAGAGCTTCCCTGCATTGCTGAGACTTCCAGATTTCCCACCAGACATGCATGTGGGCAAAAAAAATAAAATAAAATAAAAAAAATTGATAACTATCTGAGTCTAGGATCTCCTTCCAGTTTATAGAGAACACAAGGTGTTGGGATTTTAACTTGTGCATTGTTTATTTGTTTATTTAGCCACCCCCCCCCCACACACAGGATGGGGGGAGAAGTGCACCAGAGCCTCTAGCCACTGCAAATGAGCTCTAGATGCTTGTGCCACCTTGTGCATCTGGTTTATGTGGGTCCTGGGAAATCTAACCTGGGTCCTTAGGCTTTGCAGGCAAGTGCCTTAACTGCTAAGCCATCTCTCCAGCTCTTAACATGTTCATTTTTAATGTTTACACAGTGCCTCAAATATATTCTAGAGAACTTTTAATAAAAGCATAGTATGTCATGATTCTAGCTCAGCCTTTTTTAAAAATAAACTTGGTTTATTTTATTTGAGAGATGGAGAGAGCAAGAGAGAGGAAGACACACAGAGAGAACGGGCACACCAGGCCCTTCAGCTGCTGCAAATTCACTCCAGATGCAATGTGCCACCTTGGGCATCTGGCTTACATGGGTTGTGGGGAACTGAACCTGGGTCCTTTGGCTTTGCAGGCAAATACCTTAACCTCTGAGCCATCTCTCCAGCCCCTCAGTCCTTTTTTGAAAAAAATATTTTTATTTGCAAGGAGGCACAGAGAGAAAAATGAGTGAGTATTCCAGGGCCTCCTGCCACTGCAAACAAGCTCCAGATGCATGTGCCACCTGTGTATTTGTGTTTACCTAGGTACTGGGGAATCAAACCCAGATTGACCTGGAACTCACAGTGATTCTCTCCCACCTTTGTTTTTGTTGTTTTTTTTCAAAGTAGGTCTCACTCTAGTTTAGGCTATTGTAGAACTCACTCTGTAGTCCCAGGTTGGCCTCGAACTCACAGCAATCCTCCTACCTCTGCCTCCTGAGTGCTGGGATTAAAGGCTTGCACCACCACACTGGGATGATTCTTCTGGGATTAAAGGCATGAGCCAGAAAGGCTGACTTTCTAACTCAGTCTTTGTAATATTTTAAATCACAAAGAATATTTTAGAATGTGTATAGTATGTATGTGGACAGATGTGTGTGTGCAAGTATGCGTGAACAAGTGTGTGCATGCATTTGGAGGGTAGAAGACACTCTCAGGTGCTGTTCCTCAAGTAAACCATTTACCTTGTTTTGAGACAGGGTATCTCATTGGCTTGAAGCTCATCAGTCAGGCTAGACAGGGATTCACCAATCTCTACCTCCCTCCCTTGTGCTGGGATTACAGGTGTACACTGCATTTTACATGGGTACTAGGGATTTAACTAAGTCCCTCATGTTTGTAAGGTAATTTAACTCTCTCCCCAGCTCTACAAAGCATTTTTGTAAATTTAAACATTTGGTGTAGACACTAGCTTTTTCCCTTTCCTTCCTTCCTTCCTTCCTTCTTTCTTTCATCTATCTATCTATATATCATCTATCTACCTATCATGTTTTTTGAAGTAGTAAAATTAAACCTAGAGCCATAGTGCATGTTAGGCAAGTGCTCTATCAATGAGCTATATCCCCAACACTCAGACTTTTTATTTTGAGAGTGTCTGGCAAAATTGCCCAGGCTGGCCTAGATTTGTCCCTCTCCTGCCTCAGTTTCTTAGTAGCTCAGATTATAGACCTGCCAAACAGGTTTGGTTTACTCATTTCTATTTTGATCCCTTTTAAAAAATATATTTTTAATGTTTTTATTTATTTGCAAGGAGAGAAAGAGAGAGGGGGAGTGAGAGAATGGGTGTGCCAGGGCCTCTAGTCACGGCAAATGAACTCCAGATGCATGCGCCACCTCGTGCATCTAGCTTTACGTGGGTACTGGGGAATTGAACCCAGGTCCTTAGGCTTTTTAGGAAAGGGGCTTAACCACTGACCACTGAACAATCTCTCCATCCCCTTGATCCCTTTTTAGGGGTATATATATCTTATACATACAAAATTTAATAACTTATAATTTAATCTTTTTATTATTGACAACTTCCATAATTATAGACAATAAACCATGATAATTCTTCCCCTCCCCCCACTTTCCCCTTTACAACTCCACTCTCCATCATATCACCTGTCTCTCTCAATTAGTCTCTATTTTATTTTGATGTTATCATCTTTTTCTTCTATTATTTCGGTCTTGTGTAGGTAGTGCCAGGCACTGTGAGGTGATGGCTATTCAGACCATTTTGTGTCTGGAAGAGTGCATTGTAAAGAGTCCTACCCTTTCTTTAGCTCTTAGATTCTTCCTTCCACCTCTTCTACAATAAACCCTGAACTTTGGAAGGTGTGATAGAGATGTTTCAGTGCTGAGCAGTCCTCTGTCACTTCTCAGCCTTCTGAGTCATCCCAAGATCACTGCCATCTGAAAAAGAGAAGTTTCTTTAACCAAAAGTAAGACTAGCATTAATGTATAGGTATGAACATTAAATAAAGTGTTTACCAGGCAGTTTTGTGAGCATAATATATGCATCTATCCAGACACCAGCAGGTGTTATACCCCTAGGGCTCATGACTTACCCTATTATAGGTGTTCAGTACCAGGCATGTATCCCATGGGGTGGGCCTCCAGTCCAATTAGAGAACAGTTGGTTTCACCCATAACAGACATGCCACTATTGCACCCATTGGCTCATTTGGCCTGGCTGGCCCAACTTAAGGCTTGCTGTGTCCACTGTTGTTTTCCTCCACTGATGACTTCTCTCTCTCCCATGGAGCTGCATGAAGTATAGCTTTTTCCAGCTTTCTGCCAACTGGTCTACACAGAGGAGGTTTTCAGCTCAGCTTCAACAAGATTTCTCAGTGATCTTGCAGCCCAAGCATGTGATGTCTTCAGCAATAGGGTCTTGCCATCTATTCCTGGTGGGAAACCAAGAGCCTTGACAATGGCCTGTAATGTCTTGGGGGCATCAAGGACCTCCCTGGCCAACAACTCACTGGAAGGCATCCCATCCCTGGCACTGAAAATTTTCTAGTAACAATCTATGGCTTCTGAATGTGCCATTGTCCAAAAAAGTAGGCTTCCATATGACTTATTTATACCCTCTTAGCTTTTGATTAATTCTCCCTCACTTTATAACTTAATAAAGACTACTCTTTCTTAATAATTATCCTGTGCTTCTGGGGACAGAATGACTTTTTATTTTCTTATTTCTCTCAAATCCTAAACTCATTCCACACAGTAGGGAAAAATTTCCATGACCCTCTGGGTCTTCTCCTAGAGTTGGGTGAAAACATTCACATGAAGGCATTCAATATGTTGTTTTAAAGACATTTAAAAATACTTTTTGTTTTTATTTATTTATTATTTGAGGGGGGTCAGAGTGGGGGGGAGAGGGAGAGAGAGAGAGAATGGGTGCACCAGGGCCTCTAGTCACTGCAAATGAACTCCAGATGCATGTGCCACCTTCTGCATCTGGCTTACATGGGTCTTGGGGAATCGAACCTGGATCCTTTGGCTTTGCAGGCAAGTGCCTTAACTGCTAAGCCATTTCTCCAGCCTCATTTTTTTTTATCATGAATTGATTTCCTTTGTCATTTATACTATTTACCGAGGTGCTATACACAATATATGTAACATTATACATATATAACATTAATCCTTTCAGTAGTCAACAAAATGGTGTTACAAAATATTTCCTATCAAAAGGGATGGTGTCAGCTACTCTAGGAATTATTAACCTCATAAAATCCATTGAATGACATCTCACTATACTGACAGCACCTTCGTATGTAACTAGCCTCCTCTCCCGTCTAATCCTTCTGATCTCTCTCAATGCTCAGGCAACCTCAGTGTCTTCAATGCTGCTAGTTTGGTCTGACTTTGCTCTCTAGTCCTGCTCATCCATGGGCAGCCCTTACTCATTCTGCAAAACCCAGCTTATAGGTTACATAGTTCCTCCATTATAACTAAGTGGTTCTTTCCTCATTATACCTTCTGGGAAGTAATAATGTGTAGCGAAGATATAGACCATATTAGGAATAGTTGGTGGTGAATATCCCATCTGGGTTCGATGGAGAAGTGCTAAACAAGGTTTGGGGTGGGATTCCTTATTAACACTGCATTTCTTACTTTTGTAGACTTTTAAGGGGAGAGTCCCGAGAGATAAGGCCAAAATATGAAGAGTATATGACTGGGGTTACTGAGAGTTAGGGAGAAGCGAAGGGACATATTGAACAGACTATAAGATCACAAGTCAGATCATCCTGACTGTTGCCCAGAAACAACTAATCTTGTTGTCTCACCTACATGGTGAATCTGTGTACTAGAATGGTCACAGCAGGAATCCTGCAGAGGTCTCTGTAGCACCAATATCTGTCCTTTTCAAGGAACAATGTCTGTGACATAACAGCAGTGGCTACAATAAAATAAATACACTGAGTACAAGACGCTATGCTCACCAGTTCACCTGCAGCTGGGCCTGATCACATGCAGGTAATGCCAGTACTCTGGAGGTTGAGGCAGTAGGATCGAAAGTTCAAGGTCACCCTACCATGCATCAAACAATAAAATACTTGTGAAAATACCTCACAGGCACAATCTTTCAGCAATCTCTAAAACAAACTGGATTTTTAAGAGAGAGGTGAGAGGCAGGGAGAGGGAGAGAATGGGTGCACAAGGGCCTCCAGCCACTGCAAATCCCAGACACATGCGCCACTACATGGGTACTGGGGAATGTAACCTGTGTCTTTAGGCTTCGCAGGCAAGCACTTTAACTGCTAAGCCATTTCTCTAGCCCTACAACATAAACTGTTATTTCTCTGTTTTGTAGAGGTTAAGAAACATGTGCTTGTTCATGGGGCTGGTGAGGGCTGCAACCAGCTCTGCTGCCCTGGAGCTTGAAGTCTATTTTTATTTTATTTATTTATGAGAGAGAGAGAAAATGGGTACACTAGAGCCTCTAGCCACTGCAAATGAACTCCAGACACATGCACCACCTTGTGCATCTGGCTTACGTGGGTCTTGGGGAATTGAACCTGGGACCTTTGGCTTTGCAGGCAAATGCCTTAATGGCTAAACCATCTCTCCACCCTGAGCTTGAATTCTTAATAGACTGATGTTAGTCTGACTCTAGGGTGTACACTACCCAAAACAATATGTGATTGGCTTTGCATAGATTTGCCCCATGACTGAGTGGTGTACTGTGAATGGTGGGAACTGAGCCCTGTCATTCCTAAACCTGGAGGCTAACACAGCATGAAATAAAGACATCAATGTCCCTGTCACACAATCTGGATTTTTTTTTTTTTGCAGTCCTGCTATAGAGGGTTTTGCACATTCTAAACAAGAACTGTACCACTGAACTACTTCCCCAACATCCCAGCAACATTCCAGGAATTTGTTACTTTCTGACTGTTGCTGCACAAATTATCCAAGGCTTAGGAGCTAAAATCACATAATACACTTGTTATCTTACAGTCCTGGAGTGGGAACTTGACATTGGGTCATACTGGGCTCATATTGAGTTTTCAGCTGCAGAAGACATGGACACTCCAGGCCAGAGTCTGCTCATTTACTTTGATCATCTTCTGAAAGGCACTTGCCTCTGGGGACCATGAGCCAGTCCTTAAAGCTAGCAATGCTGAGTCAAATTCATCTCACACTACCACCTCACTGGTCCTCTCTTCAGATTCTGTGTCCATTATAGTTGTATTACACTCTTCTGGGTGATCCAGGCATTCCCCCACTGAAGGACAGCCAACTAGCAACCTTATTTCTGTCTGCAAACTTAACCAGGCAGTCACAGATTCTGGTATTAGCAATAAACATCTTCGGAGCTGTAATATAATAAGAGTCCTTAAGTTGATTATGGAAGTGTCATCTACTAAGAAACAGCTACTAATAGTTGTTCAAGCCAGTCAGGGTGACTCATACCTTTAATTCCAGCACTCGGGGGGCTGATACCTCAGGAGAATCATCAAGAGTTCAATACCAGCCTGGACTATAGAGTGAATTCTAGGTCAGCCTTGGCTACATTGTGACTCTGCCTCAAAAAACAAACAAACAAAAATAGTAGTTCAAAGTAAGTATCCTAGAGTAAGACTGGGTTAAATCCCAGCCCCACCTCTTTAGCCTAGGCACCTTACTTCTCTGTGCATTCACTGTGCTACAAAAAGGAAGAAAATGACAGTGTTTATTTTGCAGGTTAGTAAACACTGTGAGATCCGAGTCATGTGGCAGGTGTGTGTTGAATACAGGGCAGTCCAGGCACATCTGCAGAATAGAAAAGATCATGCCTGACTGAACTTTGGACACAATCTCTGACATGATACTCACCCATCTGAGAGTACCCTGGTAAGGGGAACTGACTCATGTATCTCACTTGCTTCTTTCTGTAAGAAATGTGCTTACTACGTAGAAGAGGACGATGCTGACGCTTTTGTTTCCTTCTAGGATAAGGTTTTACTGTGTAGCCCAGGCTGGTTTCAAACTCTTCCTGCCTCAACCTCCAGAGTGCTGGGATTAAAGGTGTGAGCCACCATACCCCGCATTATCTGAACTATTTGTTCTTTATGTTTTGCTAAGTGAGTAGTTGAATTGCTTTTAAAAAGAAACTGAGGGTCTGGAGAGATGGCTTAGCAGTTACAATGCTTGCCTGTGAAGCCTAAGAATTCATGTTTAAATTTCCAGGTTCCACATAAGCCAGTGATGCAAGTGTGCAATATTGCACATGTCCACAAGGGGGCACACGTGTCTGGAGTTTGTGATGGCTGAAGGCCCTGGCATGCTCATATCTCAATCTCTCTCTCTCTCTCTCTCTCTCTCTGCCTCTGTGTCTCTCTCTCCTAAATAAATAAATAAAAAATAAATGAACTGAGGATGTGACATGGCCTCATGCATGTCTTTACCAAATGGATGAGCAATGTGGATGGATTGACAATGGATGAATGGATGGATCAGTTAACATGAAGGACCGTCTCCACCATATGCCCCTCCAAGCAGGCACTCTTTCTCAGATGCCCCAGGGAGGCAGCCACTGAGAGGGAGAGAAGAGGGATCCTGGGATCTAGTAGCTGACATTCGCTTACTTTCCCCAGCACCGACAGGCTCGTTCAGCACCATGGAGAGCAGTACCCTCAGCCCTGGGCCTCCACACTCGAAAGACCTGGAGGCCTTTCCTCAGAAGAGCCTGGAGCCAGGTGACACTGCAGTGCTGGTTCTGTACTTCCTCTTTGTTCTGGCTGTTGGACTGTGGGTAAGCAAGACAGTGTGGTAAGGGGGTGGGGCAAACAAAATTTGTCTGGACAGAAGGCCAGAGTAAACTCCAACGTTAAGGAAAACAGTACAGAGAAGTGATAAAACTAGCTCAAGGTCACAGAGTAATTAGAATTTACAAATGAGAAAGCCAGGCATGGTGGTGCATGCATTTAATCCCAGCACTCAGAAGACAGAGATAGGAGGATCACTATGAGACTGAGGCCAGTCTTAGTGTATATAGTGAATTCCAGATCAGCCTGGGCTAGAGCAAGACCTTACCTTGAAAAACAAAACAAAAATAAGACAGCTCAGTAGTAGTACCCTTGCTGAGCATGCTCAAGAGCCTGGGCTACGTGCTCAGAACTACATGAAATGAATGAATATTAAGGTTGGGGAGGATTAAATAATCTGCTGCTCATAAATGCCTAGCACAGCGTCTGGAGCACTGTAAGCAATGTAATCCACTATGAGCTATCATAGCTAAGCCCAGACTCGTCACCCATGAATGTACAAGAGACCATGTAGGTTATCACAAAAGTGGGAAAGTGAGACATGCAGAGGTTCATGCCCCCTCTAAAGACATGCACATTAAAGTTTTCAGAAGACTCCTGTGTGCAGAGTATATTTGATGTCCACATCTGCTCCACTCCACCCCACCTGGCAACCATACCACCTGTGGACACCTCTATTGCTGACATTTTCCCCTCATGCACCTGTCTTCTTCCTTACAGTCCACCATGAAGACTAAAAGGGACACAGTGAAAGGCTACTTCCTGGCTGGAGGGGACATGGTGTGGTGGCCAGTAAGTGGACTCTGGTTTGATATAAGTCAGGGCTGGTGATGTAGCTCAATTGCCTATCATGCATGAAGATCTAAGTTGCAGCCCCATCACTGCCAAAAAATGTTTTTTTTTCTTTTTATTTTATTTCATTTTATTGACAACTTCCATAATTGTAAACAATACCCCATAGTAATTCACTCCCTGCGCCCACTTTCCCTTTAAAACTCCACTCTCCATCATATCCCCTCCCTCTGTCAATCAGTCTCTCTTTTATTTTGATGTCATGACCTTTTCTTCCTATTAAGATGGTCTTGTGTAGGTAGTATCAGGCATTGTGAGATATGGATAACCAGGCCACTTTGTGTCTGGAGGATCACGTTGTAAGGAGTCCTACCCTTCCTTTGGTTCTTACATTCTTTCTACCACCTCTTCTGCAATGAACCCTGAGCCATGGAAGTTGTGATTGAGATATTTCAGTGCAGGGCACTCCTCTGTCATTTCTTCTCAGCAACATGGTGCCTTCTGAGTCATCCCAAGGTCACTGTCATCTGAAAAGAGAAGGTTCTCTAACCAAAAGTGAGAGTAGCATTAATATTTGGGTATGGACATTAAGAGAAGTGCTCACTGGTCAGTTTGGTGAGAATAGTATATACATTTAGCCAGCCAGCAGCAGACATTACACCTCTAGGGCTCATGACTACCCCTGTTCTAGGTTTTCAATATCAGGGATATATTCCCTGCCATGGAGTGGGCCTCCAGTCAAATTAGAGGGCAGTTGTTTTCCTCCATAACAGATGTGCCACTATTGTACCTGTTGGCTTATTTGGACTGGCTGGCCAAATATAAGGCTTGCAGTGCCCATTATTGGGTATCTTCACTGGTGATTTCTCTTCTCTCCCATTGAACTGCATGCAGCATGGCTTTTCCCAGCTTTCTGTCAGCTGGTCTATATGGAGGAGGTTATCAGCTCAGCTCCAGCAGGGTTTCTCAGTGACCTTTCAGCTCAAGTATGTGGACTCTTCAGTAATAGGGTCTTACCTTCTATTCCTGGTGGGAAACCAAGGGCCTCAGTAATGCCTATAATGTTTTGGGGGCACCCCTCCCTCCCTTTCTAGTCCCTTTATATCTCCTTTCTAGCTTACTTGCCTATGCTACTGAGTTTTATTTCTACTCACACAGAAGTCCAGTCATTTATAGCTAGGATCCACATATGAGAGAGAACATTCAATGTTTGGCTTAGTTAATCCTTTCCAGATCCATCCATTTTCCTGTAAATTTCATAACATCATTTTTCTTTTTTCTTTTTAAATTTTTATTAACATTTTCCATGATTATAAAATATATCCCATGGTAATTCCCTCCCTCCCCACCCCCACACTTTCCCATTTGAAATTCCATTCTCCATCATATTACCTCCCCATTACAATCATTGTAATTACATATATACAATATCAACCTATTAAGTATCCTCCTCCCTTCCTTTCTCTACCCTTTATGTCTCCTTTTTACCTTAACATCATTTTTCTTTACTGCTGAGTAGAACTCCATTGTATAAATGTGCCACATCTTCATTATCCACTCATCAGTTGAAGGACATCTAGGCTGGTTCCATTTCCCAGCTATTATGAATAGAGCAACAATAAACACGGTTGAACAAGTATCTCTAAGGTAGTGAGATGAGTCCTTAGGATATATGCCTAGGAGTGCTAGAGCTGCGTCATATGGTAGATCTATTTTTAGCTGTCTCAAGAACCTCTTCACTGTTTTCCACAATGGCTGGACCAGATCACATTCCCACCAACAAGTGTAGAAGGGTTCCTCTTTTTCCGTATCCTCACCAGCATCTATGGTCATTTGCTTTCATGATGGTAGCCAATCTGACAGTAGTGAGATGGAATCTCAATGTAGTTTTAATCTGCATTTCCCTGATGACTAGGGATGTAGAACATTTTTTTTAGATGTTTATATGCCATCTGTGTTTCTTCTTTTGAGAACTCTATTTTGTTGCATAGCCTATTTTTAAATGGGTTGCTTAATTTCTTATTATTTAATTTTTTATATTCTTTGTATATCCTAGATATTAATCCTCTAACATATGTATAGCTGGCAAAGATTTTCTCTCATTCTGTAGGTTGTCTGTTTGCTCTATTCACCATGTTCTTTGCTGTACAAAATCTTTGTAATTTCATGAGGCCCCAGTGGTTAACCTGTGGTTTTATTGCCTGAGCAATTGGGGTTATATTCAGAAAGTCCTTGCCAAGACCAATATATTGAAGGGTTTCCCCTACTCTTTCCTCTAGCAGTTTCAGAGTTTCAGGTCTAATATTAAGGTCTTTGATCCATTTGGACTTAATTCTTGTGCGTGGAGAGAGATAAGGATCTATTTTCATCCTTCTACAGATACATAATCCAGTTTTTGCAGCACCATTTGCTTAAGAGGCTGTCTTTTCTCCAATGAGTGTTTTTTTTTTTTGTAAAGCAATTTCTCAAGTGCTGATATTCTATCTCAGGACTCTAGTTCCATATTTTCTAGAAGTCACAGGAAAACTAGAGAAAGCTTAGCTCCCATTTGAATTATTTAAACAAAAATACATTTATTGGGGCTGGGGAGATGACTCAGCAGTTAAAGGTGCTTTCAAAGCCTGATTATTCAGGTTCAATTCCCTAGCCTTCCAAGTAAAGCCAAATGCAAAAAGTGGCACAAGTGTCTGGTGTTCATTTTCAGTGGCAAGAGGCCCTGGTTTCTCCTCATATACAAATCACATGCAAATAAAGAATATTTTGCAAAGCATTTACCAGCTCACCTCAGGGAAGAATCTAGAGCTGTGTTTGTTATAGAGGCTCCAGTGATAATCCTGTGACCTAATGAACCCATTTCTCCAACTATTTTCATTGTCTGCATCTGTCTGTCTGTCCATCCATCATTTACTCTATCATTTGTTTCTTCTTGCCTTCTAGAAGATCTTAATTCCAAACATGCTCAACTTCAATGGCCACAATGGCAGACACTGCTGCTGGCCTCTCATCTCCAGGTCCAGCCCAGCAGGAGAAGAGCACCATCCCCGTCCATATACTTAGATTAGGAGACTCATGAGACAAACCAGGAGTTTCATCTCTGATTGCATTCCCTGCTTATTCCAGCATCAGTTGTCATTTTAGGATAGTTTGTTGTGATGCCTGAGCTCAAACCTGGCTGTTATGCGCAACCCTGTGAGGGGTGTGTGCTGCGTGTTAGAGTGTGAAGGAACACTGGAGGCTATTTTTAGGACCAGGTGGAATTAATGCTGAAAACACAGATAATGAATATAAGTCAGTTCATTTTTCCATTTCAAATGGATCTAAAGGCATTGTCCAACACACAGATACACACAGACATACACACCATGCACACAGACCAAGCATGCTCATGTATGTAAGCCTCTGCTAGCAAGGCTCCACCTCCTAAAGTTTCCACAATCTTCTTCAACAGTGTCACCAGCTGGGGACCAAATATTCAAATGAGCCTGTGGGGAACATGTCACAGCCAGACCACAGTGACAACAATGTGATCTGCATGGTGTATACCTAACTCAGAAGAACCTTCTCTGAAGACTCAGTCAGGCACTATACCAAACCTTGGGCACCTTCGAGGGTGTGTCTTGACCTCAAGGAGCTTTGGGTCTATTGCAACATTCCCAAAGTGAGTAATAGGTCCCCCAAGCTCTGACAGCTGCACACAGATGCCGCATTCAGGAACTACAGGGTACCAGGGGATGTCATGGATGAAAGAAGGCAAAAAAAAAAAAAAAAAAAAAGACTTCAAAATCAGCGAGGGACTAGTTGGGAGGGGATTATGATCCAAGTAATTATGCCATGCATGAAAATATCAATAAAAAGCTTATAAAAAAAGAACAAGGTTGGAAGACTCAGGATTCCCATTTTTAAAACTTACTACTGGGCTAGAGAGATGGCTTAGTGGTTAAGCTTCTTTACTGTGAAACCCAGATCCTATGTGAGCCAGACATGCAAAATGATGCATGCACAAGGTTGCACGTGCACACAGGTGATTCTCATGTCTGGAGTTCAATTGCAGTTGTTACAGGCCCTGGCATGCCACTTCTCTCCCTCTTGTGCATAAAATCAGGCCAGTCTGTTGGGCTGGCCTCAATTAATCAGTTAATCAATCAATGAATAAACTTACTATAATGCTGGGTGTGGTGGTGCATGCTTTTAATCCCAGCACTTGGAAGGAAGAGGTAGGAGGATCGCCATGAGATGACATAGTGAATTCCAGGTCAGCCTGGGCTAGAGCAATACCCTACCTCAACAAACAAACAAAAACACAGAAAACTTTATTATAAAACTGTGGTGAACAAGAAGGTATGATAACAGTAGGATAGACATGCAGATAATGGAGCAGATTTTGTGAGTACCAGAGACTGGAAACACAGAGGTATAGCAGCTCTCTTCATTTCTCTCTCCTCTTCCTCCCTCTCTTCCTCCTCGATTTTGTTCTTCCCCTCCTCTCTTCCTCTCATTTGACCTGCCTACATGTCCTATTCACCCTCCCATTTCTTAGCAGCCTGGCAATGATGAGCTCATAGTGAAACACACCTCTGTGCCAGCTACCTCCTGTTACCCATACATTCCTGCTTTACACAGACCTAGTACAAGGTATCAGCTGAGACTGGATCCCACTTCCAGACCCCCAGCTTAAATGAGGTGCCCACGCCCATCTTATTCAGTTGACTACGACCAGGAATGGTAGCCACTGAGCACAGCCTTGGCCAGTCAGTACAGCATTCCACAAGGAGGGCTGCTTGGTTTGGTGAATTACAAGCAGAATTGGTTTGCATCACGAAACATTCCCCCTGCTATGCATCAGGGATGCTGCATACAGATGTTCAAGCTGGGCAATGTACAAAGATGGCAGATAGGGTAGGGATGGCCCTGCCTTCTTTACTTACCCAGATTTATTGGTCCCTTTGAAGCATGGACAAAACAGGGCAGGGGCAGTTACCCAGACTTCAGCTCCAAAACCTCACCCATCCATGTTCCCACAGGTGGGAGCCTCCTTGTTTGCTAGCAACGTTGGAAGTGGACACTTCATTGGCCTGGCAGGCTCAGGAGCTGCAGTGGGCATTTCTGTTGCTGCCTATGAGCTCAATGTGAGTATGTTGTCAGGATGTAGGAACCTCACCTTTACCTGTTCATAGACCCTGTGAAAGGTGTGAGAAGACTCTGCACCTTAAAAACAGATCTGCAGGGTTTTTGTTTGTTTGTTTGTTTGTTTGTTTGAGGTAGGATCTCACTCTAGCTCAGGCTGACCTGGAATTCACTCTGTATCTTCAGGGTGGCCTCAAACTCACAGCAATCCTCCTACCTCTGCCTCTCAGGTTCTGGGATTAAAGGCATACACCACCACGCCTGGCTTCAGATCTGCAGTTTTTATAAGCACAACCAGTAGGCTTCAAGGGTACCTCTGGCAGCAAAACTTAGTTATGACTCCCCATATTTGCCTGGTGGTGGCCCATAAGTCCCTAACTCCAGTGAATAGGGGGGAGGATAAGGGGTGAAAGTGCTAACTTGTGGGAGCAAAAAACAGTGGTCAATGTGCAACTGGTGGGCATTCCTTACATGCTAGGCAACAACCAGCTATCCTAAAAGTAAATGGCTCAGTGTGTGTGACATTTTTTGTACCCCTAGAATACACCTGAGATGCATTCTTCTTTGTAGCAGAGGTCTCCCTCCCAGGGTGGTTCTCCCTGGGCGGGGAGATTTGCATTTATTAAGTGGTTGGCTGTCATTGAAATAGCTCAGGCTGGGCTGTCTGGGGGTGGGCTGGAAGGGAGCAAGCACCTTGGCTTGAGCCCCGAACCAGCTCTGACTGTGTTTTCTGGGCAGGGCTTGTTTTCTGTGCTGATGTTGGCCTGGATCTTCCTTCCTATCTACATCGTTGGCCAGGTAAGTGAGAGGGGCAGGATGCTATAGCGTGGGGAGACCCTTTCCCTCCCACTTTTAGGCCTGTGTCAGATAGCCACTAAGGATCCCAACAATGAAGTTGAGGATGGAGGCTGGGGAAACATCCTCACCAGTTCCCAGCTAATACATATGTCCAAGGTATACACAGGATATTTAGAGGCTGGGCTCAAAGACAATTTTTTTAAAAAGATTATTTATTATTTTTATTATTAACAATTTCCATGATTGCAAACAATATCCCATGTTAATGCCCTTCATCTCCCCCACTTTCCCCTTTGAAATTCCACTCTCCATCATATCCCCTCCCCCTCTCAATCAGTCTCTCTTCTATTTTGATGTCATGATCTTTTCCTTCTATTACGATGGTCTTGTGTAGGTAGTGTCAGACACTGTGAGGTCATGTATATCCAGGCCATTTTTTGTCTGGTGGAGCACATTGTAAGGAGTCCGACCCTTCCTTTGGCTCTTACATTTTTTTTTTCAAATTTTTTTTACTAACAACTTCCATGATTATAAAAAATACCCCATGGTGATACCCTCCATCCCCCCCACTTACCCCTTTGAAACTCCACTCTCCATCATACCCTCTCCCCATCTCAATCTCTCTTTTACTTTTGATGTCTTGATCTTTTCCTCCTGTTATGATGGTCTTATGCAGGTGGTATCAGGCACTGTGAGGCCATGGATATCAAGGCCATTTTGTGTCTGGAGTCCTCCCTTCCTTTGGCTCTTACATTCTTTCCATCACCTCTTCTGCATTAGACCCTGAGCCTTGGAAGGTGTGATACAGATATTGCAGTGCTGAGCACTCCTTTGTCACTTTTTCCCAGCACCATGGTGCCTTTTGAGTCATCCCAAGGTCACTGCCATCTGAAAAGAGAATGTTCTCTACCCAAAGTGAGAGTAGGGCTGGAAAGATGGCTTAGTGTTAAGCACTTGCTTGTGAAGCCTAAGGACCCTGGTTTGAGGCTTGGTTCCCCAGGACCCATGTTAGCCAGATGCACAAGGGGGTGCATGCATCTGGAGTTTATTTGCAGTGGCTGGAGACCCTGGTGTGCCCATTCTCTCTCTCTATCTGCCTCTTTCTGTCTGTTGCTCTCAAATAAATAAATAAATAAAAATAAACAATTAAAAAAACAAAAGTGAGAGTAGCATTAATATATGGGTATGAGTATTAAGAGAAGTGCTTATTGGGCAGTTTGATGAGCATGGTATATACATTTAGCAAGCCAGCAGCAGACATTTCACCCCTAGAGCTCATGACTACCCCTGTTGTAGGTTTTCAGTATCAGAAATGTATTTTCTCCCATGGAGGAGGCCCCCAGTCCAATTAGAGGGCAGGTGGTTTCCACCATGACAGATGTGTCACTATTGCACATGTTGGCTCATTTGGCCTGGCTGGCAAAATATAAGGCTTGCAGTGTCCACTGTTGAGTATCTCTCTCCCATTGAACTGCATGCAGAATTGCTTTTTCCAGCTTTCTGTCAGCTGGTCTACATGAAGGAGGTTTCGCTCAGTTCCAGCAGGATTTCTCAGTGGCCTTGCAGCCCAAGTATGTGGAGTCTTCAGCAATAGGGTCTTACCATCTATTCCTGGTGGAAAAACAAGGGCTTCGGCAATGGCCTGTAATGTTTTGGGGGCATCAGGGACCACCTTGGCCAACAACTCATTGGAAGGTATTCCATCCCTGGCTCTGAAAATTTTCTAGTAACATTCTATGGCTCCTGAGCATTCCATTGTCCAAAAAAGTAGGTTTCCATATGACTTATTTATATCATCTTAGATTTTTATTAGCCCTCCCTCTACCTTTCCTTTACTCAATCTCTTCCCCTTTTCACCCCCATTAAGCTATTCTACTTACATATATACAATACCATCCTATTAAGTACCCCCTTCCTTCCTTTCTCTTCTCCTTATATCTCTTTTCTAGTTTTCTGGCCTTTGCTACTGAGTTTTCTTCCTACTCACACAGAAGTCCAATCATCTGTAGCTAGGATCCACATATGAGAGAGAACACACAACATTCGGCTTACTGGGCCTGGATTACCTCACTTAATATAATCCTTTCCAGATCCACCCATTTTCCTGCAAATTTCATAATTTCATTTTTCTTTACTGCTGAGTAGAACTCCATTGTATAAATGTGCCATATCTTCATTATCCACTCATCAGCTAAGGGACATGTAGGCTGGTTTCATTTCCCAGCTATTGTGAATTGAGCAGCAATAAACATGGTTGAGCAACTATCTCTGAGTTAATGAGTTCTTAGGATATATGCCAGGGAGTGCTATAGCTGGGTCATATGGTAGCTCTATTTTTAGGTATCTTAGGAACCTCCACACTGATTTCCACAGTGGCTAGACCAGATTGTATTCCCACCAACAGTGTAGAAGGGTTCCTCTTTTCTGCATCCCCGCCAGCATTTATGGTCATTTGTTTTCATGATGGTAGCCAATCTGACAGGAGTGAGATGCAATCTCAATGCAGTTTTAATCTGCATTTCCCTGATGACTACGTATGTAGAACATTTTTTTAGATGTTTATATGCCATCTGTATTTCTTCTTTTGAGAACTCTCTAGTTAGTTCCATAGACCATTTTTTAACTGGGTTGTTTGATTAGTTATTATTAATTTTTTTTTAGTTTTTTGTATATCCTAGATATTAATCCTCTGTCAGATGTATAGCTGGCAAAGATCTTTCCCCCATTCTGTTGGTTGCCTCTTTGCTTTATTCACAGGGTCCTTTGCAGTACAAAATCTTTGTAATTTCACGAGGTCCCAGCATTTAATCTATGGTTTTATTGCCTGAGCAATTGGGGTTATATTCAGAAAGTCTTTACTAAGACTTATATGTTGAAGGGTTTCCCCTACTTTTTCCTCTAGCAGTTTCAGAGTTTCAGGTCTGATGTTAAGGTCTTTAACCCATTTGGACTTAATTTTTGTGCATGGAGAGAGAGAGAAGAATCTATATTCATCCTTCTACAGATACATACCCAGTTTTCCCGGCACCATTTGCTGAAAAGGCTGTCTTTTCTCCAATGAGTATTTTTGGCATTTTTTTTTTTTTTTTGAAGATCAGGTGGTTATAGCTACCTGGACTTACATCTGGGTCCTCTATTCTGTTCCATTGATCTAAATGTCTGCTTTTGTGCCAGTGCCATGCTGTTTTTGTTATGATGGCTCTGTAGTATAGGTTAAAATCAGGTATGGTGATACCACCAGCCTTATTTTTGTTGCTCAGTATTATTTTAGATATTTGAAGGTTTTTTTTTTTTTTGTGCTTCCAAATGATTTTTTGGATTGTTTTTTCTATTTCCATGAAGAATGCCATTGGAATTTTGATGGGGATTGCATTAAATGTATAGATTGATTTTGGTAAGATTGCCATTTTCACAATCTTGATTCTTCTGATCCAAGAACAAGGAATATTTTTCCATTTCCTAGTGTCTTCTGCAATTTCTCACTTGAGTGTTTTAAAGTTTTCATTGTAGAGATCCTTCACTTCCTTGGTTAGGTTTATGCCAAGATACTTTATTTATTTATTTATTTATTTTTGATGCAATTGTGAATGGGAATGATTCTCTGATTTTATCCTCTGTGTGTTTGTTGTTAGCATATAGGAAGGCTGCTGATTTCTGTGTGTTTATTTTGTATCCTGCTATGTGGGTGTAGGTGTTTACCAGCTCTAACAGTTTGCTGGTAGAGTCTTTAGGGTCCTTTATGTGTAGAATCATGTCATCTGAAAATAATGATAACCTGACCTCTTCCTTTCCAACTTGTGTACCTTTTATGTGTTTTTCTTGCCTTATTGCTATGGCTAAGACTTCCAGTATTATATTAATAAAAAATGGGGACAGTGGAAACCCTTGTCTTGTTCCTGATTTTAGTGGAAAAGCTTGCAGTTTTTCCTCATTTAGTAATATGTTGGCTGTAGGCATGTCATAAATAGCCTTTATTATATTGAGATATGTTCCTTCTATTCCCAGTCACTGTAGGGCTTTTATCATGCAGGAATGTTGGATTTTGTCAAATTCTTTCTCAGAATCTAGTGAGATGATCATGTGATTTTTGTCTTTCAGTCCATTATATAATGTATTATATTTATCATTTTGTGTATGTTGAACCATCCCTGCATCTCTGGGATAAAGCCTACTTGGTCGGGATGAACGATCTTTCTCATATATTGTTGCATTCTGTTTGCCAGTATTTTGTTGAGAATTTTTCCATCTATGTAAATGAGAGAGATTGGTCTGTAATTTTCTTTTTTTTTTTTTTTTCTATCTTTGCCTGGATTTGGTATCATGGTGATGCTGGCTTCATAGAAGGAGTTTGGTAGGATTCCTTTTCTTTTTTTTCTATGTTATGGAAAAGTTTAAGAAGCAATGGTGTTAGTTCTTCCTTGAAGGTCTGGTAAAATTCACCAGTGAATCCATCTGGGCCTGGACTTCTTTAATTGAGAGATTTTTGATAACTGCTTGGATCTCCATACTTGTTATAGGTCTTTATTATTTCTATTTCCTTATTTATGTCTTGTATTGACCTTTTTGTTTCATTAAATTGGTTTCCTGTGTCTTCTTTGATTCCTTTGATTTCCTTTCATTCCTTTGAATTCCTTTTTTACTTCTTTCAGCATGTTTATAATCATTCTTTTGAAATCTTTATTAGGCATTTCCTCTATATCCTTCTCACTGGCGTTCATTTCTGATGCATTAATACCTTTTGGTGGATTTATATTGTCTTGATTTTTGGTGTTTCTTGTGTTATAATGTACACATTTTTGTATCTTGGATTAATTTAATGCTTGGATTTTCTAGTTAGCTGCAGTATTATTAGATGTATCAATCCATCTGTTATATAACTTCAGGGTAGGAGCGTAAGGTGCTAGGAATGCCTCTTAAGACTCTCAGAGTATCTACAAGAGTGACCCTAGATGTTGGGTTTGCCTGCTATGAGATTATTCAAGTAGTCTGAGTGGAACAAAATACAGGCAGATTCTAAAATTTAACTAAACAATGTACACATTCAATGAAAAGCAGCACAGAGTTTTTATGCAAAAGTAGGTATTATGACAACCCGATCCTCTAACGAAGTGTCAATCCCTTAGGATGTGTGTTGCCCCACACCCTTAATCCTGTCAACTAGGAGGTTAAGATTTCTGGTCTGTTGAGGGTTCCAAGTCAGCTTATGACAAAGTGAGACCCTTCCCTAATGAACAACAGAAGAGGAAACAAAGCCACTATAAATCAGGAAGCAACAAATAACAAGCCCAAAATATAGCTTATTTAAGAATGGCAAATCTGACCATCCATCAGATTTAACATACAATTTATCCTGATATGGAAGGTGCAATTAGCACTTCTGATTCAAGCCTATATACCAGGCTTATTTGGGGAAGGAGGGCACTGACCTGGTGTATACCTTTTGGGATAATTTTGGTCTCAGTTATGCTGCTGTCCTGCTTGAGTCCCTCTTTGGTGCACTGTGGGTTCAAGCAGGCTGGCTGGGTTGTTGGATCGCTGCTCTGGTTGCCAGTGCTGGGTGTGGTGATCTCCCTTCCCCAGGTCTCTGGTACTTGCTGGTGCTTGTGCTGGTGGTGGGGAGGGGAGACTCTGAATGGTGACTCCAGTACTCCTGCTGGTCCATGTGATCCTCTCCCTTGTGATCTACTCCTTCGTTGTTCGCTGTGATCCTCCCTTCACATTTTGTGAGTTTGTGAGGAGCTCAGGTGTGAGTGGGAAATCCCCTCATCTGGCTTTTCATGCGGCTCAAGCTGAGCCTGGCATCTGTGGCTCTGTGGACCTGCTGCTGCCACTGCTGGAGCCACTTCTGCCTGCTTATGTGGGCTGTAGATGCTCTGGATCTCTCCTACTTCTCTGCTACGGTTGGGAATTTCTTACACACCTCACTTTTTAGTAGAAGTGTGTATTTTACTTTTTTTTTTTTTTTTTTTTTTTGGCTTTTTCTCCCCTAGGCTGCTTTGGCATGGTTCCTATGCCGCCATCTTAACTGGAAGTCACAGAACGTTGATTTGCCAAATATTTGTAATAGGGTTATTTTAACATTGGGGGTCCATTTCACCCATGTGGAAGCTTAAGTGGTCTATGAGTGAAAATATTTCAAAGATATAACTTTAAATGTTACAAATAAAGCTGGGTGTGGTGACGCATGTCTTTAATCCCAGCACTCAGGAGGCAGAGGTGGGAGGATCACTGTGAGTTCGAGGCCACCCTGAGAGTAAGTTAATTCCAGGTCAGCCTGAGCCAGAGTGGGACCCTACCTTAAGTTTTTTTTTTTAATCATACAAATATACATTATATCTTGAACATATTCCCCAACACCTTCTACCCTTTCTTTTCTTTTTTCAAAATATTTTATTTATTTATTTATTTATTTGAGAGATCGAGAGAGAGCAGGAGTGCCACAGCCTCTAGCCATTGCAATCGAACTCCAGACACATGCACCACTTGTGCATCTGGCTTTAGGTGGGTACTGGGGAATTGAACTTAGGCCCTTTGGCTTTACCGGCAAGCGGCTTAACCACTAAGCAATCTCTCCAGCCCATTCTCGCTTTTCAAGAAAGTTTTCCAATGCCCAAACACAAATGTAAAACTAACAATCCTTTATATGCCTGAGCCAGAACATGCTGCTTTTAACTAAAATACATGCACATATCCACATACATAAACACATGCTCATGTCTGTGTGTGTGCATGTATATGATTCAGTAATTATTTTTTCTTTGCACCCCAAACTATAAAAACTGAGATATCTCTGACTGGTGTGAACTGTCAACATTTTGCTGCAAAACAGATGCTGTTTTAGTTTTTTCTTTGTTTCTTTGTTCTTTCAGTGCTGAGGATAAATTTAGGACTCTGCGCATGCTAAACAGTCCCTCTACCACCGAGAAGCACTCTAGCCTAGACTTGTTGAGAAGCAGTTTGACAAAGCTCCATGTCACTCTCTGCTGTGTCAGTCAAACTCCCTAGGAATTAGTCTGTTTTAGGTGGTCCACTACACATGGCAAGGTCACAGAGCATCCTTGTGTCACTAAGCAATATCTTATTTAACATTTATTTGTTTAGTTAGTTTTTGGAGGTAGGGTCTCACTGTAGCCCAGGCTGACCTGAAATTCACTATGTAGTCTCAGGCTGGCCTCGAACTCACAGCTGTTCCTATGTCTGCCTTCACAGTGCTAGGATCAAAGGCGGGCACCACCACACCTGGTTACTTACTTTTTTTTTCTTCCAAATTTTTATTAACAACTTCCATGATTATAAAAAATACCCCATGGTAATACCCTCCCTCCTCCCACCTTCCCCTTTGAAACTCCATTTTCCATCATACCCCCTCCCTATTACTTACTTATTTTTGAAGCAGGGTCTCATTCTATTAGAAGTTTGAAACAGAAGTACTGGGACCAGTTTATTGGTATAGGAATATAGTTTTAAAAAATATTTTATTTATATTTATTTATTTACTTGACAGAGAAAGAAGTGGAGAGAGAGAGAATGGGTGCGCCAGGGCCTCCAGCCACTGCAAGCAAACTCCAGATGCTTGCTCCCCCTTGTGCATCTGGCTAATATGGGTCCTGGGGAATTGAAACTGGGTCCTTTGGCTTTGCAGGCAAACACCTTAATGGCTAAGCCATCCCTCCAGCCCAGGAATACAGGTTTATTTTTTTGAAAAAAAATATTTTACATGTTTATTTGCAAGGAGAGAGAGAATGAAAATGGCCACACTTTTTGCCACTGCATATGAACTCCAGATGCATGTGCCACTTTGTGCACCTGGCTTTATGTGGGCACTGTGGAATTGAACCCAGGCCACTGGGCTTTGCAAGCAAGTACATTTAACCACTGAGAAATCTCTCCAGCCCAGAAACATTTTATTATCATTGTGAGTGGCTCAGATCAGTGCAGTTTAAGAGGGGATGGGGAGGGACAGGTCATAAAGTTGGCCATGGTTACCCTGCCATTCGCCCAGAAACAGCAGAAAGGGTGGTATATTAGAAAAGAGGGAGCATGCTTTGGAGAAGAGATGGGGCTGGGCAACTGCTGCCTTTGCTTCTGTGACCCTGATTGCTGATGCAGCCAGGCAGGAAGCAAACCTGGATAGCTGTGGTGCTTGAAGGTATTTGAGTGTGCTACTGAAAAGCTGGGGTGATTAGAGAAGAAAGGTGGCGAGGAGCTGGATCTGAACCAGGAAGCTAGGTATAAGAGAAAGAGGGAGGGGGAGACAACGAGAGAACAGAGAGACAGGGATAGAAGGGAGGGTAAGTGTTGGGACAGATGAGAGGCTGAGGCAGAGACAGACACAGAGATATAGACACATGACACTTTCAAGGAAGAGGGCAGGTAAAAGAATGACATCTGGAGCAGGGTGTGGTGGCACACACCTTTAATCACAGCACTTGGGAGGCAGAGGTAGGAGGATCACTGAGAGTTCAAAGCCATCCTGAGACTACATAGGTCAGCCTGGGCCAGAGTGAGACCCTACCTCAAAAAACCAAAAACAAGAGAGAGAATGACAATGACATATGACATTTGGGAAGTCTGTAAGTCCTTGGGGAGGGGCCACTGCCCAGTGGGAGGAAGAACCTTGGGTAATGTGGTGGTCTTCCCTCCTCATGGCCAGG
Source organism: Jaculus jaculus (assembly GCF_020740685.1). NCBI lineage: Eukaryota > Metazoa > Chordata > Mammalia > Rodentia > Dipodidae > Jaculus > Jaculus jaculus. Next base: position 56,041,572 of record NC_059113.1, on the reverse strand, counting down.
TGATGGGGAGAGAGACTCTGCCACTCTGCCCTCTAGCCCATGCTGATCAGGAATTCACAAGGCCCAGGCTGGCCTTGAACTCATGTGGTCCTCTTACCTCAGCCTCAGTACTGAGTGTCAGGTGTTTGAAAGGAGGGTCTGAGACCAGATAGTCATGAATCAAAAGACTTTATTAATCTGCCCCAAGATACGAGTGGCTTGTTAGCTTTGGGGGGGAAAAGGTTAATTAGAGCAGTGCTGTAACCTTGAGGGATGGGAAAGAGGATGCCTGTGGGGAACCCCCTGGTGTGCAGATGTACCATGCTATCGGGGGAGGGTGGTAGGAGTTGGCATCAGCCGCTGGTTGATTTCACTGGGAATCTGGATCAAGTATCTGGAACACTGAGGCACAGGAAGCTGTGGGTGGTGGCACACAGAGGAGGGGCAAGAGGAGGTTGAAGAGAGGCTGTTGGTTTGAGCCCAAAGAGAGCTCGATGGAGCGAATATGCCATGAAAGGTGGCTGAGGCTAAGAGAGGGAGAGAACTAGGACATCTATGGGCACACATGCTGCAGGCTGGGAGAGGAGCGGAGAAATCAGAGAGGGAGGGAGAGAGAGAAAGAGAGACATAAGGGGGGGAAGGGTGCACACATGGACCGAGAAAAAACAGGGTTATACTCACCCCAAGGCCAGAAGGGATAGAAGAAAAGAGAAAGAAGCTTGTGGCAAAAGCTTATATATCCATGAGGGCAGTGGGATGGTTAGTAGGAGGTGGCATTGTGTGAGAAGCATGGTAAGGCCCTTGGAAGTATGGGAGCCAAGTTGAGAAGGGAGGAGGGCTCACAGACTGACATTCCAGCATCTTTGGATACACACACAGAGTCACTTGCTCACACAAAGGAGCAATTTTGAAAGGGGGGAGGGGGGCCAAGAGGCCTTGGGTGTAGTGGACATGGGAGTTGGAGTTGTACAAGGTATCAAGGCCTGTATCTGTCAGGATAGAGAGATCTATATCCGGAGAGGGGCCTATGAATTAAAAATGTTAGTAAGGCAGCAATAGCTGGGGCTGTTAGAACAGAAGCAAATAAGGGGCTGAGCTGGAGGTGTGTGGGAGAACAGAGCTAAGATCATTGTAACTCAGGGCAACAGATGTCTCAGCTGGTCACAGAGATGTCTAATCACACAGAGAAAGGTAGAAGGAAGCCAGGTATGGTGTCTCACACCTGTAATCTCAGCACTTGGGAGGCAGATAGGAGGGTTGCTATGAGTTCAAGGCCAGCCTAGGACTACATACTGAGTTTCAGGTCAGCCTACACTAGAGTGAGACCCTACCTTGAAACCAAAAAAGAACAGAAAGGAAGAAGGGACAAGACAGAAAACAAAGAGGCCTGTGGCAAAGGGGCTTATTTGCCTGTTGGGGCAGTGGGCTGGTGAAGGGGCATGGTGAGGCCCTGTTCAGTGCCAAATTGAGAGGGGAGAGGGAGTTCAGAGACTGACACTGGGATTAAAGGCCTATACCATCATGAATGGCTTATTTTTCAATCTTTAAAAATATTTCTATTTATTTTCAAGGAGAGAGGGGGAGGAGAATGGGCATGCCAGGCCCGCTAACCATTGCAAATGAACTCTAGATGCATGTGCCACATTGTGCATCTGGCTTCATGGAGAATTGAACTCAGGCCTGCAGGCTTTACAAGCAAGCATCTTTAACCTCTTAGCCATCTCCCCAGCCCTCAATTTGTGGGCAAGAAATAATATTCAAGTCAGTTCATGGCAGAAGCAGCTCAGTATAACATAAAGAATGTAGATATGGGTAAATGGCCTCCATGGGGATAATTCAAAGAGCCTAACAATGAGGTTTTGGTGACCAAGGGGCCTTGGCCTGCTTGTGCACCTCTGAAAAACAGGGGCTTATAGATCAAATATCTTAGGAATCTTGACATAGGACTGGGTGTAAAGAGCTCAAGCCAAAGCAGCAATGAGAATACACTGATCCTCTGTGGGGAAGGGAAGGTCATTCATACAAGACATTGTCTCATGTGGCATGCTCTCACCTGATGACTGCCATTTCCTTTGGCAAGTAGACAACTGTGTCACATGCTGAGAGTGAGAGAAGACCTTGTGGGGCAGAAGGTTGAGAAGAGAGAGCCACACAGATCTGAATGGCTGCTGTAACTGTAACAGAAAAAATCCTGAGAACAACCACAGTGCATCCCAATAAAGGAGGGGACATTCAAGCAGTATGACACTATTCCATGAACAGGGACAAAGTGAACAGAGGTGTGCAGAACTCCACCTGATATTATTATATAACAAGACAAATCGGTGCTGGGACGTAGGTCCACAGTAGTACACTAGCTTAGCCTGCATGAGGCTCTACCTAGGGTCCATCTCCAGCACTACAAAATAATAATTAAATAAGTAAATAAATGAATGAATATTTATTTATTTGAGGGGAAGAGAAATGGGTAGAGGGGAGAATAGAAAGAAAGAGAGAGAGACAGATAGAGAGACAGAGAATGGGGCACCAAGGCCTCTTGCAACTGCAAACAAATTCCAGATGCATGTGCCACTTTGTGGATCTGGCTTTACATGGGTATTGAACCCTGGTTGTCAGGCTTTACAAGCAAGCACCTTTAACTGCTGAGCCATCTCCCCAGTCCAAATAAATAAAAGGAAATGACATAAATAAGTTAATAAATTACTGGGCTTGAAACAGTCTTTGGACATCATCTTAAAGGTATTCAAAGGAGAGGTTAGACCTGTAGAAGGTAACTGCCACAGTGTTGAGAAAAATAAGGAGCTGCCAAGTTTTTAGAAAAATATATTTTCTTTTTTTTTTATTATTTATTTATTTATTTGAGAGCGACAGACACAGAGAGAAAGACAGTAGAGGGAGAGAGAGAGAATGGGCGTGCCAGGGCTTCCAGCCTCTGCAAACGAACTCCAGACGCGTGCGCCCCCTTATGCATCTGGCTAACGTGGGACCTGGGGAACCGAGCCTCGAACCGGGGTCCTTAGGCTTCACAGGCAAGCGCTTAACCGCTAAGCCATCTCTCCAGCCCCTAGAAAAATATATTTTCAAGGAGAAAGAGAGAGAGAGAATGAATAAATATGGGTGCTCTAGGGCCTCTAGCAAATGAATTCCAGATGCATGCACCACTGTGTGCATTTGGCTTTTCATGGTTATGGGGCCTAACGACTGATCCATCTCTCTGGTCCCCCAGTTTGTTTTCATTGAGAATCAAACACACAGTAAAGCAATAAAATGCAAATGTGTCACTTAGAAAACTATTGTAAAGTGAACACACATGTACAGATGCTATGGGATTGCACAAGTAAGACCATCGACTCACGGAATATGAGGCAAAGATTTATTGGATAAAAAAGACAGAAAAGAAAAAGAAGGTCTGGCATACCAGGTCTGTGCCCCAGAGGTAATATCAGGTGGACAGCAGCCCTGAACTGTTTGGAGTGTCAGCTTTTATTGGAAATAACCACATGATGTTAGAAAAAAAAAACAACAAAACAGGATGGAAGTTAAACCATAAATCACAATGTACATGCGACACTTATAGCCATAAAAGTAAAAAAGGAACTTGTAAACAGATCTGCTGGTCAGTTACAGAAAGCACTGCCTGGAGGGTTCGAGGCAGGCCTGTGAACAAGAGTCCCACTTTCCTTAAGGAGTTTGCTCAACAATGCAGGCCCCATGAAATGCTATTCATCCCAGCAGAGCCTCTTGTTTGCCTACCATCAGCAGAGCCTTCTACAAGGAAGCGACTTCTGTATTTCTCTAGGCTAGGTATAAAGAAATGTAGAGAAATATAACATTTTGTTCTCTTTACACAGACATCCAAATCCTCCCCTGGAGCTGCTGAAGGACCACAGTACCTGCCTTCTTCCTGTTATGGAAAGCACTCACTTCCTTGCCTAGCTTTACAGTTTTTGTTTTCTTGGTTTCTCGAGGTAGGGTCTCCCTCTAGTCCAGGCTGACCTGGAATTCATTATGTAGTCTCAGGCTGGCCTCAAACTCAGTGATCCTCCTACCTCTGCTTACCTTTACAGTTTTAGTTATACATCTGGATGATGGAGTTTAATTTTACTCTTTAAAAAATTGTAAGTGAGCCAGGCGTGGTGGCACATGCCTTTGATCACAGCACTAAGGAGGCAGAGGTAGGAGGATCACTGTGAGTTTGAGGCCAGCTGGAGACTACATAGTGAATTCTAGGTCAACCTGGGTTAGAGTGAAACCCTATCTCAAAAAATCAAAAAGACTTGTATGTAAGTAGAATCTTTTCTTAAAAAATATTTTTATTTACTTATTTGAGAGGAAGAAAGAAGCAGAGGGAGAGAGAAACTGAGCACGCCAGGGCCTCCAGCCATTGTAAACAAACTCTAGATGCATGTATCCCCTTGTGCATCTGGCTTACGTGGGTCCTGGAGAGTTGAAACAAGATCCTCTGGCTTTGCAGGCAGATGACTTCACTACTAAGCCAACTCTCCAGCCCTGGAAACATCATTCTTTGATGTGCCTACTGGAGCATGAATTTTTATTGCTGGGCACTGAATTGTTTCTCCAAATATAAAAGTGTGTCTTCTACCAATAACATCAACACATCATCCTTCCCTTCTGATTGAGGACCTGCTAGAATTCTTGTTGGTCTGAGGCCTTAGAGTGAACTCTGAGTCTGGGGTGGGAGTGCAGTCAGCCAAGGGAATTGAGAAAAGATGTTCTTAATCATGGTTCTCAGGGGCACTGCCCAGGCCCTGGGACATCCCACTCAGTAGTGCCTGCTTCTCTCCTCAGACTCACAGTAGAGCTGCCAGAACTCTATTCTCCTCCATGTCTGGAGTCTATGCATTCTGCTGCTAGAATTTCTTGCTGTCCTGGTGACCAGGCTGAAGGTTGACTGGTTGACCCCAAAGTTTAGAACATGGACAGATGGGGATTCTGGAGATTTTTTTTTAAGAAAAAAAAACAAAACAAAACAACTTTGAGGGGTAGCAAGATAGTTTAGCAGTTAAGGCGCTTGCCTGTGAAGCCCAAGGATTCATGTTCTACTCTTCAGATCCCACGTAAGCCAGACACACAGGGTGATGCAAGCACACAAGGTGGCACATGTGTCTCGAGTTTGATTATAGTGGCTGGGGGCTATAGTGTGCCAATTTTATCTCTCTCACGTAAGAAAAATGAAAGGCCAGTTTGTTGGGCTTGCCTCAAAAGAAAAGAAAAACTTTGAAGCTGGGTAATCCCAGTAGTTGGGAGGCAGAGGTAGGAGGATCACTGTGAGTTCAAGGCCAGCCTGGAACTACAGAATGAATACCGGGTCAGCCTGGGCTAGAATGAGGTTCTACCTTGAAAACAAACAACAACAAAAAAATGTGTCTGTGTACAGGTGTGCATGTGTGGAGGTCAGAGGACAGCCCCTAGTGTTTGTCCTCGTCTTGCACCTTAGAGACAAGGTCCATTGTTTACTGCCAGAAATGCCATGCTAAATGACTCATTTAAATTTGTACAATTCTTGTCTTTGCCTCTCTTTTCCTGAAGGAAAATTGGGATCACAGATGTCCAGCTTTTACATGGGTGCTGGGGATCCACTCTCAGGCACTCAGGCTTGCACCGGAAGTGCTTTCCGCTCACAGCCAGGTCCCCAGCCCCTTGAAATAGTTTTAAGTGTTCATCAAAGGGTCAACTACACTATACCACTCTGTTATAGTGAAATTATTCTCTTTTCCATTGTCTTTCAGGGTTCTTTTTTGCTTCCTTCCATTCACTTTCTTCTTTTTCCTCCCTTTTTGTTTCTTCCTCTCTTTTGGAAATGGGCCCTCACTATGTAGCCTAGGCTGGCCTTGAGGCTTCCTCTGTCCTCCTGAGTGTGGGATTCCAAGTGTATGCCACTAGGCTTGGCCATTTTTTCTTAATTTTTAAGGTTTTCATTTTGCTCTTAATTGACATGTACTAATTGCACATGTTTATGGGGTTTAGTGTATGTTGGTCTTATCAGGGGACACAAGGGCAAAGTCTCATTTGGAAGCCAGTATGCTCTTATAACTTCAACAAAACTCTCTCTCTCTCTTTTTAAAGAAAGAATGGCTTGGGCTGGAGAGATGGCATAGCAGTTAAGTCACTTGCCTGCAAAGCCAAAGGACCCAGGTTCGATTCCCCAGACGCACAAGGTGGTACATGTGTCTGGAGTTTGTTTGCAGTGACTGGAGGCCCTGGCATGGCCATTCTCTCTTTCTATCTGCTGCTCTCTCTCTCAGATAAATTTTAAAAATTAAAAAAATTTTAAAAAAGGAAAGAAAGAATGGCTTGTCTCTGGGTCCAGTGAGGGGCTCTTAAGCAGTAAGTTGCCAGGACAGAAAAGGAGAGAAATAAGTTGCTGTATTATTCTTGTATTTATTTTTGAGAGCTCCCTTGAATTTGGGGCTGATTTTCCATTTACAGCATTGATTAAAATTTTCCTTGTTGCAGTATAGCTCAGTGTTGAAGGCCCAAGATTCAATTCCCAACACTAAAAAAGTAAACTTTCCTTTTTAAGATAAACATATTTAAGTAAAAAGGTGAGTTAAAAATACAATGTACATAGGATGGAGCATGCTCACATGTTGTATGTGGAAACAAGGTTGTTGGATGCACCCGAAAGTATCTACACCCCGCCCTTGTTTCACACTGAGAAGGCCAGGAAGACCCTTTGTGTTTCTAGTTTGGGGAAGTGGGGGTGTGGGGGTGTGAGAAGGGCTGATGACCAAAGGACCACATACCTTTTATTCAGCTTTCTTTTCACCTCCAGGTCACCACCATGCCTGAATACCTAAGGAAGCGTTTTGGGGGCAACAGGATCCCCATCATCCTATCTGTGCTCTACCTGTTCATCTACATCTTCACCAAGATCTCGGTACGGCAGGACACAGACTAGCCATGCTCTTGCAGCAGCGTGTGAAGCTACGTCACAGTCCACCATTGGGGATCTCCCATCCATCTGCTTTCCCCTTGCTTAGGCAGGTTTAGAGGAAGATGCAAGGGGAGAGGGTAGGCATGGACAGAGGCAGCTGGGAGAAAGGACAAGCAGGGGCAAGAGCCCTTACCTGCCCCTAACAGTGTCCTTAGTGACAACTCAGCATGATGGTGGGGGTCACTGAATGAGCTCCCGAGAGTCCTTAGGTAGGACTATGTTCTTCCTCCTAAGGCTAGCAGTGATCAGATCTACTGATGGCTGAGTGGGCCTGCTTCACCCTGACCTCTGGTGGGCAGATCTCCAGGAAAGTGGCAAAGACCAGATGTGGTGTAACCTTCAGGCATTTGCTGCTCAGCAGGCTTTGTTCAAGATGCTACCACTGTGGGTGGAGAGGAGCTTGTCCCATGTGGGCATGGAGGCAGAAGAAATTACATTCAATATAAAATAACTAATTCTACCCCAGCTGTAGAATCAGAGTACAAACACAAGCAACCCTTTCTAGAATGTTCACTTGCAGTGTTGTGGAAAGCAATAGACCTAGGGAAACCTTTCAAGGGATAGCCAGATGCCAGGAGGAATTCACCAGTAGGAGAAAGGGAGGGTTGGTTGGAATTTAGATGGATGAACTGGGTTGAGTGAACATGAAGTGCTGGGGAAACAGACAGTGATTCTGTGGGTCTGGAGCCCTAGGAATACAAAGTGAGTAATGAAAGTGAGGCCAACTGGCAGGCAAGTCACAGAGGTCCTAGCATGCAGCTCTAGCTTTTTTTTTTTTTAATTTAATTTATTAGTTTTCTTTTCAGTAAATACAGGCAGTTTGGTACCATTGTTTAGGCTCATCTGTGATCTACCCCCTCCCATTGGACCCTCCTTGTTGATGAAAATGGGTCATGCATTGTGGAGTTAGCCCCCAGTTATTGGTATGATAAATGTCTCTGCAAATCATGACCCAACATGTGACTCTGACATTTTTCCACCCCCTCTTCTGCAAAATTTCCCTGAGTCATGTTGGGTTCATTTTTGGTCTGCTTCAGTGCTGAGGTGTTGGGGGCCTCTGAGGCTCTGGCTCTCTGATTTGGTAGGAGTTGATTTTTCTCTGTGTTGGTCTCCTTCCCCTTTGTGCTGGTATCTGGTTCACTGGAAAACATCACCCTTGCTTGTTTCACCAGTTGTCCTTAGTTTCAGTTGGGCCCCTTTTGAGGTATGTTGGGGCAGCTCTCTTCTTAGGATCTGCATCTATCTGGAAAAGAGAAGCAGATTCTCCAATGGAGAGTAAATTAGCACCCGGAAAATTGAGATAACACTTACTTTTTTGATAGACAGTATGATAGGTGTAGGCCCTCTTATACCCCATGATTGATGGTAGCTTGATATTGTAGAGTGGGCTTGTGTTTGGGTATGGTTCTGACTTGTTTCCCAGTTCCAGCTATGGGTCTAGTACCACTGAGTGGATCAGTTAGCCAAATCAAGAGCAATTGGTTCCTCACCATGGCTGTGTACCACTATTGCACTTGTGTGGGCATCACATCAGGTTATTTGTTGCTAATTAGGTTAAACAATGGGTTGCTTAGACAGATCTTGGTCATTTCCCCCAGTAGCCTATGTAGCACCTTCTGGCACTAGACACGCTGACTGTCTGGGGACTGACTCTCTCCTGGCTTCCAGCCATGTCATTACATTTTACGCGTCAGCTGCGTATGGAATCTTCAGCAATCGGGTCTTACCACTGGCCTTTGGTGGGTCATCAAGTACTCTGACAGAAGTCTGTCATTGTTTTGGGAAACCTTGTAGGTTTCTCTGACCAAAAGCTCATTGTGGATGGTAGGCCCAAGCTGGAAGTGGGGGTTAGAGGTCAGTGTCCACTAAGAAATTGAGGAAAAACATAACTAATATACAAGAGTTAGAGAGGAGAGAGATAGAGGGGAGAGGGGGTGAGGGAGGGAGGGAAGATGTAGGAGATTTAGGTCAGTCTTGATCCTACCCTCTCCAGTGTCTTGTGGTTCAGGTGTTTCCTGTAAGGGTCTAGTGAAGGTTCAGCCATTTGGTCTGTCTTTTAGGAAGTAGAATTTTATGGTACCATTGCCGTTTGGGTCCAGATTACTGTTTTCCACCCTTCGATGCCCTCCCTGTCCTCCCATCCATCCTATTGTCTAGTCCATGAGGTGCTTGCTGGGTATGTAAGGTATCTTGGGTAGGTTCAGGTTAGGTGTTGTAGATGAGTGAGACTATGTGTCGATTTTTTTTTTCTGTGATTGGGTAAGTTCGCTAAGAATGATCTGTTCCAGGTTCAACCATTTTTCCTCAAATTTCTTTATGTTGTTTTTTTCTTACTGATGTATAGAATTCCATTGTGTAGATATACCACATCTTTGTAATCCATTCTTCTAATGATGGACATCTGGGTTGATTCCAGCTTTTAGCTATTACGAATTGAGCCGCTACAAACATGGTTGAGAAAATCTCTCTGGCTTTTGGTTTGAAGGTTTTAGGGTAGATGCCCAGTAATGGTATAACTGAGTCTGTTGGTATTTCTATAGTCAGCCTTTTCAGGAGTCTCCATATTGCTTTCCAAAGTGGTTGTACAATCCTGCATTCCCACCAACAGTAAATGAGTGTCCCTGCTTCTCCACATCCTCGCCAGCATTTATTTTCATTTGACCTTTTGATGTTGGCTATCCTTATTGGGGTAAGGTGGAATCTCATAGTTGTTTTAATTTGCATTTCTCTGATGATTAGGGATGATGAACATTTTCTTAAGTGTGTGTTTGCCATTTGTATCTCTTCCTCTGTGAATTGCCTGTTTAACTCTGTGCCCCATTTTGTGAGTGGGGTATTTGTCTTCTTATTGTTTAGACTTTTGAGTTCTTTGTAAATTCTAGAGATAAGGCCTCTATCAGTTGGATAACCTGCAAATATTTTCTCCCATTCTGTGGGTATTCTATTGGCTTTGCTTATTATATGCTTGTCTGTAAAGAAACTCTTCAGCTTCATATGATCCCAATGGTTGAGTGACTGTTTAAGAACTTGAGCCACTGGGGTTTTGTTCAGGAAGTCTTTTGCCATTCCTATATCATGGAAAGTACTTCCTAAATTTTCTTCCTGTAGTTTTCGAGTTTCTGGTCTTATGTTGAGGTCTTTGATCCATTTGGATTTGAGTGTAGTGCATGGTGAAATGTGTGGATCAAGTTTTAGTTTCCTGCATGTGGTTATCCAGTTTGTCCAGCACCATTTGTTGAAGATGCTATCTTTTTTCCAGCCTATATTGTTTGGGCCTTTGTTGAATATCAAGTAGCTATAGTTGCTTGACTCAAAATCCGGGTCCTCAAGTCTATTCCATTGGTCTATACTCCTGTTTTTATGCCAGTACCATGCTGTTTTTATTACTATGGCTTTGTAATATAGCTTTAGATCAGGTATGGTGATGCCACCAGAGGTATTTCTTTTGCTGAGGATATGTTTGGTTATGCGAGCCCTTCTGCCTTTCCATATGAAATTTGAGATCATTTTTTCTATCTCTGTGAAGAACACTGTAGGGATTTTAATTGGAATTGCGTTAAATCTATATATTGCCTTTGGTAGGATTGTCATCTTCACAATGTTAATTCTGCCTATCCAGGAGCATGGGAGGTCTTTCCATCTTTTCAAGTCCTCCTCAATTTCTTTTTTGAGAGTTTTTATATTTTCATTGTATAGATCTTTTACTTCCTTGGTTAACGTTATTCCAAGGTATTTTATGTTTTTGGTGCTATTGAAAATGGGACTATGTCCTTTATTTCTTTTTCTGTGTCTTTGTCATTTGCATACAGAAATGCTACCGATTTTTGTGCATTGATTTTGTATCCTGCTACTTTGCTATAGGAGTTAATCACCTTCAGGATGGAGTCTCTCGGGTCTCTTACATATACAATCATGTCATCAGCGAATAGAGCTAACTTAACTTCTTCCTTTCCAAATTGTATCCCTTTTATTTCCTTCTCCTGCTTTATTGCTTGGGCTAGGACATCCAGAACTATATTGAAAAGCAGAGGTGAGAGAGGACATACCTGTCTTGTTCCTGATCTCAATGGGAATTCCTCCAGTCTCTCTCCATTAAGTATTAGTTGGGCCTTTGGAGCTTTGTATATTGCCTTTATTATGTTAAGATGTGAACCGGCCATGCCGATTCTCTCCAATGTTTTGATCATGAAGTGATGTTGTATCTTGTCAAAGGCCTTTTCTGCATCTATCGAAATGATCATGTGGTTTTTATGTTTAAGCTTGTTTATGTGGTGTATTACATTGACAGATTTTCATATGTTGAACCACTCTTGTGTTCCTGGGATAAATCCCACTTGGTCAAGGTGGATAATGCTTTTGATGTGTTGTTGGATTCGGTTTGCGAGTATTTTGTTGAGGATCTTTGCATCTATGTTCATTAGGGAAATAGGCTGGTAGTTTTCTTTTCTTGTGGCATCTCTGCCTGGTTTTGGGATTAGGGTGATACTAGCTTCATAGAAGGAGTTGGGTAGCTTTCCCTGTTCTTCAATTGTGTGGCACAGTTTTAGGAAGATTGGTTTGAGTTCTTCCATGAAGGTTTGATAAAATTCGGCTGGGAATCCATCTGGTCCTGGACTCTTCTTTTTTGGGAGGTTTTTTTTTGTTTTTTTTTTTTTGTTTTTATTACTTTTTCAATCTCCATGAGTGTGATGGGTTCATTGAGGTGATGGATCTGCTCTGAGTTTAGCTTTGGTAGATGATATGCATCCAGGAATTTATCCATCTCCTCCACATTTTCCAGATTTGTGGAATAGAGGTTTTTGAAATAAGTCCTGATGATTCTGCTGATTTCACTCATGTCTGTTGTGATCTCTCCTTTTTCATTTTGAATTTTGTTAATTTGGAGTCTCTCCTTTTTTTGCATGATCAAATTGGCCAGAGGTTTGTCAATCTTGTTTATTTTTTCAAAGAACCAGCTCTTTGTTTTGTCAATTGCCTTAATTGTTTCCTTGGTTTCCAATTCATTAATTTCTGCTCTGATTTTAATTATTTCTTTCCTTCTGGAGCTCTTTGGGTTGGATTTTTCTTGTTTTTTGCCTTTAGGAGGATGGTTAGGCTATTGGGATCTTTCTGTCTTTTTTATGAAGGCATTGAGTGCTATGAATTTTCCCCTGAGGACTGCCTTCATTGTGTCCCATAAGTTTTGGTATGATGTGTTCTCATTGTCATTCAATTCCAGGAATTTTGCAATTTAATTTTTATTTCATCCACTATCCATTTGTTTAAGAGTGTGCTATTCAGTTTCCAGTTGCCGTTGGGGTTCCTGTTGGTTTTTTTGTTGTTGATTTCTAGGAATATAGCATTATGATCTGATATCATGCAGGGAATTATGTCGGTTTTCCTAAATATGTGGAGGCTGTCTTTGTGACCCAGTATATGGTCTATTTTAGAGAATGTTCCATGGGCTGGTGAGAAGAATGTGTAGTCTGTGGATTTGTGATGGAAAGTTCTGTAGATGTCTGTTAGGTCTAAGTGCTCTATGATTTTGTTGAGCTCTCTTACTTCCCTGTTGAGCTTCTGTTTGGATGATCTGTCTATTACTGATAATGGTGTGTTAAAGTCCCCAGCTATGATGGTGTTGGTGGTTATTTCTATTTTATTGTCAAGTAGGTTTTGTTTTATGAACTGTAGTGCGCCTGTGTTTGGTGCATACAGATTTATGATTGTAATATCCTCTTGATGGATTGTTCCCTTTATAAGTAGGAAGTAGCCTTCTTTGTCTTTTTTGATTGTTTTTGGTTTGAAGTCAACTTTATCTGATATTAATATAGCTACACCTGCTTGTTTCTTTTTTTTTTTTTTTTTTTTTTTTTTGGTTTTTCGAGGTAGGGTCTCACTCTAGACCAGGCTGACCTGGAATTCACTATGGAGTCTCAGGGTGGCCTCGAACTCATAGCAATCCTCCTACCTCTGCCTCCCGAGTGCTGGGATTAAAGGCGTGCGCCACCACGCCCGGCTGTTGCTTGTTTCTTATTCCCATTTGCTTGGAATATTGTTTTCCACCCTTTCACCCTGAGGAGGTTTCTGTCTTTAATGGTAAGGTGGGTTTCTTGAAGGCAGCAGATTGAGGGGTCTAATTTTTTGATCCACCCTGTTAGCTTGTGTCTCTTGATGGGTGAATTAAGGCCATTAATATTTAGGGTGATGACTGTGAGATTTGATTTGATCCCTGCCATGTTGTGGTGGTAGAGGTGTGTTGGCATTTCCATGGAATTGGAAATTTTTTCTGTCTACTCTGGGTTTGGTTGTTGTGATCTGCTTCTTATAGGCATTTGTGTTTGGTTATTTGTTTCTTCTCTGTGGAGAATTTCCTGGAATACTTTCTGTAGGTTTGGTTTTGTGTTCATATAATTGTAAAGCTGAGTTTTGTCATGGAAAGTTTTCCTTTCACCATCTATTATAAGGGATACTTTTGCCAGGTAGCGTAGTTTGGGTTGGAAGCCATAGTTTCTTAGAGTTTGGAGAGTTTCATTCCAGGCCCTTCTAGCTTTTAGGGTTTCCATTGAGAAGTCTGACGTAATTCTGATGGGATTTCCTTTGAAAGTGGTGTGCTGTTTTTCCCTAGCTGCGTTTAAGATTTTTTCCTTGGTGTCAATGTTTAGAGTCTTAATGATAATATGTCTTGGGGAGTTTCTCCTTTGGTCTAGTCAGTTAGGAGTTCTGTTTGCTTCTTGTATCTTGATGGGCCTTTCTTTTAAGAGACGGGGGAAGTTTTCTTCAATTATTGTGTTAAATAAGTTCTCCATGCCTTTGGTCTGAAATTCTTCTCCTTCTGGTATTCCAGTGATTCTGATATTAGGACGTATCCCATAATTCTCTCATGTTCTGTTCACAGGAACTTTTGAACTTACTGAAAGTTTTGGACTCTCGAACTTTTTCTTCCATCCTGTCTTCCCGATCAGAATTTCTATCTTCCACTTCGCTGACTCTATTCTTGAGAGCCTCTAGCGAGTTTTGGACTTGTTCAATTAAGTTTGCATTTTCCACTACTTTCCTATGTATCACTTCCATCGCTTTGTCCAGCTCCCTTTTTGTCTCATTGTCTGATTTTCTTGATGATTCTTGGAAATCATCCTTGCATTTCTTTATGTTTTCATTTAGTGTGGCCAGCTGATTTTTAAGGTCCTTTTTTTTCACTCTCCCTCAACTCTCTTAGCTCTCTTTGAATTCCTTCCAGTGTCTTATCATATTGCTCTAGCTTAGCGATGGTAGCATCCACATGATTATCTATCCTTTGTAGCTTTCCTGCCAGTTCTAGCAGTAGGTTATTCAGAGTTGCATTGTTCATTGCTTCCACTTGATGTTCTGATCCTAAACACTCTTCTATGTTTTAGTTAGATGTAATCCTTGTTGGACTGGGTGATCTGTCTGGATTTTCTTGCATTTTATTTTTCACATTATTTCTTTTGCGCTGTGGTCTACCCATGTCAGTGTATGGGCAGGTAGGTGGGTGGAGTAGCCTGGGATCTAGCTTAATGAGAATCCATGGCAGCCTGGGGCAGTTGCAAGCAGCCTGGGTTTTTGCTCACTCTTGCCAAAGCCGCCTATTTATAGCCTGACGGGGGCACCAAAGTTGCCTGAATTCTCACCCAGTAATGCACCTAAGCTGCCTGCCTTCGAGCTTGAAAGGGGACTGAGGTAGCAAGCCCTGAAGCTGCCCAAACTCTGGCTGGGTATACTGGGGCCTGTAAACAGTCTGTGCTCTCCCGCCTCAGGGGAGTGGGGGATGGGTGGCGATGTACAGGTAGGGGATGGCACCTGCGCTGGTGCTAGTGACTCAGTGTGGACTTGTGTGGCTCTTGCTATGGGACTGGGCCCACTGCACGTGCAATTGTAGTGCAGAGGCAGCTGATTTGGGTACGGGATCAGGACACAGCAGAGGCTGACCGGCGGCAAGTGATGTGAGCACAGCAGCAGGGGATCTGGCAGCCACCTATTCACGGCAGGGGTGGCCCCCACTGGCCTGCAAACTGAGCACCACGTGGCTGGTCTACTCGCACGATCAGAGAACAAGGGCGAGGTAGGAGGTCTCAGCTTCAGTGCAGCAAGCTGGCAGGCGTGACTGGTGGGTGCCCGATCAGAGCACAGCCTCGCGGGGCACGGGGCGTGTGGAGGGTGCACGGGTGTGGGAGGCATGTGGGGGGCGTGGGCCGCGATGGGGTGTACAGGGCGAGTGGGGCACGTGGGGGACATGGGGTGTGCCGGGGCACCGGGCACTCAGGGCGGGGCCTGTGGGAGGCGGTGGGGCGCAGGGGGCGGGGGGGGGCGCCTGGGAGGGGTGGGGGGCGTGGGGCACTCAGGTTGGTGGGGGTGGGCGAGGGGCACGCGGGGTGTGTGGGGGGCGTGGGGGGGCGTGGGGCGCGCAGGGGCACAGGGTGCTGTGGGGGGTGCGGGGCATCACGGGGTGCACAGGGCTTGGGGCGCACAGAATGCGCCGGGGAGCGCAGGGGAGGCACGGGGCACACGGGGGGGGGTGCAGGGCGCCGAGGTGCACGTGGGGCTAGGGGCGCGGGGTGCTCCGGGGCCGCGGGGCGCTCAGGAAGCATGGGAGGGGAGGGGGGCGGGGCGTTCGGGGGGGAGCGCCAGGGGTGCCGGGTGCCAGGTTGCGGGCCGCCATGGGGCGTGCGGGGGGTGCGGGGTCGCACGGGGGGGGGGGCCGCGGGTGTGGGGAACGGGGTCGCGGGCCATACGGGGCCACTGGTGCGCCGGGCCTCACCGAGATGCGGTGGGTCGCAGGGGTCACGGGTCGCGGGGGTGTGTGCTTCCCTGTTTTACCCCTATCTGTGCCCTCCCTCTAGCAAAAAGTTCCTAATTTCCCTCTAATACTTGCCTTTTCTTTCCCTTAGTATCTGGAGTGCAGCTAGGCGGTCTCCATCTTGGCCGGAAGTAGCTCTAGCTTATTTATTGAGCCCTATCTTGGATCAATGGGGAGCCACTCAAGATCTTTAATTGGGAGGCGGCTGTTGGTGGTAGCATGAAGGTTACAGAGTGTGTGTGTGGTGGGAGGGGGTGTAGAAAGGCTAGAGCAGAAGCTGGAAGACCATGGGGGTCTTCTTGTCTGAGCCTAAGGTAGAACTCCAGACTTCCCACAGGGCTCCAGTTTGGGACCCCTGATCTGGGCTATGATGGATGAGGAAAGGACCACACATTCTTGGAGAAGACCTGATACTTGGGAAACTGCTGTAAATGTCTGCCTACTCTTTCATTTGTTCATTCATTCATTGATTTCATATCTTCATAGGTGGACATGTATGCAGGTGCCATCTTTATTCAGCAATCACTACACCTGGATCTGTACCTGGCCATAGTGGGGCTCTTGGCCATCACCGCTCTATACACTGTTGCAGGTATGACGGAACATGGATAATGCTAGGAGATGGATAGAGGCTATAAGCCACCCATTTTCTCCTGGCCCATCTAATGTTCCAGTGTGCTTAGACCATTTGCTCACCTTAGAAGGAATATCTATGCATGCCCTACACCACTGAACTCCTAGAAATCACTGAGGAAGACCATTGCAATTTGAGTGGATTTATTTCCCATCCTCTGATGTGCATATGCTGTACCAGCAACTCTAGAGTGGTGGCCACCACCTGTTCACTAGATCCAATCAACATGATGTCATTAATATAATAGACCAATGTGATACCTGTGGAAGAGGCAGGCGATCAAGATCCTTGCAAACTAAGCTATGACACAGGGCTGGAGAGTTAATATAAACTGAGAGAAAACAGTAAAGGGGTACTGCTGACCTTGCCCGCTGAAGGCAAATTGCTTCTGGTGGTTTTTATGGACTAATATGGACAAGATAGCATTTGCAAGATCGATAGCTGCATATTGGGTACCAGGAGATGTGTTAATCTGCTCAGGTAAAGAAACTATATCTGGCACAGCAGATGTGACTGGAGTCACCACTTGATTAAGTTTCCATTAACTGACTTTCCTTCTCCAGGATCCATCTGTCTTCTGGCAAAATAGAAGAGTTAAAGGGAGATGTGGTGGGAACCACCACCCTGCATCTTTCAAGTCCTTTGTAGTAGCATTTAATCTCTGCAATTCTTCCAGGGATGTGATGTTTTTGGCTCACTATTTTCCCTGATAGCAGGAGCTCTAATGGCTTCCATTTGGCATTTCTAACCATAATAGATCTCACTCCACAAGTTAGGGAAGCCTGGGGAGGGGGCTTTCTGGGTACCTAGTGTAAAAGTAATGAAAAGACTGGTTCAAGAAGCCTAGAATGGGGTGTTCTGAACACCCAGTATAAAAGTAATGAAAAGACAGGTTAGGTAGAGAGGAATGCTGAGACAGATTTCTTTTTTTGAAAAAAAGGTTTATTTAGGGGGTTTGTATGTCACAGAAGAGCATGACAGGGGCATCAAAGGCAGAGAGGGGCTTTGGCTTACAAAGAACAAAGGAAGCTTCTTACTTTTTATAAGTCTTCAGGAGAGGGAAAATATTTATCCTCTACATGACCCAGCTTTTTTTTTTTCTCTTAGAGAAAAAAATCCAGTTAATCTACATAGCTGTGGTGAGGGAAATAGAAATCCACATGTGAAGTGAGCCATGGAGGCACTCACTAGGGCCTAAGGCCATAATTTAGGTGGTATTGGGTATCACTGGCAGAAGGGAGCAGAGTATGGCTTTCCTGATTAGCCTTGTACCCTGAGCAGCAGGGATCTCTTAAAATGATCACATCTATGTTCTGATGCCTAGATAACACATTCTTTTTCCAACGTTAAAAATAAAAGCATTCAGGGCTGGAGAGATGGCTTAGCGGTTAAGCGCTTGCCTGTGAAGCCTAAGGACCCCGGTTCGAGGCTCGGTTCACCAGGTCCCATGTTAGCCAGATGCACAAGTGGGTGCACGCGTCTGGAGTTTGTTTGCAGAGGCTGGAAGCCCTGGCGCGCCCATTCTCTCTCTCTCCCTCTATCTGTCTTTCTCTCTGTGTCTGTTGCTCTCAAATAAATAAATTAAAAAAATAAATAAAAGCATTCAGAGCTTGAAGATGGTGGCTGAAGCATCCTGTATGGGTGAAAAACTGCTATATAACAAACCACCCACAATTTTAGGGGCATAAATGATGGTCTTTTAATCCCACAATTCCATGGATTGTCTGGGTGGTAGATCTGAAGTCTCAGCTTAGCTGGTTTTGTTGAATTGTGGTAGTTAAGTGGTACATGGAACAGCTGGCTGGAATAGACAGCCTCACTCATGTGAATGGTGGTTACCTTGGTCAGTAAGGTGGACTTAGTTTTTGTTTTCTTTTTCAGGCACACTTTTATGTTGTCTAGGCTGGCCTCCAACTTGCTAAATAGTAGAGGACAACCTTGGACCTCGGATCCTCCTGCCTTTTCCTCTCAAGTGCAGGGATTACAGGCGAGGGCCACCACACTTACTAGATTGGGCTCCTTTAAAGCATGCTGTTCTCAGGGCAACATGAGAGTAAAGGACAAAGCTCTAGGGCCCCCATAGGGTAGGCCTGGAGCTGCACATGAGCACTTCTGTTATATACTATTGATCATAGTAAGATACAGGGCCCAGCCCATAAGTAAGAGTTAGAAAAATCATCTTTCCCTCAACATGAAAGGTGATGCAAAGTCATGGTACAACATGTTCACACACATAGAGGAGCTGAGGTGGCATCTATGCAATCACTCTACCCTATAAACTCTCTTGTCAGATCTCTACCTTCAAGGTTCCCTCTGTAACCCAAAGCAATCCTTCCATCTGAGGACCTGGCTCTCTCCTCTGTTCTCCTCCCCCTAGGTGGACTGGCTGCCGTGATCTACACAGATGCTCTGCAGACCGGGATCATGCTCATAGGTGCCTTCACCCTGATGGGCTATAGTAAGTGGGAAATTCTGCTTTAACCAACATGATAAGCAATGGACATTTTAGATAGAAGAGACCCTTGCTTACTATGGGAATTTGTTATTTCTTTAATTGGAAACTGGTATCTCTTCTGATACTGACGTGGATAAGTGATTATATACATGAATAAAAGGACAACTCTTAGAGAAAAAAATCCAGTTAATCTACATAGCTGTGGTGAGGGAAACAGAAATCCACATGTGAAGTCCCCACGAATGATGGTTGCAGGCAATAGTCAGTGTACAAGTAAGTGGCTGAATGTTTATGCAGAAACAAGATATTTGCATTGTGTCTGAGTATTGTACCCCAAATATTTATTTGTCTGTCTTTCTTTTGTATTTTTTTGACGTAGGGTCTCACCCTATCCCAGGCTGACCTGAAATTCACTATGTAGTCACTATGAGGTGGCCTTGAACTCACTGTAATCCTCCTACCTCTGCCTCTTGAGTGCTGGGATCAAAGGTGTGTGCCACCATGCCTGGCTCCAAATATTTTTATTAATTAATTAATTTTTTTTTTGAGGTAGGGTTTCACTCTAGTCCAGACTGACCTGGAATTCACTATGTAGTCTCAGGGTGGCCTCAAACTCATGGTGATCCTCCTACCTCTGCAAGTTCTGGATTACAGGCATGCACCACCATGCCCAGACAAATATTAATTAAAGAAAAATAAGTCACTTTATAGTAGTTTCTATAGTGGGGGAAATCTTACATGTATCACCATAATTAAGACATAGACATGATACACCTCCTGATATGGTGCACAAAGCAGGATATAGCATTGTTGTGCCCTTGTCATGAAAAAAATAGGAACATCTTTAATCAGGACTAAGCATCAGGGAAACACAAGTTCAGGGCATTTCACAAACTGCCTAACCAGTATTCTTTCAAAGTACGAAGGGCACGAGAAACATAGAAACTGAGGAGCCTGTGCAGAGTGGAGGAGGTTAAGGAGGCACAAATTACAGAAGTAATAAGAAATTCTTGGATAGACCCCAGAACACAGAAAGGAAATTGTTGGTGGTGAAATCTGAAGAGCCTGAAAAATAGTTAATGTGTGTTTGCATTTTGTCACAGTCTACCCAGATGGAATAGAGGCCATCAAGTGGCTGGCAGTGAGCTTGGTCTGTGGGCAAAGGCTTCCTTCCCCACCAGTAAGTCAGACTGCACGTTGTTTCAAGGCTAAGAATTGAGTGCAGAGCCTTGTGCCTGTGCAGCAAGTGCTCTGCCACTGAGCCACTTCTTTGGGCACCTTAGACTGGCTTTTGTTGTGTTGCCTTGCCTTTTGTTATAAAGTATTGCAATTAATACTATACCCTGGGTGGCTTGTAAACCACAAACATATTGCTCACAGTTCTAGAGGCTGGAAAGTCCACAATCAAAGTACCAGCAGATTTAGTGTGGTAAGACTGTCTTCTTGCTGCATCCTCACATGTGGAAAGGGCAGGTTCCAAAGTCTTGTTTTACAAGGGTGTTAATCCTAGTCATGATGACATCACAAAGGTTCCATCACCCCAAGGGCGTCAGATTTCAGCATATGAATTTGGGGTTGAAGGAAGAACACAAGTATTTTTGACCACAGCAAGCATTAATTTCTTTGATAACTGTGATAACTCTACTATGGAGGTAGGGTGTATTGGAACTCTTGGAATTACTTTTATACTTCTTCAATGTCTAAATTATCTCAAAAAGTGAAAAAAAAAGTAATAACCGTTAAAGCACAACTGATCTGGATGTGTCCCATGTAACGCTCAGAACAACCCAAGGACATTGGTATTTCCTCACTCTGGTTTCCAGATGGCAAAACTTAAGGCAGTAACTGCTAAGCAGCTTGCCCAAGTGACATGGCTAAGAGTGCATTTTCATACTTACCTATCAGGGAGATACCATGATCACAAAGGTGGCTTTCCCAGGGTGAGGCTTATCCACTGCACTCCAGATGTGCTGACTCCTGCGATTTCCCCAAATGCAGGAAATTCGACTGCATAATTTGTGGTAATGGGGGACTGCATTCACGCTCTCCCCTGGGGGTGTGGGGGGGAAGAATGACTTTTCATGTCTGAAAACATCTTCATCATTTATTTTTGGAAAAATGTCTTCATTATATAACTATTCTGGGTGGTCAGGTTGTGTGGTTCTTCTTTGCCCAGCCCCAGAGGCTTACTGCTACCTATCCTTACCCACAGAACAGGAAGCAGAAGTTCAGCTGGGAAGTGACTTACTTGAGGTCCTATATGACTTGGCTCCATTTATGATACCATGAATTTAAAACACCAAAGAAGTTCAGAGGCAAAAGGATGTGAAAAAATATATCCCTATTTTCATACGTATAGTTATTACTTCCCAATTATAAATGCGTGTCACAAACCACAGCAATACTAACAGGACCTATGACTTACATATCAAAAGATACATCAGGTATATTATTTTTAAATCCTATTACAGTTGTTGCTGAAGTATTAGAATACTGTTTTGGAGCTCAGCAATGTAACTAACTCATTATTAGACCTGCTGCTACATCATGTTATATAATGGAGCAAATAAGTCTGTCACATTTTTATATACTTTTATATTTATATATTTGAGAGAGAGAGGGAGGGAGAGAATGGGCAGGTCAGGGCCTCTAGCCACTGCAAATGAACTCCAGAGGTATGTATGACCATGTGCATTTGACTAATGTGGGTTCTGAGGAATTAAACCTGGGTCCTTAGGCTTCACAGGCAAGCACCTTAACTGCTAAGCCATTTCTCCAGCCCACATTTTTATATTTTGATGGTTGTCTTCCCTTTTTTTGTTTTTATAGTTTTCTGTGGTTTGTGTCAAACATTAGAAATATTATTCTGAGCGACTAGAGAAATGTCTCAGTTGGTAAAGTGCTTGCTGAGTTTGGATCCCCAGTACCCATGTAAAAGCTAGATACGGTGGTGTGCTCCTGGAATACCAGCACTGGGGAAGCAAAGACAAGGAGGATCCCCAGAACTTTCTCAGTAGCTAGTCTGCTTGAATTGTTGAGTTCTGAGTTCAGTAAGAGATCTTGTCACAAAGAACAGCATGGAAAGTGATTGAAGTCATCCAGTGTTAAGTGATGTCTCCACATGCATACATGTTCCCATTTATGAGCACGTATGTATATTACACACATGTGCACAGGCAGAAAAGAACAAAATATAATGTGGAGCAATCTGGGGTAATTACCAGCAGTACTTTGCTTTAAACAGTAAAGAGGCTGGGCATGGTGGCGCATGCCCTTAATCTCAGCAATTGG
The DNA here is from genome assembly GCF_020740685.1 of Jaculus jaculus. Classification (NCBI taxonomy): domain Eukaryota; kingdom Metazoa; phylum Chordata; class Mammalia; order Rodentia; family Dipodidae; genus Jaculus; species Jaculus jaculus. The sequence goes on along the minus strand of NC_059113.1, from coordinate 56,019,461 downwards.
GAGGTGAAGTAGTAGGATCACCGTGAGTTCAAGGCCACCCTGAGACTATACAGTGAATTCCAGGTCAACCTGGGCTCTAGCAAGATGGTACCTTGGAAAAAAAAACAAATAAAAAATTTGCAGAACCCCAGACTACTGTTCCTGGGTAGCTCACTCTGACAGGACGTCATCCATATTCATCTGTCACTTGAGTTGGACCCCTGTGAGCTCCTGGCAATGTTGGGCTTCCTCTGCATCCTAGGTTTTGCAGCTGTTGGTGGGATGGAAGGCCTCAAGGACAAGTACTTCTTGGCCCTGGCTAGCAACCGGAGTGAGAACAGCAGCTGTGGGCTCCCCAGAGAAGATGCCTTCCACATCTTCCGAGATCCAGTGACATCTGATCTTCCTTGGCCTGGGATCCTGTTTGGAATGTCCATCCCATCTCTGTGGTACTGGTGCACAGATCAGGTACAAGGCACATTGATGCCTGAAACTTTTTTCCTTGGGATGGCTCACATTGCCATGTCTTTGTTCCATATATTTTCTCCTTCACTTTGCCCCTTCTCCTTGACTAAATTTCCTTCCTTTCTTCTGCTCTACATGATGTTTTGCTTCTTGCTCTTGCAAACTCTAGTGGCAAATTTGAAGCTGTTGATCTTTGCAAAGTGGGACACTTAACATATCCTGCTTGATGTCTGGGAAAACCCAATAAGGGAGCTGATAAATTTCATGGGAGGTTTAGACTAAAATTGCATATCTTATGTTCAACAAATACCCAAGAAACTCCCCCCTAGGCACTTAGGAACCTCAGACAACCCTGCCTCCCCTGGAAGGAGACAGAAATAACAAGTATTTTCTATAAGATGTTGAAAGGTGCCATTTTTTTAAAAGTAGGGTGAGGCAAAGGAGCAGAGAGGAATTTGGAAAATGCAATTTAAACTAGGATGGTCAACAAAGGTGTATGACTGATAAGTGACCTTTAAGCAAAAAAAAATTTTTTGAAGGATTTTATTTTTACTTAATTTTATTAACAGATAATTACACACCTCAGTGTGGTTAACTCTGAACATAACATAAAGAGGTTAACTCTAATCAGCCTTTGGTCTGGTAGTACCCAGGATGTATTCCTTCTCATTCTGGTGGCTTTGCACTCATTAACCAGTGTTTCTATCCATCTCTCCTCATTTCTTCCATGGCCTCTAATAACCACTATTCTGTGTTTCCATGAGGTCAGCTTTCTTAGATTCCACATGTGAATTAAATCATATGGTACTTGTCTCTCTGTGCCTGACATTTCAATTACCATGTGATCTCCAAGTTTATCCATGCTGTTGTAAATGACAGGGTTCCATTAGTTTTTATGGCTGAATGGTATTTCACTTGTATGTGTGCCAAATTTTCTTTAACCATTTACCCTGTGAAGGATAAAATAGCTTAGCTATTATGACTCATACTACAGCAAACATAGGAGTTTATGCAGCAACCTTCTCAGTGCTGGGACAAAACATAGGATCAGAAGCAACTGATGGAAAGAAAGGGTTTATTTTGTGTTACAGTTATTTTTTCTTACAGTATAAGAAAATGCATTTTCTTAAGATACTCATTATGGACCAGTAATGCAGTTAAACAATGCTTCAGAATATTATGAACAAAGAACTTACAGATCACATTTAATAACAAAACATCTAGTTGCTTAATACATGTTTTTACAATTACAATTTAATTTTCAAAATCAAACATGTAAGTATGAAGTAAATCACTTTATAACAAAGGAAATTTAAGTGGATTGCACGAACAGCAGGCAGACTTGTGTGATAAAATAAGAAAGAAGAAAGTCATAATTAAGCCCAGAACTTAAGACAGTATTCAGACACTTCTATTTAACTGAGGCCTAATTTTATAAAGAGTGAGGTCACTGAGTATTGGATTTTTATAAAAATATAGTTATCTGTATCAGCTGGTACCCCCCCTCTGATAATTTGTGATGGATATCTAGCAATTTCCTAAACTACTAATGTAGCTTTCAGACGCTGTGTGTGTTAAGATTTTTCTATAAATGAACTGAGGCCCTGTAACACTAAAACATATCAAGGTAAAAATTGGTTCTAGAGACTTTATTCATGAATTTAGTAAGTATTTATTGAAAACCTACCTTTCCCTTACCTCCAGAGCTCAGTACTGAAAATACAGCTGCTGAAGTCCTGGCTCCAAGTCACTGAGTCTTTAATATATTTTTTTAAATTTATTTTTGTTTATTTTTATTTATTTGAGAGTGACTGACAGACAGAAAGCGAAAGAGGCAGATACAGAGAGAGAGAGAGAATGGATGTGCCAGGTCCTCCAGCCTCTGCAAACAAACTCCAGACGCGTGCGCCCCCTAGTGCATCTGGCTATCGTGGGTCCTGGGGAATCGAGCCTCGAACCGGGGTCCTTAGGCTTCATAGGCAAGTGCTTAACCGCTAGGCCATCCCTCCAGCCCAAGTCTTTAATATTTTAAGACACACATGGATAGAAATTTTCTCTGTAAGGACAAAGCTTCCTTTGGACTTTCATCAGGGGTACTTTTTTTTTTTTTTTTTTGGTTTTCTCTCTAGCTCAAGCTGATCTGGAATTCACTATGTAGTCTCAGGGTGGCCTCAAACTCCCGAGTACTTTGGTTAAAGGCGTGCACCACTATGCCTGGCCATCAGGGTTATTTTTGAAGTGTACACATCCATATAGCCTCCCCTGTCTGTCTGTCATTTGGTACTTAAGTCTAAGTCATGTATTTTGTCTTCTCTTTCCATTTTCTACAACCAATTCTTTTAGTTTTGCTCAGCCCAAGGGCTTTTCATGCAGCTTGGTGCCAGCTCTGTTTCTTTCTTTCTTTTTTTAATTTAATTTTTATTAACATTTTCCATGATTATAAAAAAAAATCCCATGGTAATACCCCCCCACCCTGCCACTTTCCCCTTTGACATTCCAGCTCTGTTTCTTGTCACTGCTGTCCTTTGCTTTCCTGGACCCAGTCTGGTCATCTGAGCTTTACCTCTCCTGGCTTCTTATCCACAAGATGACTAGTAGTGACACTCCCTTAAAGGCCAGGTCTTCAATGAATATTGCTCACCCACACTTCCAATCAGTATTTCTTTACTCAAAGAAACGTTGTATACTTCACATCTCTGTAACAATATTCTTCCTAAATACTCTTCAAAACTATCCTCAAAAAATGGCTTCCTGAGGATTTCTGTCATATAAGTTGGTATTAAAAGAATACATGATGAGAAATTAAAATTTATAGGATATATTAAGGTTTAAACTTTAAAACTCCTCAATAATAAAAAAACTAAGACAGCTTTTCTCTGAAATGCCTATTAACTTCATCAAACTACCTAGTTAATCAAACTACGAGTTTGCAAGTAAGATAATATCAAGTCAATTGCCATCCATGACCCATAATTCTTTTATATTTTAACTCAAAGACAAGTATGATGTAAGAGAAAGTGAACTTTAATTTTCTAACTGTTCTGGGTAAGAATTATTAGACAAAGTCAGATAATCCATTTGCCACAAGTGAACTCTTAATTGTTATGAGGTAGCAATGACCAACTGTACCACCTTCTGTGGAGGTTATGCCCTTCATTCAAAAGGTTCCCACTTCATATGAAAAGTATGAACAAGGGACAGAAGAGCCACCATTTATTGTTCCTTTGATTCTTGGTGTTTTCATAGTATCTTAAGCACCTGATTTCAATTTTACAGCAACAAAAAACATCAATATATATTCTGGTCAATAACTGTGTTCCAAGTTGCATGTATTAAAGACTTCTAATGCAATCTCTAGGAATAATTTGTGGTTCTGAACCATGCTTTAGAAAAAACATTTCCAGCAGTCTGAGCAGGATTTATTCCTATTCCATCATTAGTAATAATTGCAGAACTTTAAATTCTTTTGCTGAAAACTTTAAGAATGCTGTGAAAGGTGTACTTTCAGGAACAGAGTACTTTGTAGGTCATCTGCAGCTCTGAAATGAGTGTGATCTTAAAGGACACCTTTGATATGGTGGAGCCGCACCAATGCCCTCATCATGGTGGAGAAAACAGAGATTGGACACCACATCTTGCCACAGAAGTTGGCAAGAAGCAGCAAGAAAGTCAGTCAGCTAGCTAGGACTGGAAAGCTGGGACAATAGCCCTTAAAGGTCCATCCCCAGAGACATTTCCTCCAGCAAGGCTCTACCTCAAAAATTGCCACCAGCTGGGGATCATGAGATTTAATCACAAACACATGAAGCCTTGAGGGATATTTCACATCCAAACTACCACAGAGTCATCCCATTGTCTCTTTGAGGTACTGATTTCATGCTCTCTGGATACACACATACCCGCTAGTGGCATTTCTGGATCATATGGTAGTTCTATTTTTATTTTAATTAATTAATTAATTAATTTGGTGTTTTGAGGCAGAGTCTCACTCTATCTCAGGCTGTCCTGAAGTTCACCATGTAGTCTCAGGGTGACCTCAAACTCACAGTGATCCTTCTACCTCTGCCTCCCACGTGCTGGGATAAAGGATGCACCACCAGGCACAGCTGTTTTGGCTTTTTTAAAAAAAGTTTTATTTGGGCTGGAGGAATGCTTAGCAGTTAAGGTGCTTGCCTGCAAAGCCAAAGGGCCCAGGTTCAATTCCCCAGGACCCACGTTAGCCAGATGCACAGGGGGTGCACACGTCTGGAGTTCATTTGCAGTGGCTGGAGGCCCTGGTGCACCCATTCTCTCTCTTCCTCTTTCTCTGTCAAATAAATAAAATTTTTAAAAAGTTTTGTTTGAGAGAAAGAGAGAGTTGGGGGGGCAGATAGAGAATTGGCACATCAGGGCCTCCAGTCACTGAAAATGAACTCCAGTCATATGTGTCACCTTGTACATCTGGCTTACATGGGTACTGGAGATTCAAACCTGGGTCCTCAGATTTTGCAGGCAAGTGCCTTAACTGCTAAGCAATCTCACTAGCCCTGTTTTGATTTTTTTTTTTTAAATGAGAAAGAGCAAGAGAGAGAGAGAGAGATAGACAGACAGAACTGGCATGCCAGGGCCTCCAGCCACTGTAATCAAACTCCAGATGTGTGCTCCACCTTGTGTTCATGTGCAATTGTGACCTTGCTCATGTATCACCTTGTGCATATGGCTTACATGGAATCTGGAGAGTCAAACATGGGTCTTTAGGCTTTGTAGGCAAGCATCTTAACTGCTAAGCCATTTCTCCAGCCCTGATTTGACTTTCTTTTTTGATGTAGGGTCTCACTCTATCCCAGACTAACCTGGAATTCACTATGTAGTCTCAGGGTGACCTCAAACTCATGGTGATCCTCCTACCTCTGCCTCCCTAGTGCTGAGATTAAAGGTGTGTGCCACCACGCCTGGCTTGCTTTGACTTTTTTTTTTTTATGTGTCTTGTAATTTTTTTATTTTACTAATTTTTTGTTATTTTTTTTATTTATTTGAGAGTGACAGACAGGAAGAGAAAGAGGCAGGCAGGCGGACAGAGAAAGAGAAAGAGAGAGAGAGAGAGAGAGAGAGAGAGAGAGAGAGAGAGAGAGAAAACGGGCGTGCCAGGGCCTCCAGCCACTGCAAACATACTCCAGATGTGTGCGCCCTCTTGTGCATCTGGCTAACGTAGGTCCTGGGGAATTGAGCCTTGAACTGGGGTCCTTAGGCTTCACAGGCAAGTGCTTAACTACTAAGCCATCTCTCCAGCCCTATGTTACCTATTTTTATTGAAAACTTCTGTAATTGTAAACAATATTCCATGATAATTCCCTCCCTCCCCCCACTTTCCCCTTTGAAACTCCACTCTCCATCATATCCCCTCCTCCCTCAGTCCAGTCTCTGTTTTATTTTGATGTCATGATCTTTTCTTCCTATTATGATGGTCTTGTGTAGCTAGTGTCAGGCACTGTGAGGTCATGGATATTCAGGCCAGTTGATTCTGGAGAAGCACGTTGTAAGGAGTCCTACTCTCTGTTTGGCTCTTACATTCTTTCTGCCATCTCTTCCACAATGGACCTTGAGCCATGGAAAGTGTTATAGAGAGATATTTCAGTGATGAGCACTCCTCTGTCACATCATCTTAGCACCATGGTGCCTTCTGAGTCATCCCAAGGTCACCGCCTTCCGAAAAGAGATTATCTAACCAAAAGTGAGAGTAGCATTAATATATGAGTATGAACATTAAGAAAGTGCTTATTGGGCAGTTTGGTGAGCATAGTATATACATTTAGCCAAACACCAGCAGACAGTACATCCCTAGGGCTCATGACTACCCGTGTTGTAGGTTTGCAGTATCAGGGATGTATTCCCTCCCATGGGGTGGGCCTCCAGTCCAATGAGAGAGTGGTTGGTTTACCCCATAACAGACATGCCACTATTGCATCCATTGGCTCACTTGGCCTGGCTGGCCAAATTTAAGGTTTGCAGTGTCCACTGCTGAGTGTCTTCACTGGTGATTTCTCTCTCTCCCATTGAACTTCATGCAATATGGCTTTCCCCAGCTTTCTGTCAGCTGGTCTACATGGAGGAAGTTATCAGCCCAGCTCCAGCAAGATTTCTCAGTGACCTGGCAGCCTAAGTATGTGGGGTCTTCAGTAATAGGGTCTTACCATCTATTCCTGGTGAGAACCTAAGAGCCTTGGCAATGGCCTGTAATGTTTTGGGGCATCAGGGACCTCCCTGAACAACAACTCACTGGAAGGTATCCCATCACTAGCACTGACACTTTTCTAGTAACAATCTATGGCTCCTAAGTGTTCCATTGTCCAAAAAGTAGGTTTCCATATGACTTATTTATATCCTCTTAGATTTTGATTAGCCCTCCTTCCACCTTTCCTTTACTCAGTCTTTCCCCAGACCTCACTTAGGCCTTTTCACCCCCATTAATATGTTCTTCTACTTACATATATACAATACCATCTATTAAGCCCCCCTCCCTCCCTTTCTATTCCCTTTATATCTCCTTTCTAGCTTACTAGCCTCTGCTACTGAGTTTTGTTCCTACTCACATAGAAGTCCAATCATTTGTAGCTGGGATCCACATATGAGAGAGAACATGAAATGCCACATGCTTTGACTTTTTTAAGGAACCTCTATACTACCTTTCTTTGAAGGTAGTTTGTTGGAGGAAGACAGCTGCTGGCCAGCAGAATAGCAGCACAAAGGCTTTAAGGAAATATGTAAGTAGTGTGAAAAAAGAAATGGGAAAAACAAAAAGCAGTGTGGCATGGTAAGGGAGGAGAATAGAATCAGTGTTTACATTTCTCTCTCTCTCTTTCTTTTAAATGTGGAACACTTAACAAATCTGTATGTCATCCTTGCCCAGGGACCATACAAATCTCTGGATCATTCTAATCTTAGTATACATATATTCGCAATGAACACCAATGTTTGCATTTCTTTATGTGCACAAAATGTCTTGAGATATGCATGTGCAAAGCCAAGAGAGTAGATACCCACAGGCAGGGAGATGGCAGATGAGCTAGGATAGATGGGAGCTACTTCTCTGCACACTTGTTTGTGCATCCTCAGATTTTAAGCCAGTGAATATATCACCCATTCAAATGCCCCTCCCCACTGTTACATTAGAGGTTTAGGGACCATGTCTGCCAGCTATTCTTCATAGTTAGGACTGGTGGGGGATTCATTAAAGCAATGATGATGGGGTTGGGAAGAGGAAGCAGTACAGGAGACATTTCTGGGAATGAAACCTAGAACCCTGTGTGCCAGAATTCCTCTGTGTGAAAAGTTGAGTACAAGGCTTGAGTAAAAAGTTAAGTACAGGGCTGGAGAGATGGCGTAGCGGTTAAGCGCTTGCCTGTGAAGCCTAAGGACCCCAGTTCGAGGCTCGGTTCCCCAGGTCCCACGTTAGCCAGATGCACAAGGGGGCGCATGCGTCTGGAGTTCGTTTGCAGAGGCTGGAAGCCCTGGCGCGCCCATTCTTCCTCTCCCCCTCTATCTGTCTTTCTTTCTGTGTCTGTCACTCTCAAATAAATAAATAAAAATTAAAAAAAAAAAGAAAACAGAAGTTTAAAAAAAAAAAAAAGTTAAGTACAAGGCTGAGATCCATGCAAATCTGCACCCTGTCTCTTTAAGGGAGACTTTGCCTCTCCACCTTAGCAAATCTCACAGAATAGAGACCATGAAAGAGCACAGAGCCAGGTCAGCATTGTAGGCTTTATATGTGACAAGCCTGGACTCAGCATGACCTTGGGACACTACTTACCATCTCTGAGCATGTTTCCTCACTTGTTAAAATGGTTTTAAAATGGAGCTATGTGAAGAAATTTCATCATAGTCCTTTTGTTTCTGGGACACAAATGACCATAACAAACCACTGTAGCATTTATAGTTTTTCCATGGCTTATGTCTCTGTTCTGTTTTTATTTATTTATTTATTTATTTATTTATTTATTTATTTATTTATTTATTTATTTTTGATTTTTTTGAGGTAGGGTCTCACTCTGGCTCAGGCTGACCTGGAATTCACTATGTAGTCTCAGGGTGGCCTCAAACTCTCAGCAATCCTCCTATCTGTGCCTCCCGAGTGCTGGGATTAAAGGCGTGTGCCACCACGCCCGGCTACGTCTCTGTTTTTGAAACAACTTACCAGCTCATTTTTAAAAAATATTTTTATTTATTCATTCATTCATTCATTTATTTTGGTTTTTCGAGGTAGGGTCTCACTCTAGCCCAAGCTGACCTGGAATTCACTATGGAGTCTCAGGGTGGCCTTGAACTCATGGCGATCCTTCTACCTCAGCCTCCCGAGTGCTGCGTTAAAGGCGTGCACCACCATGACCGACTACTTTTTTATTTATTTTTTATTTATTTGAAAGCAACAGACCAAGAGAGAAAGAGGCAGATAGAGAGAGAGAATGGGCGCACCAGGGTCTCCAGTCACTGCAAACGAACTCCAGACACATGCGCCCCCTTGTGCATCTGGCTAACATGGGTCCTGGATAATTAAGCCTTGAACCAGGGTCCTTAGACTTCACAGGCAAGCACTTAACCGCTAAGCCATATCTACAGCCCTCACCAGCTCATATTTATAATTGGACAGATACTTATTCAGACTATTATACCAATTCAAGTGTGTGCCCCTTAAAGGCCACCTTCAGTCACCTCATTTTGTAGGAGATTCTAAAGACAGTACACAAAGACTTAAGCTTTCAAATGCCAGGAAAAGTAGGACAAAAGGGCTCAGAAGTCCACAGCCTCTTGTAACCTTTAATTCCTGTCAATGATGTAGAACTGTGAGCCAGGTTCCATAGTGTCCAAACAATGTGCTGGTTCACCGTGCTGGTGCTGCTGGGAGATGCTGGTCACTGCCAGTCCTTGGTCCAGACTCTCTTCAAAACTGAAGCAAGCAGCTGGGTGTGATGTCTCACCCCTTTAATCCCAACACTTGGGAGGCAAAGTTAGGAGGATTATTGTGAGTTAGAGGCCAGCCTGGAACTACAGAGTGAGTTCTGGGTCAGCCTGGGACACAGTGAGACCCTACCTCAAAAGAAAGAAAAGAAAAGAAAAGAAACAAAATTGAAGCAAGGCAAGCCATATTCATTGTTTGCTAATGTAGAGCATATTCCAGTTCATCCCAGGCTTCAATCCAGGCTCACTTCAGAACTGAAGCAAGGAGAGCCACATTCACTGTTTGCTGATCTACAGCACATTCCAGGTCATTCTGGGCAGAAATGGGAAAGAAAAATATTACCTGCTAAGAGAAATGGATGGAGATATTTGTTGATGTCGTATTAGGTGCCAGGCATGATCAGAACATTTCATCTGCATTTACTCAGCTTGCTCTCCTGTCATTCCTGTGAGGTGGCTCATTTGTTTCCCCCGGGGGATGCTGTAGAAAGGGGGCATCATATTCTCTGGGCTTGTGGTTTTTAAAAATATTTTATTTACTTATTTGCAAGCAGACAGAGACAGAAAAGAGACAGAGACAGACAGAATGGGTGTGCCAGGGTGTCTAGCCACTGCAAACAAACCCCAGATGCATGCGCAACTCTGTGTACCTTGCCTCACATGAGTACTGGAGAATCAAACCTGGGCCATCAGGTTCTGTAGGCAAATGCTCTAACCACTGACCCATCTCTCCTGTCCTTGTGGTTTTTTTTTTTAAAGCAGCCCAACCTACTCAGAAAGCTCTTTAGCTACCACTTTTATTAAATGTGTATGTGAACACATTTGTGAGAGTGCATATGAGAATGGGTGCACCAGGGCCTCCAGCCACTGCAAACAAACTCCAGATGCATGCGCCACAGTGTGCATCTGGCTTATGTGGGACTTGGAGAATCGAACCTGGGTCCTTAGGCTTTGCAGGCATGTGCCTTAACCACTAAGCCATCTCTGCATCACTGAGACTGTCATTTTTTAGACAAGATCTCTCATTAGTCTGGAGCTTTCTGGTTAGATTAGACTGGCTGGTCTGTGAGCCCCAGAAATTCTCTGTAAATGTCTCCCCCAAGGCTGCATTATAAGCACCATCACACCTGGGATTTTTTTTTTTAACCTGGGTTCTGAGACTAGAACTTAGGTCCTCATTCTTGCAAGGCAAGCACTTTCCTAGTTGAGCTATTGCAGCATCTTTCAGCTATCTTCTAAAACTGTATTTAGAGACCTCTACATTGTGGCAACATAAGTCAGATGTCTTTATAACCATGGCTCTGGGTCTCTAGTAGAAAAGGTTTTGCTTGATAAAGCTATAAATTCTTTTCTGGATGCTTGTTTCAGTAACTTAATGAAGTAAGAATCCTATCAGTGTACATATATCCAAAGGCATTACAGTTGGTATGACCAAAACATCATGTTTTTTGCAGCCCTATTCACAATGACTAAGTTATGGTGCCAACAGAAGTGTCCATCAATGGATGCATAGAGGAAATGTGATAGATATGCAGAACAGAGTGTTATTCAGGATTAAAAAGGAATCCAGTTATTTGTGACAATAGGGATGAACCAGAAGGACACATTAAATGAAATTAGCCAGTCACAGAAAGACAAATGCCACACAAACTAATACACAGAATCTAAAAGACTCTATGGCCGGGCATGGTGGCACATGCCTTTAATCCCAGCACTCAGGAGGCAGAGGTAGGAGGATCGCTGTGAGTTTGAGGCCACCCTGAGACTACACAGTTAATTCCAGGTCAGCCTGAGCTAGAGTGAAACCCTACCTCAAAAAACAAACAAACAAACAAAAGATTCTATGTTCATTCATTTATTTATTTGAGAGCAAGAGACACAGAGAGAAAAGAGGCAGATATAGAGAGAGAATGGGAGCACCAGGGCCTCCAGCCACTGAAAACTAACTCCAGACGCATGCGTTCCCCTTGTGCATCTGGCTAATGTGGGTCCTGGGGAATCAAACCTCAAACCAGGGTCCTTAGGCTTCACAGGCAAGCGCTTAACTGCTAAACCATCTCTCCAGCCCAAAAAAGAGTCTATGAACTCATAGAAGCAGAAAATAGAGTGATGGCTAACAGGGGTTACACATACACCCCCCCCCCCAGACATGCCCAAAGTAACTTTAAGAACTCTTTTAAAAAAGAATGCTAGCCAGGTATGGGGGCACATGTCTTTAATCCCAGCAATTGAGAGGCAGAAATAGGAGGATCACCGAGAGTTCCAGACTACCCTGTAACAACATAGTAAATTCCAGGTCAGCCTGGGCTACAGTGAGACCCTACCTTGAAAAACCAAAAAAAAAAAAAGAACAAATAAGAAAAAAAAATACAAAAATCCTGGTGTATGCATGCACATACACAGAAGTGCAAATTGTGAATAAACAAATAAATAAATGGCATTAAAAAGAACCAGTCACTGTTATTATCTTTATCCCCATTTTGCAGATTTGATACAACCAAGGCTGGGGAGGGGAGGTGGTTAAGAAACTGTTGGGGAGGGATGATGGTTAAAAAACTGTTGAAGTCCATAAGGACCAGTCTCTCTTTACTGCCAACAACTCTATTCACTAACTGAAGTCCACCAGCCAGATGTCCTCTTGACTCTGATAACTACCCTCAGTTGCATTTCTGTGCAGAAGCTTCCACTGTGGCAATTATCTGTCCTTCTTTCCAGTATAGACAAGACATTTTGTGCATGGTTCTCATGGGAAGAATACATGGTGAGGTGAAGCGATGCCATGACAGATAAGAATACAGCTCCTTTGTGCTGCCCCTGCCCTTGACTTAAGATTACATCATCATTCTCCTTAGTCCATATTGTTTTCGACTGAGATGTGGTCTGTCAAGAATCACTTTACTATCATTTTAGGATCTGAAAGCCACAGAATGATCATGTTCCACTTGGGGGACTAGGACATTTTTGACTTCTGTCTGATTGGTTTAGGTCCAGTGGGTACTGGTATCTGTCCTGGCATTTGTGCCCCGGGAAGTTTCTCTCACTGTTTCTGGAATTAGGCCACCAGTGAGGACACTTAATACTGCTGCTAGTATTTTGGTGCCTCTGGCAATTGTCAATAAGGTTCAGTTCTATAAGTGACATCATCTTTGCCCAAAATTTGTATTGTGAAATACAACAAAGTATTAGGTGTCTGGCGTAGGTTAGGGATAAAACCACCTATGGGCACTCTTCCTATGACAGGTGCTGATTTCGTGGACTCTAGTCAGTGAGAAAAAATAGTTTTAGGGCTATGGAGATAGCTCAGTCAGTAAAGTGTTTGCTTTACAAGTATGAAGACCTGAGTTTGAATCTCAGCATCCATGAGACATGCTAGGAGTGACAGCATGTGCCTCTGACCCCAAGGCTGGGAAGAGTAAGACAGGAGAATCCCTAAGGCTTGAGAATCAGTAGTCTAACCTAATTGGTGAGCACAGGCCAGTGAGAGAGACTGTCTCAAATGAGGTATGCAGCAATCTTGAACATCAACTCCTAAGGTTGTCCTTCGGCTTCCACAGGCACATGTACACATGTGCCCATTGCACCATACACACAAGTGTGCCTATACACACACACCCCCACCACACACAACACACATATGCTCACAAGGTAGGGTCTCACTCTAGCTCAGGCTGACCTGGAATTCACTAGGTAGTCTCAGGCTGCCCTTGAACTCACGACGATCCTCCTACCTCTGCCTCTCAAGTGCTGGGATTAAAGGCACACACAATAGTTTTAGCATAAAAGGACTTTTTACATAATGTCTATCCCTCAGAGGCACATTATGGCAACTAATACTTATGGGGAAAGTTACTGTGTATTAGAGACTATCCTAAATATTCCAAATGTCCTCCCTTCACTTATCAAAACTGTCCATTTGATCAGTGAGAAAACTGAAGCAACAAAGGTGATGTTGGTTGCCCAAGATCACACAGCCAGGAGGTGCAGGGGGAGGATTTGAACTGAGGCTGTATCTCTACCTTGCAGTTCATACTGTAACCAAGCCTGGCACCATGTCATCAGAGATTCTTTCTTTCTCCATCTCCTGAGTTCTTTCCTCTGAGGTGACTTCACTCACAGAAGTTTCCCAGTGTGGTGATAAGAATGCAGCCTGCCTGCCCAGGCCATCTTCACAGTTAGCAACCCTCTGGAGGCTACCAGCATTGGGTGCTTCTTTATTTTTTGTTTTTTCAAGGTAGGGTCTCATTGTAGCTCAGGCTGACCTAGAATTCACTATGTAGTCTCAGGGTGGCCTTGAAGTCACGACAATCCACCCATCTCTGCCTCCTGAGTGCTGGGATTAAAGGCTTATGTCACCACACCCAGCTTCTTTCCTTTTAAAAAATGTTCTGCTGACAAGCTGGCTAGCTAGACTAGCCAAATTGGTGAGCCCTAGGTTCATGTGAGAGACTGACTCAGTAAATAAGTTGAAGAGTGGTCATAAAAGACACCAGAAATCAACCTCTGGCTTCCATGTATGTGTGAATATTTGTTACTACATGCACTGCACACATGCATGCAACACACACATACACACGCATAAAATCAAGAAACCTTTTCTCACCAATGTCTAAAACTTTGTTCAAGGGGATAGAGAGATGGCTTAGCAGTTAAGGTACTTCCCTATGAAGCCAAAGGACCCAGGTATGATCCCCCAGAACCCACATAAGCCAGATGCACAAGGGGACACATGCGTCTGGAGTTCATTTGCAGCCTCTGGAGGCCCTGGAATGCCCATTCTCTGTCCATCTCTCTTCTCTCTCTCTCTCTCCCTGCTTGCAAATAAATAAAATAAGAATAAAAAATGTTCTACTGAAAGATTTGACTATTTGGAATACATGGTTTAACTGATCATGGTAGTCACAGAGTTGGGAAGAATTCTAATTGGCCAGGTCTAACTCTGGAGGGTACCAAGATGGAGTCATAGCCAGTCCAAGTAAACTATGGTAATGAAGGCTAGGAAGAGATGCTTTCTCAAAGCCAAGCCAGGCAGACCTTAATCCCAAATTCACTAGTCCTGTTGAGATGCTATGCACAGCTAATGACAAAACCATCTCAGCTTTCAACCTCACTGGCTGTGTTCCAGGTGATTGTTCAGCGGACCTTGGCTGCCAAGAACCTGTCCCATGCCAAAGGAGGTTCCCTGATGGCTGCATACCTGAAAGTACTCCCCCTTTTCCTAATGGTGTTCCCTGGTATGGTCAGCCGGGTTCTCTTTCCAGGTAAGAAGGCAGGTGGGGATGAGGTCATGTGTCTGCCTACAAGACTTAGACCCTGGGAAGTGTTCCAAAATGCTTCTTCCCTAAGAGGGTAGGACCAGGGTATTGGTGACTAGAACAGAGGTGTTCCCTCCAGGTTCCTCTGTCCAGTAACCTACGGACTTCAGAATGCTGCCCAACACTGGCTAAGCGAGCTGGTCCTACCCACGTTCCAAGCCAACTGGGTGGGCCTTCACTTAGAGGCTTCCTCAACATTTTTTTTTTTTTTCGAGGTAGGGTTTCACTCTAGCCCAGGCTGACCTAGAATTTATTATGTAGTCTCAGGCTGGCCTTGAATTCACAGCAAGCCTCCTACTTCAGTCTCCCAAGTGTTGGGATTAAAGGTGTGTGCCACCACACTTGGCCTCAATATTTTTATACCACCAAACTAGGCTTAAATTGTGTAGTCCCAGATGCTTATCTCCATTCATGCTATCACACTTCAGTATTTGAGCTCAACGATTTGGTAATATTGATCCAACAGATTCATTTTTGGTATACTTTTCTTAACAAATGTTAGGGGACATCAAAGACTCTAAGATATTTAATACATATACACACTTTTTTTTTTTTTTTGAGGCAGGGTCTCACTCTAGCCCCAGCTGACTTGGAATTCACTATGTAGTCTCAGGCTGGCCTCAAACTCACAGTGATTCTCCTATCCCAAGTGCTGGAATTAAAGGTGTGTGCCACCATGGCTGGCATACAAACTTTTTTTGAGACAAGATTTCCCCATGCATCCCAAGCTGGCCTTAAACTCATGATTTTTCTGAATCTGTCTCCCAAGTTCTGGGATTATCAGTGTGTACCATTATAATAGCTTTTATTTTTGTTTAACTGAGGTAATGATAGGTTTGAACCATGGAAATAGATAATACTTAGCAGGGTTATGTGACTGGGATTCACTGTGGTGCGTGGAGCTGGTTATCTGCACAGAGCAACTTTCTTTTTCCTTTAAACATCTCCATCAAGGGTGATATTAGCTTAAAAAGAACTATAAAGTGGAAAGTTTCTTCCCCTACCTTAATACTATACAAAGTTAAGCAAGAAAGGATAGGATAATATGGTCTGTTAATTGCTCCAGCTTGGTCAAAACCACTTTTAGGACTTACAAATATTAGGACAAGGGGCTAGGGAGATGGCTTAGTAGTTAAAGGTACTTGCTTACAAAGCCTACTACAATTCCCCACCCACATAAGGCTGGATGGGCATCTGTTGACAGAGGCAACAGACCCTAGAGTACCCATAAACATAAATACACCAGCAAATAAATAAAATTCTAAAAAAGAATTAGGAGGAAAGAGTTGGGAATGAGAAGCAAGGCCAGGTCAATGGTTCTGAACTCTAAGAAGTCTGCTTCTAGCCCAGGTGGAATCTGTGCCTCCAGTCAGGGGCACATAGTTTGCAAAAACCACAAGGGAGGTAACGTGGAAAATCCAGTTGTTGAGCAAGGCCTGGTAGAGGAATAGAGAACATGGCCTAAAGCAAGCAGCATTCACTGTGCACTCGGTAAGGGCCAGGCCTTGTGGAGAGTCCTCCAGGGTGAGGATTAGAGCTCTGGTCTGGACTGCCCATGTCCAAGCTTTGGCTGAGATATTTCTGAGCTATGAAACCTTGCATGCATCATTTAACTTTTCTTTGCATTTGTTTCTTCACTTGTAAAATGGGGATAATAATACTGCATACAGCTTGAAGCAGCTCCAGCTACATGGCAAACACTATATGCTATGGTTTGGATGAATGTCCCTCAAAAGTCCATATGTAAACATGAGGTCCCCAGGGTGGTGGAAACACTGGCAGGTGTTGTGAATCCTTAAGAGGTAAGGCTTCATGGTGAATCCTTAGGTCTTTGGGGTCATGGCCTCAAATGGGGTTGTGGGAGCATTGGGCCTCTTATCTCCTATCTCCTTCTCTCTCTCTCACTCTTGCTCCAACCACATTTCTGCTTTCATCACCTACTACTTTCATCAGAGGCCCAGGTCAATGAGTTACCTCATCTAAGACTTGAGCCTCTACAACAATTAGTCAAACCGAACTTCTCTGGTCTTTGTAGGTATCCTATATCAGTAACACAAGCTGACCACTCATAGTTTTGTTTATGCATATGTAGTTGGCTTTCCATGCACCTAGTTTTTTTCATCCATATTTTCAACCAACTGCAGATGGAAAATATTTGAAAAAATTATGTCTGTGTGCATACGTACAGACTTTCCTTGTCATTATCCCTTAAATAATGCAGTATAACCACTATTTATACATTTACATCACAGTGGGTTTTATAAACAATCTCAAGATGACTTAAAGTATACTGGATACTGTATGTGGATTCCATACAAATACTACATCATTTATATCAGGGACTCAGCATCTTCAGGCTTTGGCAGCCATGATGGTCCTGGAGCCAGATGCTCCCCCGCCCCCACACAACTATATCACCTCATTTCATCCTCAAACTACCATACTATTATTGCTGTTGTATCGTACAAAAATGAGGAAATTGAAACTCAGGGAGAGGCATTCTTGCATTCATTTTTCCATGTGTCCAACATCTATTTTGAGAGCTAGGCCTTACTTTATTACACCCTCAAGAACCGTAAGTGTCTTAGCTTTATTTAGGTTCCAAGGGCAATAGAAGATGCATCCTCAGTATTTTCTATATACTTGTTGCTAAGTGTTTTTACATGTGTCATTTCAGCCAACTATCACTCTAGAGTTATGCCATTATTCCAGACTGGTCAAGTCAGCTGAGAAAGGTTAAGTAACAAGGTCACAGCTTGAAGGCTGAAGAAGATTCCTATTCCACTTATCTGTTAGCTCATATACAATAGACCTGTCTCCGGGTACTGGTTCTGGAACCTGTCTGCCCCACCCTGGGCCTGTGTTTCTTCCATAGATCAAGTGGCTTGTGCACACCCAGACATCTGCCAGAAGGTCTGTAGCAACCCCTCTGGCTGTTCTGACATCGCATATCCCAAACTTGTGCTGGAACTACTGCCCACAGGTAATATCCTCTTGCCTTCACACTGAGTCCCCAGGAGCACCCAGAAAGGAGAATATTGGCTGGGCGCTGATCTGAGGTAGGGACAAGACGGGAGGCTGTTTGTGGGAATAGGGTTTGGGCTCAGAGGTTGAGTGCCACAACCTAGGGCCCCTCAAAAAGTCAGGATCAGAGGTCTCTGAGGCCCAGTCCAACCATCTCCTTTGAGGTTCTGCCTCCTCAGAACTGAGCCCATCAGGATCAGCTAGCTTTGGGCATGGGGGAACAGGATCATGAATGAAGGCAGACACTGTTACCAGAAAGCACAAGGCCCATAGACCTCCCTTCTGCCCCCCAGGACTCCGTGGGCTCATGATGGCTGTGATGGTGGCGGCTCTCATGTCCTCCCTCACCTCCATCTTTAACAGTGCCAGCACCATCTTCACCATGGACCTCTGGAATCATATCCGGCCACGGGCGTCTGAGAGGGAGCTCATGATTGTGGGCAGGTAAGGTCTTATAGAGAGGGGTTGGGCAGTAAAAACTGTACATAACCAGCAAAGAGAGAACTGAGGTCATAGAGAAGCCCAGATGAGGCATACTATCTACCCATTTAAGAGATGTTCATACCAAGTACCAGCATGGAGCAGTAAGAAGATGCAGCTCTGACATCATGAAGAGGAGAAGCCAACATATGATTACAGCCACAGCCAGAGATCTGATGGAGTCAGGAAGTCTACAAGTTCAGAGAAGGAACACTAAACCTGGGTGGGGACCTGAGAGACAGTGGGGGGAGATGGCCAGATCAAAGTGAGAAGTATGTTCTGAGGAATGATGGGAGGAGCAGATCAAAGAGAGGAGGATATTCTGAGGGATGGTGGGGGTTGGCAGATAAAGGAGAGAAGGATAAAGACCTTGTAATCTAAAACATGCAGAACTCTTAAAACATAACATAGCCAACAACCAGAAAATTTGAATATACATTTTGCTAAGGAAGATAAATAAATGGCCAGTGAGTCCATGAAAGAATGTTTAATATAATTAACCACAAAAAATCCAAATTAAATCTTCAATTAGATACTACTACACACCAGAATGTCTGTCCAACAACAAGAGCCAAGCATTGTGGTACATGCCTGTAATCCCAGCCCCTGGGAGGCTAAGACAGGAAATTCTCCAGTTTGAGACTGGCCTGGGCTACACAGTGAGCTCCAGGCCAGTCTGGGATAGATATACAGTAAGATCCTGTTTCAATAAAAGTGGGATGTTGGGCATGGTGGTGCACACCTTTAATCCTAGCACTTGGGAGGCCAAAGTAGGAGGACTGCCTTGAATTTGAGGTTTCCTTGAGACTACATAGTGAATTTCCGGTCATCCTGGGCTACAGCAAGACCTTACCTCAAAAAAAAAAAACAAAAAAAAAAAAAACAAACAAACAAAACAAAACAGTGAAAACACTGGAACTTTTTTTCTTTTTTTATTGACAACTTCTATAATTATAGACAGACAATAAACCATGGTAATTCTCTCCCTCCACTTTCCCCTTTGCAACTCTACTCTCCATCGTAACCCTTCTCCCTCTCAACCAGTCTCTTTTTTTAGATGTCATCATCTTTTTCTTTTACTATGATGGCCTTGTGTAGGTAGTATCAGGCACTGCAAGATAATACAGGCCATTTTGTGCCTAGAGGAACGCATTATAAGGAGTCCTACCCTTCTTTTGGGTCTTCCATTCTTTCTGCCACCTCTTCCACAATGGACACTGAGCCTTGAAAGGTGTGATAAAGATGTTTCAGTGCTGAGCACTCTTCTGTCACTTCTTCTCAGCACTATAGTGCCTTCTGAGTCATTCCAAAGTCAATGCTATCTGAAGAGAAGCTTCTCTCACCAAAAGTAAGAGTAATATAAATATATGGGTATGAATATTAAGAGGAGTGGTTACCAGGGAGTTTGGTGGGCATAGTATATATATTTAGGCAGACACCAGCAGGCGTTACACCCCTAGGGCTCATGACTTCCCTCTTTATAGGTTTTCAGTATCAGGCATGCATTCCCTCCCATGGAATGGGCCTCCAGTCGTTAGACAGCAGTTGGTTTCCCCTATAACAGACATGCCACTATTATACCTGTTGGCTCATTTGGTCTTGCTGGCCAAATTTAAGGCTTGCAGTGTCCGCTATTGTTATCTCCATTGTTGATTTCTGTCTCCCATGGAACTACATGGAGCATAGTTTGTTGTTTTTTTTTCTCCAGCTTTCTGTCAGCTGATCTACACAGGGGAGGTTTTCAGCTAAGCTCCAGCAGTATTTCCCAGTGAGCCTTGAAGTACAAGTATGTGGACTCTTCAGCAGTAGGGTCTTATCATCTATTCTAGATGGGAAATCACGGGCCTTGGTAATTACCTATAATGTTTTGGGACATCAGGGACCTTCCTGGCCAACAACTCACTGGGAGGTATTCCTTCCCCAGCATTAAAAATTTTCTAGTAAAAATATATGGCTTCTGGGTGTGCCACTGTCCAAAAAGTAGGTTTCCATATGACTTATTTATATCCTCTTAAGATTTTGATTAGTTATCCCCCCACCTTTATCCAATCTCTTCTCCTGACCTCACTTAGGCCTATCCACCCCCATTAATCTCTTCTTCTACTTACACATATATAATACCATTCTGGTAAGTCTCCCCTCCCTTTCTATTTCCTTTATATCCCCTTTTTAGCTTACTGGTCTCTGCTATTGAGTTTTATTCCAACTCACACAGAAGTCCAACATTTGTAGCTAGGATCCACAGATGAAAGAGAACATGTGACGTTTGGCTTTCTAGGCCTGGGTTACCTCACTAAGTACAATGCTTTCCAGATTCATCCATTTCCCTGCAAATTTCATTTTTCTTTATTGCTGAACAGAACTCCATTGTATAAATGTACCACATCTTCATTACCCACTTATAAATTGAGGGACATCTAGGCTGGTTCCATTTCATAGCTATTGTGATTAGAGCAGCAATAAACATAGTTGTGCAAGTATCTCTAAGGTAGTGAGAAGAGTCATTAGGATATATGTATAGAGTGCTATAGCTGAATCACATCGTAAATCTATTTTTAGCTGTCTCAGGAACCTCCACAGATATTTCCACAATGGCTATACCAGATTGCATTCCCACCAACAGTGTAGAAGGGTTCCTCTTTTCTGCATCCTCACCAACATTTATTGCCATTTGTTTTCTTGATGGTAGCCAATATGACAGAAGTGAGATAGGATCTCAAAGTAGTTTTAATTTGCATTTCCCTGACGGCTAAGGATGTAGAATATTTTTTAGATGTTTATATGCCATCTGTATTTCTTCTTTTGAGAACTCTATTTAGTTCCATAGCCCATTTTTTTAAATGGGTTGTTTGATTTCTTAGTATTTAGTTTTTTTAATTCTTTGCATATTCTGGATTCCTGTATATTAATCCTGTCACATGTATAGCTGGCAAAGATTTTCTCCCATTCTGTAGGTTGCCTCTTTGCTATATTCACAGTGCCCTTTGCTGTGCAAAAGCTCTGTAATTTCATGAGGTCCCAGTGATTGATTAGTGGTTTTATTTCCTGAGCAACTGCAGTTATATTCAGAAAGATTTTGTCTATATCAATAGGTCGAAGGTTCCCCCCTACTTTTTCCTCTAGCAGTTTTAGCGTTTCAGATCTGATATTAAGGTCTTTGATCCATTTGGACTTGATTCTTGTGCATGGAGAGAGATAAGGATCTATTTTCATCCTTCTACAGATACATATCCAGTTTTCCTAGAACCACTTGTTGAAGAGGCTATCTTTTCTCCAATAAGTATTTTTTGCATTTTTGTTAAGGATCAGGTGGCTGTAGCTGCCTGGACTTACATCTGGGTCCTCTATTCTGTTCCATTGATCTATGTGCCTGTTTTTGTGCCAGTACCATGCTGTTTTGGTTACTATGGCTCTGTAAGACAGGTTAAAATCAGGTATGGTAGTATCAACAGACTTTTTTTTGTTGCTCAAAATTGTTTTAGGTATTCGAGGTGGGTTTTTTTTTTTTCATGCTTCCAAATAAATTTTAGAATTGTTTTTACTACTTCCATGAAGAATGCCATTGGAATTTTGATGGGGATTGCATTAAATGTGTAGATTGCTTTGGTATGATTGCCATTTTCACAATTTTGATTCTTCCAGTCCAATGACATGGTATGTCTTTCTATTTCCTAGTGTCTTCTGCAATTCCTCGCTTGAGTGTTTTAAAGTTTTCAGAGATCCTTTACTTCCTTGGTTTATTCCAAGGTTATTTTTTTGATGCAATTATGAATGGGAATGATTCTCTGATTTCATCCTCTGTGTATTTTTTAGCATATAGGAAGGCTACTGATTTCTGTGTGCTTATTTTGTATTCTCCTACATTGCTGTAAGTGTTTATCAGCTCTAACAGTTTGCTTTTAGAGACTTTAGGTTCCTTTATGTATAGAATCATATCATCTGCAAATAATGATAATTTGATCTCTTCCTTTCCAATTTGTATCCCTTTTATGTATGTCTCTTGCCTTACTGCTATGGCTAAGATCTTCAGTGCTATATTAAATAAAAGTGGGGACAGTGGACACTCTTTGTCTTGTGGAACTCTTTTATAAAAAAAAATGTGAGCAGAGAGAGGGAGGGGGAGAGGCAGAGGAGGAGGGAGACTTATGTGTAAATGAATGAATGGATATATGGGTGTGCCAGAGTCTCCTTCTGCTCCAAACAAACTCCAAATTTATGTGCCAATTGGCTAATCTAGTTTTATATGGTACTGAAGAATTGAACCTGGAATGTCATTCTTTGCAAGCAAGCACCTTTCATTGCTGAGTAGTCTCCCTAGTCTGAAACTGGAACTTTTTCTTTTTTCATTTATTTATTGCAGTAGGGTCTCAGTCTAACTCAAGCTGACCTGGAATTCACTATGTAGTCTCAGGGTGGCCTCGCACTCATGGCAATCCTGCTATCTCTGCCTCCCAGGTACAGGATTAAAGGCGTGTATCACTATGCCCAGCTTTTTTTTTTTTTTATGTTTTTTTTTTTGACGTAGGTTCGCACTCTAGCCCAGGCCAACCTGAAATTCACTATATGGTCTCAGGGTGGCCTTGAATTCATGGTGATCCTCCTACCTCTGACTACTGAGTGCTGGGATTAAAGGCGTGCATCACCACACCCAGCTTTTTTTGTTTGTTGGTTTGTTTGAGGCAGGGTCTCACTCTAGCTCAGGCTGACCTGCAACTTAACTCTGTGGATCAGAGTGGCATTGAACTCACAGTGATCCTTCTACCTCATCTTCCTGGGTACTGACATTAAAGGCATGTGGCACTATACCCAGCTACAAAACTGGAACACTTATACGTGGTGGATAGGACCAATTCCACTATTCAAAACCACTCTCCAGTTTCTTTGTACATTAAGAATAAACTTACCACATTACCTAGTCATTTATATTTCTAGAAAAGAATGCATTTCAGAGCCCTGGTATATACATTTCATGCAAGCACTATTTATAGTAGCCAAAAGAGAGCAAACAATCCAAACTGTTCATCAATTGGAGAAGGATAATAATGTCAAGGAATAGCATGTCTGTGACAGTGGAATATCTGAAACCATAAAAGCAATGACATGAGCCAGGTGTAGTGGCACACACCTATAATCCTAACCCTCAGGAGGCTGAGGCAGGAAGAGCATAGTTTCCAAGCCAGCCTGGGCTACATAGCCAAGACCTTGTCTCAAAAGTATTGTGTGTGTGTGGGAGGGGGATGAAATAGAACCCTATAAATAATTGTGTAATGAAAGAAGCTAGCTGAAACAGACCACATACTATAAGATACCACTTACAGGAAAATGCAAGAAAGGTAAACTATAGAGTCAGAAACAGACACAAGGTCAGAGCAAGAATAAAATGTCGGTGGGGTTCAGGGAATTTAGGTATGGTCCATGTTCTAAATGTTGATTGTTTATGGCTGTACAAGTTTATAAATTCAGTGAAAGACATGTGATTGTATACTTATAAGGGATGAATTTCATGTAACCTAGACCTCAGTGTAGATGTATAATAGAGGAGAGCAAAGTAGATTTGCAGGGAAGACAGGATGGATGTGAACCTCTCTCTACCTGCTCACACAGGGTGTTTGTGCTTATACTTGTGTTGGTCTCCATCCTCTGGATCCCCGTGGTTCAGGCCAGCCAGGGAGGCCAACTCTTCATCTACATCCAATCCATCAGCTCATACCTACAGCCACCCGTGGCTGTGATCTTCATCATGGGATGTTTCTGGAAGCGAACCAATGAAAAAGTAAGTCTGGATTGTCCAACACAATACAAGCCCCAGTCGCTGCCCATGAAGACTGGGAGAGCTGGTGGGGAGAGGTCTGCTGGGGAACTTGTGTGGTCTGCCCTTGATGTTTTCAGGGGGCTGAGCTCTGTGTTGGAAGAGCTGGCCTTTGATAGAACACAATGGGGGTTCTCAGAATTATCTCAGTACAATTCTGTTTTGAGATAGGGTCTCACTATGTCAGTGCAGGCTGGCCTCAAACTCCTGATCATCCTGGCTCTCGCTTATTTGGCTTACATGTATGAAATACCACATTTGACCTCTTGAAATACTCTGTCATTCAATAGGGAAGCCACACTAGGAGGGCATGAGTACAATGCATGTATTAAGTTCATTACAGGTGGACATGAGGATCTTGGGTTCTCTACTGGCAGATTCATCCAACAGCATATCGAAAAATATTTGGGACAAACTGCTTGTGTACTGAGCATGTACAGACTGATTTCCTTGTCATTTTTCCTAAACCATATAGTATAACAACTATTTAAATAATCTCTACAACATACTGTTCATTTTAAGTAACCTAGAGATAATTTCGAGTATGTAGGAGGTTATTTGTTGGTTACATGAAAACACTGTATTTTTTTTATATAAGTGACTTGAGCATCTGGGGATGTTGGCATCCATAGATGGGCCTGAAACCTGGAACCAATTGCTTGAGGATACTAAGGTCTGTCTGTATTTGTAGAGGATAAACAGATAACTAGCTCCAAACCTTTCCAAATCACAGATATATTCAGTGATCATCACAAAAAAGACATGCTCTGGTCAGGGCTTCTTGATGTTTTTGATGCCTTCAGTGTCCCTAAGGTAGCTTTGCTCTGGTTTGCAGGGTGCCTTCTATGGCCTGACTTTGGGCCTGCTGCTAGGAATGGTCAGGCTGGTCCTGGATTTTATCTACGTACAGCCTCGCTGTGACCAGCTGGATGAACGGCCAGTTGTGGTGAAGGATGTCCACTACCTCTACTTCTCCATGATTCTGTCATTCACCACCCTCATCACTGTGTTCACCGTGAGCTGGTTCACAGAGCCACCTTCTAAGGAGATGGTACATTTTGGGTTGACAGAGCCATCAAGATTATTAACTGCAAGTGACAGAACATGAACTCAAGTTGGCTTAAGCAAACCCCACTAAATATCCAAAAAGCTGGAGAAGGGCTAGAGAGATGGCCCATGTTTGATCTCTCTCCAGTTCCCACATAAGCCAGACACACAAAGGTGACACAAGTGCAAGGTTGTACATGCACACTAGGTGGTGCAAGCATCTGTAGTTTTCAGTAGCTGAGGCCCTGGTGTGCCAATTCTCTCTCTCTCTCTCTCTAAAAAAAAAATTCCGGAGAAAAGTCCAGGGTTCGTCATGTTGATTTATGAGCAGTATATGTTGAGTTAGCTGAGGACTCAGAACATATCACCAGACTCCATTTCTCACCTCTAGTTCAATTCTGAGGCACTGTATGTAGCCAAGCAGTCTCCAGGGATGAGTCCTTTTTGACTGCCATCAATCAGTTCTCTTCCTGATTCCTCAGGATGGCATTAGCTCATCTCTGAACCAGTTAAATTTGTGGGGCTATATGGCTGAGCCAAAGGTACTAACCCATGCATAGTTCCCATAATACATTAGGTCTACAGCTAAGCTCTGAGGGTCAGAATAAGGGACAGTTAGAGAGCATAACTAGAGCACCATGGTGGTCAGCGGAAGGTAGGGGAGTAAGAGAGCTATATGGCAGTGGGGGAGTTGGAGCTTGTTTGAGGTTCAGAACAATTTTGAGCAGCTTCAGGGATGAAGGCTGAGCTGAGAGCAAGCAGGGTATGAGGAAAGATGGACACCTATGTCTTAGTTTGCCTCTGCTCCTTAGGTCAGCCGATTGACTTGGTTTACTCGCCAAGACTCCATGGTCCAGAAGAACCCAGTACCATTAGCAACTCCCCTGCCTCCTACCCTCTCTCAGAATGGTACCTCAGAGGCCACCAGCACTGACATCCAGTTGGAGATTATTCAAGAAAATATGTCCAAAACCCAGAACTGTAAGTTGTCTGTGATCTCAGTTGCAGTAGAGCTTAAAAAGCATGAAGTATTTAAGGGGAAATTCTTTTATCAGATCACAAGCCAGAAAAGTGGGCAGACTTGGAATTTCAGCACCCCCTGGCTTTGCTGTTTGGTCCTTTTCCTCTGTCCACTATCCACAAAGACGATGTGCAACAACTGTCAACAGAAGCTCCTATGGGCAATAAGAGCAAAGCCAGTACCTCCTAAAACACAGCTCATTTAATCCTCATGTGACAACCAAACTTGGGCCTGAGCACTACAGTGTTCTCTGAATTATGTAATTTTTGTTTTGCTCACTTAATAAAGTGTGAGTTTACTTATAAGAACTGAGAGATTTCACATAAGATTCTCATGCCCATTTTCTCTTAAAAAATAGGACTCTCAGGCTGGCCTCAAATTTACAGTGATCCTTCTACCTCTGCCTCCCAAGTGCTGAGATTAAAGATATATACCACCATGCCTGGCTAGAAAGTCTATACATCTTTAATACATCCTTTCCTTGAAAATTTTTTTTAAATCAATATTTGGTTGAATCTTCAAATAAGGGGCCACAAATATGGAGGGTTGAGTGTACCTTGCAGTAAAAGAACATAGAATACTTATCTCAGTTGGTGAATACGTGTGGTAGGCACCGTCTTCTTCCTTCTTGGGGAGACATGGCTTCTCTATGACCTTCCTTTGCTGGGTTCTTTTTTAGGTGCTGTGTCCCCAAAGCCATCCAAGATGGTGAAAACCATCTTGTGGCTCTGTGGAATGGAGACCAAGGACAAAGGGGAGCCCCCAAAGAAAGCAGAGCCCATCTTAGTTTCATTGGAGGAAAACCCCATTGTAAAAACCCTTCTAGATGTCAACTGCCTTCTCTGCATCAGCTGTGCCATCTTCCTCTGGGGCTACTTTGGCTAACACAGGGTGAGCCCAGTGGTCCAAGCTCTCAGTTTGTTTCCAACACCCTATTTTTTAATGAAAGAAAACAAAATAATAATAATAAAGCTATTGTTTTTTTTCCATGAGGTTTAAAGGTGTTAATGAGCCATTTTCAATGACATTTGTCTGTCTTTTTTTTTTTCTTTTCCTTTTTTTTCTTTGGTTTTTCGAGGTAAGATCTCACTCTAGCCTAGGCTGATCTGGAATTCACTATGGAGTCTCAGAGTGGCCTCAAACTCATGGCAATCCTCCTACCTCTGCCTCCCAAGTGCTGGGATTAAAGGCATGCACCACTACGCCTGGCTCTTTCTTTCTTGAAAGGAATACTTGGTCACCAAAGCTTTTCTCATTGTAGTACTTGCTCCTGAACATGATTTCTTGGGAACAGATGTGTGTGTAGTACTCTAAAGTCTAAGAAAATCAGAGGCTATATGGTGGTACATGCCTATAATCCCAGCACATCCTGATATAGGATTGCAAGTCTGAGGCCAACTTGGACAGATAGCAAGACTGTCTCAAAAAGGGGGGGGGCTGGAGGGGTGGATTAGTTGTTAAGGTGCTTGCCTGCAAAGTCAAGGGACCCAGGTTCCACTCCCCATACCCACATAAGCCAGATGCAAATGGTGATGCATGTGTCTGGAGTTCATTTGCAGTAGCTGGAGGCCCTGGAGTGCCCTTTCTCTCCCTCTCTCTAAAATACATGAATAAAAAAAGTTTAAAGCTTTAAAAAATAAAAAAAAACTATATGTGATACTGCATGCCTGTAATACCAGTACATCAGACAATCAGGAGCACATTTAAAGATAGAACTCATAAGAAAAAGACTATCTCTGGGGCAGACCAGCACACAAGTTCACCAGTCCTGAGGTAGTGGGGTGGGTAGAGCTACTTACTGATCCTGCCCCACTGAGCTGGGAAGTCTATCATAAGACCCAAATTCATAGATAATTTCAAGAAAAATAGGAGCTATGCCCCCCACCTAGACATTCAATGATACGAGTTCCTAGTTGATATCCACAGCACCTAGAACCAGCTAATTCAATGGAAACTGCATTATCCCAGAGTGTTCCTTGTTGGAAGGCCTGGCCTTCCCTCACTAATACAAATGGCAGCTGCAAGCTGGACAAAAGGCACCCTCAGCTCTCTCAGGAAGGGCTTATGTGGGAAACTATTTACTAGTGGAGTTTCTAGTCAGACCCATGTAACTGGCTCCTAGCAAGGGCCTAAGATGGCATGAGAGGCAAGTAGGCTCAAAGGGAATCAGTATTGCAAACTGTGGGGAGAGCTCTGGCATAGCCACAGCCAGATCTTGTCCATTTGTCCTTCATGGTGGGCTGGACTTCAGCTTTATATGAGAAACCACAGAGCCCTGCACTGTTGGTGGTAACCGTACCAGAAGAGGAAAAGTGGCCTGGGGAGATGATTCAGTGGCTAAAGGCACTTGCTGGCAAAGCTTGATGGTGTGGGTTCTATTCCCCAGTATCCATATAAAGCCAGATGTACACAGTGCAGCATGAATCTGGAGTTCATTTGCAGTAGCAGGAGATCCTGGCATGCCCATACTTACTTTCTCCTCTTCATATAAATGAATACTAATATAAAAAAAAGAAAAGGAAAAGCCAGACATGGAAGCACACATCTCAATCCCAGCACTTGGGAAGTGGAGGCAGAAGTATCACTGCAAGTTTGAGGCCAGCCTGGTCTACCTAGTAAGTTCTAGGCTGCCTAGGCTACAGAGTGAGACTCTGTTTAAAAACAAAAAAACAAAAATGAGATTTAGATACATAAAGGGAGAGCAAGGATGCCTATGTACTCATGGAACACTGTGTGAGGTCATCAGGTTAAGACAAATGTCTGCACAGCAAGAGAAACCAGCCTTTCTGACCCTTTGGTCACCAAGTTCCAGCTTCCAGAACAGTGAGAAATAGTTGCAGCTGGTCAGAGTTTGTGGTGGTTT
Organism: Jaculus jaculus; assembly: GCF_020740685.1. Classification (NCBI taxonomy): domain Eukaryota; kingdom Metazoa; phylum Chordata; class Mammalia; order Rodentia; family Dipodidae; genus Jaculus; species Jaculus jaculus. The sequence goes on along the minus strand of NC_059113.1, from coordinate 55,990,530 downwards.
TAATCAGATGTCCCTCATAAACTCATGTTTGGAATGCTTGGTCACCAGCTGATTGCAATTTGGGAGGGGGAGCCTTGCTGGAAGAGATGTATTGTTAGGGGTGGGCTTGGGGTGTTATAGCCAGCTCCTCCTTGCTCACTCTCCTGCTGCTATTTCCCACCTGCTGTGGCAAAAGTGATGTCTAGCCTCTGTCCATGTCATGCTTTCTCCTGCCATCATGAAGCTTCTCAAGACTGTAAGAAAAACAATTTTTTTCTTCCCATGATTGCTTTTGTTTGGGTACTTTATTCCAGCAATGAGAAGGTAACTGCAACAGTGACATTTTGTCATAGCAGTTGTTCTGAAAGGTTAAATACACCTCCTAAGGCTCTCATAACCTTCCCAAGTAGTGTTGCCTTGCTTTGGATCAAATATTTAAACACATGAATTTATGAAGATCATTTTACATCCAAATAACCACACACTGTGTCAAATTATCTCATTTCTACACACTATAGTGTTGGGAGAGATGATGTGATACAAAGACATAAAAATAATATGCAATAAATTAAATTATTCAACACAGTGTGCAGAATGGATCTTTCACTCTCAGGTCATATGGCTGAAGAAAGCTGCTGCTCATGCCTCAGCAAAGCACTGAATCACGAGTGGATCTGTGGTCTGAGAAAAGACCCACATACAAAATTCAAAGTATGACTGCTACTAAAACATATTTCTTTAGCAACATGTTATATTCTAAAAATAACAAGTCAAGCCCCATTAAAGAGAGATAGTCTACTCCTACAAGGAAATGAGGCTCCAAACAGCATGGACATACTACAGAGGCAGGCAAGCAGGGATCCAAAGAGCAGTGCTTCTAGGATCATACTGAAAAGACAAGGTGGCAGTGGGTACATATGAACAAGGGTGGCACCTTCCTGAAAGGACTCCTGGCTTGTGTTAAAGTACACACCCAACCATGGGCAGAGAATCACTAATAACTAGAAAATTAGAGCTCTAGCAATGCTAAGCAAATTCATGTCAGAATACTAGATTTTCAGACCTCCTGACCCTCACATATATCCTACCCCATTGGCCTACACAATCAGTACAGTATAATGCATATTCCATATCCCATACCATCACCTAAATCTATGTATTTAGTTGAAACTATTGTGCTTTGTGCTACAGACCAGACATATATGTGAGTTCTTTGACAATGCAGGTAAACATATGACAACATAATAAATACCCCAGATCCAAAACAATGTGACTTCTTCTTGGGTGCTGTAGGCAACCTCATGAAGAACTGCAGCTTCCAGGAAAGGGGATTATGGGTAAGGATACCATGTGGGAGAATACAGATGTTCCTGTAATGCATATATTGTAGACCCTGGGAGAACTTCTTAAAGAAAGATATGTACTCAGCAAACCAAATCCTGGATCTCATGAGATGGTCATATTTGCAGGCACCCTTGTCCCCTTCTGTACCATGGAACCCTATGCTGATCTGAAAATATGTTCTGAATTTTCTTCTCTGTATAACCATGGTGAAAATATTCAAGAGCATACTTCTGAGGAGGGATACAAGCTGGGACAGGGAAGAACACAAAGCTTACAGATGAAGAAATGAAGGAAGGAAAGCCACTGGACTGTGCCTTAGAAATCATCATGAATTTGGCAGGAGGCAAACATCAATGATGTCACAATCAACACAACTAATCATGTTAACCCTGCATCACTGAAGGAACCCCAGGTTCTCACCTGCCTGCCATAGCCCTTCATGGACTCCTGTCCCCAGGATGCCCTTTGCCCCTCTTCCACTGCAGAATGTCTGTCTCATGTTCTGATCCTGTGTACTTTCAAATTTTAACAGCTGTGGTTGATCCTGAGCATCTGCCACAGCAAGGTCACTCTCTGTGTCCTTGTTCTTTGCTTGATTTTACTCACCATGGAAGCTGCCCGAAAGGCATGGTCAATGTCTGATCCTGTGGGGATGATATCAGCAGGTAATCCTAGACTGTCACAGCAGTGGAACTAACTTGCTACCATCCCTTGAATTGCTGGTATAACTGATTGAGTCCAGGGAGGGTTAAGGTACAGAACTGGGCTGCCCCAAGGTTATCTCACCTATGGAGGTTGGGGAACCTATAGCAGGAAGAGCTACATTTTAAGAGGACACTGAAAGGGACACCAAGAGGGACATACAGGAAAACACACAAGGTCAGGAGAAAGGATGGGGACTCCTGGACTGATACTTTCCAGAAAGGACACAGGTCCCTTAAAAACAATTTGCAGGGCTGGAGAGATGGCTTAGCGGTTAAGCGCTTGCCTGTGAAGCCTAAGGACCCCGGTTCGAGGCTCGGTTCCCCAGGTCCCACGTTAGCCAGATGCACAAGGGGGTGCACGTGTCTGGAGTTCGTTTGCAGAGGCTGGAAGCCCTGGCGCGCCCATTCTCTCTCTCTTCCTCTATCTGTCTTTCTCTCTGTGTCTGTCGCTTTCAAATAAATAAATTAATTAATTAAAAAAAAAAAAACAATTTGCAGGCGTGGAACAGAGCCCTTTGGTGGCAGTCAAGGAAAGACCATGACTAAGGACAGGTCCTTCTTTCATCTCTTGGACTTCCCATGTGTATCTTGACTAGAGCACCCTCTATCACTGGAGACAAATGTACCACCAGGTACCTGCTTAGAAGGCCACTCCCTGGCCAAAGAGATCCTGTGATTATCTGTGAGGGAAGGAAGAGTTATACCATGGACAACTTCTGAAACTGGCTCAATCCATCCCTCTCAGTGAAAGCTTCTCCTTTATCAGTTAGCCAACATGGCCAGAGCATCCTGGAAACCTTCCTTGAGTTGTTCTGAATTTCTACCCCACTTTAAAAACTTCAGAGGATTAAATTTTGTGAATGAATGTGGCCATTCCTTGGAGGTCCTTTATGTCACTGCTAACAGGAAGTCCTTCCTCATCCTGCTTGTCACAAATAGGGAACAGATATGGATTGCAGTTGGCTTCACCACAGTGGGTTCTAGACAGCTGGTTTCCTTTCCCACAGGCATTGGAGGGCAGATTTGGCTGGGAATATGTTCTACTGTTGACTATTGTTATTCAGTTAGAACACATGACCTGGCTACTCGGTACAGGTATGGAGGGCCTGGCTTTACTCAATATGCCTGTACTCAAGATGGTGCACAAGAGTTTTTATTGAACTGTGTCCCTATTGGTACCTGACTTGTGCCTGGAACCTCAGGGGTCATTCCTTTATATCAACTGGAGCCCACAGGAAAAGGTCAACACTGGGGCTACGTTCCCATGATTAATTTTGAACATTTGAACATTTCTGGAATCCTCCGCTGACAGTCCCTATCCCTGGCCCTATCCAGTCCTCATCACAACACAGTGGAGGGTGTGCAAGGACAGGACGTCTGGAACCTAACTGCTGCCTTACAGCATGAAACTCTGGGAAGGTGGCCAGAATCTATATCCTCACTGATGTTTCCTGTGAGGTACTAGGAGAGGGAGCAGCAAGATGAGTTGGATGAATCACACAGACACCGTCAGGATTCTTCAGTGCCTGCTTGGGAGATTTCACACTGGTGCTTTGTTTTGTTGTGCTAGATAAGGAAAGGGGTTGATGGGAGTGTGAGGAGAGACAAGACTGTGGAAGGAATGGGGCTATCTGCAACCTGCACATTTCTCCCCTCCTCACGATGCTTCCATGTGGAGACCTACCCCATCCCACTGACTCCTGGGAGGAGAGAGCCTCCCTTTGTGTGTATACTGTCACCCACCAACCCTTCCCCCTTTGTTTCCACAGTATCCTCAGCTATAGGACTGGCATGGCCATGAGTCCTGGAACCTCTATGTCTCAATTCACAACCCTGCCCTCGCTCCCAAATGCACCCCAACCAACATTGCAGCTATTCTGGGAGCATCCCCAAGCACCCCTCAGGACTGCAGGGTTGCCTGCAGGGAATCCTGTTGTACTGTCACCTTTGCCAGTATCAATGGTGCCAGGAGGTGGCATCTGTGGCGTGGGTGCAGCTGTGCCTTTGAACATGGCCCATGTCAAGACAATAGGGAGAGCCATACAGCCTCTGCAAAATGCAACACTGTCATCATTTGGGGCCCTCTTGGGGATGTGGAGCACTCTGGTACCTGACACTTGACAACACCTGCTGTGAGCACAGGAACCACTCTTCCTGCTGCTGTGGATACCCAGGGTGACCAGAGGACCTGGGTCCAGGGACTTTCCCCCTCCAGCCCCACCTCCAGTTGTGCTGATGGACCCTATTATGTCCTCAATAAACATGGCACCACGGCACAAGGGGCATATGGAATGGATGGCCTGACCCACATCCTTCAAAACAACTCATAGCAATCTAGAAGTGTCTATGAGAACTTCTGACACTGGCAGAAGAATAAGGCCTTGGTCCAGACTCACCTCCTGTGGACTGCTGATGTGGAAGCCTTCGCCTTCTCTTGCTTCCTCATGTGAGCGAATTCCATGGCTGGCAGCTCCTCTGGGCCCTGAAACAATGACCAAGTGATGTGGACAAGGAAGGGGCTGAGGGTGATGGGACTTCTGCAAGAGACACATTCACAGGAAGTGCAATGTCACACCAAGCTGTCCAGGTGATTTTCTTATGTTACATTCTTTTCATATCTGTGAGGTAGCAGTCAATCTTCCTTTCCTTTTCTTTTCTTCCCTCCTTTCTCTTTCTTTCTTTCTTTTTTTTTTTTTTGTTTTTCGAGGTAGGGTTTCACTGTAGCTCAGGCTGACCTGGAATTTACTATGTAATCTCAGGGTGGCCTCGAACTCATGGCGATCCTCCTACCTCTGCCTCCCAAGTGCTGAGATTAAAGGCATGTACCACCATGTCCAGCTTTTTTCTTTCTTTTTTGAGGTGGGTTTTCTTATAACCCAGGGAGACCTGGAACTCACTCTGTAGCACTAGGCTTGCCTTGAATTGACAGCAATCCTCTTATCTCTGGCTCCAACTTCTGGGATAAAATTATGTGCTACCAAGCCTGGCTTTTTTTTTGCATATACATGAACACACACACACACACACACACACACACACACACACACACTTTTTCGAGGTAAGGTCTCACTCTAGGCCAGGCTGATGCGGAATTCACTATGTAGTCTCAAGAGTGGCCTCAAACTCACCGTGATCCTCCTACCTCTGCCTCTCAAGTGCTGGGATTAAAGGCATGTGCCACCACACCTGAATTATCTATATATATTTTTGATTTATTAATTTTTTTAAAATTTTTATTGACATTTTCCATGATTATAAAATATATCCCATGGTAATTCCCTCCCTCCCCACCCCCACACTTTCCCATTTGAAAGATTTATTAATTTTTATTTGAGACAGAGAGAGGGGGATAGAGAGAATGGGCACACCAGGGCCTCTAGCCACTGCAAATGGACTCCAGATGCATGTGCCACTTTGTGCATCTGACTTATGTGGGATATGGAGAATCAAAATTGTGTTCTTAGACTTTGTAGGCAAGCACTTTAACTGCTAAGCCATCACTCCAGGCCATTAAAAATATTTTTATATATTTATTTGCAAGGGAGGCAGGGAGGGAGGAAAAGAGAAAGAGACAGACAGACAGATAGATAGAGACAGAATGAGAATGAATGTGTGTATGGGTATACCAGAGACTCTAGCCACTGCATACAACCTCCTGATTACATGAGTCACTATGTGCATCTAGCTTTACAAGAGAACTAAGAATCCAGTCCAGACCAGCAGGCTTTGCAAAAGCAAGCACTTGACACACTGAACCATCTGCCCAAACCTCAGTTCTTATTTTTCTAAAATTTTCACTGTCACCGAGTTGACAGAATCATAAGAGGGTCCCTGCTGCATGTGAGGAACAATTTAATTTTGATGAATGACTGTATATGTGGGTACCCCACCAATCTTTTCACCTTCCAGCCTGGGCCTGTTTATGGTTTACAGCCCATACTAATGGGAACTGAGCATACAGGATGCTGGAGAATTTCACATGGGTTCTAGACAATTAACTTTGAAGAGCAAGGTGGTACACCTATAGGAGGAAAATCTTCAGGTCCTTTCTCCATTATGATCTTCTGAAGGCATTTTCATCTTTGACCCAGACTTTAAATTCTGGATTTGGATCATTCTGGCCATTTTGTCATCAAGCTCCAACAGACCGAAATGAAAGACAAATGCTCCCTTCTCCCACTTCTAAGGCTGGCTCTAACATATCCAGGACTTGAAGGTCTCAGTGGATAGGAGGACTGCCCCAGGGAGGCTTAGCTATGTCATAGGAGGACTAGGAGAAAACTTGGATGATCTTCTGCTTCCCAGGACAGTATAGCCTATCTAGTAGTCCCACTGTCACCACTGAAACCTGGCTCCCAGACTACCCCATTTCAAATCACATTCATTTTTGGAACTAAGACATCAACATGGAATTCTGGGTAACACAATCACAGTTTTTCATATATAATGATATGAACACATAAAAGATTACCAGAAAGATTTACTGCCCTCTCCCAAGTGTTGATGTTTGGCAGGGGTACTGGAAGCCTTTAAAGACCACACTAGGGGGAAGACAGAGTATGTGTTTGACCAGGTTAGGTAGGAATACAGGGTAAACTGGTGGTCTCTAAGTGTTCCTGATGAAGTACAGCCCAGTACTTCATTCCCTCGCTTGGTGGAGGCCCAACATGACCATGGAGGAAGGCTTGTGGAGATGTTTTCAGGAATGGAAGCTCATAAACACCTCTGTCCAGATGAACTACCATGAGATGGCCCACAAGTGAGTCAGGGATCTGGCTAGGTGTTGGGGGTGGATTGCTCAGCTGGAGTTTGAACTGGTGGGATCTTTCACCCACATTCTAGCAGGAGGGCTCTCACTTCTGTGGATATCTTATAGTCTAGGAGGTGGTTCTATCAGTCTGGAATGCTTGGGGTTCTATGTCTCCTGCTCCCAGAATTCTGTCCTCACTTATGTGTCCATCCTTGCCTGTCTGTTGATGGCCAGGGTGGGAAGCATGAAGCCCACAGTGCATAGTGTCTCCTCCATAAAAAAAGAATTGAGAAAGGGAACAGGAACTACCAGCCAGATACATGAACCAGCTTTAGTGCCCCTTGACAGTTGGCACCACTGCTAATGATGCAACTGGCCACAACTGCACCCTCATGTTCCAGAACTGGATGAGAATGGGGAGAGCATAGATAAGGGAGCTAGGCTCTCATATGTTCTGAGAACATGTTTTGGCCTCAAATCAGTACCCATTTAGAACTGTACCATCCCACCGTATGGCTTGTCTCATCCCTGTGTTTAGCATTCCCTTGATGTTAGGACTGGGTCAGTTCTCCATGTCAGCTCAGACAATACCCTCCACATCCTAAGGTTCATGGAGTTTGAACATGAAGAGATTAAAGAAATGGCTCGGTTGGAGGACATGAATGGCTCCCAGTGCTAGCCTTCTACACCATTGAGGTAGGATCCTCCAAGACCACCAGACCCTCAGGTCATCCAGAAGCCACGTAGGTCTTGTCCCATATATATAGTCATGGAAGGCTCTTATCCCACCAGCTGGACACTCCCCTTAGGATGGGACATCTGCTATGCCAGCTGAACAGTCCCCTACAGCATGTGGTCTCCACTTGTTCCCAAGATGAGTGTGGACCTGGGCAAGTTCACTGCCATTCTCTCCCCTCACATTTCCACAGACCCAACCCACTATGTATTGATGTCCTGGATACCAGGTGGGCAAATTACCAGGAACATCTGTGGTTCCAAATGTTTACCCACATTACTATTGTAGATGATCCACATCTTCGTCTGTCTTCCCTCCTGGTTCCTGAAGACAAGCTATCCTGATCCACCCTGGGTTAAGTGCTGGTCCCATGAACTAGACCCTGCCAGCTGGCTGTGTAGATCAAAAAGCACATACTCCATCATCCTTCCATTGTCTTAGTGTGCACCACTGGGACGAGTGGTCCTGAGAGGTGCTGAAGCCAGTGGGGTCCTTGATTGACCTCTAGGGTGCTACTTCTCTAAGTGGGGCCTGCCTGAGACTCACCCTGGCTGCATCCTGTATCCCAAGAGGCAAAAGCAGTTTTTCACTGAGGACTGATCCACCTGGTCTTCAGGGTGGAGTGGGAAGGAAGGGTGCTGGAAGGGAGGGGAAGGGTGGACAGAGTGGGAGTGTATATAACATTATACTTTACTGTCATTTAAAGTAGTCTTTCTAGAAATCTTCTCAGGGTTGACACCTTTGATAGGGAGTGAAGATCCCAGAGATGACAGGCTGTAGGATGCACATGTGCAGGGCCCAAATGAAACCTTCTAGAATTCTATTCATTATCCACTGGTTTAATGGTACTTCTCTGAACATGGCATCATTATCTGTTTCCATTAAAAATGTTTGGACAGGGCTGGAGAGATGGCTTAGTGGTTAAGTACTTGCCTGTGAAGCCTAAGGACCCCAGTTCAAGGCTCGATTCCCCAGGACCCACATTAGCCAGGTGTACGGCGGGGGGCGGGGGGGTACACATGTCTGGGGTTTGTTTGCAGTGGCTGAAGGCCCTGGCATGCCCATTCTCTTTCTATCTGTCTCTTTCTCTATCTGTTGCTCTGAAATAAATAAAAATAAATAAAAATTTAAAAAAATGTTTGGACAGAGCTGGGCAAGTGGCTTAGACCATTAATACCAGCACTAGGGAAGCTAAGGTAGGAGAGAATCATACCGTGTTTGAGGGCAGCCTGGGCTAAAGAATGACTTTCAGGTGAGCATGGAATAGAGGAAGATCGTGCCATTATAATCATTCATTGCATATTCAACAGTCAAGTTGTATAGCTCTTGTCACTGTAGCACTTTTAATTCCAAGTCCATGAATCTAAATAAGAGACAATGAGAGACCATGACCTATCTTCAATATCATTCTGCATGGACTACCCATATTTTAACTAAACTTATTTTTATTTTTTTTAGATTTACTTTTATTTGAAATAGAGGAGAGATAGAGAGATGGAGAGAGAGAAAGAGAAAGAGAATGGACACACCAGAGCCTCTAGCCACTGTAAACGACTTCCAGACACATGAGCCACCTTGTGCATCCGCCTTACATGGTACCTGGAGAATCGAACCTGGGTCCTTGGGCTTCCCAGGCAAGCCCTTAACCACCAAGCCATCTCTCCAGCCCTTAAGTTTAATTTGCTCATATTTGCAACCCAGTTACTAAAATCTTTATCTTTCTTAATTACAATATGATGAATTTTAGCCAGTCTAAAGAACCTCTAGCTCTCCCATCCAATATTTAATTGATGAATTACTTGTAATTTTATTATTCTCCCGAGCAATTAACATTCTACATATAAATCCAGTTTTAACAACCTTGTCACTAGCGTTGATACCTTACATACCAATCAATATAATATTAACCTTTCCTTTTGCCACTAGAGTGTACTTTAAGAGCTATGTATATTGCATTAATCTTATCTCTGAATCCTAAAGTCCTCATAAAAGTTCTATATTGTAAAAAGTTTAAACAAAACAGGTTGTGAATCTCACAATTAGGAAGAAAATATCCAAGAATTCCTATCTTATGCAACTACATATAGAAATATGACGCATACTGGTTATCTTAAAAACTAAAGTGATTTGAGAGAGAGAGAGAGAGAGAGAGAATGGGCAAGAAAAAAAACATCCTAAACTGGCGCAATACCCGATACACTAACCTTCTTCATACAATCCATCCTGGTGGTTCACTTCCAACTTTCATAGCTCATAGTGTAGTTTCCCTTCTTCGTGTAGACAACACATGAATTGTCCCCGCACCAAAGTTCTTCCATCGAGGGCGCCTACACCGTAAGTACACTTCCCACCACATCACTGCCTCCCTCGGGCCACGCAAGGACTGTTTCCAGTGGACACCGCGCACCGAGTCTGGACCCCACCTCCCGTGCAGAGCGGCGGCCTCGCTGCACCGAGCGCCCCCACTGGGGCAAAGCCTCCCCGCGGAAGAAGCGCAGCCGCGGGCTGGGGAGGCGCCTGGACCCGACGCCCGGGCAGGACCCACGCTCTGCGCTCGAGCCCAGCCCACGCGGCCAGCGCGGGCACGCGGGCGGCGGGCGGCGGGCGGCGCGGCGCAGGGAAGGCGCGGAGGGAGCGGCGGGCAGAGCGCGGCCTCGCCGGCAGGGGGCGCCGCCCGCGGGTCGCACCTGGAGGCAGCCGCGGGTTCCGAGGCGTTAACGGCGGCGGGCGGGGGGCGTCCCCAGGGCTGAGGTGCGGGCACCGCAGCGTCACCTCGGAGGTCTCCCGCAGGCTCACCACGGAGCGGTCTTCACTTCTCCCGTCTTCCAGGAGCCGTGGGCAGAGTAGGAGGAGAGCGAGCCACCGCGTCACCCAGTCCACAGGAGCCCCTGCGCTGAGGAGCGCGGGAGTTCGTTGGCTTGATACAGGGCGCGCCGTGCGCATGCGCAGCTCCGCCCCGCGGTCAGCACGCGCTTCCCTGCAACCGCCTCGCAGACCCGCGCTCAGCCCAGGCGAAGGCCCGGGAGGAGGTGAGCGACCCTGGGCCAGATGGCCGAGGAGGCCGAGCTGCAGCCCCGGGAGCTGACGAGCCAGCACCTTCCTGAGGCAGTGGCGCTGTCCCTTCGCTGCTTTCCCGCACTGGACCTCCTGACACAGGGTCCCGCAGCCGCCCACGCGGACGACCCTCGCGCTCCCCGGTTCCCTCAGGAGGAGCCGCGTGGCGCGCGAGGGGGCGGGAGCGGCCTCGGGCGACGGCTGTGGGCGGGGAGCCCGGGCCCACGCGAGGCTCGAGGCTGCCCATGCCGCGCGCCGTGCCTGACCCCCATCTGCGCGACGGGAGCGGTGACGTCAGCCCAGCCCATGGAGGGGCCAGTGTCCGCGTGGATAGGTGTAGGCAGGGGTAGATCCTGAGGGCATGCCGGGAATAGAGGGCGCTCACACACGCCCGCGCTCACACATGCGAGATAGACCTTTGGAGGAGAAATCCGCTAGTCGCTGAGGGAGCTGTGGTCCTGACCCCACGCCCTGGACTGGAGACTGCCACTGCACAGAGGGATCTGAGTCCAGTGGGGAATCCTGGAGGAGCTGTTGGAGACAGGTCTCCACTTTGCCGGACACCAGAGACCCTTGGGATATTGGACTTGAAACCTTGTGAGCATCTGAGGACTGCACTGGTCCTCCCATGGTGTGGGTACATTGGGCAGAGCGGCTAATGTGGAGACGGAGACTGATGACTGCCTTGTCCACTTCCTCCCAAGCTTCTGTCCAGCCAAGCTCGCCCTGGTTTTCTTCTGTCCCTTGTAGGGTTCACAGCTGTCCGATCTTCCTTGAAGAGGGGGGCTACAGTTTGGGCGAGGAGTTCTCACACAAGTCACCTACCCAACAACCCCAACAGTGATCATCCAGACCAGTGGCCTCCCTCCTGATCCTGATCACCCATGAAGGACCCAGTGACTCCCACAACATGTTCCTCTAATCCTCCCTGTGATGGCAGCCCTTCTCTGATAGCTGTCTTCAGTAGTGGACCCATTGGCTTCTCCCATCCTGCAGACAGGATCCCATGGTCACTGGTTCACTCCATGGTGGTTAGGGGCTTGGCCGCAGGCCCCATCCTAATCACCTCTATGAGTCATCAACCAACCAGACCGTTTTCCTGTGTGCCATGCACTGAGAAAACCTGTGGCTGCCAGGAGAGGATCTCAGAGCCTCCCTAACTTGCAATCTCCCATGCAGTCTGCCAGCAACCTAATTCGTGCACCAATAAAAGCCAATCAAGAAAGGAGGAATCAGAGCATCCAAGATGCTCCAAGAAAGGTTGGTTGGAGGAATTGGTCCTGGGTGCTTGCAGCTCCTAGGGACACCATAAGAAGCAGCAATCCAGGGTCGTGACCCAGGAACTAGCCAAGCTCGCTGTGCACCCTCCATGCTCCCAGGAGAGTAACAGCTGAACAGGGTTGATAAAGGTAGGTGGCAGCCAACACATTCAGCATGAGATGGACCTGATTTAAATGCTTGCAACAAAATGAATCCATTTATCTTAAATATAAAGTGAAAAACCCTGTAAATCCTATAGTATGTTTATCCTGAATTCTTTGAATTTACTTTTTCTTGGAATAATTCCAACAGGCCATGCAATACCAGGAAGAGGAGTATGTTGCTCTTTTGCTGGAGACTGGTGCTGATCAAACATAGATACGCATGGCAGCACTGCTCTCCACAATGCTGTCCATGGTGAGAGTACATCACTGGATGCTCAGGGCAGCACCCTCTCCACGATGCCATGCATAGTGAGAAAACATCACTGTAGCAATACTGTTTGAGCATGGAGCAAATACTGAAGCAAAACCAGGCACAGACCAACCAACCTTGTTTACAAAGCATTTGAAAACACATCTGTGTATGCAGTAACATAAATAGGGACAATTCTCCATCTTTAGACACTAAAGTATTTTTTAGAATAAAAAATTTAGAAACAAATTAATTTTCCAAAATATCTAATAATTGGTATGTTGTAAGCAGTATTAGGGTATAGTCTTCTTTTATGAATTCATGGTAAATATTTTTGAAAATGCTGAATTTGTTAGAGGTAAAATTCCTCATTTGCTGACAGGCATAAACAGGCATGGGAAAGCAGCAGGCTTTTCATTCAAATTCAAAGGCATTTTACAAATAAAAATCTTGTTGATGACAGGTTATACCAAAATGATTTTTCTCTCACTGGTAAGGCTGAAAAGGTCAAAAGAAAGAGAAAGGAGTCAGAAATATGTAGGCCAGTTTGGAAATGTGACAATTAAAAAAATACATGGAGTTTGCATTCTTTTTTGTCTGCATTTCTCTTGATTATGTATGTAAGAGTCAAAGTGGGGCTCAATTTTCAGTTAGGGAAAGTAATGTATTGAGTTTTAACATGCATTGAGATCAGTTTCAGGAGGACTCTGAGGAAGCCAGGTTAGCAGTGCCTTGATGATTCAGTGCAAAACCAGAGGGAAGACCAAACAAGGCTCTGACAGTTTACTATTGGCCCTCACCCTCCCCCCCCCCCCCACTAAAATTCCTGCCTTTGTTCTCAACATTATGTAGGCAACTGCTTGTAATAATAAAGTGAGTTCCTGCTTCAACAAGACTCCCGACTCAGTGTGGTTTTTCTCCAGTGACTAGGAGAGGTTCTGAGTCGTGGGACACTCATCCTTCTCCTCAACCCCTTGGGAGGAACCAGTGGGCTTGGTCCCTCCTCAGCACTGCCTACCCACTGGGGCAGAGCCCGCCATTTCAATGTATGGCCCCATAGACTGGTGTTTTACTAAAATTAAACTTGTAATTTGGATCTCCAGCTGTTGGTCTGAAGGAGGTGTCAGTAGGCTAGAGGGAGGATCATTGAGTCTAGCCCTGAAGTGTCACTGGGGGTGGATCTGATCCCAACTCAAAGATGTAGGTAATAAAAATAGTTTTGTTTTTTTTTTCTAGAAATGTTCTCAGTGCTGACAGCTTTGATCTTGATATGGATGAGAGTAGCAAAGATGTCAGAGATAACAGGCTGTAGGATGCACAGGTGCAGAGACCAGATTTTCCCTACACATCCTTCTACTGCTCGTGGAAGCAGGTCAAATGGGATCTGTTGGAATTCCATTCCTCATCCTCTGCTTTAATGGTACTTCGTAGAGCATGACAGAGTTATCTGTTTCCATTAAAAATGTTTGGACAGAGCTGGGCGTGGTGGCTTAGACCATTAATCCCAGCACTAGGAAGGCCGATGTAGGAGAATCACGCTGAGTTTGAGGCCAGGCTGGGCTACAGAATGACTTTCAAGTTAGCCTGTGCTACAGGGAAACCCTGCTTACTAGCTAGATACTTATAATCATTACATAGCATTGTGTCATTATAATCATAGCACTTGCCACTGTAGCACTTTTAATTTCAACTCCATGAATCTAAATAGGAGCCAAAGACAATGACATACTTTCATTAATATTATTTTGCTTAAATTACACAAATTCTGACTGAATTCATAGCCTGCCCATATTTGTACCCAAAGAACTACAATCTTTTTATTTTTTTATATTTTTATTTTTATTTATTAGAGACAGAGGGAGAGAGAGAGTGAGAACAGGTGTACCAGGGCCTCTAGCCACTGCAATGAACTCCAGATGCACACGCCACTATGTGCATCTGACTTATGTGGGACCTGGGGTATCGAACCTGGGTCCTTAGGCTTCACAGGCAAATGCCTTAACCACTAAGCCATCTCTCCAGCCCAGAACTACAATCTTTACCATCCTTAAGAGCAACATGATGCACTTCAGCTATTCTTAAGAAAGTAGCTTTCCCATCTAACATTTAATTGATGAATTTCTCATAATTTTATTATTCACTTGATCAATTATCATCCTATTTGTAAGTCCAGTTTTGATAACCCCATTCCTCATTACTACCTTTTATATCTTATATAATCATGGTATAAAATTATTATGGAACATTGACATGACATAAATAATATTAACCTTTCCTTTCCCACTAGAGTTTACTTTAAGAGCTATGCATATTGCATTAATCTTATCTCTGAATCCTAAACTCCTCATACAGGTTCTATATTGTAGAAATAGTTTAAACAAAACAGATTGTGAATCTAACAATTACGAAGAAAATACTCAAGAATTTCTAACTCATGCAACTACATATAAAAATATGACACTTCATTTTTAAGGCATATTGGTTATCTTAAAAACCAAAGTGAGGGCTGGAGAGATGGCTTAGCGGTTAAGCGCTTGCCTGTGAAGCCTAAGGACCCTGGTTCGAGGCTCGGTTCCCCAGGTCCCACGTTAGCCAGATGCACAAGGGGGCGCACGCATCTGGAGTTCGTTTGCAGTGGCTGGAGGCCCTGGCACGCCCATTCTCTCTCTCCCTCTATCTGTCTTTCTGTGTCTGTCGCTCTCAAATAAATAAATAATTTTAAAAAAACCAAAGTGAAACAACACTAGGATACACTAAACTTCATATAGTCAATTCTGGTAGTTCATTTCCAACTTTGATAGCTCATACTGCAGTTTCCCATTTTTGTGTAGACAACACATTAATTGTACCCACATGTAAGTTCTTTCAGTGTGCCTGTGTCGTCAGTACACGTCCCACCACATTACTGCCTCCCTTGACTCACACAAGGACTGTTTATAGTGGACACTCACACACTGAGGTCTGCACCCCACTTCCGGTGCAGAGCAGTGGCCTCGGCTGCACCGAGTGCCCCCACCATGGAAGAAGCGCAGCTGCGGGCTGGGGAGGCGCCTGAACCCTGCAGAGCTGGAAGGTGCCAAGGGAGCAGCTGGCAGAGCACGGCTTCACCGGCAGGGGGCACCACCCACAGGTCTCATCCTGAGGCATCCGCGGGTTCAAGGCTTTAAAGGTGGGCAGGCGGGGCGCCCCCCTTTCCCCCCGCCACACCCAGGGCTGAGTGTGGTCTGCTCTTGATCTCCCATGGGCACCACTTCTCATCTCCTCCCTGGATGACTGGGGAGAGCTGCATGAATGGGATGCACTGTGTCACCTCGGTCCACAGGAGGTGTTATATAGGAGGAAAATTTATGAAGGAAGAGGATGGTTCAGGCTGATTGCTTAGCGGTTAAGGCACTTACCTGTGAAGCCTAAAGACCTATGGTCGATTCTCCAGATCCCACGTTAACCAGATGCACAAGGGTGACACAAGCACAAGGTCACACATGCCGTGGCCCAAAAATCTGGAGTTCGGTTACAGTGGCTGAGGCCCTGGCATGCCGATTCTCTCTTTCTAGCTCTAAAATAAAATAATAACAAAAGAAAGGAAGAGTATGATTCCTCTAGGAAAGTTAGTCATGTCGGAAATCCTGAAGGGGGCTTAGGGAGGGACAAGACAAAACAAGTGGACTTTGAAGAATGGGCTGAAGGCCATTTTTAGAAGCCACAGAATGGAAATGTGCCAGGGAGAGTACGCTAGGAAATACCCTCAAAAATTCTGATGCAGAGTGCACTGTGATTTAATTATACCTTTTCCGGTTCTCAGCCAGGCAGTCTTCAAGGCTGTTCAGCCATATTGTCAGCACTGGATTAGTAAGATAGGGGCTCACTATTTCCCATTCCTTGGAATCTCTATTAGGATGCCATTGGAGGTTTGATATTTGGGAGCTTCACATGGGACTCGGGCTCTCATGGCTCATTAACTTTTAAACATTGCTGGCACCAAAATTATGATTCATTCGAAGACTTACCTTCTTGTTTACTTTCTTCAGATGTGGTTTTGTGGGGATGACAGCTGGAGCGGGGTGGGGATTCAGTCCATTCTCCATGATTCAGGCAAGAATTCCCCAGGAGACTCACATGACTTGAAGGGAGTTGGGGGACACGGGAGTGCTCCTGGCTACTATGACTCATCCTTTGAGCCCAGGAAATGCTGAAGCCTCCCAGCCACTGACAACAGGAATCTACCAATATCTTGAGACAAATGAAAATAAAAATGGGAAACCCTTTTTGGGGGCACTAGTGGAATATTTTGCTATTTTACTTTTAACCCTGTTTAACTATAAGTTGACATCATGCAAGATGGGCCCACTCCCACACTGTACACAGGAAATGACAAGGGAAACACCAATGTTGACTTCCCTTCCAAAACCCTCCCTCCCTTTCCATCATTAAGATGCAAACAAAATGCAAATGTGATTCAACCATGAAGCTCTAAGCTTGATTAGGAGGATGCTTGTGGAGCGCCCTCTGCCTCCTGTACTCTGGGCTGTGCTTCACGTTGTGCTTCTAGGGATCCAGCCAGAATCTGCTTCAGAGCAGGGGCCATGGGCAGAAGGGAGGGCTGGAGGCCTGGCAATACTCGAATGGCATGCACCACCCAACTCAGCTCAGTGCCTCCATCTCCTACCAAGGCTTCAGCCAATGTCCCACAAGGCAGCTGCCCTCCCTGACAGGGCTGTTCCTCTTCAAACCAACTAAAGGACAAAGGTGGACCCAGAGGCCTGTGCAAGGTGAGGAGAGAGGTACATGCTGGGAAAGAAATTGGACAGGCTGGGCTGGGACAGCAAAGAGAGGAGTGGCCAGAGAGATTTGAAAGGTGTAATGAGAGCCACACATTCTTCCTGCTCCTCAAGTTCATGAATACAGATGAAAAACCACCAGAGGGGGAGGAGCTAGAAGCATGAATGGGAGAGCAGCAGGAGCCAATGGGGGTTCCCTGGAGGGCCTCTAGTTTGTTTATCCCCTTCCAGGCAGCCTCAGTACATCCACTTATTCCCCCATCCAGCGTGCCCCATCTTTTCCCTCCTTAACTTTGATTTGGCATGGGATCCAATGCCCATGACTCAGAGTAAATTTCACTTCATGCCACATGCTGTAACACCCCAGCCCCAGGTTCTTGGTCTCTGGACCTGTGAATGATCATACTATTTCCTGCCTCCTGTATACTCCACAGACTACAGTGAAGCAGGAAGCTTCTGGAACCACACAAGGGGTCCTGTAAGCCCCTTATGTGGGTCTCCAATGGTGAGGCAAACCTAGCACAAAATGTACCTGCTTCCATGATGAAATCCCATAATGCCTTTGGATATTCGGTGGACAGTGGAAGTGAGTAGCAAAACTACTTTCAGCAGTGTGCTGCAGCATGATTCATGATGCTGTGCATGGAGAAGACCCACACATATGTCTGCTGCTGTGAAAAAGTGGGATGGAGAGATGAGAGGAGACAGTAAAAAACAACAACAACAAAAAAAACTAAAGAAATTTTAAAGAGAGATTCATTAAAAGTCAACAGGGCAATGTTTATAAATGTACTCCTAGAAAAGCTGGGAGCCCTAAAACATGTACAATCAAAGAAACATGCATCTCAATTTTCTGGGTGCTAACTCACTCTCCGTTGGAGAATCTGCTTCTCTTTTCCAGATAGATGCAGATACTAAGAAGAGAGCTGCCCCAACATACCTCAGAAGGGGCCCAACTGAAACTAAGGACAACTGGCGAAATAAGCAAGGGTGATGTTTTCCTGTGAACTGGATACCAGCACAAAGGGGAAGGAGATCAACGCAGAGAAAAATCAACTCCTACCAAATCAGAGAGCCAGAGCCTCAGAGGCCCCCAACACCTCAGCACTGAAGCAGACCAAAAATGAACCCAACATGGCTCAGGGAAATCTTGCGGAAGAGGGGGCGGAAAGAATGTCAGAGTTACATGTTGGGTCATGATTTTCAGAGACATTTATCATACTAATAACTGGGGGCTAACTCCACAATGCACGACCCATTTTCAATAATAAGGAGGGTCTAATGGGAGGGGGTAGATCACAGATGAGCCTAAATAATGGTACCAAACTGCCTGTATTTACTGAAAAGAAAACTAATAAATTAAATTAAAAAAAAAAAAAGAAACATGCAAATTAGAGCAAAATAAAATAAGGCCATTTCCCCTTTGAAAGATGGCTAACATAGAAACTTTTCTCTTTTAACATGTTATTGACAGCCCCTGTACATATAGACAATATACCATGACTGAAATACCTTCCCACCACTCTCCCCTCTCCCCCTCTACTGAATCTCTTCATTACAACTAGTCTCTTTTCTATTTCAATATTATCTTTTTTTCCTTCCTAAAGGTTTTGTGTAAGTAGTGTCAGCTCCTGTGAAGACATGAACACCATGACCAGTTTGTGTCGGGAAGACAGTATTGCAAAGCACTTCTCCCCTTGCTTTAGCTCTTACATTCTTTCTGTCAGCTCTACAATGGTGCCTGAGCTTTGGAGGGTGTGAAGATATTTCTCACTTAGTACTGAAAAACAACTGTTGTGTCTTGTCAGCACTATAGTGAATTTTGAGTTTCCCCAGTGGTCACTGCCATATGAAAAAGGGAATCTTCTCTAACCCAAAGTGAGAGTTGTATTAATATATGGGCATAAACATAAGTATTTACAGGGCAGTTTGGTGGGCATAACATATTTATTTATTTATTGAGCCAGACAACAGTGTTGGTTTCCCTCTGAGGACTTGACCACTCCATCCATAGGCTTCTGATTAGGTTTTCAGAACCAGGCATGAATTCCTTCCAATAGAGCAGACTTCAGGCCCAATCAGAGAGCAGTTGGTTTCCCCCCCCATAATAGACATGCCACCATAGCACCCAGTTGGTATGTTTGGCCTGGAAAAACAACTTTTCTAAATACTGAAGTCAATTCCCAGAGATCTGTGATGGGTGTATTGATTGTAAACCAAAGAAAGTTATACTGACTGCAGCTAGGGACCAGGAAGATGGCTCAAGACTAGTGGCTTAAGTTCAGATCCCCACCACCCACCTAAAGCCTGCCACAAAAGTGGCCCCTTATGTCTGTAATCCCACTGTGCCACTGACTGGGAAACAGTCAGGAGAATCCTAAAGCTCATGGGCCAGACTTCCCAGTGGCAAACAACAAGAGAAACCATGTCTCAACAAAGGTGGAAGGACATAAACAACACACCAGGTTGTCCTCTGATTTCCACACATGTGCACACACACAACACACATAGACACAAAGCTATGCTGCAGCTAAAACAGAGAAGAATTAATGGATATCATTTTATTATTCACAATATGTGAGGATGTGAAAACACCTTGAACAAGCTGCCCCAAAGTATAGCAGCTTTAGACTGTTCACTTTACAATGCAGCCCTGACCAGCTTACCTGTATGCTTTTCTGACTGTTAGATTTCACATGAAGTTTATGGACATTACATCTGCCTGGATGATCAGAAAGGATCCCCATACTTCCTTTTTCAAATTCATTTCACCTTCTTTCTTTATTAGAGGTGGATGAACAGTAGGAAATCAAGCACTCGATTAATGGAGATTTTTCTGTTTTTAAACTGAATGTTCTTGGTGCAGAGATTCTATGCATGTAGAATACTGACCTGACTTTTACAAATTACAACTCAACATTTCTTTGTTTAATATTTATTTACAAACAAATAGAGAATGAGAGAGAGAGAGAGAGAGAAAGAGTATAGGCACATCAGGGCCTCTAGCCACTGCAAATGGCTTTATTTGGACACTGTGCATTGAACCTGGGGTTCTTAGACTTGTTAGGCAAGCACCTTACCTGCTGAGCCATCTATCCAGCTCCTCAACTTATTTCTTAGCCCTTTAATTTTTAAAAATTTATTTATTAGAGACAGAGGGAGAGAGGAGAGAGAGAATGGAAAATAGGCACACCAGGGCCTCTAGCCACTGCAAATGAACTCCAGATGCATGTGCCACTATGTGCATCTGGCTAACATGGGACATAGAGAATCAAACCTGGGTCCTTAGGCTTCACAGGCAAGTGCCTTGACTGCTAAGCTATCTCTCCAGCCCTTATTAATCTTCTTTTTTGTTTTTGTTCTGTTTTTCGAGGTAGGGTCTCACTCTAGCCCAGGCTGACCTGGAATTCACTATGTAGTCTCAGTGTGGTCTCGAACTCAGAGCAATCCTCTTACCTCTCCTCCTGAGTACTGGAATTAAAGGTGTGTGCCACCATGCCTGGCTATAGCCCTTATTAATCTTTGATGTCAACATAGACTTCTGGCTTTAAAACCTGAATGTATACTTACACATATGTGTATAAAAGCTGATTTGCTCCAGGCTTTATTCTCCTCTTAAGCATAACCAGCTACTAAAGCACAAGGCTTTTCCTCTTCAGGCTGTCCTATCTGATAGCATCATCATTTCTGGATGTGTCTGGACTATTCAGAATACTCCATAGTAAGCCATTATATGAACTCTATTTCATATTTCTCTTTTTTCTGAGAGGAAAGATAGGATATTTCATCGGATGTCTTTTGGTTTGTCTTTTGGTAAGGTGCTTGCCTACAAAGTCTAACAACCCCAGGTTCAATGCACAGTGTTCAAATAAAGCCAGATACACTATGGCGCATATATCTTGGAGTTCATTTGCAATGGCTAGAGGCTAGGTACATGGGCCAGTTACCTAAATTTGAAATGAAGGGACACATTTCTTCTATAGGAAATCTTTATTATGTAAATATTCTTATGCTAAGATATATACATACTCAGCAATGTCTCTCTGCATCCAGGTGAAGGTGAACAAAGACATCAGAGTCACTGGCTGCAATCAAATCTCAAGGCACCTACTTTTCATTACTTGCTGTGTTCTGTATGTTGGCAAATGTCAGGAAAACTTGATCCAGAGTGATCTGACTGATGGAATAGTCTTCTAAATCGAACTCCTGCTTAGCTTTCTCCAAAATGTCAAACACCTTCAACAACAACAAAAACATTCAGTCACCTTTGCAAACCATATTCCCTTCTACCACAAGCAAGAAGTGCCCCAACTTCTGTCAGGTTTATGTTGGAATACAGAAAATCAAAGGGTGAGATAAGAGAGCAGAAAAAACAGGTGGCAGTGAAACTAGGAAGCAGCAGTTCTGTGTCTCCAATCTCTTAATGGGAGTCAGAGCAGAAATCAAGACAATTCTCCTGGGCGTGGTGGCGCATGCCTTTAATTCCAGCACTCAGGAGGCAGAGGTAGGAGGATCACTGTGAGTTCAAGGCCACCTTGAGATTACATAGTGAATTCCAGGTCAGCCTGAGCTAGAGCAAGACCCTACCTCAAAAAAAAAAAAAAAAAAAAAAAAAAAAGAAAGAAAGAAATCAGGACAGTCATACCTCAAGGATATTTGGAAAGTAACCTAATGCTATGCTGCCTCCACAATGTCAGGCTTCCATTCTGAGTGTCTGAAACCCCAATACTTCCCACCATCAGGGTTATCTTAACATATAATGTTATAAAGACATGATTTCTACCTTGCCCCAGCCATTATCCTTGCTGGGAATATAGTAGTTAAGGATGGTTTGACTCTCCTGCTTCAAGTCACTACCTAAGACAAGAAAATAGGGCTGATGAACAATCTTACTTATTTCATTTAAAACTGACAAAATAATAATAGCTGCATGTATTTAATGTTACATACTGTGGAGAGAGGTATTCATGGAATTTCTATGTAATATTTCCATGACTTGATAATACACTTTGGCATACATGACATGGCTAATGCTTATTCCTGATGAAACAGTCTTATTATGTGGAGTTTATAACAGTTATTGAGAACAAAAAGAATTTGTCAGCTCACAGGTTTAATGTGAAAGACTGAGCCACCTAAATGTTAACATTACAGGACTTTATTGCATAAAGATAGAGCTGAGATACGGACTGGGGATTTTTTTTCCCCCTGGCTGTGTGTACTTTCTATTTGGGGAGGGCAGGGAGGACAAGCTGCCTCATTATCCTTGTGATCATACAGTCTGCCAGTCAAATGGAAAGGGACTCATTCATATAATCCAACGACTTCAGACCATGTGTTCTTGCTTGCTTGGGGGGTAAGAACCCACTGGTAGAATGATAGGGAAGAGGGCTGTATCCACTACTAGTCTAGAACACACAGATGTATTTATACTTGTCATTGTATATTTGTAGATTGAGTTAAAAATTATTTTAAAATACATGATGTGTGGTTTTTCTTACTATTAGTACCAGAAAATCCATGATTACACAAATCTTTTTTTCTGCAACATTTCAAACATAGAACTTAATGAATTATTTAAAGCCAGTACACATGAAGCTATCCCATTCACTAAGACACTCCTAAGTGCCACCTCCTAGCCTCTGTTCCTGATAAAATACCTTCATTGTTAACTGAAAAATTTGCTGTTTTGTCTTCATATATGTGACCCTAAAACATCATTCAGATTTCACTACTTTTGAAATACATATGAATGGAATTATCCAGAATGTTCTTTAACTTTTTTTTTTAAATTAGAGACAGAGAGAGGAAGGAAAGGTGAGAGGGAGGAGGGAGGGAAGAGGAAGGGCATGCCAGGGTCTCTAGCCTCTGCAAACAAACTCCAGACACATGTGCGCCCACATGCTTCTGGCTTATGTAGGACCTGGAGAATTGAAGCTGGGTCCTTAGGCTTCACCAGCAAGTGCCTTAACTGCTAGTTCATCTTTCCAATTCTTTTATTCATTTATTTGTTTATTATTATTATTATTATTTTGGTTTTTCAAGGTACGGTCTTGCTTTAGCCTATGCTGACCTGGTATTCATGATATAGTCTCAGGGTGGCCTTGAACTCATGGTGATCCTCCTACCTCTTCCTTCTGAGTGCTGGGATTAAAGGCATGCACAACCATGCCCAGCTTCCAGTCCTTTTATTTGTTAAAAACATTTTTTTTCTCAAGTTTTATTAACATTTTCCATGATTATAATAAAAAATATCCCATGGTAATATTCTCCCTCCCCCTTCTACTTTCCCCTTTGAAATTCCATTCTCCATCATATCTGTTAAAAACATTTTTATTTATTTATTTGTGAGTAGAGAGAGATAGAAGAGAGACACAGAGAAAGAGAGAGAAAGATAGACAGATAGGGAGTCAGGGAATAGAAAGATGTGTCAGGGCTTCTAGACACTGTAACTAACTCCAGATGTATATATCACTGCATATGGCTTTACATAGGTTCTGGGGAATCAAGTCCAGGTCCTTAGGCTTTATAGGCAAGTGCCTTAAGCCACTAAGCAATCTTTCCAGCCCTCTTTTTTCTTTTTTATAGTGTTGAGGTTCAAACTCAGGGCCTTATGCTTTATAGGCCACATGCTTTACAATTGAGCTACATTCCCAGCCACAGGGTCTAACCTTTTCAAGCTTTTTACATGTAATATTATATGTTTAAGTTTCTTTCATGTTGGTTCATGTAGTTATGTTTTTCTTTTTGTACAATCATCAAGTATTTGAATATTTCATAACATTTCATTTGACTACAACAGGCATACAAGTTACTTCTTAGATCTGAATGTTGTGAATGTCATGGTGTTTTTTTTTTTTTTATTAACTTCCATAACTGTAAACAATATCCCATGGTAATTCCCTACTTCTCTCCACTTTCCCCTTTGAAACTCCACTCTCCATAATACCCCCTCCCCCTCTCAATCAGACTTAGAGAGTTTTTTATTTCATTAACTGTGTTCTTCATTGCTAGTAATTCTGACTACTTTTTCTTTATTATTTCTATTTCCTTATTTATGTCTTGTATTGACCTCTTTATTTCATTAAATTGGTGTCCTATGTCTTCTTTGATGCTTTTGATTTCCTCTTTCATTCCTTTGATTTCTTCTTTGACTTCTTTGAACATATTTATAATCATTCTTTTGAAATCTTTCTCAGGCATTTCCTCTAACTCGTTCTCACTGGAGGTCATTTCTGATGCATTAATACTTTTTGGTGCATTTATATTGTCTTGATTTTTGGTGTTTATTGTGTTATAATGCATACATTTTTGCATCTTGGATTAATTTAATGCTTGGATTTTCTAGTTAGCTGTATTATTAGATGTATCAATCAATCTGATGTTATATACCTTCAGGATAGGAGCTTAAGGTGTTAGGTGTGGCTCTCAAGACACTCATATTATCTACAAAAGTGACCCCAGATGTTGGATTTGCCTGCTATGAGAGTATTCAAGTAGTCTGAGTGGAACTAAATACAGGCAGATTCTAAAATTTAACTAAACAATATACACTTTCAATGAAAACCAGCACAGAGAATTTATGCCAGAGTAAGTATTATGACAACCAGATCCTCTAACTGTCCCTTAAGGTGTGTGGTTCCCCACCCACACCCTTAATCCTGACAACAAGGAGGTTAAGATTTCTAGTCTGTTGAGGGCTCCAAGTCAGCTTGTGACCAAGTGAGACCCTTCCCAAATGTATAACAGAAAAGGAAACAAAGCTACTATAAACCAAGAAGCAACAAATAACAAGGCCAAAATATAGCTTATTTAAGAATGGCAAATCTGATCATCCATCAGATTTAACATATAATTTATCCTGATATGGAAGGTGCAATTAGCACTTCCGATTCAGGCCTATATACCAGGTTTATTAGGCAGGTACTGACCTGGTGTAATCCCAGTTACCTTTTGGGATGATTTTGGGCTCAGTTATATTGTGCTCCTGCTTGGGTTCCTCTTTGGTGCACTGTGGGTTCAAGCAGGATTGCTGCTCTTTTCGCTGGGTCTGGGTACTGTGATCTCCCTTCCGCTGATCTCTGGTGCTTGCTGGTGCCTGCACTGGTGGTGGGGGAGGGGAGGCTGTCGATGGTGGCTCTAATTCTTTTCCTGGTCTGTGTGATCCTCTACCTGGTGATCTGCTCCTCTGTTGTTCACTGTGGTTCTCCCTTCACATTTCTTGAGTTTGCAAAGAGCTCCAGTATGAGTGGAAAATCCCCTCACCTGGCTTTTCCTGCAGCTCAGGCCAAGCCTGGCAGCTGTAGCCCCACAGACCTGGTGCTGCTGCTGGAGCCGGTTTTGCCTGCCTTCGTGGGCTCTGGATGCTCTGGATCTCTCCTACTTCTCTGCTGCCATTTTAATTTCTTATACACCTCACTTTTTAGTAAAAGTGCGCATTTTGCTGCTTTTTTGTTGATGGTTTTGTTTTGGCTTTTTCTCCCCTGGCTGGTTTGGCGTGGTTCCTACCCTGACATCTTAACCAGAAGTCTCAATCAGTCTTTTACTTTGATGTCATGATCTTTTCCTTCTATTATGATGATCTTGTGTATGTACTGGCAAGCATGGTGAGGTCACAGATAGCCAGGCCATTTTGTGTCTGGGGGAGCACATTGTAAGGATTCCTTCGGATCTTACATTCTTTCTGTCACCTCTTCTGCAATGGACCCTAAGCTTTGAAAGGTGTGATAGAGATATTTCAGTGCTGAGCACTCCTCTGTCACTTCTTCTCAGCACCATGGTGCCTTGCTAGTCATCCCAAGGTCACTGCCATCTGAAAAGAGAAGCTTCTCTAACCAAAAGTGAGAGTAGCATTAATATATGGGTATGAACATTAACAGAAATACTTATTTGAAAGTTTGATGAGCATGGTATATAGATTTAGCCAGACATCAGCAGACCCCTCAGGTCTCATGACTAACCCTGTTGTAGGTTTTCAGTATCAGGGATGTATTCCCTCCCATGGAGTGGGCATCTAATCAAATTAAAGGGTCAATGGTTTTCCCCATAACAGATGTGCCACTATTGCACCCATTGGCTCATTTGGCCTGGCTAGCTAAATATAAGGCTTGCAGTATCCACTGCTGAATATCTTCATTGGTGATTTCTCTCTCTCTCCCATTGAACTGCATGCAGTGTAGTGTAGCTTTTCCCAGTTTTCTGTCAGCTGGTCTACATGGAAGATGTTTTCAGCTCAGCTCCAGCAGGATTTCTCAGTGCCCTTTCAGCCCAAGTATGTGGAGTCTTCAGCAATAGGTTACTACCATCTATTCTTGGTGGGAAACCAAAAGCCTCACCAGTAGCCTGTAATGTTTTGAGGGCATCAGGGACGTCCCTAGCCAATAATTCACTGGAAGGTATCCCATCCCTGGCACTGAAAATACTCTAGGAACAATCTATGGCTCCTGTGTGTTCCATTGTCCAAAAAAGTAGGTTTCCATATGTCTTATTTATATCCTCTTAGATTTTTTTTTGCTTCTATTTTTCCCTCAATTTTTACTAACATTTTCCATGATTATAAAAAGTATCCCATGGTAATAACCCCCCCCCAACTTTCCCATTTGAAATTCCATTCTCCATCATATCCCCTCCCCATCTCAGTCTGTCTTTTATTTTGATGTCATGGCCTTTTCCTCCTCTTATGATGGTCTTGTGTAGGTAGTGTCAGGCACTATGAGGTCATGGATATCCAGGTCATTTTATGACTTGAGGGAGCACATTGTAAGGAATCCTATTGTTCCTTTGGCTCTTACATTCTTTCCGCCACCTCTTCCGCATTAGACCCTGAGCCTTGGAAGGGTGATCGAGATGTTACTCAGTACTCCAATCACTTCTTTGAACAAGCACTATGATACCTTCTGAGTAATCCCAAGGTCACTGCCATCTGGAAAGAGAAGATTCTCCACCCAAAGTGAGAGTAGCGTTAATATAAGGGTATAAATATTAAGATAAGTGTTTACTGGGCAGTTTGATAAGCATAGTATATACATTTTTCCAGACATCAGCAGATGTTACACCCCTAGAACTCATGGCTACCCCCGTTTTAAGTTTTCAGTATCAGGGATGTGTTTCCCCCCGTGGAGTGGGCCTCCAGTCCAATTGGAGGGCAGTTGGTTTCCACCATGCCACTATTGCACCCGTTGGCTCATTTGGCCTGGCTGGCCAATTATAAGGCTTGCAGGGTCCACTGTTGAGTATCTTCACTGGTGGTATCTCTTTCTCCCATTGAACTACATGTAGAATGGCTTCTTCCAGCTTTCTGTCAGCTGGTCTAACATGGAGGAGGTTATAAGCTCAGTTCCAGCAGGATTTCTCAGTGGCATTGCAGCCCAAGTATGTGGAGTCTTCAGCAACAGGGTCTTACCATCCATTCCTGATGGGAAACCAAGGGCCTTGGCAATGGCCTATAATGTTTTGGGGGCATCTGGGACCTCCCTGGCCAACAACTCACTGGAGGTATCCCATCCCTGGCACTGAAAATTTTCTAACAACGATCTATGGCTCCTGAGTGGTCTATTGTCCGAAACCGGAGGATTCCATATGATTTATTTGTATCCTCTTAGATTTTGATTAGCCCTCCCTCCACCTTTCCTTTACTCAATCTCTTCCCCTGACCTCACCTACACTTTTTCACCCCCATTAATCTGTTCTTCTACTTACATATATACAATACCATCCTATTAAACCCCCCCCATCCCTTCCTTTCTATACCCTTTATATCTCCTTTCTAGGTTACTGGCCTCTGCTACTGAGTTTTATTCCTACTCAGTTAGAAGTCCAGTCATTTGTAGCTAGGATCCACATATGACAGAGAACATGTGACGTTGGGCTTTCTGGCCTGGGTTACCTCACTTAGTATAATCGTTCCAGATCCATCCATTTTCCTGCAAATTTTGTAACTTCATTTTTCTTTAACCTCTGAGTAGAACTCCATTGTGTAAATGTGCCACATCTTCATTATCCACTCATCAGTTGAGGGACATCTAAGCTGGTTCCATTTCCCAGCTATTGTGAATACAGCAACAATAAACACGGTTGAACAAGTATCTCTATGGTAGTGAGACGAGTCCTTAGGATATATGCCTAGGAGTGCTACAGCCAGGTCATATGGTAGATATATTTTTAGCTGTCTCAGGAACCTCCACACTGATTTCCACAATGGCTAGACCAGAATGTATGCTCACTAATAGCATAAAAGGGTTCCTCTTTTTCCCCATCCTCACCAGCATTTATGGTCATTTGTTCTCATGATGGTAGCCAATCTGACAGGAGTGAGATGGAATCTCAACACAGTTTTAATCTTCATTTTGCTGATGACTAAGGATGTAGAATATTCTTTTTGGATGTTTAGATGCCATCTGTATTTCTTCTTTTGAGAACTCCCTATTTAGTTCCACAGCCCATTTTTAATTGGGTTGTTTGATTTCTTATCATTTAATTTTTTGAGTTTTTTGTATTTCCTAGATATTAGTCCTCTAACACATGTATAGTTGGCAAAGATTTTCTCCCATTCTGTAGGTTGCCTCTTTGCTCTATTCACAGTGTATTTGCAGTACAAAAGCTTTGTAATTTCATGAGGTCCCAGCAGTTAACCTGTGGTTTTTTGCCTGACCAGTTGGGTTATATTCAGAAAGTCTTTGCCAAGACCAATATGTTGAAGGGTTTCCCCTACTTTTTCCTCTAGTAGTTTCAGAGTTTCAAGTCTGACATTAAGGTCTTTGATTCATTTGGACTTAATACATGTGCATAAAGAGAGATAAGGATCTATTTTCATATTTCTACAAATACATATCCAGTTTTCCCAGAACCATTTGCTGAAAAGGCTGTCTTCTCTCCAATGAGTATTTTTGGCATTTTTTTGTTGAATATCAGGTGGCTATAGCTACCCAGACTTAAAGCTGGCTCCTCTACTCTGTTCCACTGATTTACATGTCTGTTTTTGTCCCAGTACCATGCTGTTTTTGTTACTATGGCTCTGTAGTATAGGTTAAAATTAGGTATGGTGATACCAAACAGCCTTATTTTTGTTGCTTAGTATTATTTTAGATATTCGAGGTTTTCTGAGATTCCCAATGAATTTTTGATTGTTTTTTCTATTTCTATGAAGAATACCATTGGAATTTTGATGGGGATCACATAAAATGCGTAGATTGCTTTCAGTAGGACTACCATTTTCACAATATTGATTCTTCCGATCCAAGAACATGTGATATATTTCCATTTCCTAATGTCTTCTGTAATTTCTTGCTTGAGTGTTTTAAAGTTTTCATTGTACAGATCCTTCACTTCCTTGTTTAGGTTTATTCCAAGGTAGTTTATTATTTTTTTGATGCAATTATGAATGGGAATGATTCTCTGATTTCATCCTATGTTTGTTTGTTGTTAGCATATAGGAAGGCTACTGATTTCTGTGTGTTTATTTTGTATCCTGCTACATGGCTATAGGTGTTTATCAGCTCTAACAGTTTGCTGGTAGAGTCTTTGGGGTCCTTTATATAAAGAGTCATATCATCTGCAAATGATGATAACTTGATCTCTTCCTTTCCAATTTGTATTACTTTTATATGTTTCACTTGGCTCATTGCTATGGCCAAGACTTCTAGTACCAGATTAAATAAAGTTGGGGACAGTGGACACCCTTGTTTTGTTCCTGAATTCAGTGTAAAAGCTTCAAGTCTTTATCCATTCAGCATTATGTTGCTGTAGGTTTGTCGTAAATAGTCTTTACTATGTTGAGATATGTTCCTTCCATTCCCAGTCTCTGTATGACTTCTATTATGAAGGGATGTTGGATTTTGTCAAATGCTTTTTCTGCATCTAATGTGATAATCATATGATTTTTGTCCTTTAGTTCATTTATATAATATATTACATTTATCTATTTGCATATGTTGAACCATCCCTGTGATAAAGTCTACTTGGTCATGGTGAATGATTTTTCTTATATATTCCTATATTTTGTTTGCCAATATTTTGTTGAGAAGTATTGCATCTATGTTCATGACAGAAATTGGTCTGTAATTTTATTTTATTCTATCTTTGTCTGGTTTTGGTATCTGGGTGAGGCTGGCTTCGTAGGAGGAGTTTGGTAGGATTTTTTTTTTTCTTGTTTTTTATTTCATGGAAAAGTTTAAGAAGCATTAGTGTTAGTTCTCCCATGAAGGTCTGGTAAAATTCACCAGTGAATCCATCTGGGCCTGGACTTTTATTGGAAGATTTTTGATACCTGCTTGAATCTCTGTACTTGTTATTTGTCTATTTAAGTGGTTAATCTCATCTTGATTTAATATATAGGTGGGTCATATAAATCATGAAATCATCCATTTCTTTCAGATTTTTAAACTTATTCCAGTATATGTTCTTATAGTACTTCCTTACGATTTTTTGAATTTCTCTGGTATCTGATGTGATGGTGCCTTTTTAATCTCTAATTTTATTAATTTGTGTCTCTTCTCTCTTTCTTTTGGTCAGATTTGCTATAGGTTTATCAATCTTGTTTATCCTTTCAAAGAACCAACTCTGTTTCATTGATTCTTTGGATTGTTGTTTTGGTTTCTATTTCATTAATTTTTTAAAAATTTCTAACATTAAAACATTTATTTTCAGGGCTGAGGATGTACACAATACTTGGTGTTTACACTTGGTGTATAAGCCCTGGGCCATCCACATCACATAAAAATACACACATACACTACATACATATGTATCTCTATAATGACTTTCAGCATACTTCAGTGCCTACCCTCCTACCCTGTCTCCCCACCAGCAAACCTCTATACACCCTGAGCACTGATGCAGTGGACCATCGCATGGGACACAAAGCCACCTGCAATGGCTATGTGCTCATGAGCTCCTGAGGAAGGCAGCCTGTAAATGAAGTGTGTGTGTGTGTGTGTGTGTGTGTGTGCACGCACGTGTGCGTGTTTCTGAAAGTGCAATGCAAAAATGCACTTCCCCACCATCCACAGTGAGGTACTGCTTGGCACAGTCACAGGCGATCTCTGATGTGCACACTGCAGGCTGTTCCCAGTGGCTATAAGGGAAACATTCACTTAAAGCAAAAGAGCCAAAGTCAAGAAAAATGCTAAATGACAATACTCTCAAAATACAACACAAAAACAAGATCGTTTACTGTTTTAAAAAACTGACAGTGTCCAGGCCACTTCAAATTAAAGCAGCTCTAGAAAAAGACACACACTAGGGTGAATGACCTCACAAGGGCAACAAGTGAAACACGACACACATCTTCATGTCTGTAATAATAAATGCTACATTTTGGGATGCATTTACTTTTAAGGCCCTTTCTGTTAGCAACAGATGCTGTACACACACACGCGTATTTTACCATAAGAAACCACAGTTTTCATTTCAAATTAGTGATATTTTCTGGAGGTAGGGTCTTGCTCTAGCCCAGGCTGACCTGGAATTGTCTTTGCAGTCCCGGGTTAGCCTTGACATACTTACTAAATACCCATACTTCTTATTTTCCCATTATAAGACAATTAACATCTTCCTTGGGTTCATTTTAGTGAACATTTAACATAAAAAGAATATTGACTTTTAAATGAATTTTTTGTATATTTATTTATTTGAGAGTGACAGACAGAGAGAGAAAGAGGCCGTTAGAGAGAGAGAGAGAGAGAATTGGTGCGCCAGGGCCTCCAGCCACTGTAAATGAACTCCAGACGTGTGTGCCCCCTTGTGCATCTAGCTAACGTGGGTCCTAGGGAATCAAACCTTGAACTGAGGTCCTTAGGCTTCACAGGCAAGTGCTTAACTGCTAAGCCATCTCTCCAGCCCTAAATGAATTTTTTTTTTTAGTACTATAGCATAATGGATTTAACAGCTGAGGAATACCAGAGAAACTACCTTGTACTGTTTAAGCTAATTCACAGCTATGGGAAAAATGTTTTTCTTTTAAAATACAACTAAGATTTGACTATTTATGAATAGTAAAATTTAATAAACAGTGAATGAATAAATAAGGTAGTTTTTTCATCAATGGCCATTCATAATTTTGCCTTTAGAAACCTGGAAGAAATTGTCATCTTTGAGTTTCAAATGTTTTGGTAAATCTAGCCATTTCTTAGCTTCTTCAATAACACCTTGAATTGCTGAAATGAGTGACTTTAAAGAATCACAATGGCCACATTGAGAATTTACATATAGAAGTCCTCTTTGAAGGTGTGGATGATGTGAATTTCCTGTGGGTATGCCCAGCTTCTTGGAACCTCTGTGGAAGCCCCACACTTCCTGGCAGGGGGCAGAAGTATGGCAGGCTGCACATGTCGCCTTCCACTGGGGACATGGGCTGCTGCCCTGTCCGCTCCGTGGCAGGAGCTGCCTTAATAAGGGAAGGGCGCTGGCACCCGGACTAGCCCGGGGACACTCTCTAGTGCTTGGCGGGTCCTCACAACCCCACCCACAAGGAGATCTGGACCCGGACCTGCAGCAACTGCTGGAGAAAGCACGCTGTGGTCACAAGCACTGGACATCTCAGCCTGTGGCTCCTATTTCATTAATTTTGGCCCTAATCTTTGTTATTTCTTCCCATCTACTGCTTTTTGGTTTGCCTTGCTCTTTTTCCAAGGCTTTAAGGAGAAGCATTAAGTTGTTTACCTGTAACATTTCTAATTTCTTCATATAGGCATGCAGAGCTATAAATTTCCATCTTAAGACTGCCTTCATTGTGTCTCAAAGGTTTTGGTATCTTGTGTTGTCATAACCATTTGACTCTATGAATCTTTTGATTTCCTTCTTGATTTCTTCATTGACCCATTCATCATTTAGTAGTGTATTGTTTAGTTTCCATGATTTTGTGTATGCTCTATAACTTTTCTTGCATTTGATTTATAGTTTGATCCCATTGTGATCAATTAGAGTGCAAGGAATTATTTCAATTTTCATGTATTTAAGATTTGCTTTGTGTCCTAATATATGGTATATTTTAGAGAATTTTTTCCATGTGCTGCTGAAAAGAATGTGTATTCTGCAGCATTTGGATGAAATATCCTGTATATATCTGTTAGGTCCCTTTGTTCTATGATCTCATTTAATCCAGATGCATCTCTGTTTATTTTTTGCCAGGATGACCTGCCAATTAATGAATGTCTGATTCGCCGATCAAGTGACTAGCAAATACTTTCCTTTTTGTCCCTCAAAAACTAAGCTTAACCAGATACAAAGTATTTATTATACTAAAAATCCTTGGGAGGACTCATTTTAAGAAATTTAAACATATCAAAACTCATAGGAAAAAGTCATTAGAGACATACAACATATGGATGGTGAGATAAATATGGCTTAATTTATCATCAGTAAATTAGCCCAACCTAACTTACCTGGGAAAACCCTTGCAATAAATTCTTTAAAATTCTCTATTACACTGTCATCAGTACCAATCCTGAACTTGGCAGTCATGGTATAAATATTGCCAAACTTGTTCTTGAGATGTTGAGGGCTGCCCAGGCACATGAATTTCCCCAGCACCATGATCGCTAGTCTGGTACAGAGAGCCTCACATTCCTCCATACTTGAAAAACAAGACACCAGAATTATATGAGGGTGAAAATATCTCCATTTGGGAATATTCTATAATTCAAACATTCAGTGATTCTCTTTGAAAACAGTTTCATTTGCCTTCACATTCTGATTATATGAAGTGGAGGTACTTTTGAAATTGAAATAGTAGAGGACAAAATCCTCAAACAGGACAGGACAGTGTCTGAATATACTGCCCTTGCCTCACACTTATTATTTAACCCAATTAAGATTCTGGTGAGTGATGGAGAGATTGCTTAATGGTTAAGACGCTTGCCTGTGAAGCCTAAGGATTCATGCTCAACTCTCCAGGTCCCATGTAAGCCAGACACCAGACACACAGTGATGCAAGCATGCAAGCTTGCACATGCACACAAGGGGGCACGCATGTCTGAAGTTTGATTACATTGCTGGAGGCCCTGGTGTGCCAATTCTCTCACTTTCACATAAAAAGGCAGTCTGTTGAGCTTGCCTCAAAAAAAAAAAAAAAAAAAAAAAGGGCTGGAGAGATGGCTTAGGGGTCAAGCGCTTGCCTGTGAAGCCTAAGGACCCTGGTTTGAGGCTCGATTCCCCAGGACCCACGTTAGCCAGATGCACAAGGGGGCGCACGCGTCTGGAGTTCGTTTGCAGTGGCTGGAGGCCCTAGCATGCCCATTTTCTCTCTCTCTCTCTCTCTCTCTCTCTCTGTCAAATAAATAAATAAAAGTAAACAACAACAAAAAAGTAAGATTCCAGTGAGTCGCACCTGTGTGAGGTTATGATGATGACCTTGCCACTTTCTCGTGTCTTTATCACTGCGTTCCACAGCAGGCGCCGTGACAGTGGGTCCATGCCAGTGGATGGCTCATCCAGGAAGACAACCGAGGGCTTTCCCATTATAGACACAGCAGTGCTAAGCTTACGTTTGTTGCCTCCACTTCATGGCCAAGGAAACAGAAAATGTGGAACAAGAAAATATAGTATGTATTACATTGTACATTGTATCAATCTAATACATAATACATAATTTAACACCCATCTTTTATTAACAAGAAACATTTGCTAAGGTTTGGTAAATGCTAACTGTGTATGTACCAATATACGAACAAATTATTTCACATTCATTTGCATTTTAGAAAGATGAATTTTGGGGCTGGAGAGATGGCTTAGTAATTAAGGCACTTGCCTGGGAAGCCTAAGAACTCATGTTACAATCTCCAGGCCCCACATAGCCAGATGCAGTGATGCAAGTGTGCAATGTTGCACATGCACACAAGGGGGTGCATGTGTCTGGAATTTGTTTGCTAAAAGCCCTGGTATGACTATTCTTTCTCTCTCTATCTGCCTTTCGCTCTCTCAAAGAAAATAATAAAAAAAGTAAAAAAAAAAATTGAATGAGTTATGTCTGTAAGTTCATGTTTAGCCTTTTTGTTTTGTTTTTCGAGGTAGGGTCTCACCCTGGTCCAGGCTGACCTGGAATTAATCTCAGGGTGGCCTCAAACTCACGGCATCTTCCTGACTCTGGCTCCCTAGTGCTGGGATTTAAGAAGTGCACCACCACACCCGGCCATTTTTAGCCTTTGTAACACTGAAATTTACAATCATATTCTTGGGATTCACACAGAAGTAAGAGATGTAGTTGCCAGAACAATAGAAAAATTCTCCATTTGTCTTTGTTTGTTTGTTTGTTTGTTTGTTTTTGTTTTTCGAGGTAGGGTTTCACTCTAGCCCAGGCTGACCTGGAATTCACTATGGAGTCTCAGGGTGGCCTTGAACTCATGGCAATCCTCCTACCTCTGCCTCCCAAGTGCTGGAATTAAAGGCATGTGCCACCATGCCTGGCTTCCATTTGTCATTTTTGAGGAGACAAGGAACCATAGTGAGAAGATAGAGAAATGCTGTCATTTGTAAGCTGTCTGCTACACTTTCATTGCACTATCATTGGAATGCATTTCTGAGTTTCATCTCTATGAGGGAATGTATAAAACTCCCTAGGCCCATCTAATGGCAGAGAAACATCAGATTTATTGCTTGCTTGTTAGTGGATCTTGGGTTAAACTGGGTATTTATCCCCAACAGCGGAAACACAGGGAGATTTTGCAATCTTAGCTACAATGGGAACACCAGCTTTGTATCTTACCTCAAAGTGTAAATGACCTTGTCAGCATGTGATTGTAGATTCAGTAAATTCATTAAGTTGGTCACATAGAGATGAATTTTTTCCTCTGGGATCCCCCACACCCTGGCATACATGATCAGTGTTTCTCGAACAGTCATATAATCTAGCATGGCATCAAATTGTGGACAATAGCCAATTTTTGACCTTACCTAAAAGAATAGTAATGGATATAAGTCTGCTATCACACTGAGCTTACAGTAAATATGGATGATGTAAAACACTTACAGTTCTCTGGTCCATGACTATAAAAGCCCTATGAGATTATTAAAATAATTTCTTGTCCTCCAACTTCCAATGTTTATAGGATCACTACAGTTAAAGGTTTTTGCATGTATTAGAACTCTAAGCATGCATAATGTGTGTCCAGGATAACTTTGCTTAATATAAAATTGGAGAAGTGTACCTTTATTTGCAGAAGTACATTTGCCTGAAGAAGATTAATCTGTCATTGCTCACTCTGCATTTATTATGAGCCTAAAGGAAATATATCCTAAACCTAAAATGAGATATAAAACTGGTAGTATGGGGTGAAACATTGGTGAATAGGTAAGTTATTTCAAAGGTTGGGGTCATAGCTTCTCTCACAAGTCATTATGAGTTTGGTCTCAAGGAATGTCAGGATATCAAATTCAAAAACTTTTATAAAGGCAGAGAGTGGCTAGCAACATCTAGGTTAGGCTTAGTCCTATATCCTGACTCCTTGGCAGTGATTGCAGATGGATCAGCTGTCAGTGGAGTCCTTAATCTTTTGATTATGTGTATATAGCTCTTGAGCATTATCTAAGAGGCAAATGAGCTCAGTTGGCATTCTAGGCCTCATTTTAGTCATAAAAGAAGTCAACACACTACAGATCACATGAAGACAAAATATCTCATCACAATAAGAAGTTTTAGAATCCGTATGTTTGGAAATTTTAAATTAATTTCTTGGAAAGCAATTTATGGGTATAGGAAATTCAATATAACCTGCAAGATATTTTAAGAACTTTAGAGCTCATGGATTATAGATACATGCTTTACAAGCGTACCAACCTGAGTTTGATCCCAGCACCTACACAAAGCCAGATACAAAGCCTTGCATGCACCTCTCTGTAATCCTGAAGTGCTCATGGCAATGGGAGTTGGAGCCAGGAGAACCATGATGCTCATGGGCCAACCAGACTAGTCTGCCCAACAGCAAACAACAACAGAGACCCTATCTCAAAAGCAAGGTGGAAGGAGAGAACCAACACACTGAGCTCCATAGTATGGTGTGCCCATACATACATACACATGCTTCATACACTCACACATACATACATAGAATAAAAACAAATCTGAAGAACTTTCAAGCAAAGAATAGTAATAAATGAATGAATCAAATGACTAAAAATTTAACTCATGAGGCTGTGGTGGATCTGAGTTTAATCACAAGAGCCCACGTAAAAATGCTGCACATGGTGGTACACACTTGCAATCTCTGCATTGGGGAGACAGAGACAGGATCAGTGGAGCTCACTGGCTAGCCACTCTAGCCTAATTGGCAACCACCAAGCCAAGAAACAAAACAAAACAAAGCAAAAGAAACAAAGGGAAGGGTGATGTTCATGAGGAAAGACACCTGAGGTTGTCCTCTGTCCTTCACATGCACTCGCACACACGTGCACCTACACACACACACTTAAGCTGCTACTAATGTATGTTTGCTATCTTACTTTTATTTTTAAATGTGTGTATGATTAAAAAATAAAAAGGGGAGCTAGAGAGATGGCTTAGCGGATAAGCGCTTGCCTGTGAAGCCTAAGGACCCCAGTTTGAGGCTCAATTCCCTAGGACCCACGTTAGCCAGATGTACAAAGGGGAGCATGCATCTAGAGTTCATTTGCAGTGGCTGGTGGGCCTGGCGTGCCCATTCTCTCTCTCTCTCTCTTTCTTTGCCTCTTTCTCTCTCTGTCTGTCACTCTCAAATAAATAAATAAAAATGAACAAACAAATTAAAAAAAAATAAAAAGGGGGCTGAAGAGATGGCTTAGCAGTTAAGGCACTTGCCTATGAAGCCTAAGGATCAGGTTGACTCCCCAGTACCCACATAAGACAGATGCACAAGGTGGCACATGAGTTCATTTTCTGTGGCTGGAGACCCTGGCAGGCCCATTCCCTCTCTCTCTCTCTCTCTTTCTGCCTCTTTTTCTCTCTCAAAAAAGAAATTTAAATATTAAAAAAATAAAAGACTCATAAACCATAGGAAAGAAACCATATTAATTTGTATAAATGTCAGACTTAGGTTTGTAAATCAGTCCTTTTGTGGAAAACATTGATAACTGCTATATGATACATAAATTAGTATCGCTTTGTAAAGTTTTTTTATTTGCATATGTGTGTGTGCTTGTGTACATGTGTGCAAGAATGCCAGGGTGTCTTGCCACTGCAAACAAATGCCAGATGCTTGTAAAATTTTTGTGTCCAGCTTACATGAAGCCAGGCCAGCAGGTTTTGCAAGCAGGTGTGTTTAACTGCTAAGCCATATTCCCAGCCCCTTAATGTCTCCTTTAAAGAACTATAAAGTTATAAGTACAACTAAATTAACAATAGACATTTTGGGTTGGAGAGATGACTTAGCAGTGAAAGCACTTGTCTCCAAAGCTGAAGGACCCAGGTTCGATTCCCCATGACCCACATAAGCCAGATGTACAGGGTGGCACATGCGTCTGAGTTTGTTTGCAGTGGTTAAAAACCCTGGTGTGCCCATTCTCTCTCTCTCTCCCTCTCTGTGTACTTGCTTCTTTATCTCTCTCTCAAATAAACAAAATTAAATAAAAAATAAACTTTTTGGGCTGGAGAGATGGTTTAGCTATTAAGGCACTTACCTGAAAAGCCAAAGGACCCAAGTTCAATTCCCCAGTACCCACATAAGACAGATAGATAAGATGGTCCATGTGTCTGGAGTTCATTTTCAGTGGCTAGATGCCCTGGTGTGCCCATTCTCAATCTTTCTCTCTCTCTCCCTCTTTCTGCCTCTTTCTCTCTCTCTTGAATAAATAAATTAAAAAAAATATTAAAAATTAAGCATTTTGAGCTGGGGAAATTTCTCAGTGGTTAAAGACACTTTGTTTGGAAAACCTGTGGCCCAGGTTCAATTCCCCAGTATCCACGTGAAGTTGGATATAAAGTGGTAGATGCATTTGTGACCCCAGTGTGCCCACAGGAATAGAAGGCAAAACTAGGAAATCACTCAGTGGTTAAAGGTGCCTTCTTGAAAAGTCTGCCAGCCCAAGTTCAATTCCCCAGAACCCATAAACACAAAGTGACACATGCATATGGAGTTCAGTCACAACAGCAAGAAGCTCTGGAACACCTACTCTCCCCCTCTCTTGCAAATAAATAAAGAAAAGAGAAAATGGGAGACAGAGCCTGAAAATCCAAAGTAGGTGGAGCAGCTAGTTTAGTGTCCTTTTGTAGTCTGGCAATCTATTTGCATCAGCAAGAGACCTTGTCTCAAAGAAGGTGGAACACAGATACCTTGAAGTTGTCCTCTGATCTCCACAAGCATGCTGTGCTATGCTTGGCCCCACACACATGTAAATATCCTTAAAAAAATTAACCATTACAAATTTTGTGTTGAGGAAACTAAAGATAAGCTCCCAATATCCAGAGGCATACCCCCCAAAATGACTACTAATCTCACAACTCATAACCTACAATTCCATGGTAAATATCAGCAATGCTACTGAGGAGGTCCCTCAGTGGGATGGGGGCAGGAAGGATGGAAATGATGGTACCAACATGATGTGTCCATACAAAATTTCTACTTAATAAAAAATGAACTCCTAGTAAGATCATGGTGTAAGAAGGACTAATAATAAAAGACTGAAAATTAAGTAAGTTATCCAATGGGCTCCTTAAGGCAGATAGAACACACAAAATTTCTCTTCAGATATAGGCATATGAAGTTAATTCTTTACAAAGCAATACAACAGTCATCATGGAATACATCTGAAATATTTTAAAATATAGAAGAGCTGACAAGATGAAAAATTAACAGGTCAAAATTGAAAAGGATTACAAGTCAAGAATGCACATTCATGCCATGCGTGGTGGCACATGCCTTTAATCCCAGCACTCAAGAGGCAGAGGTAGGAGGATCTCCATTAGTTCAAGGTCACCCTGAGACTACATAGTGAATTCCAGGTCAACTTGGGCTAGAATGAGACTCTATCTGAAAAAAAAAAATACACATTTATAATCCTACCTTCAAAGCTGTATCTGCTCTGATATTGAAGATCTGAAGGAACATCAATTTTAAAGGTGTTTAAACGAAGTCTATTCCCATGTTCATCAGGAACTTCAAACATAGAGATGCAAAGGATAGGTTTGTGTTGTGTAAGTTTACAGTAATAGGTAGAGGCTTTGTTCAAGTCTCCTATTTGGTTAAGACTGAAACAATAGGAAACTAAGCCATTACACTCCCTGGGAATAGAGCCAACCCTTCACATGCACTTGTTTTCACATTGCCTAACCAAAGGGTCAGAAAATATGGAACCATAAAACTACTTTAAAATGTTCTGATCAGCCTGAGCTAAAGTGAGACCCTACCTCATAAAACCAAAAAAAAAAAAAGTTCTGAAATTGAGAAAATATTCATTTTCCTAGAAGAAGCAAACTAAAACCTCATTCCTTGTTCAAGGTCTTACATTACTCCCAGTACTATGTTTTTAGACACATGACACAGATTCAAAAACAATTGATGGCCTGGAAAGATGGCTTAGTGGTTAAGGTGCTTGCTTGCAAAGCCTAAGGACCCAGGTGTGACTCCTTAGAACCCACATAGGGCCAGATCACAAGGTAACATGGGTACAGGTGGCACATGCATACAAAGTGGGACATATGTCTGGAGTTTGTTTGCAGTCACTAAGGCCTAGTGAGTCAATTTTCTCTCTCACATAAAAAAAAATTAACAAACAATTGATGGGCTGGAGAGCTGGTTCTGTGGATGAAGCACTTGCTATGCAAGCATGAAGGACAGAGTTCAATCCTCAGCACTCACATAAACAAGAATTCTAGCACTTAAGAGGAAGAGACAGGATTCCCAGGGTAAGCTGCTAGCTAGACAAGCCAAATTGTGAGTCCTTGGCTCAAATGATAGATTTTCCCCAGGAAATAAAGTGGAGAGCAATCAAGGATGAGATCTAAACCTGCACACATGTGCAACCACATGCATATGAATGCACATTAAACAAATACATACACAAAATAAAAGAATTATAGGGTACACAAGTTAATAAGCAACTAAAATGACGTGTAAGAAAGTAATTG
Source organism: Jaculus jaculus (assembly GCF_020740685.1). Classification (NCBI taxonomy): domain Eukaryota; kingdom Metazoa; phylum Chordata; class Mammalia; order Rodentia; family Dipodidae; genus Jaculus; species Jaculus jaculus. The sequence continues at coordinate 55,949,483 of NC_059113.1, read as the reverse complement.
GCAGTGTGGGGGAGGGAGGGAATTTCCAATGGGGTATTTTTTTATAATCATGGAAACTGCTAATAAATTTTTTTTTTTAAAAAAAGTAATTGTCAATAGGGACAAACCCATGAGATAGTAGGATAAGCATACATAGATCAGAAAGCCCCAATGTTCACCAATTAAACAAGAGACCACCTTGAATGCCGTTGATTTGTTTATTTTGAGAAGTTCCCAACTGGGCTGGAGAGATAGCTTAGCAGTTAAAGCACTTGCCTACAAAGTCTAAGGACCTAGGTTTGATTTCCCAGAACCCATGCAAGTCAGATGCACATAGTGGAGTATGTTTCTGGAGTTTGTCTGCTGTGGCTAAAGGCCTTGGCATGCCCATTCTCTCTCTCTCTCTCTCTCTCTCTCTCTCTATTCCTCCCTCCCCCTCCCTCATAAATAAATGAATAAATACTGGATTTTAGGGATTTTTTTTGTTGTTGTTGTTTTGTTATTGTTTTTCAAGGTAGGGTTTCATTCTAGCACAGGCTGACTTAGAATTCACTATGTGGTCTCAGGGTGGCCTGCAACTCACAGTGATCCTCCTACCTCTGCCTCCCAAGTGCTGGGATTAAAGGCATGCACTACCATGCCCAGAAATAAATGAATGAATAAATAAATATAAAATATTTTTAAAAGTTCCAAGCATGAAGAAAAACTAAAAGAAATATTATAGTGAGTGAACATTTATATAATTTGCAACAAGATGTGCAGGAATAAGTGAAAGCCTGATAATATCTGTAATTAACAGAAAACATCTGATTTTTACAAGAATCAAATAAAACATCTCAAAAAAATAATTTAGTGTCTGCGGAGACTAAATGACTGAGTTTAATAAAGGATTAACCATAGCTGAAGAAGACACTGTGAATAGGAAGAAAACACAGAAGCCAAAATGAAACAGAAAGTTTCAAAACTGATGTAGGCCTAAAGAATCTCAATGAGACTTAAGAAAAAAAAAAAAAAAGTAAAAGGTAGAAGATTTATCAAGTGAAGTATTTATATAAATAATCTAAAGAAAAACTGAAACCATGATGCATGTAAAAACTACATATATATGAAGTCATATTACTTTGTAAACTAATTGAAATATAATTAAAATAGAGTTTGAATGAAGGTATCCTACATAGGTGGATGATGCTGCTTCCAGAGGGCACAGTTTAACAGAGGATCCAAGTGCCAGGTGTGAGATAAACCTGACCAATGCACTATCTCCTGATGGTAAGTCTCAATGTAACATGAAAAACTATGCCAACAAAACTTCTGCCCCAAGGTACCAATCACATAGCAGAGGACCTCCATGAGAGCTACACAGAGGGAACTATAGATAAATAGCTCAAATGAATGATTATAAATAAAAACTCAAAAAAGGCCCAAAGAATCTCAAAGAAGACATGGATGAATGCATGAATGAAATCCTAAATACATTCCAAGTGGTTATAAACAGTTAGATGAAGTGAGGAAACCTAGCCAAGATATGAAAATGGAACTCAATAAAGAAATATATGATACCCTGAAGTAAAATCAAACTGAAATAAAATTGGAAATAAAAAATACAAGTCATCCAGGTCAGCCTGGACTAGAATGAAACTCTACTTCAAAAACAACCAAAACAAACAAACAAACAAAAAACAATGTAAGTCAAAGATAAAGCTCTATGGAAAGCCTCATCAACAGAATGGATCAAGTAGAAGACAGAATATCAGGGCTTGAAGACAAGGAAGCGGGCTGAATCAATTCGTCAAAACCAGTAAGAATTAGAAAAAAACACATCAGTGAAACATGAGAGAAATGTGTGACATCTTGAAACTATCAAATGTCTGATTTATGGCATGCAAGAAGGAGAAAAATTTTAAGCCAGTGGCATAGAAAATATTTTACTATTATATTAGAAAATTACCTAAATTTAGGGAAAGACATGCCTATCCAGGTACAAAAGACATACAGAACATAAATGAAAGCAAACCAGAAGAGAGATTCCAGTGTCACATTATAGTCAACATATTAAATACACAGAACAAAGAAAGGGTACTGAAAGTTACAAGAGACAAATATTTCAGCATAAACAAGGCCAGATCCATCAGAATACCTGTTTTTTTTTCAGTGCTAACACTGAAAGTCAGAAGGGCGTGGAACTATGTATTTCAAGTACTTAAAGACCACAACTGTCAAGCCAAACTATTAAGCCCAGCTAAAGAAATTTAGGACCACTAAACCAGCTCTACAGAGAATACTGAATGGAACACCTCACACTAAAGAGAAGAATAACATACTCAAGAAGCTACAGGAGGAAAAATAAAAGCCAATGCTAGAACACTTGTTAAGCAAATGAAAACCAAAAATTACCAAATACTAACATCATCAACATGATAGAGATTAACAGACTATTTAATAATAACCCTGAATATTAATGGTCTCAATCCCAATCTAAAGACATAGACAAACAGGCTAGATCCGAAAATGGGAGCTGGAGAGATTGTTTAGTGGTTAAAGTGTTGGAATGCAAAGTTTGATGGCCTGGGTTTGATTCCCCAGTACCCACATAAAGGCAGATGCACAAAGTGGTACATGTGTTTGGGGTTCATTTACAGTGGCAGGAAGCCCTGGGACACCCAAACTCACTCACTCTCCATTTCTCTAAATAAATAAATACATTGATAGATAGGAAATGTGATCCATTCTTTTGCTGCCTTTAAGAAACTTGTCTCACTGTCAAAAATAGACATATCTTAGAGTGAATCAGTCTAAATTAATAAATAGAAATGAAATGTGATCCATCCTTTTGCTGCCTTCAAGAAAGTTGACTCACTGTTGAAAACAGACACACCTTAGGGAGAAAGGATGGAAAAAGATATCCCAAGCAAATGAAACTAGGAAATAAGCATGTGACAGAATGAACTTCAAAACCAAAACTAACCATACAAGATAAAGATAGCCACTTCATACTCATCAAGGAAAGAATTCAACAAGAGTATATTGCAGTTCTAAACATACATGATCAAACACAGGTACACCAAATTTTACACAAAAAAATATTAGATACAAAGTCAGAGATAAATCCCAACAAAGTAATAGTGGTCAACTTATAAAGAGAGAGCTAATGACACCACAGATCAAATGTACCTATGAGATGTTCATGACATCCATGAAAACACTGCAGAATATATGTTCTTAGTAGCCTATGGTATTTTATCTAAAATAGATTACATATTAGAAAACAGTCTCAACAGATTTAGAAAAACTGAAACAACTCCTTGTATTTTATCTGACCAAAATATAATCAAACTAGAAATCAAGAACAGAACTATAGAAAATAAACTCCTAGATATTGACTAACACACTATTGAATAATGAATGATTCACTGATAAAATAAATAAAAAATTTCTTTAACTAAATGAAAATGAAAACACAACATACCAAACCTATGGGACACAAAGAAGGCAGTCCTAAAAGCAAAGTTTATACTTTAAACGCCTGCTTCACAGAAATAGAGATGTCAAGCAAACAACTTAATGAGCCACCTAAAGGCTTTGGAAAGCAAGACCAAACTATATCCAAAAGTAGCAGACAAAAAGAAATAATCAAGATCAGGGCAGAAGAAATCAATGAAATGGAAATCACAAAACAAAAGTATCAATGAAACAAAGAGTTGGTTGTTTGAAAAGATAAGTAAGATTGACAAACCCTTAGCCAAATTAACCAAATGAAAGAGTAAGATTAAAGGTGAAGGACACATTATAATAAACACAAATGAAACTGAGAGGATAATAAAGAGATATTCAAAAATTTATATTCCATAAAACTGGAAAAATCTAGAAGAAATGAATGAATTTCTTGATGCATATTACCTAACAAACTTAAATTAAGATGAGATAAATAATTCAAATAGATCTATAACAAGCAATGCTATTTCCATGAATTAAAAAATCTCCCAATCAAAGTGTCTAGTTCTACACAGGTTCACTGTAGAATTCTACAATCTTTATAAAGGATCTGAAATTAGTGTTCCTCAAATTATTGTATAAAATAGAAAAAGAATGATACCTAACTCCTGCTTCAAACAAGCATTACACAAATAGCAAACCAGATACAAACACAATTAAAAAGCAAACTGCAGACTAATATCCCTGATGAACTTAGATGCAAAAATTCTCAATAAAATACTATTTGCAAACCAAATTTAAAAATGTATCAAAGGGCTGGAGGTATGGCTTAGCAGTTAAGGCATTGGCCTGCAAAAGCCAAAGGACAGAGGTTCAATTCCCCAGGATCCACATAAGTAATATGCACAAGGTGGCACATGCATCTGGAGTTCATTTGCCTTGGCTGGAGGTCTTGGCTCACCCATTTGCTCTCTCTCCCTTTCTCTCAATAAATAAAAATTAAAAATATTTTAAAAGTGTATCAAAAATATCATTTCCCTTAACCAAGTAGGCTTTATTTCAGAGGTGCAGAGATGGTTCAACACAGACGAATTAGTAAGTGGAATATGGCAACTAAATACTCAAGAATAGAAAATATATAATCATATTAATTGGTGCAAAAAGGGCCTCTGATAAAACCCATATCCCTTCATAAAAACAGTGGAGAGACCAGTGATGGAAGGAACATTTTTTCAACACAATAGAAGCTAAATATAAGTAACTTATAGCCAACATCTTAATAAATGGAGAAAAATTTGAAGCATTCCCACCAACATCTGGAATAAGACAAGGGTGTCCACTCTATCCACTGTTCTTTAACCTAGTACTTGCAACTTATAGTGATAAGAAAAAGAAATAAAAGGGATAAAAACTGGAAAGTCAAACAAGCCATATTTGCAAAAAGACCCTAAAGGCTCCACCAGAAAACTTCTAGACCTGACACTTAAGCACAATGGTAGGATACAAAATTAATACCAATTAATATCAAAGACAAATATATATACTGAGAAAGAAATTAGGGAAACAATCCCATTCATAATAGTCATAAAAAATTATCTCAGAATATCCCCAGGGAAAGAAGAGAAGAAAGACACTAGAAGATGGAGGGATCACCCATGCTCATTAAGTGAAAAAAATTAATATTGTGAAAATAGCCATCCTGCCTAAAGCAATATACAGAACTGGGGCTGGAGAGATAGCTTAGTACTTAAGGCAATTGCCTGCAAAGCCAAAGGACTTTGGTTTGACTCCTCAGGACCTATGTAATCCAGATGAACAAGGTGGCACATGCTCCTGGAGTTCATTTGCAGTGGCTAGAGGCCCTGGTGTGCCCTCTCTTTCTCTGTCTGCCTCTTTCTCTCCCTCTCTCTCTCTCAAGTAAATAAATGAATTAAAAAAAATATACACAGAATCAATGCAATCCCAATAAAAAATACTGGGAGTATCATTTTTCACAGAAATAGAAAAAAATAATCGTAAAATTCATATGAAGCACTCAAAAACCTGGGATAGTCAAAATTATCCTCAGCAAAAAGAATACTAGTGAAGTGGGGGAAGTGGAAAGGTGGCTTAGTGGTTAAAGGCACTTACAAAGTCTGCTAGCCCAAGCTCAGTTCTCAAGCTGCTCATGTAAGTCAGGCACAAAAAGTAGTGCAAGCATCTGTTATATTTTTGCAGTGGCAAGAGACACTGGTGTACACTATGCCTATACCTACACACACACACACACAGAGAGAGAGAGAGAGAGAGAGAGAGAGAGAGAGAGAGAGAGAGAGAGAGAGATAAGAGAGAGGGAGGGAAAGAAAAAGAGAGAGACCAAAAGAAAGAAAACTATTGTAGTTATCAACATACCTGATTTCAAGTTATACTACAGAGCCACCACAGTAGTAAACAAAGCACTGGCACAAAAACAAATAGACCAGTGGAATAGAATACAGAACACAGGTTTAAGTGTGTGTAACTACAGCAACTTGATTTTTGACAAAGAAGCCAAAAACATATACTGGAGAAAATATAGTATTTTCAACAAATGATACTGGCTATATATGTAGAAAAAGATGTAGAAGAACATAGATACATGTCAGGAGCCGTTTGGCAGCAAGACTAAGGCCTACATGTAAGCAAGATTATGTGTATTCAGTGTCTGAAGCCATTTGACTGGCCCTATATCCATAACTCTGGGCCCTTTGGCAGCAAAACTTTAGGAAGACTATAGCACCTACATGTAAGCAAGATTATGTATATTCAGTGTCAGAAGCCATTTGGCTGGCCTTGATAGTCTTTTGTACTGAGAAGAATTGAAATGCAAAAACTCTGTAACAGGAAGGTTTTTTTTTTTTTTTTGACAGAAACTTGTGTGAGGCTCATGGAACTTTTAAATTTATTTATTTATTTATTTGAGAGAGACAGACACAGAGAGAGAGACAGATAGAGGGAGAGAGAGAGAATGGGCGCGCCAGGGCTTCCAGCCTCTGCAAACGAACTCCAGACGCGTGCGCCCCCTTGTGCATCTGGCTAACGTGGGACCTGGGGAACCGAGCCTCGAACCGGGGTCCTTAGGCTTCACAGGCAAGCGCTTAACCGCTAAGCCATCTCTCCAGCCCGGAACTTTTGTCCATGGAAAAACTGTTGGTAAGAAGATATAAAAAGGAATGCTGTGAAATAAACCTTGCTTCAATCCTGGACTGGAGTCCTTGCTTTCATTCTCTCTCCTCCCCATCTGGCTCAAACCCTTTCAGCCTGCAGGCTCCGGCAAGTGGTGCCCGAACGTGGGGCTTGAAGATGGAGATCCAAAGTGAAGGACACTGCTGGATTGAAAAAGGGCGCTTAGGAAAAGAAAAAGGGAGTGGTGAGTAATATAAGTAAAAATGGGACAAGGTAATAGTTGTATGCTTTTTGTTCATATGCTGAAAAATATGTTGCATGCTCGAGGAACCAAAGTTAGTCAGCAACAACTTAGCAATTTTTTTGAATTTATAGAAAAAGTCTGTCCTTGGTTCCCAGAAGGAGGAACTATCAATTTAAAAACCTGGCAAAGGGTAGGGACTGAGCTTCAAGATTATTATGATATGCATGGGCCAGTTAAAGTACCAGTGGAAACCTTAGCTTGTGGGCTTTAGTTAGAGATAGTTTAGATCCTAGACATGAAAGAGATAAAGTTAAATCAGGTACAGTTAAAGACAAAGGACTGCTTCCCAGCATGGACTTAGAAAATGAAACTAAGCTTTCCATTTCACCTGAAGAACCAGAATCTGGATCTAAGCTTTTATTTAGAGAAGAAGAATGTTGTCTTGATCATTCAGATTCAGATAAGGAAGCAGAAGTTGAAGGATTCAGGAACCAGATGGACACCATGACAGGCTTCAGAGTCCTCAGTAGGCCTAAGTTTCTGTTTCCTTGCAAGATCTAATTTTTTTTATCTTCTGGTAAGTGTGGGTTTAACAGTTACTGGAAACTGACTATACCATACATTCCTGTAGTCATAGATAAGTTCAATTTCCCTAGGCCCAGCCCACCAACTTTGCCCACCAAAATCCTAAGCCAACCAGAAGAGTACAAGTGCAGTTACTGTTTAAATCAGTCAATCATGTACCCATCCCCTTCTTCTATGTTCAGATTCCTATAAAGACCCTACCCTCCCACTACTCAGGGCTCTTGCACGGATCCACTGTGTTGGTGAAGTCAAGAGACCGAGCTTAAGCTCCTTGCCCTTGCATACGTGTTTGGTTCTCCTTGGTGGTCACTGGGGGTGCCAAGAACTGGGCATAACAAAGTAGAGAAGTAGGTGACAAAAGATCACCATGTGGAAGACTTTCCACCTTTTATAACTTTTAATAAATGTGAGGATGAACAGAAAGAAAAATATTTAGAGGAGATGCAATGTTTGCAAAGTATGGTTAAATCACTGTCTTTACAAGTACAGCAATGTCAGGGAAAGCGTACTCCAGGAAATACAGTCACTCCCAATCCTCCTGCTGTAACGAAACCTCCTGCTATTGCAGTAGATTCAAAACCTGAGGGTGAGTTTCATCCTTTGTCTTTGATTCAGCCTTCTGTCTCACCTCTGCAAGCCACTCTTGCAGGAGTGGCGCAAAGAGGAGAAGATATGCATGGATTTGATGTATATCCTGTTTTTGAACAAACTGATAGTGAAGGGAATAAAGTAAGATCTCATAACCCTATACCTTTTAAGCAGTTGAAGGAATTAAAAGCAGCTTGTGTACAATATGGCCCTACAGCTTCTTTCACGCTTGCTATGATAGACTCTATGGCATTTGAGGCGCTTCCTCCAGGGGACTGGAAACAAGTAGCAAAGGCATGTTTGTCAGGAGGAGACTATTTATTGTGGAAAACAGAATATACAGAGAACTGTCAGGCTACTGCTGAGGTGAATAAGGCTCAGGGGGTACCTATTACTTTTGATATGCTGGCAGGAGAGGGACCATATTGGGGACTTAAGAATCAATTGCAGTTTGATGTAGGTGTGTATGCTCAGGTTAATGCACAAGCTAAAAAGGCTTGGCATAAGCTTTCATCCATTGGAAGGGGGAATGGAGATTTGTCAATTAGGCAAGGACCTGATGAATTATATCAAAACTATGTGGATAGATTATTACAGGCTGCTAGCAGACTGGTTGGAGATTCTGAAGCAGGACTTGCACTTGTAAAATTATTAGACTATGAGAATGCTAACTCCGCTTGTCAAGCTGCCTTGAGGCCACTTAGGAGAAAGGGGAACATAACTGATTACATTAGACTGTGTTCTGAAAGTCTAGAAAATATTTTGGGAAGGAACTGGCTATTATAGGGGTTCCTTTTACAAAGCAACAAGTAGATTGGCTATTTCAAAATGTGGACTCTTGGGATATTGCTTTTGCACATTATCCTGGTATTATAAATAATCATTACCCTAAAGACAAATTGTTGCAATTTGCAAATTCTCATTCCTTTATTTTCCCCTGCACAGTCAGGGCAGAGCCTATTGAAGATGCTTTAGTTGTGTTTACATATGGACCCTCGAATGGCAAAGCAGCATATGTTATTCAAGAACAGTCTTATTCATTTTCTACTCCCCCAACATCAGCTCAAGTAATGGAACTTACAGCTGTAGTTACAGTATTTAATGTTTTAGCTACAAATCCATTTAATTTATATACTGATAGTCAATATATTGCTAGAGCTTTACAGGTGCTTGAGACCATGTCTTATATTGAAACTGCTAATATTCAAGTGCAAGATTTGTTTAGTCAAATACAAATATGCATGCATGCTTGCTCTAATCCTTGTTTTGTAGGTCACATACGAGCTCATTCAGACTTTCTAGGTCCTTTAGCATTGGGAAATGATATGGCAGACAAGGCCACACAGATCACAGGTATATCTCAATTGGAATTAGCTCAAAGATCTCATAATTTACATCATCAAAATAATCAAAGTTTAAGAAAACAGTTTCAAATTACTAGAGAAGCTGCTAGGCAAATTGTGTGACAATGTAATATCTGTCCTGAATATCACTCAATTCCTCAGTATGGAATAAACCCTAGAGGATTAAAACCAAATCATCTGTGGCAGATGGATGTAACTCATATTCCTGAATTTGGAAAATTAAAATATGTTCATGTATCCATTGATACTTACTCAGGATTTCTGATGGCTACAGCACAGACTGGGGAAGCTATTAAACATGTCATAGCACATGGTATCAAATGTTTTGCTGTAGCATGTATGCCATTAATTATAAAGACAGATGATGGTACAGGTTACACTAGTCAATCTTTTCAGTGCTTTTGTGCCCAATTATCAATTGTTCATAAAACAGGCATACCTTATAACCCTCAAGGACAAGGAATTGTTGAACATGCTCAGGGAGCTTTAAAGAATCAATACAAAAAATAAAAAGGGGGAAGTTATATCCTTGGTCACCACAGAATGCTTTAAATCATATAATCTTTATTTAAAAAATTTTAAATGTGGATGCATCAGTCATCCTGCTGCAGAAAGATTATGGCATCCTAGAACATTGGACACTTATGCTCAGGTTAGATGGAAGGACCCCATTGATGGACAATGGCATGGCCCTGACCCAGTATTAATATGGGGACGAGGGTATGTTTGTGTTTTCCCACAGGACACTGACAATGCCAGGTGGCTGCCAGAGAGCTTGGCCTGGTTCATAGGGACTGAACATCAGAAGAATGATGCCTCTGCTCCTGATGATGTGGATCCAACTCCCAATGATACACAGTGAGCTGTATTGAGCTTATGTTCCTGACCCACCCATCTCACACCCAGTAACTTGGGAGGATAGAGAAATTATAGTCTTGGTGAACAATACTCGTTTACTAGACACACCATCCAGTAGGAATATGCAGGCTCATCAGAAATTTGGAGTCTATTATACCAGTCATGGCACTGGTATTCCAATATGCCTAACTAAAACAGAAGTAACTGGATGTTTGAAAATTCATCCGAGGAATGTGATTGTAAAGCATTCAGCAGATACAGGGAAAAGGGCAAGTCGAAGGTCTATTTCACAAGTCTCTATTTGGCTCCCCTCAGGGAATCAAGTCAGAGGAGCCAAGTCACCAGATGCTTTCGCCCCCTGTGAGAGACAATCACCTTGGTTTAATAGCTCTTTGCATTGGAAAAGGTGTGTTGGGACTGCTTACATCATGTATAATATCTCTGGAACTAAAAGGCATATTAAGGACTGGTCAGGAAATCCTGGAGCAGAAGGAGTGGTAACTGGAACAATAACTGGACTGGTGGACTCTCTGCTGGACTTTGGTGGTCTGATAAGGGCTTCCAACAGACTTACTTATGGAAAGTTGCTGTGGCCATGGGAGGAATGAGCGTCATCTCCCGCAGGAATGACAGTTCTTCCCTCCCAAAGGGGAGGGTCATGGCTTATGTTACTACACTGTATACTATGTTAATGGGAGACATAAATATTACATGGACTGAGGAAATGTTCAATGTTACATGTAACAATTGTACTTTGTCTAATTGTGTTTCAGAATTGTCCTCTGATAGAGTTATGATTTTTAAGCAACCAGCATTTGTTATGATTCCTCTTAACATAACGAGGCCTTGGTATCCTGACAAGGCAATACAAGTGTTACAGGAAGCAAAGAATAATTTAAGTAGACCAAAAAGAGTGATAGGATTAGTAATTACAGGCATCCTAGCTTTTATTACATTGTTAGCTACTGCTACTACTGCAGCCGTTGCTTTGTCACAAGAAGTGCAAACTGCACATTGTGTTAATGATTTATCCAAAAATGTTTCTATTTCTCTAGGAACTCAAGTAGATATAGATAGAAAATTGGAAGAAAAAATAGATGCTCTGTATGATGAGGTTACATATTTGGGTGAAGAGATACTAGGGCTGAAAGTCAGAACTCATTTGGAGTGTCATGTAGATTTTCAATGGATTTGTGTTACGTCTAAAAAAATATGACAGTCAACAGCATTGGGAAAAGATAAAAATGCATTTTTAAGAGGTATTTGGCATAATGATAATATTTCCTTGGATCTGACTCAGTTGCATTCAGAGATTCTGACTTTACAAAATAATCATCTTACTTTTGATACAGCTAAAGCTGCTGATGACTTAATATCTGCTTTAAGTCTGCCTTACCTGGATGGAATTCTCTCACTTCTTGGATAGGAAGCTTTGCTGCTGCTACAGTTGTTTGTCTTTTACTCATTCTGTGTCTGCTGCCCATACTTGTTAAATGCCTTTGGAGATCTATTATGGCTATCCATGCAGAAGTACATGGGTTACAGCTACGGACCTGACCCTGGCTTCCTGAGACATTATCTTAAAGCCCCTGCAGAGGCTGATAGTCAAAGATGGGTAAGAGTCTCTCGAGTTAGGTCAACCTAAGACAGGGCATGAGTGATGGAATTCATGTACCAATGATGGGTAAAGCCTAAATATTGTAAGACATGCACAGTCTTTCTGCATCAAGGCCAAGAAAGGCCTGGTTCATAAAAAATAAAAAAAGAGGGAATTGTCGGGGAGCCGTTTGGCAGCAAGCATTAGCAAGACTACAGCACCTACATGTAAGCAAGATTTTGTATATTCAGTGTCAGAAGCCATTTGGCTGGCCTTGACAGTCTTTTGTACTGAGAAGAATTGAAATGCAAAAACTCTATAACAGGAAGGTTTTTTTGACAGAAACTTATGTGAGGCTCATGGAACTTTTGTCCATAAAAAGGAATGCTGTGAAGTAAAGCTTGCTTCAGTCCTGGACTGGAGTCCTTGCTTTCATTCTCTCTCCTGTCTTTCTTTAATCCTCACTCCCCATCAGGCTCAAACCCTTTCAGCCACAGGCTCCAGCAGACACGTATCTCTCACCCTGCACAAAAATCAACTCCAAATGGGTCAAGTACCTTAATGTAAGACCTGAAGCCCTGAAATGACTACAGGAAAAAGTAGAGAGAACACTTTCAGATATACATGCAGAGAAGGACATTCTGAATAGTATTCTGGGAGCCTTGTAAATAAGGCAAATATTCAACATACGAAACCTAATGAAACTAAGAAGATATTGCACAGCAAAAGAAACTGTCAATCAAGTCAAGAGACAACCTACAGAGTAGGAGAAAATCTTCACCAGCTATACATCTGACAGATTATTAATATCTAGAACATATAAGGAAATTAAAAAAAATCTAAGCAATAAAAATCTAAACAAGGGCTGGAGAGATGGCTTAGTGGTAAAGGCTCTTGCCTGGAAAGCCGAAGGACCCAGGTTCAATTCCCCAGGACCTATGTTAGCCAAATGTACAAGGTGGTGCATGCATCTGTTTGCAGTGGCTGGAGGTCCTGGAATACTATTTTCTCTCTCTCTCTCAAATAAGTAAAAATTTTAAAAAATTATAAAACAACTTAAAAATAAAACTAAGCAATAAAATCCAGACAAGGGCTGGAGAGATGGCTTAGTGGTTAAGGCACTTGCCTGCAAAGACAAAGAACCCAGATTCAATTCCCCAGGACCTATGTTAGCCAGATGCATAAGGTAGTACATGTGTCTGGAGTTTGTTTGCAGTGGTTAAAAACCTTGGTGCACACATTCTCTCTCTCTCTCTCTTTGCCTATCTCCTTCTTTCTCATAAATAAATAAAAAATTAAAAAATACAAACAACCCAATAAAAAAATGAAGCATTGAGGGGGTGGATTAAGTTAAGGTGCTTGCCTGAAAAGCTGCAGGGGGGGGGGTGTCGGGGGTGGTGCACACCTTTAATCCCAGCACTTGGGAGGCAGAGGTAGGAGGATTGCTGTGAGTTCGAGGGCACCCTGAGACTACACCGTGAATTCCAGGTCAGCCTGAGCTACAGCAAGACCCTACCTCGGAAAAAAAAAAAAAAAGCCAAAGGACCCAGGTTCGATTCTCCAGGATCCACGTAGGCCAGATGCGCAAGGCATGCATCTGGAGTTTGTTTGCAGTGGCTGAAAGCCCTGAGACACCTATTCTCTCTCTCACACACATACACACACAAGCAAATAAAATAAAATTTAAAAACCTATAAAAAATGGAGCATGGAACTGAACAGAGTTCTCAAAAGAAAGACAAAAAATGGCCAATCAATATCTTAAGAATGTTCAACATCTTTATCTATCAGGGAAATACAAATTAAAACTACTTTGAGAGTCCATCTCACTCTTGTAAGAATGGCTCATCACACAAAAAAAATCAAATAAGAACAAATGCTGGCAAGGGTGTAGGAAGAGTGGAACCCTGATTCACTCTTGATAGGAGTGTAAATTAACACAGACTCTACAGAGGTTTCTCTAAAACCTAAAAACAGATCTACCATATGACTCAGCTATACCACTTCTGGAAACATACCCTAAGGACTCTGTACTTTATTACAGAGATATCTTCTTAGTCATGGTTATTGCTACTCTAGTCACAACTAGGAAATGGAATCAACCTAGATGCCTTTCAAACAGATGAATGGATAGTGAAAATGTAGTACATACATACAATGGAATTTTATTCTGCTGCAAATAAAAATGAAATTTACAGGAAAATGGATAGACTTGAAATATTATACTTTTGGTTCTCCCATACCATAAGAGAAATGACATATGTTCTCTTCCATATGTAGATTCTGCCATTTAGTCTTTAGATTTTTATGTAAGATGGTAAGACACAGTATATACACAGGGAGAAGAGAAGGTAACGCTAAAGGAGAGGGGAGAAGGGAGGGCTAAAGGAGAGCGGAGTGCAAATATTTAAGTACAGGGATAGAAGAATACTAGGGGTAGAAAGATCTAAGGGGACTGGGAAAGGGGATTGGAAAAGGGGGTAAGGGTGGGAAGGTTTAACCAAAACTAAAGACAATATGATTAATCCATATGGAAAGATACTTCTTTATTAGATAATAAAAAATAAAATTTAAACCATAGGTTGTCAAAGAAAAATCCCACTGCTAGGGTTGGGAAAAAAAATCTCCCAGTGAGCTTTTTTATTTTTATTTTTATTTATTTATTTTTTTTTGTCAGAGAAGCCCACAAGCCCGCCCCCAAATAACAGAGTCTATTGCCAATCCTCTTGATTTCCCACCAGAACTATAATGTAAGTCTCTATTGCTGAACGCACAACATGCTTCAGACGCTAGACACTGAGAAACCAAACCGGTACTGAACTGGAAGCCTCCTCCTCCTGCTCACTAGCTGCCATAGTGCTGGAAAGTGCTATGCAGGATGCTGGAGAGAAGTCATCAACAGTCTTAACCAGCAGTGAACCCTGCCAACCAGGCAACATGACCCCATCGGTGCACTAGTGGCATGACTGCTACAAGGCTCACCAGCTGCTCTCTAATTGGATTTAAGGTCCCCTCCATAGGAAAGAATTCATGCCTGGTACTGGTACTAAAAAACTTAAGTCAAAAGCCTAAGGCTTAGAACATAATAGGTACTAGTGGGGAAGCTACTACTATTATTTGGACAAATGGACATGCTGTACTTATCAAACTGGCCTCTATATTTATGTGTATGCTCATGTAGTAGTGTTTCTATCACTGTTGATGAGAGAAGCTTCTTTTCCCAGATGCCTATAACTATTGTGGAGACTCAAACTTATCAACGTGCTGAGAAGAAAGGATAGGTAAAAGTTCAGCCCTAAAAGAGGCATCTGTAATTATACCTACTAAGGTTCAGGGAACATTGCAGAAGAGATGGCACAAAGAATGTAAGAGACAGAGGATGGGGAGGAGTGCTTGGAACACTGAATAGAGACATGTGGAGGCTGCTGCATTCATGACCTCACAGTGGCTACTATTACCAGAAGAATATTGAGACATTCATCATGTCACTGTGGAGGACAAAGGAAGGCAAAAATAAAATGACATCAAACAGTAGAGGGGCTGGCTAGAGGATGGAAGGGACTCAGTGGGAAGGTATGGGGGAGTGGGAATAAGAGAGAATGATGGGAAGGGACCATGAACAAAATATATTATGTACATATATAAAAATTGCCAATAAAAAGTTATTTTTCACCGGGCATGGTGGTACACGCCTTTAGTCCCAGCACTTGGAAGGCAGAGGTAGGAGGATTACCATGAGTTCGAGGCCACCCTGAGACTACATAGTGAGTTCCAGGTCAGCCTGGGCTAGAACGAGACCTTACTTTGAAAAACAAAACAAAACAAAAAACAAATTTATTTTTCATGGGAAAAATATATATCTTCCAAGGTTCTCAAATATTAGACTGGAAATCACAATTCTAGCTGAATTTTTATGGACTAACTACATAATCTGAAATGTCAGAAGACTTTCACCCAAGAGATGCCCCTGACTTAGGTTATCAAAGTGAAGCTGCTTTGATTACTTCACCAGACATCCTTCAATTTTATTACTCTGTCCAGAATCTACTAATTGTATGCACAAAAAGACCATCCCTGCCTATCACTATGCTCATCTGGAATCTCCCATCATTTCCCTCTTATCTGTACCCATGTACCACCATGCTGCTCACACTGAGACCCACAGCGTCTGACCTTTAGGATATTGTTGGTGATGCTAAGTCCTTCAATAAACACATCCCCGGAGGTGGCAATCTCTTCTCCAGTTAAAATTTCAAAGGTAGTAGTTTTTCCAGCTCCATTTAATCCAAGCAATCCAAAGCACTCCTCCTTTTTGATTGCAAGGGAGATATTTTTCACAGCCAGAGTGACTGGATATTTAAAATATATCTTAAAAAAATAAAAAAGTATTATACATATAAAACTGCATATATATGTATAGGAATACTTATAATTCAAAAACAATATTTCAAACCCCAGACATTTTCACAACAATTCTAAGTGAATACTCATGGGTCCTTAAGAACCACAGTGACACCTGGGTACCAATAATGTGATTTTAGGTAAGGATGAAGTCAGTGTAGACTACCTTGTCAAAGACATTAACTTTGTGAAGAACCACAGTGAGGCTGGGTATGGTGGTGCACACCTTTAATCCCAGAATTTGGGAAGCAGTGGGAGGAGGATTGCTGTGAGTTCAAGGCAAACCTGAGACTACATAGTGAATTCCAGGACGGCCTGGGCCAGAGTGAGACCGTACCTTGGAGAAAAAAAAAAAAAAAAAAAAAAAAAAAAAGAACCACACTGAGACCTAGGTACCAATAGGTAAGGATAAAGCTAGCATATGTTACCTTTTCAAAGACATTACCTTTATGAGTTCTTTAATAAGCACAGTGAAATACAGTGAGCCCTGAGGCTGCTGTAGGACTAGCTCTCTTTCATTTTGTACATCTTCATCTTCTGATTCCCCAGATAATTCCTTGGACACTCTAGCCTGCATTTTGAAAACAGAATAGATGGTAGATAGTGTTTAGGCATCTGGTCTAGACTGGATGAATCAGGAAAGCTAAAGTAGGATTTTTCAAAGCATCAAAGCAGGTAGTCTGGCTTACTCTTCAAGAGGCCTCCTGCATGACCACAGTTCTCTTAAATAAACTTATTTCCTATTACACTGAGGAACTCCCAAGTTTAGAAGCAAGGCTTCTGCCATGAACAACAGTGCTTTCCTCAAAATAGACACCACAAAAACCTACAAGCATAGCAAAAATTAATTATGGTCAAATGCTATTTGTTTATAAACTATATTTTAGCACATACCACAAGTAGTACTTAAAGTAAGAAAACAACTTCTCAAAGCAAAAAGGGAAATCATCTTAATGTGTGAAATGGCTGAGGTGAATTTAAGCACATGCACAGATGTATATACTGTGTTTTTAGTGAAGGATACGCACTTCTGCTGCATATCACTGCTGGGTCAAACATGCATGTTTAATAGGTATATGAAGCTGACGCCTTAGAAGGTAATACTAGTTTCTCAAATGGGGAGAAGTTTGCACTCCTAATTGTTCTGTATCCTCAACACATAACACTTTGAAGTGTACATTATGGTGCTCCTCAGTAGCTTTAATGTACATTTATCTTATGGCTAATAACATTCTATGCTGTTCAATATGTTTACTGGACTGTTGCAGCTATCTTTTCATTGCTGGCACAATGCATCTGACCAAAAGAAGCTTGTGGGAAGTGGGATTTAGTTTGGCTTACAGACTCAAAGGGTAAGTCCATAATGGTTAGGGGAAAAACATGGCATGAACAGAGGCTGGAAATCACTTCCTGGCCAACATCAGGTGGACAGCAGCAACAGGAAAGTGTGCCAAGCACTACTAGCAAGGGAGAGCTGGCTGTAACACCCCATAAGCCTGCCCCCAACAACACACCTTCTCCAGGTTCCAGTTCCCAAATGGTCACCAGCTGGGGATGCATCTGGCTTACGTGGGCCCTGGGGAATTGAACCGCAGTCCTTAGGCTTTCCAAATGCCTTAAACACTAGGCCATCTCCCCAGCCCAGATGTTTTGAATTTTTTTCATGTAAAGTCAGTATTTGAGTGTTTCTCAGTTGCAAATCATGTCCTGTGCCTTCTTATTGATTTGTAATGTAAAATGTCTTTCTACTTTGGCTTGCCTTTTCTCTTAACCATGGCTTTTGAGAAAGTTGCCTTCACAAAAATGAAGATATTTGCTATGCTTTTCTTTTTATGTGATGTTGTTCTAAACCTTTTTTCCTTTTGCTGTTAGGTCTCTAGAAGTAGAGTTATGAATCTACAATTTATCTGTGAAGTAAGGGCAGAGTTAGAGTTTATCTCATGTGGATATACAACAGAAGGAACATCATTTACTGAGAATAACCTTTGTGTTGTAGTCAGTTACACATTGCTGGGATGTACATCCGAACCAGACACATTTTATAGGAGGATGGGGTTTATTTCATCTTACAGATCTGAGGAAGTTCCATCAATGGTGGAAGAAGCTGATTTCTATATCCAAGCAAAGAGAAAAACTGCAGCAATCAAAAAAACCAGCACCATTTATTTATTCGCAATCAGAGACAGAGAGACACACAGGGAGAACGGGTGTGCCAGGGCCTCTAGCTGCTGCAAGCAAACTCTGGATGCATGTGCCACCTTGTTCATCTGGCTTTACGTGGGTACTGAGGAGTCGAACCTGGATCCTTAATCTCTGAGCCATCTCTCCAGCCCATAGCTGTATTCTTTTTTTTTTTTTTTTCCTTGAGGTAGAGTCTTGCTATATCCAGGCTGACCTGGTTTTCACTATGTAGACTCAGGGTGGCCCCCAATTCACAGCAATCCTCCTACCTCTGCTTCCCTGAGTGCTAGGATTAAAGGCGTGCTCCACTATTAAAAAAAAAAAAAAAAAAGCACCATCACACACACCAAAAAGCAGCAAGCACTAACTGGCTGCAAGATCCTGGGCAAAGCTCAAACCTCTCTGCACACTTTTGAGCCGGAAATCAGATCCTATCCCAAGCACACCTTTGGGCTGGATCCCAGATCTGCCTTTGGTGACACCTCCTCCAGCCAGGTGGCTGGAGTTCCAAGCTATAAGCTTTAATAAAACACCTGAGTTTACAGGGGCATATAGTCAAACTATCACACTTTGCTTACTGTACTGCCTACATGACCAGGTCATACTAATGCACATCTTTGGACCTATTTTCAGACCTTCTGTTCAGTTCTCAGACAGTAGCATGTAATAGAATTACCTAGGTGGCTTGTTAAAACACAGAATGCTTGGGGGCTAGGGAGTTGGATCAGTGGATAAAGCATGAGCAGAAGAATTCAGATTCCTGACACCCACATAAAAAGGATATAACCTTCCATCCCCTCTTATGCAAAATTTCCCAGAGCCATGTTGGGTTTATTTTGGGTCTGCTTCAGTGATGAGGTGTTGGGAACCTGTGTGTCTCTGGATATCTGATTTGGTAGGAGTTGATTGTTCTCTCTGTTGATCTCCTTTACCCTTGTGCTGGTACCAGGTTCACCAAGAAAATAGCACCCTTGCTTGTTTCGCCAATTATTCCTAGCCCCATGTTGGGTCATGATACACAGAGACATTTCCTCCTTCCCATAACTGTGGGATAACTCCACAATGCATGATCCATATACCTCAACAAGGAGGGGCCAGAGGAAGCGGGGAGGACATGGAGGAAGCTAACAATGGCACCAACTTGACTGTGAGTACAAAACTAATTAAGAAAAAAAACTGTCCAAAAAAAAAAAAAAGCCTATAACTGGCACACACAATTGTAATTCCAGCTCTGGGCATGTGGAAACAAGAAGATCCTTAGGGACTGACAGGTAGCTAGTTTAGCCAAATCAGGAAGTTTAGTGTGAGAATGTCTCAAAAATAAGGTGGAGGGAAGGAGAGATGACTTAGATTCTACATGCACTTCTTGCACAAGCATGAGAGTCTAAGGGGACCTGAAATTGCCAGAGTTTGAATCTCCAGATACCATTTAAACAGCTGGGTTTGACCGTGTGTGCCTGTAATCCTAACCCCACAAAGGGTAGCAGAGACCAGGGAATTAATCACCTGGGCTTACAACAATCTGCAATATACACACAAGCAAAAAAAAAAAAAAAAAAAAAAGGTGAACAGCAACTAGGGAAGACACACAACTTCAGCCTCTGGTTGCAAACACATGTACATACACCTGCATATAAACATGCCCACACACATGTGACCATGCATACAAGCATGCAAGAACAGCATGTACTTACATACATGCATGTGCACAGACAGAATTCTTTTTCTTACTATAAAATAGGTCTCCTGTGAGGCAGAATTCACATCTTTTTTTTTTTTTTTTTTAAATCTCTTATGTAGATGGATGTCCTGAGATTAGGACATTCCCTCCACTCTTTTTTTAATTTAAAAAAAAAATTTTGTTGCTATTTTTTTTAAATTTAATTTATTAGTTTTCATTTCAGGAAATATAGGCAGTTTGGTACCATTATTTAGGCTCATCTGTGATCTACGCCCTCCCATTAGACCCTCCTTGTTAATGAAAATGGGTCGTGCATTGTGGAGTTAGCCCCCAGTTATTGGTATGATAAATGTCTCTGCAAATCATGACCCAACACGTGACTCTGACATTCTTTCCGCCCCCTCTTCCGCAAGATTTCCCTGAGCCATGTTGGGTTCATTTTTGGTCTGCTTCAGTGCTGAGGTGTTGGGGGCCTCTGAGGCTCTGGCTCTCTGATTTGGTAGGAGATGATTTTTCTCTGCGTTGATCTCCTTCCCCTTTGTGCTGGTATCCGGTTCACAGGAAAACATCACCCTTGCTTATTTTGCCAGTTGTCCTTAGTTTCAGTTGGGCCCCCCCCCTTTTTTTTAAAATTTTTATTAACATTTTCCATGATTATAAAATATATCCCATGGTAATTCCCTCCCTCCCCACCCCCACACTTTCCCATTTGAAATTCCGTTCTCCATCATATTACCTCCCCATTACAATCATTGTAATTACATATATACAATATCAACCTATTAAGTATCCTCCTCCCTTCCTTTCTCCACCCTTTATGTCTCCTTTTCAACTAACTGGCCTCTGCTACTAAGTACTTTCATTCTCACGCAGAAGCCCAGTCATCTGTAGCTAGGATCCACATATGAGAGAGAACATGTGGCACTTGGCTTTCTGGGCCTGGGTTACCTGACTTAGTATAATACTTTCCAGGTCCATCCATTTCTCTGCAAATTTCATAACTTCATTTTTCTTTACCGCTGAGTAGAACTCCATTGTATAAATGTGCCACATATTCATTATCCACTCATCTGTTGAGGGACATCTAGGCTGGTTCCATTTCCCAGCTATTATAAATTGAGCAGCAATAAACATGGTTGAGCATGTACTTCTAAGGAAATGAGATGAGTCCTTTGGATATATGCCTAGGAGTGCTATAGCTGGGTCATATGGTAGATCAATCTCTAGCTGTTTTAGGAACCTCCCCACTGATTTCCACAATGGCTGGACCAGATTGCATTCCCACCAGCAGTGCAGAAGGGTTCCTTTTTTTCCACATCCCCGCCAACATTTATGATCATTTGTTTTCATGATGGTGGCCAATCTGACAGGAGTGAGATGGAATCTCAATGTAGTTTTAATCTGCATTTCCCTGATGACTAGTGACGTAGAACATTTTTTTAGATGCTTATATGCCATTCGTATTTCTTCCTTTGAGAACTCTCTATTTAGCTCCATAGCCCATTTTTTGATTGGCTTGTTTGATTCCTTATGATTTAACTTTTTGAGTTCTTTGTATATCCTAGATATTAATGCTCTATCAGATATATAGCTGGCGAAGATTATTTCCCATTCTGTAGGTTGCCTCTTTGCTTTTTTCACTGTGTCCTTTGCAGTGCAAAATCTTTGTAATTTCATTAGGTCCCAGTGGTTAATCTGTGGTTTTATTGCCTGAGCAATTGGGGTTGGATTCAGAAAGTCTTTGTCAAGACCAATATGTTGAAGGGTTTCCCCTACTTTTTCCTCTAGCAGTTTCAAAGTTTCCAGTCTGATGTTAAGGTCTTTAATCCATTTGGACTTAATTCTTGTGCATGGCGAGAGAGAAGAATCTATTTTCATCCTTCTGCAGATATATATCCAGTTTTCAAAACACCATTTGCTGAAGAGGCTGTCTCTTCTCCAATGAGTATTTTTGGCATTTTTATCGAATATCAGGTGGCTATAGCTACTTGGGCTTACATCTGGGTCCTCTATTCTGTTCCACTGATCTACATGTCTGTTTTTGTGCCAGTACCATGCTGTTTTTGTTACGATGGCTCTGTAGTATAGGTTAAAATCAGGTATGGTGATACCACCAGCCTCTTTTTTTGTTGCTCAGTATTATTTTAGATATTCGAGGTTTTTTGTGATTCCAAATGAATTTTTGGATTGTTTTTTCTATTTCCATGAAGAAAGCCTTTGGAATTTTGATAGGGATTGCATTAAATGTGTAGATTGCTTTTGGTAAGATTGCCATTTTCACGATATTGATTCTTCCAAGCCAGGAACAAGGGATGTTTCTCCATTTTCTAGTGTCTTCTGCAATTTCTCGCATGACTGTTTTAAAGTTCTCATTGTATAGATTCTTTACTTCCTTGGTTAGGTTTATTCCAAGGTATTTTATTTTTTTTTGATGCAATTGTGAATGGGAGTGATTCTCTGATTTCATCCTCTGTGTGTTTGTTGTTAGCATATATGAAGGCTACTGATTTCTGTGTATTTATTTTGTATCCTGCTACATTGCTGTAGGTTTTGGTCAGCTCTAACAGCTTGCTAGTAGAGTCTTTAGGGTCCTTTATGTATAGAATCATGTCATCTGCAAATAATGATAACTTGATTTCTTCCTTTCCAATTTGTATCCCTTTTATGTGTGTCTCTTACCTTATTGCTATGGCTAAGACTTCCAAAACTATATTAAATAAAAGTGGGGACAGTGGACACCCTTGTCTTGTTCCTGATTTTAGTGGAAAAGCTTCCAGTTTTTCCCCATTTAGTAATATGTTGGCTGTAGGCTTGTCATAAATAGCCTTTATTATATTGAGATATGTTCCTTCTATTCCCAGTCTCTGTAGGACTTTTATCATGAAGGGATGTTGGATTTTGTCAAATGCTTTCTCTGCGTCTAATGAGATGATCATGTGATTTTTGTCCTTCAACCCGTTTATGTAATGTATTACATTTATAGATTTGCGTATGTTGAACCGTCCCTGCATCTCTGGGATAAAGCCTACTTGGTCAGGGTGAATGATCTTTTTGATATACTCTTGTATTCTGTTTGCCAATATTTTGTTGAGAATTTTTGCATCTATGTTCATGAGGGAGATTGGTCTGTAATTTTCTTTTTTTGTTCTATCTTTGCCTGGTTTTGGTATCAGGGTGATGCTGGCCTCATAGAAGGAGTTTGGTAGAATTCCTTCTTTTTCTATTTCCTGGAAAAGCTTAAGAAGCAATGGTGTTAGCTCTTCCTTAAAAGTCTGGTAAAATTCAGCAGTGAATCCATCCGGGCCTGGGCTTTTTTTAGTTGGGAGATTATTGATAACTGTTCGGATCTCCATGTTTGTTATAGGTCTATTTAAGTGATTAACCTCATTTTGATTTAATTTAGGTAGGTCATATAGATCAAGGAAATCATCCATTTCTTTCAGATTTTCATACTTTGTGGAGTATATACTTTTATAGTATGTCACCATGATTTTTTGAATTTCTCTGGAATCTGTTGTGATGTTACCTTGTTCATCTCTGATTTTATTAATTTGTGTCTCTTCTCTCTTTTTTTGGTCAGATTTGCTAATGGTTTATCAATCTTGTTTATCCTTTCAATGAACCAACTCTTTGTTTCATTAATTCTTTGGATTGTTCTTTTTGTTTCTATTTCATTAATTTCTGCCCTAATCTTTATTATTTCTTCCCATCTACTGATTTTTGGTTTGCCTTGTTCTTCTTTTTCCAAGGCTTTAAGGCGAAGCATTAGGTCGTTTACTTGCGACCTTTCTAATTTCTTAATATAGGCACTTAAGGCTATAATATAATTTACCTCTTAGAGCTCCCTTCATTGTGTCCCAGAGATTTTGGTATGTTGTGTTCTCATTATCATTTGACTCTATAAATTTTTTGATTTCCTTTTTGATTTCTTCATTGACCCACTCATCATTTAGTAGTGTATTGTTTAGTTTCCATGATTTTGTGTATGCTCTATAGCCTTTCTTGCTACTGATTTGTAGTTTAATTCCATTGTGGTCAGATAGAATGCAAGGAATTATTTCAATTTTCCTGAATTTGTTAAGATTTGCTTTGTGTCCTAATATATGGTCTATCTTAGAGAATGTTCCATGTGCTGCTGAAAAGAATGTATATTCTGCAGCCTTTGGATGAAATGTCCTGTATATATCTGTTAGGTCCATTCCTTCTATGACCTCATTTAGTCCAGATGCCTCTCTGTTTATTCTTTCCCTGGATGACCTGTCAATTGATGAGAGTGGGGTGTTAAAGTCACCCACCACCACTGTGTTTGGTGTTATCTGTGACCTTAGTTCTAATAGTGTTTGTTTGACGAATTTGGGAGCCCCCATGTTAGGTGCATATATGTTTAGGATTGTAATGTCCTCCTGTTGGAGTGTGCCCTTAATCAATATAAAGTGACCTTCCTTATCTTTCTTGACTAACGACGGACTAAAGTCTACCCTGTCTGATATTAGGATAGCAACCCCTGCTTGTTTTCTAGGCCCATTTGCTTGAAACACCGTCTTCCAACCTTTCACCCTAAGATAATGTCTATCCTTTGTAGAAAGGTGAGTTTCTTGGAGACAACAAATTGTAGGATCCTACTTTTTAACCCAGTCTGCAAATCTATGTTTTTTCATTGAGGCATTGAGACTGTTGATATTAAGAGATATTATTGAAAGGTGTGTATTTATGTTTGCCATTTTTTTTTTTGTGTGTGTGTGTGTTTCTGGTTCTACCTGTGCTCTCTTCTGTTAACTGGTATTTGAGTATAGCTTGTTTTTTCTAGGTTCCTTATATGTGTGCTTTTCCTTTTGTTCAGCATGGAGGATTCTATCAAGTATTTTCTGTAGAGCTGGTTTTGTCTTCAAATTCTCCTTTAACCTGCTTTTGTCATGGAATGTCTTTATTTCTCCATCTATTTGAATGGATAACTTTGCAGGATAAAGTAACCTTGGTTGACAGTTGTTATCTTTCAGAACTTGGAATATATCACTCCAAGCCCTTCTGGCTTTAAAAGTTTGTGTTGAATAATCTGCTGTAATCCTGATGGTCTTGCTTTTGTAGGTAACTTGATTTTTCTCTCTAACTGCTTTCAATATTTTTTCTTTGGTGTGTGTGTTTGGAAGTTTGATTATAATATGGCAAGGAGAGGTTCTTTCTGGGTTTTGTCTGGCTGGGGTTCTAAAGGCTTTCTGTATCTGTATTGGCACCTCTTTCCCAATTTGGGAGAAATTTTCCTCTATGATTTTGTTGAAGATACCTACTATGCCTCTGGAGTGGAGTTCTTCTCCTTCTACTATGCCCTGAATTCTTATATTGGATCTTTTCATAGTGTCCCGAATATCTTGAAATTCCCACTCATACTTTTCTATAAGTTTGTCTTTCTCTTTGTTGGACTGTATTAGGTCTGCCACCTGGTCTTCTAGCTTAGATATTCTGTCCTCTCCCTCATCCATCCTACTGGTGAGATTTTCTACAGAGTTTTTTATTTCATTAACTGTGTTCTTCATTGCTAGTAATTCTGACTGGTTTTTCTTTATTATTTCTATTTCCCTATTTATGTCTTGTATTGCCTTCTTTATTTCATTAAATTGGTGTCCTGCCTCTTCTTTGATTCCTTTGATTTCCTCTTTGATTTCTTCTTTGATTGTTTTCATGTGTTCTTTGACCTCTTTGAACATATTTATAATTATTCTTTTGAACTCTTTCTCAGGCATTTCCTCTAACTCTTTCTCACTGGAGGACATTTCTGATGCATTAATACTTTTAGGTGGATTTATATCGTCTTGCTTTTTAGTGTTTCTTGTGTTATAATGTATATATTTTTGCATCTTGGATTAAGTTAATGCTTGGATTTTCTAGCTAGCTGTGTATTCTTAGCTGTATCAATTGATTTGATGTAATATAGTTTCAGGGAAGGAGCTTTAGGTGTTAGGTGTGGCTCTTAAGACTCTCAGAGTATCTACAAAGATGTTCTTAGGGGTTGCATTTCCCTGCTATGGGAGTATTCAAGCAGGCTGAGTGGAATAAAATACAGGTAGATTCTAAAATTTAACTAAACACTGTACACATTTAATCAAAAACAGCCCCGAGTATGTATGCAAGAGTAGTTATTATAACGACTAGATCCTCTATCAACAAAGAGGTTTAGATTTCTGGTCTGTTGAGGGATCCAAGTCAGCTTGTGACCAAGTGAGTCCCTTCCCTGGTGCAATCCCAGTTACCTTGGGTGATTTTGGTCCCAGTCAAGTTACTGCCTGGTTCGTCGGGCTGCTGTTCTGATTTCTGGAGCTGAGCACTTGCTTTTCCTATGGGGCAAACTGAGCCGTTGCTGCTGCCTCTGCTGCTGCTGTAACTGCCACTGCTGGAGCCACCAGTGCTGCTGAAGCTGCTGCTGCTCTGTCCACTGCCGCTGCTCCCCCTGAAGCTGCTGCCGCTGAGTCTACCGCCGCTGCCGCTCCTGGGTCCGCTGCTGCTGGGGCCGCTGTTACCAGTGCTGGAGCCGTTGATATTGCTGCCGAACTCTGCTCCTGCTTGGGTCCCGTTGTCAGCCCAAGTTGACGTGGCCGGGTCCTGGGCCGCTGCTCTGTTCGCTGGAGCTGGGCTCAGGCGGTGGGGGAGGGGAGGGAGCCGCAGTTGCCCGGGTTCTCTTGCTGCTCCACGTGTTCTTCTACCTGGCGGTCTTGGTCTTCTCCTCAGCTGCTTGCTGCTGCTCTCCCCTCACGTTTCCCGAGTTGCGGAGAGCGCGGTGTGAGGGGAAGCTCCCACACCTGGCTTTTCCTGCGGCTCGAGCGGTGTCTGGCGGCTTTCTGCTGCACTGCGGCCGTGGCGGTTGGGCGAGCTGCCGGAGCCGCTTTTCCCCGCTTGTGCGGGCTCTGGATGCTCTATAACTCTTCTACTTCTCTGCTGCCGCTTCAATTTCCTATACACCTCACTTTTTAGTAAAAGTGTGTATTTTGCTGAGTTTTTTTAGTCTTTTTCCCCCCAGGCTGCTTTGGCGTGGTACCTATGCCGCCATCTTAACCGGAAGTCCAGAATTCACATCTTTAACAAATGAACATAGCCACACTTAAAGTGTGATTCTTTTTTTTTCTTCAAGGAATCTCTCACTGTAGCCTGGGCTGGCCTGGGACTCTCTGTAGTTCCAGACTAGCCTCTAACTCACTGCAACCCTCCTACCTCAGTGCCGCTGGCCCCACGTACTAGTATTACAGGCATGCTCCACCATACCCTGCACAACATGAGGTGTAGTGCACACACATACAGGAAAGTATGAAGGTTGGTTCTTATACATTATTTTTTTCCTGATTGTTATTCTGTTTGTCAATCTGGTTTTATTCTTATGGCTTATTTAAACATACTGATCCATAGTAATGTACACCCTTTTTACCCCTCAAATTTCCTTAGCCATCCTTGGCATGTTGCATTTTCCACACATGTAAATTTTGGAAATATCTACCAATACTCCTTTCCATAACATGTGCACTCACAATTACTTTTGCTGGAATTTGTATTGAGATTATATCACATAATCAATTTAGAGGGAAACTGTCATCTTCTCATTATTGGGCTTTCTGAAGCATGGACACAGGTACATACATCTCCTTGAAATCTTCCAAAAATGCCTTAGTTTTCAGTGTAAAGTCTTATATATTGCTGGTTAGATGTTTTCCTATTCTTTTGTTTATATTGATATTTAAATAGCATCATTTTACATTTCACATTTGGGGAGCTAGTATTTCCATATAAAATTTATTGTTCTATGCTGAGTTTTATATAGCAATGTAAATTCTAGTATTTCATGCATACATTTCTTTAAATTGTATATTATGTGATATTGTCATGTATAATAAATTTTATATTTATTTTTATAATTTTTATGTCCATCATTCCCCCTTCTTCCATAATTTTTTATTGTCTTATTAACATTGACTAAAATGTGTAAGAGCTAACTATAAATAGAATTGTGACAGGCAATCTTGTATTATTCTGACCTAGTAAGAAATTAGCCTTATGGTATTTTTGCTTTTATTCACTTTTCTTTTCTTGGTGTTATTTTTTTTTTCCCCACAGTAGGATCTCACTGTAGCTCAGACTGACCTGGAATTCACTATGTAGTCTCAGGGTGGCCTTGAATTCTCAGCGATACTCCTACCTCTGCCCTCCAAGTGCTGGGATTAAAGGCGTGTGCCATCATGGCCGGCTTCACTTTTTATCAGAATAAATAAGTTCCTTTCTATTTCTAGTTGGTCTAGAAATTTTATAGTGAACTGAACTTTATGAAATCACTGTTCTGAACTTCTCAACATTTTCCTTTTTTCTTGCTTTTATTACTGTATTGTGGTGAATGACTTTAAGATGTTAGACTCACCTTACTCTCAAGGATTATACCCTGCCAGGTCATGAATTAAAACTGCTAACATTTTGTTCAGGTTGTTTGCTTCTATATCATGGTTTATTTGCTATTTTGTTAAAAAATTATTTTATTAGTTTTGTATTCAGCAAATACAGGCAGTTTGGTACCATTATTAGGCTCATCCATGACCTACCCCCTCCCCATTGGTCCCTCCTTGTTGAGGTATATGGGTCGTGCCTTGTGGAGTTAGCCCACAGTTATTGGTATGATAAATGTCTCTGCATATCATGACCCAACATGTGGCTCTGACATTCTTTCCACCATTTCCCTGAGCCATGTTGGGTTCATTTTTGGTCTGCTTCAGTGATAAGTTGTTGGGGGCCTCTGAGGCTCTGACTCTGATTTGGTAGGAGTTGATTTTTCTCTGTGTTGGTCTCCTTCCCCGTTGTGCTGGTATCCGGTTCATCAGGAAAACAGCACCCTTGCTTGTTTCGCCAGTTTTCCTTAGTTTCAACCCGGGCCCTTTTGAGGTATGATGGGGTGGCTCTCTCTTTAAGAGCTATAAAAAATATGGAACGCTTCACGAATTTGCATGTCATCCTTGCGCAGGGGCCATGCTAATCTTCTCTGTATCATTCCAATTTTAGTATATGTGTTGCCGAAGCGAGCACTATTTGCTATTTTATAATATTCATTTTAGGCATTAATCTCAATGTTATGAGATATGGTCCCTTAAGAAAGTGAATCAGAAATACAAAGGTTAGAAAAGAAATCTGTGAAATAGGAAAAAAAAATGCAATAAAGAAGTAGAAAGAAGAGCTGATGCCTTGACAAGAAAATGCAATTAACCTGGGCATGGTGGCGCATGCCTTTTATCCCAGCACTTGGGAGGCAGAGGTAGGAGGATCACCATGAGTTCAAGGCCACCCTGAGACTACATAGTGAATTCCAGGTAAGCCTGAGGTAGAGTGAGACCTTACCTCAAAAACCAAAAACCAAAAACAAACAAACAACAAAAAAAGAATAATGCAATTAGTGAAGTCCTAGAAAAGCAAATGAGGAAAAGGGGGGAGATCAGATCTTAAATTGCCAAATACATATATAAAAGCATAAATAAATTATAGATTATATTCAATGCTCCCTTTGATTGCTCCTCAGTGTCTCAGAGTAGAGCCCAATACTTTCTCCTAACACTTGTGCAACCTTCCCTGACTTGACCTGTCATCTTCTATAGGTAACTTACCTTGCTTGACAGGGTACCCACACCTGGCCCTAGACATGTGCAATTGCTTGTACCTCTTTGTCTATTTACCATATCCGTACTCAAGTTTATCCCTATGCCTTGAATTCACTTCCACAAGTATCACTCATGCCCAGAACTTGGTTTGGTATCACCTAGATACAATTTCAACATTTGATGCTTCCTGTTATCAGAAATCTTATCTTCCTGGCTGGTATGTGTCTGATCTCTGCTTCACTTCTCATCTTATGGCCTGTTCTTTCATATACCTATAAAATTCTTCTTCGTATTTCCTCCACATCCTGGGATCTGTTTGTCTCCTCCTGGGTACTTTTCAGGAGAAGGAGCCCTTTCCAGAATTTAATGTAACACTAGGCATATATTAGGTGCCTGAAGGATATCTCTGAGATGTATGACATCTCTTAGGTATCAGACTTGGCTTCCTCTGAACAATGTTGATGGTGCTAGCCAACTAGCTGCTTGCTAACTAAATTTGACTTTCAAGTCCCTAGGTTATGCCTACCACTGGGAACAGTTTTTTTCTAGTAGAATAATGTCAGATGAACAGTACATAATTATGGGCTTTGGGTACCAGGTGGCTCTGTGGTGTGGTCACACTTGGGCCCCTAAAGTACCTACCCCACCTCTACAGCAAAACCCAGGCACTCCTTGCCTTTCATGCCTCACTCAATCCTGCTATTTATTTCTTCATCGCACTCATCATCTTGGATGCCTATTGGATCAAACCTATGCTGAGTAATGTAAGGAAAATCTAAACGGAAGTGGCTAAAAATTGAAACTGCAGTCTTAGATTATGGGAGTTTTGTGCATACTGGTAACAGAGAGGCTCCTTTTCCTCAAAATTGTCTTTCCTCTGAAAATATTTTAGGTAATGGCTCTCAAATGTGGAGTGGCAGTAGCAGAAACACCTGGAACATGTCACACAAACACAAACCTGGAACACTGTCACACATGAACCTGGTACTTGTCACACATGCTAATTTCCAAAGCAATCCCCAGATCCTCTATTCCAAAATCCCTGAAGAGATAGGTTATCACTTTCTAGTTTAACAAGCTCTACAGGTAATTCCAATGCATGCTGAAGTACAAGAACAACTGCTGTATAGCCTTGCTGTCAAGTGCATACTTTGCAAAGCTGCAGAATCAGTCTCATTTGAGAGCTGTTAGAAATATCAAGGTCCAAATTAGAATGAATGGTAAGTTTGAAGAGGAGTTTCTGACATAGGGATTATTCAAGGAATATTATAATTGATGAATTAAAATATAGTATTTTGGGGCTGGAGAGGTGGCTTAGCGGTTAAGCGCTTGCCTGTGAAGCCTAAGGACCCCGGTTCGAGGCTCGGTTCCCCAGGTCCCACGTTAGCCAGATGCACAAGGGGGCACATGCGTCTGGAGTTCGTTTGCAGAGGCTGGAAGCCCTGGCGTGCCCATTCTCTCTCTCTCCCTCTATCTGTCTTTCTCTCTGTGTCTGTCGCTCTCAAATAAATAAATAAATAAAAATTTAAAAAAATATAAAAAAAATATATATAGTATTTTGACTTGTAGAGGTCACAATGTTTAGAAACCAAAAAGCTCAAATTCCGGACTGGAAAGATGACTCAGCAGTTAAGATGCTTGCCTGCAATGCCTAAAGACCGAGGTTTAACTCCCCAGTACCCACATAAAGCCAGAATCACAAAGTGATGCATGTATCTAGAGTTCCTTTGCCGTGGCTAGAAACCCTGGCACACCCATAATATTTTCTCCCTCTCTCTTTTCTCCTTGCAAATAAAGAAATTCACATTCTTATGAACATCGATTCATGTAGTCCTGCTTAATATAAACCACCTTCTTTTCTTATATACTGTGCATGGTTTGAATGTGCAATGTCCCTCACAGGTTCATGTGTTGAATGCTTGGTCCTTAGCTGGTGGCACTATTTGGGAAGTTCTGGAACCTAGGAAGCAGAATATAGCTGGAAGATTCAGGTCACTGCAAGCAAGTCCTTGAATATCTTGTTCTTGGCCTCTTCCTAACTCACCCTGTGCTTCCTTCCTGCTCACCAAGAGGTGAAAATCTCTTCTTCCACACACTTTTACTGCCATGATGTTTTTCCCTATCATATGGGACCAAGTGACCATAAAATAAGTTTTCTGAAGCCATGAGGAAAAATAAGTAATTCTTTCCTCAAGTTGTTTTGATAAGCACTTTGGTCACAATGAAAAAGCATGTATTAAGCATATAATGCTTTTTAACTTAGTTATCTCTAAGGTCTATGCTCAGCTACTTACCTTATTAAATGCCTTGTAAATACCAAATAAAATATAGTGATACACAAAGGCTTTTATTCTCCATGAGGTGGTATCCAGAAAGAAAATCAACAGGAGATAAACAAATCCTGTGGCAGCCATTGCGATTACATACAATCCAATTGCACTTCTGTCCATACTGTATATAGAACGTTTTTGAGCTAATGGAAAGAACAGTAACAAAAAATGATATAGGTTTCCTTTTTAAAAGTTAATGAAACAGCAGTTTGTGGAGGACTTAGTTAGTAAACTGTTGTGAAAGCTTGGGAAACTGAGTTTGAATCCCTAGCACACAGGTAGAAAAACAAAGCAGGCATGGTGGCATATGCCTATAATCACAGTTCTGGGAAGGTGTAGACAGGAAGATTCCCTGGGACTTGCTGGCTAGGTTGTCTAGTCAAATTAGTGAGCTGCATGTTCAATGTGAGACTATCTCAAAAACAATAAGGTGGGGGCTGGAGGGATGGCCTAGCGGTTAAGGCATTTGCCTGCAAAGCCAAAGGACCCAGGTTTGATTCCCCAGGACCCACATTTGTCAGATGCACAAGTGGACGCACATGTCTGTAGTTCATTTGCAGTGGCTAGAGGCCCTGGTGTGCCCATGCATTCTTTCTCCCCCTCTTTTTCTGTCAAATAAATAAATATAAAATATTTTTTTAAAATAAGGTGGGAAACAGCTAAGGAGTGCACTCAAACACCACCTCTGAATATTCACAAGCATCACACACACATACTTACTTACACACATACACACATGTGTATGTGTGTAGACACACATACAGACCACACCCATGCTCACAGACAAAGGTTAAAAAAAGTTAAGAGCTGCAGAAATGGCTTAGGCATTTTAGGTAGTTGCTGCAAGACCAGAGGTCCCAGGTTTGATCCTCCAGTACCCATGTAAAGCTAGATTCACAAGAAGCCCCATGCATGCCCCATGAGTCTGGGGGTTTGTTTGCAGTGGCTAGAGGCCCTGGTGTGCCCATTCTATCTCCCTCCCTTTCTCTCTTTCTATTTGCCTCTTTCTCTGAAATAAATAAGATATAAAAAATTAAGTAAAAAATAAGTTAAAAGAACAAGATGACTAAGTAGGGGATATCAGACTTAAACAACTGTCACTGATAAATCAAGTGTCAATTATTAACAAACAATGCATAGGTATAACCTCTAAAACATAGCAATAAGACTGGGTAATTTGTGTGCTATCAGACTGAGTAAAAATGTGCATTGATAGGTTAAGAGATACAGTCTTCCTTGGACTATGTCTCAATCTCCTTTCCAGCAACTTGGCACACCATTACACAGATTACACAGAGAAAATATCAGGTCCAACACTGACTGGGCTAAAAGAACAGGGGAAGCAGACACCCAGCTTCCATTGCAATGGTGTTCAAATGATAAGGCCCTGGGAGGAAGGCAGAATGGGTTATACTATCAGGGGCCAGGCAGAAATGAAGTAGTATAGCCAGCAGAGCTCAGAACACTATGTTAACAAAATCAAAGTGTACCTGCTAGAAGTGGTGCTATACCACCACCCAACAATGCATCCCACCAGCTTAACAGATCAGGCTGCTCACAGAAGAGCTGTACTGTGATACTTGACCTCTTCAATTGTCAGTCTTCATATCTTCATGTGGCCTAAAGTATGACCCTCAGAATCCATGCCAGGAAGAGTTATGGAAAATAATGCTTATGACTATAATCTCACCTGACATTCATTTAAAGGCTTTATGTTATCTTTCCCTCCTATTTCATTCTTTCCCTCTGGTCTCTAGCCTCTTCAGTTTATTGGTATAATTGCATTTTAGATATAATACCTGGAATTTTCTTTATTTTTTTATTGACAACTTCCATAATTGTAGAAATAACCCATGTTAATTCCTTTTCTTTCCCTACTTTCCCCTTTGAAACTCCACTCTCCATCATACCCCTCTCAATCAGTCTCTCTTTTATTTTGATGTCATTATCTTTTCCTCCTATTATGATGGTCTTGTGTAGGTAGTGTCAGGCACTGCAAAATACCTGAAAGTTTTTGCTGTCCCATGACTCATTAGCTGTGTTAATATGTAGAGCATGGATTACATCTTCCCACATGCTAATTTCCCTGCTAATGTGAAAATACTGCAGACATATGTAATGCAACACGAGATCCCTATTAGAGATTTCTGGAGATGAAAAAAGAAAAGTTAATCCACTCCCTCTTCACATTTATCATCCTTTCTGTTCATTTCCTTTCTGGTTCTCTTTTCCATTTACATACTCTTATCATCAGAATAACTATTTTCAACCTTTACTCAGTCAACTGCATGCAATGTTCACTCAGATATCACCTCCATATCAAACGAAGAGTAGTTTACTTGTTCAATAGCATCTGAATGTTTATCACGTGTCAGCTCCATATCAAACAAGAGTAGTTTAATGTTAATTTACTTCTTCAACAGCATCTGAATCTTACCAGGTGTCAGTTCCATATCATTGGAAGAGTAGTTTAACATTAACTTACTCTGTTCAACAGGTTACCACATGTCAGCTCCATATCAGACAAGGAGTAGCTTAACATTAATTTAAACTTGAAACAGTATCTGTATGCCACCATGCATCAGCTCCAGATCAGAGAAGGAGTAGATTAACATTAATTTACTCTGTTCAACAGCATCTGAATGTTACCATGTGTCAGCTCCATATCAGATGAAGAGCAGTTTAATTAATTTATTTATTTAAGAAAGAAAGAAAGGCAATTAGGGAATGGAGGGATAGTTTAACATTAATGTGCTTCACTTTAAAAACCAGTGTGTGCTCTGGGAAAATGGTTCAGTGGTTACAGTTCTTGACTTGCAAGTTTGACGACTTGAGTTTAAATTCCCAGTATCCATGTAAATGCTGGGCAGATGAGGCAGCCCACTTGCAATCCCAGTTCTCAGAGGTAGTGACAGGGGATTCACTGGACAAGATGGCTAGCTAGGCTAGCAGAATAAATAAGTTCTGTGTTCAAGCGAGAGACCTGGTCCCAATCAATAAGTTGGAAAGCAATAGAGGAATAAGTATGTATACACATGCCATACATACACACAGACCAACTGGTGTGCAAAGTGGGAGGGGAAACATAAATTTTATGCAGAATACAGTTAGATCTTCAGTAAAGAAATCCTTCCCCACAGGAAAATGTATTTTGCACATTCATTTTCAATCTTAGCTCTGTTTCATCCATGCAAGTTTGTATAAGGTTTCCTCAAAATCAGGTTAACAATACATAATGTGATGAGTTATTTGCATAGAGTCACGATAATATTGGAAGAGCTATTCACATATATTAATTACTAGTAACAGTGAGCCTTGGAGAAGAACACTAGATACTCACCTTCTTCACAAGCTGGGATAGCAGGAAGATCCTGTAAGTAGGAACATGCACGCCTCAACAAATGGAGTTCATAGTAATTTTTGATGCTCATCCCAAAATTATAAATAGGTAACAGCAGCAATGAATTAAGTATTTTCTTTTTAGTTGAACTACTGATGTCTGCTTCTAAAAAGATAATGGCATTACTATTGTTTACATAAAATGAATGAACTGTCTCAATAAACCAACTTTTCAGGTTGATTAAGACAGAAAATTTTAAAGCACAATATTCACATTAAAGTCTAACTTTTTAAGGGAAAGAAACAAAAAGTACAACTGGTAAACTGATGTGGGTTCTCTAAAGAACAGTCACTGAGGGAAAGGAAAAGATATACCAGGAGTGTGGGTATGGGCACCAAGTGAAGGACTACAATTCACTTTCCTTGTAATGGGTACAGATAAGGACTTGGTGACACTAAAGTTACAACCCTAAAGGTTCCTTCTCTCTCTCTCTCTCTCTCTCTCTCTCTTTGAGGTAGTGTCTCACCCTAGCCCAAGCTGACCTGGAATTCACTATGTAGTCTCATGGTAGCCTTGAACTCACAGTGATCCTCCTACCTCTGCCTCCCAAGTGCAGGGATTAAAGTCGTGCACCACCATGCCCGGCATCTAATATTTTTAAAAAAGCTTAAAGGTTAAAGAAGTTTCCTTGGTAAAATGTTGTAAGGTGGATTTACTAGGGGAACTGTCCAGATCTAAGATGAGAGGGAAATACTAAAACTCAAAATTATAGATCATTTTGGCATTAAGTATAGCTAATTATTATCCATGATACCCTTAATTGGGGCATCTCTGGGAATGCATCATCTGTCCCTAATGAACACAATTTATTATTCCTGGAAAGATGCCTTTTTAATTTTAATTTTAATTTATTTGAGAGAGATACAGAGGCAGAGAGAAAGAGAGAGAGAGAGAGTGGGAGAGATAGAGAGAATGAGCATGTCAGGGCTTTCAGCCACTGCAAATGAACTCCAGGCACATGTGCCGCCTTGTACATCTGGCTTACATGGGTCCTGGGGAATTGGACCTAGGTCCTTTGGCTTTGCAGGCAAGCACCTTAACTTCTAAGCCATTTCTCTAGCCCAGAAAGATGCCTTTTGAAAAATACATATTATCTTGGTGGCCATTTGGCCTCCACCAGTATTTCTTTCTTTCTTAATAATTTGTTTTATTTCACTTTTTATTTATTTGAGAGAAAGAGGGGGATAGAGAGGGAGAGAATATGGGCATGCCAAGGCCTCCAACCACAGTAGACAAACAAAAAAAGCATTCACCACCTTGTGTATCTGGCTTATGTGGTGTGGTGGTTTGAATAGATGGCCCCCAATATATTCAGTTTTTTTATTGTTTGTAGTTTGCATCTGCAGCCACCTGGCTGGAAAGAATGTCACTGGGTAGATTTTAAGGTGTGGTGGTGGGTTTCAGATTTCAATCTAAAGGTATGCAAAGTGTGCTTAGCTGGAGTTCCTGAAGTGTGCTGTGGCTTTTGGCTTTAGGCTGGTGCATCTCTCTCTGTGCTTGGGCCTGTGAAGGCAGGCCAGCTTCTTCTGCCATTATGGAACTTCCCCTGGATGTGTAAGCGTCAATAAATCCCTTCTTCCATAATGATGTCTGGTCTGAAAGTCCATCTCAGTAAACCTGAAGCTGTCTGCTACATGTGGGCCCTGGGAAATTGAACCTGGGTCTTTAGGTTTTGCCCTGGCCAGCAGAGAGTTGAACAAGGACATGAGAGGAAACAGACACAAGAAGGAGACCATGCTAGATGTTTGTCAAGGCCTCAGACTCTTTATTTTTTACAAAGTGGTTATATAGGGAAAGAAAAAGTTGGGGGGGATAAGCTAGGCCAGCTGACATGATTTAGGGCTTTGGAATTGTCAGGAAACCTGGAGGGGATGTAATCGAGTGTTCATCTAATCTTGCTTCAATGGCTTAACATCCTGACTGCACCAGGCTTCACATCCTGACCATAAACTTGCCTTTTGCAAAAGATAAGATTCTGTAAGCAGTCTGCTAACCAATGTTCCAGAAGTACCTAACAGAAAGCTGGATGGACCAGCTTTCTGAGTAATGAGTCAGCTTATGAGCAGGCCCAGGCAAAATGGACAGGCTTTTGCTCTATGGCTCCTGACAAGGTTTCACAGGCAGGCACCTTAACCTCTAAGCTGTTTCTCCAGCCTTCATCCTGTATTTCATTTCTTTCCATGGCACAGCAGCAGGCATCTGTTTAATTAGCCATTTTTTTCTGCTTCTGGAAAACTTACTTATTGCATACTCAAGCTCTCGGCACTAGGCCTGGACTCTGAGCCCCAAGACTTAGCAATAATGAGTGTAGTCATAGATAAGGTATATAAGCTTTGAACCACCAAGAATCAGAGTCCAGGCTATGGAAGAGATTACCCTTCCCCCCCTCCCCCCGCTGGCATGGGAATAAACTTTCATCCTGATTCTCCACTCAAGTCTGTAGTGCAGGTTCTGTGTGCCTGTTTCCTACAATAAATGTATGTATGAGGAAATAAGAAACACAGTTAAGCCATTTTCATAGATTCCCCTCTACCTCCAATATGGATACTTTTCTCAGTTGCTCACTATCTAGAAATCTCTCATCTAGTTTCTGGCTTTCTTTCAAAAAAATTAATCCCTTACCAGTCATTATATTCAACACAGCATCCACAATGATACTAATAAATCCTAAACAGTGGTTCAAGATGAAGATTTTGATGTAGGCACTGGTGCTATTGGTATATAGGAAACTTAGCAGGTATATGAAGGGAATAACAGACCATCCAAACAGCATGAAGATGACCATTGTATCCAGAAAGCGGTAATTCTTGATCAGTATATCCACTTCAATGATTATGAACACCATCTGAGACAGAGCACAGAAATACAAAGTAAAGAATACTGTGTATTCATTACTTTCTGTGTAGCTATGACAAAATGACTGTCAGAAACAACTTATGAGAATGAAGGCTTACTTTGCCTTCTAGATTGGACAGATTTCAGTCAATCGTGTCAGTGAAGACATAGCAACAGGAGTGGTTCCATCTGTACAAGTGGGATCACTAGGTGGATGTTCCTTACTTCTTGGCTGGCCAGTAGAAAGAGTTTCTGGAACTAAGGCTGAGCTAATGATCAAAGTCCTACCCCTTGTGTCCTAATTCTGATGAGTAGGTCCTACCCCCTAAAGGTTCCACAGCTCCCCAGATAGCTTCACCATGAAGGGAAAAGCACTCAAACTACAAGTAGGTGAAGACATTCCAGATTTAAATATGTCACAGTTACCTACTTATTGCTGGGATAAAACACACAACCATAAACAGCTTATGGAAGGAAACGATTGATTTCCTGCTTACAGTTTTGAGAGGAAGTTTCTTTTTTTCTCAATTTTTATTAACATTTTCCATGATTATAAAAAATATCCCATGATAATACCCTCCCTCCCCCCCCCACACTTTCACCTTTGAAATTCCATTCTCCATCATATCCCCTCCCCATCTCAATCAGTCTCTCTTTTATGTTGATGTCATGATCTTTTCCTCCTCTTATGATGGTCTTGTGTAGGTAGTGTCATGCACAGTGAGGTCATGGATATCCAGGTCATTTTATGTCTGGAGGGAGCACGTTGTAAGGAGTCCTACCCTTCCTTTGGCTCTTACATTCTTTCCGCCACCTCTTCCGCATTAGACCCTGAGCCTTGGAAGGTGTGATCAAGATGTTACTCAGTACTCCAGTCATTTCTTTCAAGCACTATGATACCTTCTGAGTCATCCCAAGGTCACTGCCATCTGAAAAGAGAAGATTCTCTACCCAAAGTGAGAGTAGTGTTAATATAAGGGTATAAATATTAAGAGAAGTGCTTACTGGGCAGTTTGATAAGCATAGTATATACATTTTTCCAGACATCAGCAGATGTTATACCCCTAGAGCTCATGGCTACCCCTGTTTTAATTTCAGTATCAGGGATGTGTTTCCCCCATGGAGAAGGCCTCCAGTCCAATTGGAGGGCAGTTGGTTTCCACCATGACAGACGTGCCACTATTGCACCTGTTGGCTCATTTGGCCTGGCTGGCCAATTATAAGGCTTGCAGGGTCCACTGTTGAGTATCTTCACTGGTGGTATCTCTTTCTCCCATTGAACTACATGTAGAATGGCTTCTTCCTGTATCTGTCAGCTAGTCTACATGGAGGAGGTTATCAGCTCAGTTCCAGCAATATTTCTCAGGGGCCTTGCAGCCCAAGTATGTGAAATCTTCAGCAATAGGGTCTTACCATTTATTCCTAGTAGGAAACCAAGGGCCTCGGTAATGGCCTATAATATTTTGGGGGCAACAGGGACCTTCCTGGCCAACAACTCACTGGAGGTATCCCATCCATGGCACTGAAAATTTTCTAACAATGATCTATGGCTCCTGAGTGTTCCATTGTGTGAAACCAGAGGATTCCATATGATTTATTTGCATCCTTTTAGATTTTGATTAGCCCTCCCTCCACCTTTCCTTTACTCAATCTCTTCCCCTGACCTCACTTTGGGCCTTTTCAGAGAGGAAGTTTCTTCATGGCAGGTAAACATGGTATGAGCAGGAAGCTGGCTGTCATCATTTATCAGCAGCAGGGAGGAAGCAGCCAGAGTGAGCTTTCTCTGAACACACAATAGGCTGGAATAATAAACCTCAAAGGCTACCCCCAGTGACACACTTCCACCATTAATTAATCAAATATGAGGCTTAGTCCAAAACACATGAAGCTATGGGGGATACTCTACACTCAAACCACCACAAACTGTAAGAGACTATGCAGCACCTAAACTCTCTAGTCTGGAAACAGTGAAGAAAAACAACTTAATTTCATAGAACATAGACTATAGACTATTCATTAATCAAATCATTTTGTTCCACTTCTTCCTTAAAAATAGGCAGAACCACTCTACTTGCCTTTCTTTTTCTATTAGAAATGATTCCATTTTGTTTTCCTTAGATCTAAGTGTACCCCACTTTTCCAATACCCAAAGTAAGCCCATTCTCAACATCTTAATATTTCTAGAAACCATATAACCTTATAGGAAAATATTTCTTCTCCCCTACCCAACTTTTTTTTTTTTTTTTCCAAGGTAAGGTCTTATTTGGCCAGGGGGTGATGTGCACTCTCTGCTCATGTTGTCATTTTCCCTGTCAACATGGAGTTCCCCCTCCAGTCTGTAAATCTTTATTTTTCCCCACAAGCTACTGTTGGTTGGGTGATTTTTGCCAGCAATGTGAACCTGACTGCAACAATGGGCTGTCTGGGGACTGGCTCTCTTCTGATTCCAGGCAGGTTTTTTTGTGTTCTGTCAGCATCACATGATGTCTTCAGCAATAGTGTTACCTTTTACCCCAGGCAGGCAATCAAATGCTTTGACAGAAGCCTGTCTTGTTTTGGGGACAAGATGTTCATTTGGTAAATTCCTTTCTTTGCAAGCATGACCTGAATTTATGCCCAGAGCCCAAGTTAAAAAATCCCAGGCATAGTGGTGTGTGTTTGTAATCACAGTGCTGAGGAGGCAGAGAAACTCAGATCCCTGGGGCTTGCTGACCTGCCAGGCTTGCCTAGTTAAGTGTGCCCCAGACCTTGTCTCCACAAAGGTTATATATACACCTGGACAAACACCAAATACGCAGTAATAACAGAAAATTAGAGTAGCTATACTGATTTCAGAAAAAAAATACTTTAAGGCAACAGTAGGCATGATGTTATATAATAGAAAGGTCAATTAGGAAGATAAAGTTCTGAATACTGATAGGCATAAAACTTCAAATTATACCAAAATTTTATAGAAAAGGAGAGCTGCCCCCATGTACACAATAAATGCATGGGTAGGAGAGGATTGTAGAGAATGGAGGATGAAGATCATGGACGCAGATGAAAACACCTATATTTACTACCCAAGTTATTTCCTGTCACCAAAGAAATGTTAGTGACTTTCAAAACATTACTGGTTTGTCATTGCTCTGCAAAGTGTGTGGCTGGTCAGCAGTGAGAAGAGAATAGCACTGAGTACACGTTTACAGTGGTACATAAAGAAGCAGGGGGAAAATCACCATGTTGCTCTCTACTATGGAGCTGTTTGCATATATGTATTACAATTCCCAGCCTCTCATGCTTTCTATCTGCTCTGGTCTGTTGGATCCTAGTTGTCCTGCAGAATGAAAAGTGCTAACCATCCAATACTACAGCCCAATGATAGTGATAGACCTCTCATATCCAAAGTAGCTTTGCAGCCAATACACATAGATGGTATGCCAAAACATAGCTCAAGAACTACCTTTCTGTTTCAAGAACAAATTATTTAAACAAAAATGTTAAGGGAGAGAATATTCACTCTGAGATACTTTCTGACATGATTAACCAATGCATTTTCATCTTTGTGAAGAGATTCAGATTTAGGTATTGGGAAAGTATAAATTTTCTTTTATATTTTATTATCTGCAAGGAGAGGGAGTATGTACACTCAGGGGCGCCCCAGGGCCTCCTGCTACTACAAACTCCAGATTCATGCACTACCTTGTACTTCAGGCTTTATTGGGCACTAGGGAATCAAACCCAGGATAGTAGCTTTGATAGAAAGTTCCTTTAACTGCTGAGCCATGTCCCCAGTACAGTATAAATTTTCTGTGATTTATGAGATAGCCCTCAAGACAGAGTATCTAACACTCACCATCAGTAGCAAGCAGGCAAAGAAGTAGATGATGAGGTCCCACATCAGAGCAGAGAGCCAAAAGCTAAGGGAGTAGACTCCACTCACAAACTGGATGTGCTTTGCTTTAGAAACTCTCTCAGTCACTGTCAGGAGGCAAAAGCCACTGGTGAAAATACTCATAGTGAAAAGCAAATTAAAGACAATCTGGATGGCTGACATGGATCTACAACAGAAGGGAAAGAGGGGACACATTGGTAAATCAGTGCTAATTGTCAACAGTAACTTTTATTAAGAAAATGGTTAGACAGGATAAAGGGATGTAATTCAAGCATAAGGCTCATGTTCAGCTTTCCAAAAACTGTACATACCTTTCCTCAGGCTTGCGAGCATAAGTATATTTAGGCTGAGGTTTATTGGAAACAGTAATGGAAGCATCAGGGCCAGAAAGTGCCATAAAAATAATGTTGTCTAATACTGCCAGGGATAATGATGGTGAATGATATGCCTCATTGTTAAACCAAAAGGTAACTGTCTTGTTTTGTTTGGTAACCTCAAGGGAAAGTGCGATGATGCAAGAATAAAGGCATTCTTTTTTTGCCAGGTAGTCCTCCATTTTGCCTGGAATGAAGAACAGTGGTCATGAGCTCAGCATGCAACATATATCACTTAGTATTTCAGACAGAAGGAATCTAATGATTTTATCTTCCTGATGTTTTCCCTTTCTAATGTTGATTTCCTTCCCTTTCCTATCCATAATCCCCCTTTCTCTCCAATTTTAACCCCTTCACAGGATCTTCTCCCTTCTGTTCTTTTTTTCCTTGTGTATAGTGTATGGATATGCATATGACCTTGCAGCATCCTGTGTGCTTGCCTGTAGAAATTATATATATATTGTCAGGGTCAGGAATCTAGGAAACTCCCAACAGACAACAAAGGAACTTTGTTGGGGTAGCGAGGTTTATTTTGTATTGGTGGAAGGGGGCATACAAAATGGGAAGAGACAGGAAGTTTTTCCTAAGGTTAGGAACAAGAAAAAGATGCCTGACTTTCCCACTTCTGTTCATATAATACTGGATGTCCTATCTAGAAAGTTCAGGTAAGAAATAGAAATACAAGTGAAACACTGTCTGAGCTAGACAGTTTCCTTGGATAGGCAGACAGAGAGGGGAACAGGGCCCTTGGTAGGTGGCTATATTCTAACAATGGCATACAGAGTGACCCCACTTCTTCTTCCTGGCCTATTTTTCCTTCTGGTGGGCTGGCTTGGCAGGCTTTCTGGGATTTGCATGTGTCATGGACCAACCAGC
This sequence comes from Jaculus jaculus, assembly GCF_020740685.1. Classification (NCBI taxonomy): domain Eukaryota; kingdom Metazoa; phylum Chordata; class Mammalia; order Rodentia; family Dipodidae; genus Jaculus; species Jaculus jaculus. Next base: position 55,906,127 of record NC_059113.1, on the reverse strand, counting down.
ATCACAGTTTTCATGACCAGAGATCAGACACCAATCATGGACTCTGGACTAACAGAGCTTCCCTCATTGATAAAAGTCTAGTTTACACTGGGAAAGCAGTTTTTCCAGCTGTGGAATCCCCTCCTCCATGAGGAGTTTGTGTTCTCTTTCTTTACCTCTTACTCTAAAATAAACTTTCTTGTTTTAAACCCTTTCCTGACTTAAATCTTTAACTGGCAGATAAAATGAATGCCAAATCGTCCCTAGACAGTAGCACAAACATCCACTTTCTCTTCACAAGCAACAAGATCTTATATAAGAAAGCCCTGAAGATCTTGCACACAAAGAAAAAAGATGGAGGGAAGAGAAACTGGGCTTCAAGAGAAAGGCTTGGGAGGTGGGCTAGGGATTAGGGAAGGAGCTAGGCAAGAATAGCAAAGGCATACCCATCCCAGGACTCCACAGAGGACATCTACATGGCTTCTGGAAACTTGTCTTCCCTGTGCTTGCAGGCAGCAGAACTTAGGCCTGCTTTGAGTTAGAATGGACAGAGAAGTGAGCCAGTGAAAGCAGATCAATGGGAAGGACCTTGCCATATTGACAATATATTTTTAGCCAGTGTCACAGTGAGGAGCCCTTTATAAGTTCAAACTTTGGAGTTAGCCAGCTCAGGGAAATCATCAGAAGAGCACGCTCTAGTAAGTCAAGCAGATGGAGAGAAGTCTAGCCAGCATCCCCACTAGCTCTTCAAATATCCCGAGAATGTGACCCAGGGTTATCCAGAAACCCCAAATGGTTATCCCAATGTCTCTGTCTTCCACTGAGTTTGATCAAGGACCCTGAGAAGGCAGCTTTCTTGAGGTAGCAAAGTTTGTTTTGTATTTGGTGGGAGAAGGGGGTGGTTCAGAGCAGAGGGTTAAAAGGAGAACACAGAATCTGGTTTGAAAGGACAGATGTTGGTCAGTGGGAGAGTGACACAGTTTGGAATGAAAGGGGAGGGAGGGGGCTGAGGTCACTGTCAACTTGGGAGAATGAAATGCAGTGGTTGTCTCAGAGTTACTGGCCCAACCATATCTCATGGTGGTGTGGTCTGGACAGGCAGTGAGGGGTTAAGGTGTGAGTAGGAGTGATGCTGGGGGGAGGAAAGCATGGGGCAGAAGAGTAAAAAGGCAGAACGGGGCTGAACTCCATGTCACAGGGAGAGAGAATGGGAAACGGAAAGTGGAAGAAGGAACTCTGAACTGAAGGACAAGAGTGAGGGCAGACAGAAAAATAGGGAGGGAAAACAGAAGAGTGAAAAAGAGGGAGAGGGGCAGGGAGGCAGGTGCATGCATCAGGAAAGAGGAAGACAGACAGAGATGCAGAAAATCAGGCATACACTTTAAGTCAGGGAGAAACCAAAGAAAGAGCTCGAGAGTACTGGACAAGGCTTATATACCTCTTGGGGGAGGGGAAACTACCCTGCAAGTGAAGGGCCTTGGGAGGTATGTGGGAACTAGGGGTTGGGGAAAGGAGTCAAGCTGGCTGAAGTACATGTTGAGCTCTTTGGGGGAGGAGAATTACACCTTTGAAGTCTTAATTTTTAAAAATAAAATTTTTATTAACATTTTCCATGATTATAAAATATATCCCATGGTAATTCCCTCCCTCCCCACCCCCACACTTTCCCATTTGAAATTCCATTCTCCATCATATTACCTCCCCATTACAATCATTGTAATTACATATATACAATATCAACCTATTAAGTATCCTCCTCCCATCCTTTCTCTATCCTTTATGTCTCCTTTTTACCTTATGGCCTCTGCTACTAAGTATTTTCATTCTCACGCAGAAGCCCAATCATCGGTAGCTAGGATCCACATATGAGAGAGAACATGTGGCGCTTGGCTTTCTGGGCCTGGGTTACCTCACTTAGTATAATACATTCCAGGTCCACCCATTTTTCTGCAAATTTCATAACTTCATTTTTCTTTACCGCTGAGTAGAACTCCATTGTATAAATGTGCCACATCTTCATTATCCACTCATCTGTTGAGGGACATCTAGGCTGGTTCCATTTCCCAGCTATTATAAATTGAGCAGCAATAAACATGGTTGAGCATGTACTTCTAAGGAAATGAGATGAGTCCTTTGGATATATGCCTAGGAGTGCTATAGCTGGGTCATATGGTAGATCAATCTCTAGCTGTTTTAGGAACCTCCACACTGTTTTCCACAATGGCTGCACCAGATTGCATTCCCACCAGAAGTGTAGAAGGGTTCCTTTTTTTCCACATCCCCGCCAACATTTATGATCATTTGTTTTCATGATGGTGGCCAATCTGACAGGAGATGGAATCTCAATGTAGTTTTTTTTTTTTTTTAATTTTTATTTATTTATTTGAGAGAGAAAGACACAGAGAGAAAGACAGATAGAGGGAGAGAGGGAGAATGGGCGCGCCAGGGCTTCCAGCCTCTGCAAACGAACTCCAGACGCGTGCGCCCCCTTGTGCATCTGGCTAACGTGGGACCTGGGGAACCGAGCCTCAAACCGGGGTCCTTAGGCTTCACAGGCAAGCGCTTAACCACTAAGCCATCTCTCCAGCCCCTCAATGTAGTTTTAATCTGCATTTCCCTGATGACTAGTGACGTAGAACATTTTTTTTAGATGCTTATATGCCATTCATATTTCTTCCTTTGAGAACTCTCTATTTAGCTCCATAGCCCATTTTTTGATTGGCTTGTTTGATTCCTTATGATTTAACTTTTTGAGTTCTTTGTATATCCTAGATATTAATCCTCTATCAGATATATAGCTGGCGAAGATTTTTTCCCATTCTGTAGGTTGCCTCTTTGCTTTTTTCACTGTGTCCTTTGCAGTGCAAAATCTTTGTAATTTCATTAGGTCCCAGTGGTTAATCTGTGGTTTTATTGCCTGAGCAATTGGGGTTGTATTCAGAAAGTCTTTGCCAAGACCAGTATGTTGAAGGGTTTCCCCTATTGTTTCCTCTAGCAGTTTCAGAGTTTCAGGTCTGATGTTAAGGTCTTTAATCCATTTGGATTTAATTCTTATGCATGGCGAGAGAGAAGAATCTATTTTCATCTTTCTTCAGATATATATCCAGTTTTCAAAACACCATTTGCTGAAGAGGCTGTCTCTTCTCCAATGAGTATTTTTGGCATTTTTATCGAATATCAGGTGGCTAAAGCTACTTGGGCTTACATCTGGGTCCTCTCTTCTGTTCCACTGATCTACATGTCTGTTTTTGTGCCAGTACCATGCTGTTTTTGTTACTATGGCTCTGTAGTATAGGTTAAAATCAGGTATGGTGATACCACCAGCCTCTTTTTTGTTGCTCAGTATTATTTTAGATATTCGAGGTTTTTTGTGATTCCAAATGAATTTTTGGATTGTTTTTTCTATTTCCATAAAGAAAGCCTTTGGAATTTTGATAGGGATTGCATTAAATGTGTAGATTGCTTTAGGTAAAATTGCCATTTTCACAATATTGATTCTTCCAATCCAGGAACAAGGGCTGTTTCTCCACTTTCTAGTGTTTTCTGCAATTTCTCGCTTGAGTGTTTTAAAGTTCTCATTGTACAGATTCTTTACTTCCTTGGTTAGGTTTATTCCAAGGTACTTTATTTTTTGTGATGAAATTGTGAATGGGAGTGATTCTCTGATTCATCCTCTGTGTGTTTGTTGTTAGCATATATGAAGGCTACTGACTTCTGTGTATTTATTTTGTATCCTGCTACATGGCTGTAGGTTTTGATCACCTCTAACAGTTTGCTAGTAGAGTGTTTAGGGTCCTTTATATATAGAATCATGTCATCTGCAAATAATGATAACTTGATCTCTTCCTTTCCAATTTTTATCCCTTTTATGTGTGTCTCTTGCCTTATTGCTATGGCTAAGACTTCCAAAACTATATTAAATAAAAGTGGGGACAGTGGACACCCTTGTCTTGTTCCTGATTTTAGTGGAAAAGCTTCCAGTTTTTCCCCATTTAGTAATATGTTGGCTGTAGGCTTGTCATAAGTAGCCTTTATTATATTGAGATATGTTCCTCCTATTCCCAGTCTCTATAGGACTTTTATCATGAAGGGATGTTGGATTTTGTCTTTCTCTGCGTCTAATGAGATGATCATGTGATTTTTGTCCTTCAACCCGTTTATGTAATGTATTACATTTATAGATTTGCGTATGTTGAACCGTCCCTGCATCTCTGGGATAAAGCCTACTTGGTCAGGGTGAATGATCTTTTTGATATACTCTTGTATTCTGTTTGCCAATATTTTGTTGAGAATTTTCGCACCTATGTTCATGAGGGAGATTGGTCTGTAATATTCTTTTTTTGTTCTAGCTTTGCCTGGTTTTGGTATCATGGTGATGCTGGCCTCATAGAAGGAGTTTGGTAGAAATCCTTCTTTTTCTATTTCCTGGAAAAGCCTAAGAAGCAATAGTGTTGGCTCTTCCTTAAAAGTCTGGTAAAATTCAGCAGTGAATCCATCTGGGCCTGGGCTTTTTTTAGTTGGGAGATTATTGATAACTGTTCGGATTTCCATGTTTGTTATAGGTCTATTTAAGTGATTAATCTCATTTCGATTTAACTCATGTAGGTCATATAGATCAAGGAAATCATCCATTTCTTTCAGATTTTCATACTTTGTGGAGTATATGCTTTTATAGTATGTCCCTATGATTTTTTTGAATTTCTCTGGAATCTGTTGTGATGTTACCTTGTTCATCTCTGATTTTATTAATTTGTGTCTCTTCTCTCTTTTTTTGGTCAGATTTGCTAAGGGTTTATCAATCTTGTTTATCCTTTCAATGAACCAACTCTTTGTTTCATTAATTCTTTGGATTGTTCTTTTTGTTTCTATTTCATTAATTTCTGCCCTAATCTTTATTATTTCTTCCCGTCTACTACTTTTTGGTTTGCCTTGTTCTTCTTTTTCCAAGGCTTTAAGGCAAAGCATTAGGTCATTTACTTGTGACCTTTCTAATTTCTTAACATAGGCACTTAAGGCTATAAATTTACCTCTTAGAGCTCCCTTCATTGTGTCCCAGAGATTTTGGTATGTTGTGTTCTCATTATCATTTGACTCTATAAATTTTTTGATTTCCTTCTTGATTTCTTCATTGACCCATTCATCATTTAGTAGTGTATTGTTTAGTTTCCATGATTTTGTGTATGCTCTATAGCCTTTCTTGCTACTGATTTGTAGTGTAATTCCATTATGGTCAGATAGAATGCAAGGAATTATTTCAATTTTCCTGAATTTGTTAAGATTTGCTTTGTGTCCTAATATATGGTCTATTTTAGAGAATGCTCCATGTGCTGCTGAAATGAATGTATATTCTTCAGCCTTTGGATGAAATGTCCTGTACATATCTGTTAAGTCCATTCCTTCTATGACCTCATTTACTCCAGATGCTTCTCTGTTTATTTTTCCCCGGGATGATCTGTCAATTGATGAGAGTAGGGTTTTAAAGTCACCCACCACCACTGTGTTTGGTGTTATCTGTGACCTTAGTTCTAATAGTGTTTGTTTGACAAATTTGGGAGCCCCCATGTTAGGTGCATATATATTTAGGATTGTAATGTCCTCCTGTTGGAGTGGGCCCTTAATCAATATAAAGTGACCTTCCTTATCTTTCTTGAATAACGTTGGACTAAAGTCTACCCTGTCCGATATTAGGATAGCAACCCCTGCTTGTTTTCCAGGCCCATTTGCTTGAAACACCATCTTCCAACCTTTCACCCTAAGATAATGTCTATCCTTTGTAGAAAGGTGAGTTTCTTGGAGACAACAAATTGTAAGATCCTGCTTTTTAACCCAGTTTGCAAATCTATGTCTTTTCGTTGGGGCATTGAGGCCATTGATATTAAGAGATATTATTGAAAGGTATTTATGTTTGCCTTTTTTTTTTTTTGTGGTTCTGTTCTACCTGTGTTCTCTTCTGTTAACTAGTATTTGAGTATAGCTTGTTTTTTCTAGGTTCCTTATATGTGTGCTTTTCCTTTTCTTCAGCATGGAGGATTCTATCAAGTATTTTCTGTAGAGCTGGTTTTGTCTTCAAATACTCCTTTAACCTGCTTTTGTCACGGAATGTCATTATTTCTCCGTCCATTTGAATGGATAACTTTGCAGGATAAAGTAATCTTGGTTGACAGTTGTTATCTTTCAGAACTTGGAATATATCACTCCAAGCCCTTCTGGCTTTAAAAGTTTGTGTTGAATAATCTGCTGTAATCCTGATGGGCTTGCTTTTGTAGGTAACTTGATTTTTCTTTCTAACTGCTTTCAATATTTTTTCTTTGGTGTGTGTGTTTGGAAGTTTGATTATAATATGGCGAGGAGAGGTTCTTTCTGGGTTTTGTCTGGCTGGGGTTCTAAAGCTTCCTGTATCTGCATTGGCACCTCTTTCCTAATTTGGGGGAAATTTTCTTCTATGATTTTGTTGAAGACGCCTACTACGCCTTTGGAGTGGAATTCTTCTCCTTCTACTATGCCCTGAATTCTTATATTGGATCTTTTCATAGTGTCCTGAATATCTTGAAATTCCCACTCATACTTTTCTATAAGTTTGTCTTTCTCTTAGTTGGACTGTATTAGATCTGCCACCTGGTCTTCTAGCTTAGATATTCTGTCCTCTCCTTCATCCATTCTACTGCTGAGATTTTCTACAGAGTTTTTTATTTCTTTAATTGTGTTCTTCATTGCTAGTAATTCTAACTGGTTTTTCTTTATTATTTCTATTTCCTTATTTATGTCTTGTATTGCCTTCTTTATTTCATGAAATTGGTGTCCTGCATCTTCTTTGATTCCTTTGATTTCCTCTTTAAGTTCCTCTTTGATTCCTTTGATTTGTTCTCTGACTTCTTTGGACATATTTACAATCATTCTTTTGAAATCTTTCTTAAGCATTTCGTCTAACTCGTTCTCACTGGAGGTCATTTCTTTTTTTTTTTTTTTTCGAGGTAGGGTCTCACTCTGGCTCAGGCTGACCTGGAATTCACTATGTAGTCTCAAGGTGGCCTCGAACTCTCAGCGATCCTCCTACCTCTGCCTCCCGATTGCTGGGATTAAAGGCATGCACCACCACGCCTGGCTTCTGGAGGTCATTTCTGATTCATTAATACTGTTAGGTGGATTTATATCATCTTGCTTTTTAGTGTTTCTTATGTTACAATATATGTATTTTTGCATCTTGGATTAAGTTAATGCTTGGATTTTGTAGCTAGCTGGGTATTCTTAGCTGTATCAATTGATTTGATGTAATATATTTTCAGGGAAGGAGCTTTAGGTGTTAGGTGTGGCTCTTAAGACTCTCAGAGTATCTACAAAGATGTTCTTAGGGGTTGAGTTTCCCTGCTATAGGAGTATTCAAGCAGGCTGAGTGGAATAAAATACAGGTAGATTCTAAAATTTAACTAAACACTGTACACATTCAATCAAAAACAGCCCCGAGTATGTATGCAAGAGTAGTTATTATAACGACCAGATCCTCTATCAACAAAGAGGTTAAGATTTCTGGTCTGTTGAGGGATCCAAGTCAGCTTGCGACCAAGTGAGACCCTTCCCTGGTGCAATACCAGTTACCTTGGATGATTTTGGTCTCAGTCAAGTTGCTGCCTGGGTTGTTGGGCTGCTGTTCTGATTTCTGGAGCTGGGCACTTGCTTTTCCTGCGGGGCAAACCGAGCCTGGCAAGTGTGGCCCTGCAGATCAGCACACCCACTGCTGGACCTGCTGCTGCTCAAGCTGCTGCTGCTGGGTCTGTAGCCGCTGCTGTTGAAAGTGCTGCTGCTGGACCCACTGCTGCTGCTGCCTCTGCTGCTGCTGTAGCTACCACTGCTGGAACCACCACTGCTGCTGAAGCTGCTGCTGTGTCCACTGCCGCTGCTCCCACTGAAGCTGCTACTGCTGGGTCTGCTGCTGCTGCCGCGACTGGAGCTGCTACTGCTGGGGCCACTATTACCGGTGCCGGAGCCACTGATGCTGCTGCTGAACACTGCTTCTGCTTGGGTCCCGCTGTTGGCTCACGTTGGCGTGGCCAGGTCCAGGACTGCCGCTCTGTTCGCCTGAGCTGGGCTCAAGCAGTGGGGGAGGGAGGGAGCCGCAGCTGCTCTGGTTCTCTTGCTGCTCCACATGTTCTTCTACCTCGAGGTCTGCTCCTCCGTTGCTCACTGCTGCTCTCCCTTTGCGTTTCCTGAGTTGCGGAGAGTGCCGGTGTGAGGGGAAGTTCCCGCACCCGGCTTTTCCTGTGGCTGAAGCTGAGCCTGGCGGCTTTCTGGTGCGTCGTCGCAGCGGCGGTTGGCCGACCTGCCGGAACCACTTTTGCCAGCCTCTGCAGGCTCTGGATGGTCTGGATCTCTTCTACTTCTCTACTGCCACTTCAATTTCCTATACACCTCACTTTTTAGTAAAAGTTTGTATTTTGCTGAGTTTTTTTGGTCTTTTTCCCCCCTAGGCTGCTTTGGTGTGGTACCTATGCCGCTATCCTAACTGGAAGTCCTGAAGTCTTAATTTTTACACCAGGTAGTCCCAGAGCCCAGTGCTAGCTTTGCCACATGGTAGTGGAGAAAGGAGGTGGGTGTAAAGCTCTGGGACTCTAACTTATTGGCAGATATCACAAGCTAAGACCTGAATATTAAGGAAGAAAATGTGGTATTGGTCTTTCTGAGTTTGAGTCACTTAACTTAATATGACTTGGTCCTTTCATATTCCTACACATTTCTTAATTTCACATTTCTGTACTGCTGAGTAGAATCCCATTGTGTATGTGTACCACATTTTCATTGCTCATTCATCTGTCAACAGGCATCTAGGCTGATTCCAATTATGAGTGCTTGTAAACAGTGCTACAATAAACATGAAGTTGCAAGTATCTCTATACCAGTGTGTGAAGTCCTCAGGGTATATACCAGTAGTGTTACAGCTGGGTCATATGGGAGTTCTAGTTCCATTTTTTTTTTTAAAGAAATCTCCATACTGATTTCTATAGTGATTGTACTAGTTTGAGCGCCCACCAACAGCTGATAAGGGTTTCTTTTTCCTCACACCCTCACCACTGTTTTCTTGATGTTAGCCATTCTAATTAGGAGAAAATGGCATCTCAAAGTTGTTTTGAGTTGCATTTCCCTGATGGCTAAGGATGTTAAGCACTTTTTAAAGTGCTACTGCCCATTTGTGCTGCTTCTTTGGTAAACTGTTTCTTTATTCCTTTAGTTCATCTGGTGTTTGACAGAATTATTCTTTTGATGTTAACTTTTGCAGTTCATTTTTACAATTTTTAAATTTTATATTTAAGTAGAGTGAGAGAGATAGAAGAGAGACAGAGAGACTGGGCAGCTTCCAGCTGCTGCAAGTGAACTCCAGATGCATGTGCCATTTTGTGCATCTGGTTTTTCGTGGGTACTGGGGAAATGGAACCCAGGTCATTAGGCTTTACAGGCAAGCGCCTTAACTGCCGAGTCATCTCTCCAGCCCAATTTTTGCAGCTCTTTGTCAATTCTGGCTACTAACTCTCTTATCATGGCAAAGATTTTCTCCTAATCTATAGCCATCTTTTTACTTTGCTGGTTTCGCCTTAATTATATGTGTAATGATTTTAATGCACTATAAAATTCCATTTACTACTAGTTGAGGAGAATTTCTGCACTAACATTCATCAGGAATAGTGGACTATAGTTGTTTTTTTTTTAGCATTAAATTAATATTTTAAATGGCTTCAAAGAATGCATGCAAATTCCAATATGTGAAGCTGCCACCAGATGACAATACTAAGACAAATTTACAAGTCCATATCCAAGTTTAAACACTATAACAGTAATTCATAAAAGTTAATATTTAACAATGTTTTGGATATAGTGGCTTACACCTTTAATTCTAGCACTTGGGAGGCCAAGGAAGGAGGATTACTGTGATTGAAGTGAGCCTGGGCTACTGGGTGAATTCCAGGTCAGCCTGAGCCAGAGTGAGACACTGACTCAAAAACAAAACATCAACAAAAAAGCTTCAAGAAACATAGCAGAAGACATCATGGTAAAACAAAAGTACCTGGCTAGCCAGGCCTGGTGACAAATGCCTTTAATCCCAGCACTTGAAAGGCAGAGGTAGGAAGATGGAATGAGTTTGAGGCCAGCGTGAGTTAAAGAGCCTGCCTCAAGAGAAAAAAAAAAAAAAAAAAAAGTACCTGGTTGGCATCATAATGGGTCATGAGGAGCAATTAGTATTTGTACACAGTACATTCACATTTGAGAAAATTTTTCACTCATTCACATGACACAAATTCTTAATATGATTAATAAGCAGGTTTGTATATTCTATTAAATCCAAAGACAAGCCTAAGGAATAAAAAACAAGCTACCTTCAACTCATATATTATGCTTCTACAGCACAAGGGAGTGATCTAAAAGACCAAAACACCAATTAGGGCTAAAAGTTCAGAAGTCTAATCCAAAAAAGAGCTGTTACTGATTTATTAAACAAAAACCTTAGGCAAGCCGGAAGTGATGGCATATGCCTTTAATCCCAGCACTCAGGAGGCAGAGGCAGGTGGATCTCAATGAGTTCAAGGCCACCCTGAGACTAAATAGTGAATTCTAGGTCAGTCTGGGTTACAGTGAGACACCTACCTCAGAAAGAAAGAAAGAAAGAAAGAAAGAGAGAGAGAGGGAGGGAGGGAGGGAGGGAGGGAGGGAAAGAAAGAAAAAAAGGAAGGAAGGAAGGAAGGAAGGAAGGAAGGAAGGAAGGAAGGAAGGAGGGAAGGAAAGAAAGAAAAAGAAAGAAAGAAAGAAAGAAAGAAAGAAAGAAAGAAAGAAAGAAAGAAAGAAAGAATCAAACAAACAAACAAACAAACAAACAAACACTAGGCTAAACCACACTGCAAGCCATGGGCTTTTAGCAGAATCAAGTTGCCCCATTTCATAAAGTAACAAGACACTTACAAGGTGGCCATCCTATTACTGTAAATCTACCCATCCGTGATAACCTTGGGCTGAAAACCAGAGTGCCAAATTTTTGTGCTGAATTCAACTTGCCACATGGCTTGAAAGAAGGCCACTCTGCTACTGTAAGAACGGTCTGGTTGCACTTTTCTGGAGCCACAGTGTAGTAAAAGTTTCTACGACGAGGAAGAAAAAAAAACTTAGCAATAAATTGAGGAAATAAGACTACCTCTGGCACACCTTCCCTCACAGGAGCAAACACAAAACAAACATACGTGGCTAACTCGAATGTGGGTTATTCTCAGAACACACACCCCAGCCACCCCCCGGCGTCTGTGTTAATACAGCTTCCAGGATACAAGACCTCAAAGTCAGTTCTGAGGTTTAACAAGCATTAGGACACCAGGCACCTCTACAGAGAGATCCCAAGTTGCACAGAGAGGCCAACAGGGTCTCTATCACTATGGTTCACTTCAAACAGCGCCACGAAGCGGGGCTTCAGTTGAACGCACACACACAGGCCTGTCAACCAGTTATCAGGCAACCCCCTACCCCAGCTTACGCTGCCATTTTCGGCCTAATAGGCGGGTCTTGAAACCGGCTGAAACCAGGAAGCTCCGGAGTCATTAGAGGACTTGGGGAAGTCATCTTGGGAGAGGCGGAGAAATCAGGGGGAGCCTGGAAGAGGCCGTCCCTCAGCCACCTCGCCTTCCCAGCCTTATCAAAACTCCACCCACACAGGACTTCCAAGTCCGGGAGCGGGGAGGCCATGTTCACGAAGGCTGGAGGACGAGGTGAAGGGAGGAGGAAATCGGGGACGGGCGTTCCGAGACCAACACCCAGTACTTTTTTCCCCTCACAGCACCCCAAGTCGGGTGGCAGCACCAGCAGCCAGAAAGCGAGGACTTGTCTTGCCAGGGCTCCGAGAGGGCTTCGAAAGCAGCCGCGGCTCTATCACGACTGGGGGCCGGGCGGTCTGAGCCATGGGAGCGCGGGCCCCTGAACCCCGAGTTGGGGGTGGGATGGGGTGACGGGGAAGGACCCCGCGGTCCGGCCGGCCGAGCCGACCCTCGCCCTCCGACTCCGAGGCTGACGACTCCTACTCCCCGCAGTCCAGAAGGGCGGGAGCTGGCTGGTGCCCGGCTCTCCTCATGCGGCCCTGCGGCGCGGGCGCGGCCCTCCTGAGGGGGGTTTCCGAGGTCCGAGAGGGCCACGGGGGTGCCGGACGCGGCGCTCACCCGCCGGCCGCCTCCAAGCTCTTCATGAGCTGCTTGACCTTCCAGATCTCCACGTTCCTACCGGCAGCGCTGGCGTCGTCCGCCTCCTCCTCCCTATGGGCCCAGTCCTGGGCGGCAGCTGCTCTGACGTAGGACACCGGCTCCCTCTCTCTAGCGACTATAGTTTTTAAGTTTTTTTTTTTTTTTAAATTTTACTATCTTTGCCTGATTTGGTTCAGAGAAATGCTGGTCTTAGAGGATAAGTTTGGAATTATTCTCTTCTTTTCAATTTTTCTAGAGTAGTTTGAGGAGGATTAATGTTCACTATAATTCACCATTGAACCCATCTCATTTTGGGCTGCTTTTTAATGGGAAGGTTATGGTGACTGATTTAATCACATTATCAGTGATGTATCTGTTGAGATTTTCTAATTTTTTAAACAGCTATTTAAAAAGGAGAGAGGAAGGGAAGAGAGAATAAGGCGGGGAAAAGGAGGCAGAGAGAAAACATACAGGAGAATACTGTGCCAGGGCTCTTATTGCTAAAAATGAACTTCAGACACATGCACCAACTTTGTGTATGTGGCTTTATGTGGTACTGTGGAATTGAACTCAGGATGTTGGGCTTTGCAAGCAAGCACCTTTAACCACTGAGCAACCTCCCTATCACTAATATTTTCTATGTTTTATGATTAACTCTTGGTAACATGTGCATTACTAGAAACTTGTCCATCACATGTAGATTATCTTCAGTGTGATACAATTGTCCACAAAACTTTCTTCTTCCTTATTTCTATAAGTCAGGTATGCTGTTTTTAATTTCTAGCTTGGTTATTAAGTCATCACTCATTTCTTTGCTTTTAGTGTATCTAAAATTGAGTCAGATTCATCTTTTTTTGTTTATTTTTATTTATTTATTTGAGAGTGACAGACAGAGAGAGAAAGAGGTAGAGAGAGAAGAGAGAATGGATGCGCCAGGGCCTCCAGCCACTGCAAACAAACTCCACATGCATGCACCCCCTTGTGCATCTGGCTAACGTGGGTCCTGGGGAATTGAGCCTCGAACTGGAGTCCTTAGGCTTCTCAGGCAAGCGTTTAACCGCTAAGCCATCTCTCCAGCTTAGATTTATCTTTTGTAAGAAGCAAGATCTTGTATTACTTGAAGTTTTCTATCATATTCCTGTTCTGTATTTGTTTCTCTTTGCTAGTCTGAGACCTACTTCTAATTATTTAATATGTAAGGTAGGGCTTGTTGAGAGCTATTTTCTTTTTTCTCATTTCCTTCTTTGTTACAACCATTTGATTTTAAAGTCTACACTAAAAAGGAACCGAGTAAAGTATTCCAATTAAGACTTTTCTTTGGAAATGACATGAGTAAGTCTGTCTACTAGCAGTCTTTAAGAACCTTACCTGTCACTTCCCAAAGACTTTGTTTTTTAGCCTTTAGCATAGTCTTCAGATTTTCTGTGAAATTTTGAACTAAATTACGGTCTCCAGAAATTGAGAAAGGCACAGTAGTTTCACCATACTGTTCCAAATCCATTTGTCTGGGTGGGTCCTCAATTTCTGGGAAGGTCACACCTTTCATAAGAAGATACATAAGAACCAGAAGTGCAAACAACTGTAGAAAGAGCATTTTCCAGTTGCGCCAAGTGAACACTGCCCTTTTGATGAACATGGCCTGGAACTGCTGGGTGTAAAGAGCCCACTACAAGAGGAGAGAAAGGTGGTAAGCACAGGGGCCACAGATCGCAATGAAACTCATTAGCGTACATAGACTGAATCATACAATAGACAGATAGAAGGTACGTCACAGCTGCTAAAACTGGGTTAAAAAGCAACATTTGTTATTTGTATGAAGGGATTAAAGCTTGACAGTTAACCTAATCATTATAAAAGTCTCAAGGTGATTGTTTTGTTTAGTTTTGTTTTTTAATTTCTTGAGGTAGGGTCTCACTCTAGCCTAGGCTGACCTGGAATACACTATGTAGTCTCAGGGTGGCCTTGAACTCATGGCAATCCTCCTACTGCTACCTCCCAAGTGCTGGGATTAAAGGCGTGTGCCATCAAGGTGATTGTTTTTGAAGCATGGTCTCATTCTAGTCCAGACTGACCTGAAACACTCTAGCCCATGCTGGCTTCAAACTCATGAAGATCATCTTACCTCAGCCTCCCAAGTGGCAGGATTTAAGGCCTGAGCCACCATGCCCAGCTTTTCAAAGTGATTTTTAATCATTAACATATTCATAACATCTTTGCACAAAATACCACAACCATTGTTAGCATTAACTTATGATATTTTAATACTATCTTCATTTTTATAATGCTGAATGTTAATTTACTGTTTTCATAATAAATTCTGCATGTATAGTGAGTCTCCATTGCCAGGTTTAGTATTTGAGATCTACAGAAGTGCACAGAGTGAAGAGACAGAAGATGAATTCATTTTTGAACTGCGAAGTGTACAATAACCTCTAAATTTAAAACAAGTTCAATAGTTAATTTGAAAATATGTTCATAAATGTACAATTTTGACTCTTTTGAAATTTTGGGGGTAATCTTTAATTTTTTCAGATAAATAGTGGAACCCTTTGTTATAAATGTAGGGACTCTCTTTTGAAAATGTGTTTGAAAGTTAATAGAAAATATATTGAGCATAAGATAGTTTAAAAACATGCTCATTGCCAGGTGTGGTGGCACATGCCTTTAATCCCAGCACTTGGGAGGCAGAGGTAGGAGGATCACCATAAGTTTGAGGCCACCCTGAGACTACATAGTGAATTCCAGGTCAGCCTGGACTAGTGTGAAACCCTACCTAGAAAAACCAAAACCAAAACAAACAAAAAAACATACTCATCATATTTTCCCCAAAACTTGGACATACCATCATTCACAAGAAAGTATCCCTATTTAATTAGTCAGTATGTTCTGAATAAAACAATCCATACCAATGCTGTCTTTGACTCAATCTAAGGTAAAGTACAGAAAAGAATCCTTTCCTCATACTGTGCTCATGACAACATAAAGTGACTTCTTGCTTTTTAACAAATTGGTTATTGTATATATTTCTAGAATAAAAATGTATTAATAGAGAAATTAACTTTTCCATATTGACTGGCTAACCTTGCCACCCCTTCCCAATGTAAAAAAGAATAATTAGGAGAACATCAAAAGAAATTCTAGGAAATTCATCTACATCTTGACAAGAGGAGGAAGTAGGGAAGAGTGACAGAGAAGGAAGAGGAGGAAGTGACATTCTGTGACATTTAAGTATCTGATTCATGTGAGACATTACACATACACAATTCAATATTTTGAGTTTCTTGAAATAGTTTCATGAAACAGAAGCAGATATGTTACTGGGTGTGTCCAAGGACAAACTGCCAATGACAGAGGATTGACTCCATTTCTAGTATTTCTATCAATGACTCTGGCTCACAGCTGGCTCATAAATCCCACAAGGAAGGCATAAGAAATGCTCATAAGCAACTTAGACAAATATATCCATGACATTAAAAACTGTAGGTCTACCCTAACTGCAACTTGAAGGAAGATAAATTAGGAGAACAACAAAAGTATTAGCCAATTCAGTGAAATTTCCCATGGTAATAAAGAAATACACAAATCTATATGTCTTTTATATATGTTAACAATGATGATATCTTTTTACCAGGATTCTTAATTCTGAATGAATTAATAGCTCTGAAAACTGGAATTAATCACTAAGATAAATATAAATGATGAAAGTAAGATCTGATTTTTACTTACAATATTTCATATCTGAGTTAGAAAATTAATCAGACTATTTTAAAAACTGTTCCTTATATGACCTTGCTATACTAAGAATCTCAAACTCTCTTGGGTTAAAATATTAAAATGATATGCATTTCTTTTACTTCATCCAAATATATGCTATTATATTCTTTTCTTTTTTTTTTTTCGAGGTAGGGTCTCACTCTAGCTCAGGCTGACCTGGAATTCACTATGTAGTCTCAGGGTGGCCTCGAACTCATGGTGATCCTCCTACCTCTGCCTCACGAGTGCTGGGATTAAAGGCGTGCACCACCATGCCCAGTTTATTATATTCTTATTTAAGAAACTCACCCCAGTATTAAATGCAATATCAGAGCGTTCATTTGCATAATTTGATCTCTCAAAATGTCTGGGCACATTCATATTTATGTTCTCTTCACTTATGCTTTGGTCTTTTATGGAAGGTAAACTGCCAACTGGATTCTTCACCTTGAAGCCTGCATTATTACTAACCCTACATATAAATACACATTATAATTAAAATGATAAATAAGTAACTTTTAACCACAACAGTTTTCCCCAAAATACTCATCAAAGATTTTCATGAATTGAGGCAATTTTTAAAAACAAGTATTAATGACAGGTAACATATACTTTTTATGAAGCTGAGTGGTCAAGGACTTGCCTAACATACCTGAGGTCTGGGGGTCTGATTCTTAATAAGCACAAGTCTATAGTCCTGGGGATTAAACCAGGGGCCTTGTATGTACAAGGCAGACACTCAACAAGTGAACTATACTACCTAGCCCACATTTAGCCATGTTTTGAGGGAAGAGTGGGTATTAAAGGGCCTATCTTTTAAGAAAGGATAATTGCAGGCTTTTATTTTTATAGTATCTCTAAGCCTATATTAATCTAATAGACTATCTTTTCAATTTTCTAGTCTAGGCAGAATAAATATCTCAATTAGTTTACAAAACAAATGAACACATTAATTTTGTCCTCTATGGGTTCATGACTTAGTAGGAGTAATTTAAATATATGTATATACACATATAAACATATATGCATACATAATATGATTTTAACAAAAGAGAAAATGCTATACATATTCATAGAAGTATGATAAGTAATAAAAGGGTTGATTAGATTGAAGCTTCCTTCATATGATGTGGTAAATTAGAAGACCTAGGATAGAAAATAACAGACTCAATTCTAAAGACAAGAAGATTGGAAAAGCATCAGAAATCACATAAGGGAAGAAAATGACATCAACAGACATGTCTAGGACCCACAGGTTAGCACTTCTAACACTGTAACACTACTTACTCATTATACCAGCCTGATACTGAGTGAGAAGTGTTTTCAAAGTGCAATATAGTTACAAGAGAGATTTTTCTGTTTTTTCATTGTGTATCATTACTTACTTGAAAAAGACTTCTTCCATGGTAGTCATAGAGACACCAAAGCCAGCAATGCCCAGCTCTACCTTTCTTTTTTCTAGGATAGTGAACAGTTTTGCAAATCTAGAAGAGGAAGGAGGAAGATACATATTTTTAGATTCTGAATTTCTTCTCACTGTGAAACTTATTCTTCATTGCAATGCTTATCAGGGTAAGTGTGAAACAAACACCTAATAAAGTGCCATAATAAACTGTTTCCTATTGTCTGAAAAATTTTAAATTGGTTTTCTGTATATATTGATTTCTGTATTTACTGCTAGTTAAGAATTTATTTAATACATGGTATATAGTTCCTATGAAACACTGAAACCAACTAGGATAATTGTGTTTAAGCTAATGAGTATAAAACACTCAAAGCAGGAAATGAAGGATGAATAACAGAAGACAGAGGTTGGGAGAAAACTACCCTCATATAAGGAGAGGACTTCTGCACAACATTAGGCATATGTGATGTGTTGGCTTGGCAGATGAGTATTTTTCCCCCCTGGGGTTTCCCACTATCAGTAACTGCAGAAAACCTCTATGTTTTGTTTTGTTTTTTTCTTTTTCTTTTCTTGCCTTTTTTTTTTTTTTTTTGAGGTAGAGTTTCACAGTCCACGTGGACTTGGAATTCACTATGTAGTCTCAGGGTGGCCTTGAACTAATGGTGATCCTCCTACCTCTGCCTTCTGAGTGCTGGGATTACAGGTGTGCCCAACCATACCTGACAGAAACCTTCAGTTCATAAAGTCTTTACAGTAGCTATTGTTACCCCCAACAAGACCTGCACAATTCTATACCTATCAACTTTTGACACAGGGCAAAGGAGGACAAAGAATAAGATATCAAAACAAAAGAATTACTTGAAAGAGGAGGGATTTGCATGGAATGGGATGTGGAAGGGGAAACAACAGAGGGCAAAAGCAGGGGAGTAGGATCAAATTACAGTATGTGCATACATTAAAATTCTTAATTAAAAATTTTAAATAATCTGTAATGCATTCCTCTCTAAGGTTGAACATGACCCCAAGATAAATGTTCAGTTTTGGAGTGTTCTATCAAACTGAACTCAATCTCCAGTCATTCAAGATTTTAAGCAAGATTTTTTATACATTATTCTGATATGCTTCCAAAAATAGTAACAAATATATGCATGTATATAATAACATGTGTGTGGTAAGGTCTTAGGCAATATAAAATAAACCCATCTGAACTGATTATCTCTACTGAGAAATACGCATTTTAGATTTTCATTCACTCATTAATTTAATGAAAAACTTGTATTGATTTTCACTCTCTGTATACTAAAGTTAAATAGCAAATGCAAGACTAGAAAAATCAGAAGATGAAATAAATTTACAATGAATTAGTCAATTATCATTAGCATTATAAGTTTCCTCATCAAAATTAAAGAAAATGTAGATAATATAAATATTAAATAAGAAAAAAATCTTATTTTTACTAAATTTTAATATTTCACATCTTGGGATCACATGTTATAGAATTATACATTTCAGTATTACTTTAAAACTATGGATATTTCCCTATAATTTCAAAGACTGACTAATATTTCTTTATAGGAACGCTCTGTAATTTCATTAAGATTTCTTACAATTGGGAATTTAGGCTATTTAGTTTGTTTCTTTAAGTCATACTAATTTCAACATGTGTATGAGTTGTCCTTGATGTTATCTTGATGAATATAATTTTGATCCTGAAATTTTGATCTGATTATTGATGTTTAAATCATGTCAATATTTTTAAGTGTTGCCCAGCAGTGGTAACATGCAAAAAGGTTTTAATAATATCCAGTTTATTACTGGGATACTAGTGGTTTTAAATTTTTTGTTTGCTTTGCTTTGTATGTGTATGTTTCTATGTGCATGAATGTGTTCATACATATCCTATGTATGTTGGATGTCTGCTCCATCACTTTTCTGCCTATTTCTCATTTTGAGCTAGAATCTCTTACTGATTCCCTTGTCTCTGCTACCCTTTCTGGGACTGTGGTTATAGATGGGCCTGACCACACACAGATGTTTATATGGGATCTGGAGATTCAAACTTGGGTGGTTCCAGGCTCCCTCAGGCTCTCATGCTTTCTCAAGAAGCACACTTAACCAATGAGCCATATCTCCAACCCCAATACTAGTGGCTCTGAATAATTCTTTATACAATGGAAATTTGCATGTGTACTTTGAAAACAATTATGTGCTTATTTAAAGAAGTGTTATCTTAAAATAAAAGCAGTATTTAATTACATTTAAAAGTTACAGATAAAAATGCCACAATTGTGCTACCACACTTATAATCTCATATAAATAACGATCCTGTGAGCATTCTTGCATGCCTACTTTTGTATATCCCAATACATACCAAATTTAATATTTATTTGTTTATTTTTATTTGACAAAGAGAGAGAGAGAATGGGCATACCAGGGCCTCCAGCCACTGCAAATGAACTCCAGATGCATGCACCCCCTTGTGCATCTGGCTAACATGGTTCCTGGGGAGTTGAATCTGAGTGTTTTGGCTTTGCAGGCAAATGTCTTAACTGCTAAGCCATCCCTCTAGTCCATATTGCTGACTTTAGACACACTATAGCAAACAAGTGTACTAATTTACCACTATTTTGTGCTCACAAAGATGTACAGAGCTGTAGAAGCATGTCAGTGGTACAGCACTTGCGTGCCACACACAGACCCTGGGACTGAGTCTCTGTACCACAAAAGGGGAAAAAAAGATGCATATCACTTTTTAATTTAGTCAAATATGTGAAAGAAGAAGAACATCAATCAGCATGGTGGCAGATTACCAGCCCTTGGTCTTTCCTTCCCACCATGCAAACCCTGATTCACCAATGACTAGGGGACCAATTACTTTTTGAGAAGTTATGAGATAATTACACCTTGTCCCATGGGAAAATGTCAAACTGGATTCATCAAAGCTAGATCAAGATATTTGTAACATTCTCTCCTAGAAATCTGTCACAAGTGTTACCCCAAGCCTGATGCATATAAACATAAAAAATGCTCAATGAGTTCTAGGTGAAATAAACAGAAAGATTTAAAGCAAACAAAACTGTCAAAAACCAAAGCCAAAGGATCTTGAAAACAAGAAGCAGCAACTCATCTATAAGAAGCACTTTCAATAATATCACCAGATTTCTCATCAGAGATCTTGAGGACCAAGAGTCAGTAGGCATTTTTATTTGAAGTGGTAAAGGAAAACAAAGTGTCAATCCCAAATCCTAAACAGATGAGGATAAAAGACATTCCCAAGGAAACAAAAGCTGAGGAGGTTCACTAACGCTAGTCTTGTCTTGCAGGAGATAATTAAGAAAGTCTTTCTAGGTGAAACAGAAGGATACTAGACAGCAAGTGAGAGCTATTTAAAAACATATTTACTTGTATGAGTATAATATGGGCTGGGCATGGTGGTGCACACCTTTAATCCCAGCACTCAGGAGGCAGAGGTAGGAGGATCACCATGAGTTTGAGGCCACCCTGAAACTACAGAGTGAATTTCAGGTCAGCCTGGACTAGAGTGAGAGCCTACCTAAAAAAAACAACAACAAAAAAGTAGTATTATAATAATTTATAACATAAACTTTTATTTTACACATGATTTAAGAAAATATACTTTAAAAAATTACTAATGAACTTGATATTGCTTACTTTGATTTTAATCCACATCCTATTGTTTTACATAATTACTAAATTTGAAAAAGATATTAGTTTGTATTTGGGGCACATGATATAAAATATATAATTTTCTGATATCAGCAATAGATAGGGATGGGAACAACAAAGGGGCAAAAGGTTGGTGTTATCAGACAAACTCTCAATCTAAAAAGTTTAAAGACACAAAGAAGGGGCTGGAGAGATGGTTTAACATTTAAGGCACTTGCCTGTGAAACCTAACGACCCATGTTCCACTCCCCAGGTCCCATGTAAGCCAGACACAAAGATGACAAAAACATGCATGGTCGTACATGTGCACAAGGTGGCACATGCACCTGTGGAGTTCAACTGTAGTGGCTGGAGGCCCTGGCACGCCAATTCTCTCTCTCCTCTCTTCCCTCCCTCCCTCACCCCTTTCTTTGTAAAAAAATTATTAAAAATGACAAAAAGAAAGCCTTTGCAAATTAATAAGAGGGGTCAGTACAACAGGATGATCTATAAAC
Organism: Jaculus jaculus; assembly: GCF_020740685.1. Taxonomy (NCBI): domain Eukaryota; kingdom Metazoa; phylum Chordata; class Mammalia; order Rodentia; family Dipodidae; genus Jaculus; species Jaculus jaculus. Next base: position 55,884,609 of record NC_059113.1, on the reverse strand, counting down.
TTTTATGTACTTAAAAAGAAAAATTCAAAACATATGAAACAAATAATAATAGAAATAAGGTAAGAAATATATAGTTCTGCCATTATAATTGGAAACTTCAAAATCCACGGGCAGAACAGATAAGAGTTGAGGACTCAATGCAATAACCAACTAGACATATGCAGAACAATCAGAGCATATACATTCTTTTCAAATGCACAGATATTTTTCCACAGTTTGAGAGAGGGCAGTCCATAAATATATTCTGAACATATTAAACATGCTGACACCAAAGTATAATTCTCTATCTACAAAGGGATGAAGTAAAGAATCCAGTGACACAAATAAAATGGAAAACTTCCAACTTTATAACACACACTATTTTTAATTTTTTAAAATTTATTTGTAAGCAGAGAAAGATGGAGAGAGATAGACAGAATGGGCATGCACACTAGAGACTCCAGCTGCTGCAAATGAACTCCAGATGCATGTGCCACTTTGTGTATCTGGATTTACATGGGTACTGGCAAATTGAACTTGGGTTGTTAGGCTTTGCAGTCAAGCATCTTAACTGCTAAGCCATCTCTCCAGCTCTAACACACAGCATTTAAAAAAAAAATACTGTTATTTATTTATTTGAGACAGAGATAGAAAGACAGACAGACAGACAGATAGAGGAGTGAGTGACTATGGGTGAGTCAGGGGCTCTTTCCACTACAAATGTATACCAGAAGTATGTAACACTTTGTGCAAATGGCTTTTTATGGGTACTGGAGATTTGAACACAGGCCACCAGGCTTTGCAAGTGACTCTAATCACTGAGCCATCTCATTTTTCCATCCCTGTAATTCACACTCTTAAACAACCAATGAATCAAAGAATAAATGACAAGGGAAATTACAAAATATTTACTGCTCTGTAAAAATGAAGATACAACATGGTGCAAGTTGTAAGCCCCAGGTCTCAGAAGACTGAGGCAGAAGGGCTGAAAGCTGGTGCCAAGCTTGAGTTGCAGAGTATGCACAGAAACACTCTGTCTCCAAACAAAAACAAAGGTAAAGCCAACAAAAAATAAACCAAAGACCTACCCCCCCCAAAAAAAACTACAAGTGGGAATATTAAAAATTATTAGACATTCCGCAGAACTATAAGGCTGAGAAGAGAGACTGTGAGCAAATGTTGCTAAAATAGTAGGTAACCTACATGAAATAGATTCCTACAAGGTTGAGAAGAGAGCACTGTGAGCAATTGTTGATGAAATGAAAGAGTCAAATTCCTGGAAACCTACCAACACTAAATCATAAAGAAATGAAAAATGTGACTAGAACTTTACCTAGTAAAGAGATTGAACCTGTAATCAAAATGTCCCTAGTAAAGAGAGCTGAACCTGGCACTGTCAATTATAAATACCCTCAAACATCTGAAGAGAACAAATGCCAATTCTCAAAATTTTCCACAAAATAGAATGGGGGATATTCTTATATTGTTTTGTGAGACCAGAATTACTGGTATTACAGATGCTACAAGAAAAAAAATCCCCACAAGATTAAAGTCCTTTATTATCACTGATACGAAAAAACTGTTTTAACACAATTCCCACAAACCAAATTTAGAATATATTGTAAGCCAGGTGTAGTGGCGCACGCCTTTAATCCCAACACTCAGGAGGTAGAGGTAGGAGGATCACTGTGAGTTCGAGGCCACCCTGATACTACATAGAGAATTCCAGGTCCACCTGAGCTAATGTGAGACCCTACCTTGAAAAACCAAAAAAAAAAAAAAAAAAATCACACACACACACACACACACACACACACACACACACACACACACTATATATATATATATATATATATATATATATATATATATATATATATATATATAATAGTTACCTTCTCATTGCTTGGACAAAACACTTGACCAATAGCTGCCTATAGGAGGGAAGAATTTATTTTGGCTTACAATCTCAAGGGGAAATTTCATCATGGCAGGAAAGCATGGCCAAGCAGAGGTTGGGCATCACATCATCTGGGTGGAAGTAGTTTAAGTACTGGGCTTGGAGCTGAGCTAATAAACTTCTAGGTCTGCCCTAGTGATGTATTACCTCCAGCAAGGCTCCACCAGCTAGGAATCAAGAATGAGGCTTAATCACACACACATGAGGCTATGGGGGAACACTCTACATGTAAACTACAACACATATTTATCCAACAATGATCAAATTGGAAAAATCCTTGCATTCTAGGATGACTCAACATATGAGAAGCTGTCAGTGTAATATACCGTGTCAACAGAATGAAGAAAAGAAAATTATCATTTCAACTAATGCTGAAAAGGTATTTGACAAAATGCAATTTCCTGTTTTGATTTAAACACTCAATAAACAGAATAGCAGGAAATGATCTCACCATAATAAAAGACATATATGAGAAAACATCATAATAGTAAAGACCTTTCCTCCACAATAAGGAAGAGGGCAAGATGCCTGTCTGTATCACTGTTTAACACAAAACTGAAATTTCTATCCACAGTACTTAGACCAGAAAAAGAAATAAGACATTCACATTGGAAAGTGGAAAGCAAAACTATCTCTACTTGCAAATTTTATCTTATTGTATAAAGCCTTAAGACAAAGTTTCTACAAAAAGATATAGACAAATATCCCTAATGAATAGAAATACAAAGTATTCAATAATATACTACCAAATAAAATTCAACAGCACATTAGGAAGTGCATGATCACTTTTTTTGGCCAAAGCTGCCATTTTCCAGTAATTTGCCAAAATGACAAACACAAAGGGGAAAGGTAGAGGCACCTAGCACATGTTCTCTAGGGCTTTTAGAAAACATGGAGTTGTCCCATTGGCCATGTATAAGGGAATCTACAAGAAGGGCTGGAGAGATGGCTTAGTGGTTAAGTGCTTGCCTGTGAAGCCTAAGGACCCTGGTTCAAGGCTTGATTCACCAGGACCCACGTTAGCCAGATGCACAAAGGGGCACACGCATCTAGAGTTCATTTGCAGTGGCTGGAGGCCCTGGTGTCCCATTCTCTCTCTCTCTCTCTCTCTCTCTCTCTCTCTCTCTCTCTCGATCAGCCTCATTCTTTCTCTGTCTGTCGTTCTCAAATAATTTTTTTTTAGAAAGGTGATAATACAGACATCAAGGGAATGGGTACTGTCCCAAAAGGAATGCCCCATAAATGTCACCATGGGAAGACCAGAAGATGCTGTTGGCATTCTTGCCAAGAGAATTAATTCTTGTCAAGAGAATTAATGTGCATGTTGAGCATATTAATCACTCTAAGAGCCAAGACAGCTTCGTGAAACAGGTGAAGGAAAATGATCAGAAGAAGAAGGAGGCCAAAGAGAAAGGAACCTGGGTACAGCTGAAGTGGCAGCCCGCTCCGCCCAGAGCAGTGCACTTTGTGAGAACTAATGGAAAAGAACCTGAGCAGCTGGAGCCTATTCCCTACAAATTCATGGCTTAATAAATATTATAAATAAATTAAGACCTAGATTATAAAAAAGTACATGATCAACTACAAGGATTCATCCTAGAAATGATTCAACATATTGCCAACAGTGAGTGTAACAGATCACTTCTGTTTTGGAGACAAAGCCTCATGTAATCAATATGCAGCTCAGGCAGTCTTGAACTCCTGATCCTCCCAAGTGCTGAGATTATAGGCATGTACCATCATGCCTGACAGATATCACTTTAACAGAAGTAAATGTATGATAATTTTAATAGGCTTAGAAAGAACTTTGACAAAACATCATTCTTTCATGATAAAAACTATCAACAAATTAGTTATAGATAGAATCCATCTCTATACAATAAAGGCATATGTGAAAAATTCACAGATAATACCATTTCATGTGTGAAAAGTTTAGTTTTCATGTAAGATGAGGAACAAGATAATGGTGTCCACTATTACCACTTCTGTTCATCATAACAGTGGATGTTCTAGACAGAGCAATTGTTTAAGAAGAAGAAATGAAAGGCTTCTAAATAGAAAGTAAGTGAATTTATCTATTTGCTGGTGATAGGATATTATGACAGAAAACCCTAGACACCCAACAGAACTCCTATATGACCCAGCTAGACCATTCAAATATGACCCCGAAGTACTTACCACAGTCAGCATACCACAGTGATATTTCACATCTACATTTCATGCAGAAATATTCACAAAGGCCATAATATGGACATCTAAGCTTACCCATATGGCCATAAACAGATGAATGGTAAAGAAACATGGTATATATACACAATACAATTTTATGTAGCCATAAAGAAAAATGAAATCATGATAGCTAGAGGAAGATGTATACAGATGGAAATCATTATGTTAAGCAAAATAAGTCAGAGTCAAAGAAAACCATGTTTTCTCTCATATGAAGAATATGTATATATGACATGAAATTAGGAAGGGGACTTTGACAGGGGAGGAATGAATGTAAAGGGAGAGGGTGGGGAAATGACAGGGTAATGCAATATATGTTATGAAAACAGAAGGCAGAAATATTTGTGGTGAATGAAGGGACCAATGAGAGGGGCAGGGGATGGGAGAAGGCAGGGAGAAAGTAGCAAGTAAGAACCAAGTATGATGCTACGAATGTATGAAACTGTCTCAGCAAAACCATTTTTTCTTGTATTAACCACTGAATATGTTCCATTGATATAAGCAATAATTATCAGGTTTCCTTATGGCGTTTTCATACATACATACATAGTTTTGGTTGATTATCTCTCCTGTACCAAACAATTTCAAAAATGCAGAAAAAAAGAATTTGGTAAAAGTACAGGGTATAAAATCAACATGCAAAAATTAGTAGTGCTTCTTTATACTAACAGTTCAATATCCTCTATTCACTGTACCTGAGCTGTTAAAGTAAAAAAGATGTTCATAACTACATCATGGATAAAGAGAATGTGAAGTAGATACACAGTGTAATATTAATAAGACTTTGTAAACAAGAGCACTGTGTCAGTATATATGCCAACTCAGATTTATCTAGCAGACATCATCATAGGTTCTCATAGGTGAAAATAGCCAGGAACAGTAAGACAAACACTACATGAACTAAGTTATATTTGTTTATTTGGATTTTTGAGGTAGGGTCTCCCTCTAGCCCAGGCTGACCTGGAATTCACTATGTAGTCTCAGGGTGGCCTTGAGTTGATGATGATCCTCCTATCTCTGCCTTCCAAGTGCTGGGATTGAAGGCATGTGCCACCATGATTGGCTGAACTCAGGTAAATACAGAATCCAAAATTTGAACTCATAGAGGACCTAGTGGTATATGCCAGGGCCTGAAGCCAGGGTACATTGGGAAGTGGAACATATTGATTAAGAGTATGATGCTCCAGTTAGAAAGCAATCAGCTTTAGTGATCTATTCAACAATGTAAGTACAACACATTTACAAATGCTTTTTGTAAACTAGATTTAAGAGTTTTTTTTTTTTTTTTTCTGGTTTGGTAGGGGTTGAATGTTCTCTCTGTCTATCTCCTTCACCACTGTGTTGGTTCCCAGTTTGCCAAGAAAACAGCATTCTTACATGTTTCCCCAATTATTCTTAGTTTCAGCTGGGGCCCTTTTGAGGTATGATGGGATGATTCTTTCCTTAGGATCTGTGTCTATCTGGAAAAGAAAAGCAGATTCTCCAATGGAGAGTAAAGTTAGCACTAGATATCCAGAGACACAGAGGGTCCCAAGATCTCAACACTGAAGCAGACCTAAAATGAACTCAACATGGCTCAGGGAAATTGGCAGAAGAGGGGGTGGAAAGAATGCCAGAGCCACCATAATATGCAGAGACATTTCCTGCTACCCAAAACTGATGGCTCATCCCACAATGCATGACACATATACCCCAAAAAGGAGGATTCCTGTGGAGGGAGGAGGACAGGAAGGAGGCTAACAATGGTATCAACTTGACTGTATTACTGAGTACAAGAAAATTTTTTTCTGCAAAAATACATATATGAGGGGCTGGGAGATAGCTTAGTGAATAAAGTGCTTGCCACTTGTAGCAGGTAGTATATCATTGCTGGGACAAAATGCCAACCAGAAGCAGCTTATGTGAGGAAAGGATTCATTTCAAGCTTACATATTTGAGGGGGAGATTCATCATGGCAGAAAAGACTAGTTTATTGTACCCTACATGTTATCACTGAGAGAGCAGCAAGGGTGAGCTAGATCTAAACGCTCAGTGGGTAAAACACATCAACCCTAAGGTTTGCCCCCAGCAACATACTTCCTCCAACAAGACTCCTTCCAAAGGCTGCACCATCTGGGGACCAAATAAAGAAGCTTAAGCATAAACATTTGACGCTATGGAGGACATTTTACTTTCAAACTACCACACCAGTAAACTGGAGTACCTGAGTTCAATTTCCAGTCCTCACATAAGAAAAAGCTAGAAGCCACTGGGGGCTAGAAAGCCCTTCTGTAATTCCAGCACACTGACACTGACTGTGATAAGATTCAGGAACAGAAGAATTTCCTGGAAGCTCATGGTAAGCACAACAAAGAACAGCAGAGCAAGAAACTCCAGAGTGAGAAACCTTTCCTCCAAATGCAGGTCCTTGATCTCCACATGCATGCCATGGCACATGCACCTATACTCACATTTACTATGAACTGACACACATACAAGAAATAAAATATGAGTATGAGGTAACATGATTGTTAATTACCTTAATTTGATCATTCTATACTATGAGCATATATGAAACCATCACAGTGTACCTCACATACATAATTATCAACTAAAACTAAAAAAAACCCCTAAAATCCCTTTGAATAAGACAAAAATAATTAATTTGGATCTACTTACCAAGGAGAATATTTATATAAATATTTTATCCTGTCTTGTCACTGAATATTACCAGACTGTAAGAAATATAGGTAAGAAATCTAACTTCAGTGGCATCCATCTGTTTAGTGAAATCTCAAGAAAGCAAATGTTCTGATTGGTACTTGTCCAATGACATGTAGAAAGAATCTATTTGTCAGACCCAAGTAAACTGGAAAAAGTCACAGTCATTTCTGATGACCCCAAACCATTCATGTAACATTTTCGGATCCATACCTATGTGAAAATTCTTTGGGTAGTATAAATGACAATTCAGCTGCGACATTCATCTCCAAAGTGGCAGTTGGTATATAATCCATAATCAGCTGGGAGACTTTTTCAACATCACACTTAGGAGTCTTTACTATGACAAGGTGGTATCCCACACCTGAAAAGATCCACTTATTGAAGCAAATGAGGTTTTTCTGAGTATTTTATACTGTCATGTTTAGTGTCCATGGATCAGGCTCTTTAGGCACATAGCAAATAAGATATAATGTGCATAGTGTGTTATAAGTCACTTGGCTAAAATCTAAAGAGGTACATTTCTTTCTTATGGTATATAGGATTGAACACAGGGCCTTAAGTATGCTAAGCAAGTACTCTGTCACTAAGCTATAATCCCTAGCCCCAAAGAAATATACACTTTTATCTTCCAAATACTGTTTCTAGAAACTAAGGATGCTAATAATATAGATTACAAATGAAATTTGGAGAACTGTAGGAAAAAATACTCTGTGATACACTCTCCTTTCCTTCTAAAATGGCAATCTGGAAGCTGAGAGGACATTGAAACATTCATTAATTGACTTCATCCATAATTATTTCAACCCTACTATGAGCCAAGTGTAATTCTATATTCTAAGGATTGATTCAGCTAGTCAAGTATCCTAGTCTTTCATATGTAAATCTTTAAAATGCCTTCCTATACAGAAGTCAGTCAGTTTTTGATATACAAATTATAACAATGTACAATTACAAGGCATCACAAAACAAATCCAATAAGCTTTGATACCTAAAGGATGATCAAAGAAAGGGAAAGTTATGTGCTAGACTAACCAGGAATGTTCTAGCTAACAGCTAACATTTAGCACATATGAAAAGGGATCTAACATAGAAAATACTTTTTCATGTATACATATTAAGACTTGTGAATACAATTAAAATATGAATGACAAGACAACCTGTATGTCAATATCATCTTCTCTGGGCCTAGTTCATCATCTACGTTTTAATCTATAACATTTTACTGATTGCTTTGTTCAAATGTACTACTAATCTGCCTAACTTTTCTAGTTCAGTCTGTCCTTATTAACACATAAAGCTATCTTCTTCACAAAGCAACAACAATAATGATAAAGCAATTTCATTTTCATGCCTAAGTACAAATCATATTCAAATTATCTTTAACTCATTCCTCAGATACTTCTCAACCATAACCTTTGGGATGTATAAGTTTCCAATTTTTACCAGAATTTTAATTTGTTAAAGATTTACTGTTTTATATCCTGTTTGGACTTCCTTGCCTCCAGCAGTGCTTAAATGCAGCCAGATACTGCATAATGTTTCATATGTTGATGAGCTGTAAATATGGTGGTGGTCCCATAACATTATAATGGAGTGAAAAAAAATTCTATTTGTCTGCTGCTGTCATAATGCAATGCATCACTCATGTTTTTGTTGTGATGCTGCTAAAAGCAAACCCACATTGACAGTTGTATAAGTGTGAAATACATACATAGCTAATATTTAGATAATACTTGATAACATTAAGAAATTACCATGTTACTAGTTCATTATTAATGTGGTGTTACTCTGGCAGTTGCCTCATATATCAAGGTTTTGCTGTTTACTGCACCTCAAGTGGATAGATACAGGGCTTTGCACATGATAGGCAAGTACTCTCTCACTGAACCCAGCCCCCAGCTCTTGCCCTGGTCTTGTTTTAGCATTCATGATTCTAAGGTAGATTGCTGCTACATTCTCTAGTGGGACTTCTGAATTCTATGATTTTTTTTTTTAAACAGTATCTCACTCTAGCCCAGGCTGACCTGGAATTCACTATGAAGTCTCAGGATGGCCTCGAACTCACAGTGATTCTCCTACCTGTGCCTCCTGAATGCTGGGATTAAAGGCATGTGCCATGATGCCTAGCAAAGCTGAACTTTTTGTTGTTCAAGGATAAAAAACAATTTTTACCCCCATACTTTTTCTTATTTACTTATTCATCATCCTAAAAGCATATTTTCTCTACTTCTGCCATTTGTCAACTTTACTATTAAAAGCTATTCTACTTAGCAGAGGAAAAAGGAGAGAGATGCTGTCTTAGAATGGAAGGTCAGAGCTTTTGTGTCAGGTTAACTCAGGCCCAAATCTCTGTCACCTGGCTTGCTGTTACTGAAATATGAGCCCCAGTTTTCTTCTTCATAAAATGAGATGGGTTCTGAAAATGAGATTAAATAATGAGAATAAACTTTGAAACTTAATAATGAACCCACAGAACATTAATAATAAATGTGAAGTGAATGAATTCAAGAACCAAAATAATGATTAATGGAATGACATTATCTTTAACTACAGTCATTCATTTGTATCTTCCAACTTAGAAGGACATATTGGTTGGAGACAGATAAATTTTAAAAATCAATGATAAATGGTTTTATATCATTCATTTTGGATGCTTTATTCATTTACTTATTGACTGATTTGTAATACCAATGATCAAACCAAGGGCCTCAAAAATGCCATGTAAGCATTCTACCACTGACCTGTATCTCCAGAACTCTTTACTTTTAATTTTGAGATAGGATATCTTTAAATTGACCAGGCTGGCTTGGAATTCATTCTGCAACCCAAGCAGTTCTTGAACTCATGTTCCTCTTGCATTAGTCCCTTGAGAACCTGGGATTTCAGGCTTGCACCATCTTACTGACTAGCTAGACTGTATATTGAAAATCAAGGCTATTTTATTCCATTATTCATTTACTTCTTGCCCAATAAATCATTACCTGTTAGCTTCCACTTTCCTGAAATAGTTCAAGAAAACAAGCAAGAAATCATTTATTCCATTATACTATGTATATTACACTGCTTTGGCAAAAGAAAAAAGAAGTTGGATAGCTTGATCACTGACTTTCTACTCTGTAAGCAAGCCATCAACCTATCAAATTTCCCCGAGGGACAACTTTGTTCATATGACAAATCATCAGTTACTTATGAGATATATGGGAGAAATAGGCATCATGTTCATGGGGTCCATAAGGAGTACTTTCCATATTAAAATATACTTATAAGGAGAAACAACTGAGTAGATGAGTAACATTTAAATGATAACAAATCAGAAAAATCAACTGAAATACTTCAGACTTGATGTCATAGTTCATAGCAATCGATTAAACATCTGTGCAAATAGACAAAAAGAAATGAAAATAGTATTTCTTGAGACAGGGTCTCACTGTGTAAATTAGTAGGCTGGCCTCCAATTAATGCCATTTCTCCTGCCTCGGCCTCCAAATTACTGGGATTATAGGAATGTGCTATCACACCCAGGTAGAAGGCAGCACTAGAATCCAAAGAATCAAAATGTGACAGACCGTATAATTGTTTCAGGAAAAGCGAAGAGCCACAGCACTGCAGGGTTCCCATGACCATAATGGCGATGCGGTCACCCAGCACATCAGCTTCGTCCATGTGGTGGGTGGTCAATAGGATGGTCCGATCCTCTTTATACTGCTGGAGGAGGTCCCAGGTGGTCCTCCGTGAGACTGGGTCCATGCCAGATGTTGGCTCATCAAGTATCACCACCTGAAGGAGGAAAACCTCAAGGCCAGACTTAACTCCTGTCATGCTCTTGGGGAACTTACACTTCATATGGGAGATATTTTAAGTGCAGATACATAATCTACCCTACTGTATAGCTAAAAACTATACAAAGTTAATAAGGATGTTATACCCTTAACTACATTGTATCACCTATATCAATAATAGGAATCACCTCTCATTACCTCTGAAGAGAATGAGGGTTGGGTCCAGGTCAGCTCTTGTGTTTGTGCCAGCTGGGTTTTATAGATCAGCTTGAGCAAGGGTGAATTTTAACTTATTTACCTTGGTATCCCCCATAAGAGCTATGATGATGGAGAGCTTGCGCTTCATTCCTCCACTCAGATCCTTTGAAAATACATCACGTTTCTGCAGCAGGCCAAAAGATGTCAGCATTCTGTTAAATTCTTTAAATCGTTTCTTATAAGACATTCCTTTTATCTAGAAAGAGAAGCCAAAGTTTACATGAATAGTCTAGAGGACTGGGGAGGTGACACAGTGAGTAACATGAGTGCTGGTCAAGGGTGGAGAAAAGTGTTCAAATCCCCAAAACCCAAGCAAAGCCACATGCTGCAGTGAGTATCTGTAATCCTATCCCTCCTGCATTGATATAAAGAGTAGAGAGAGCCAGGCATGATGGCACACGCCTTTAATCCCAGTACTCAGGAGGCAGAGGTAGGAGGATTGCCATGAGTTTGAGGCCACCCTGAGACTCCACAGTGAATTCCAGGTCAGCATGGGCTAGAGTGAGACCCTACCTCAAAAAAACAAAGAAAAAAAAGAATAGAGAGAGAATAAATTCAGAAGCCTTTGAGCTATCCAGCCTATGACTTGCAAAGGTGAACAAGAGGCATGGTCTCAAAACAAGGTGAAAAGGGAGAACTAACACTTAGGGTTATCTGACCTCCACAGGTGTGCCATGGTATATGTGTGCCTACATCTGTGCACACATGAACATATATACTCTCACAAAGATTTTTAAAGGGCCAAAGAGATGGCTTAGTGGTTAAAGATGCTTGCTTATAAAGCCCATGTCCCCAGGCTTGATTTCCCAGTACCCATATAAAGCCAGATGCACAAAGTGGCACATGTGTGGAGTTGATTTGCAATGTCAAGAGGCTCTGGAATGCATATTCATTCTCTCAAATAAAAAGATTAAAAAGTATCTTTTTATTAAACTTTTTTGTTTATTTTTATTTATTTATTTGAGAGCAACAGACACAGAGAGAGAAAGAGGCAGAAATTGAGAGAGAGAGAGTGAGAGAGAGAAAGAGAGAGAATGGGTGCACCAAGGCCTCTAGCCACAGCAAACGAACTCCAGATGCATGCACTATCTTGTGCATCTGGCTGATGTGGGTCCTGGGGAATCAAGCCTCGAACTGGGGTCCTTAGGCTTCACAGGCAAGCGCTTAACTGCTAAGCCATCTCTCCAGCCTCATAAAAATATTTAAAAAAATATTTAGGGGCCAGAGAGATGGCTAAACAGTTAAGGCACTTGCTTGCAAACCCAGACAGCCTGGGTTCAATTCCCTAGTACCCATGTAAAGCCAGATGCACAAAGTGGTGCATCATCTGATGGTGGTTCCTTGGCAGTGGCAAAATGCCCTGACACACCATTCCTCCCCCTCCTTCTCTTTTCAAATAAATATAAGTTAAAAACAAGATTTCTTTAAAATGAAGTTTTAGGGCTGGAGAGATGGCTGAGCATTTAAGATGCTTGTCTAAAAAGCCTAGGGACCTTGGTTTGATTCCCCAATACCCACGTAAAACCAGATATACAAAGTGGTACATGCTTCTGGAGTTTGTATGCAGTGGCTAGAAGCTCTGGCACATCCATATTCTCTCTCACACTTTCTTTCTTTCTCCCTCTCTCTGCTTGCAAATAGATAAAAAATTATTTTTTTAAATGAACTTTTTATGAAGGGTGTTTGTCCTTGTTCACACTGCCTGAAATGTGCAAAAAGATGAGGAAAAAAACCAGATACGTTTCTTGCTCACCACAGAGTAGAAATAAAGGTGCTCTGCTACTGTCAGCTTGGGAAACAATATATCATCCTGGGGACACAAGCCCAAGCTTTTTCTGACTTGAGCCATGTCGGTTGAGATGTCATACCCATTAACATAAATCTTTCCACTGGTAGGAAGATATAAACCTACAATTAAGCAGAGATGTGACAGAGCTTAGCTTCAGTGAGAGAAGCTGACAACACACTGCCCATTAAAACCTCACCTTTAGTCTAAGAAATATGTACACAAGTTACTGTCTCCTACAAAGATGTCCAGTAAATATCAATGGTGATAACCTGATAATGAGGAAAGAAATTACTTTTCCTATTTTTGCTTAAATGGTAACAGTGTTATCACTTAATTTGACATTATCATTTTAATGAATATATTACAATGAATAATTTGAGTAATAAAATTTCTTGAAGAACCCGATGCACTCCAATACACTAGTGATTCTGTCAGTGTTTAACAAAACACCTAGAACATACTAGGTTCTAAAAATTTTATTATGAATACTATGGGCAATCATTATAATGAAAAATTCTAAAAGTTATAATCTAGCTAGAAAATAAAACATAATCATATGAAGAAGTCCAAAAAAATTCTGACATTTTTAATAAACTACAACTGTGCCAATTTTATGACAACCACATGAAAATATACTAGCTACAGATATAAACCTAAACACCGACTTATTACTTACACAATAAACTCTTCAGCAGAAAAGTTTATTCACGGTCAAATTAGTAGTGGACAAGGTCTGGAAACACAGGAAATTGACTGGGAGGTGATAGCCAAACAGTGGAGTCTCTTTGGAGGGGACAACAAAACAATTTTGAAGCTAAATAGAGGCAACAGTTGTACAACACTGGGTATATACCAAAGTTATTTAATTATACACAGTGACTTAGATGAATTTTGCCTTAATGAAATATTACCATTTCAAAAAATTTAACAAGCCTTCAGCTCTGTCCCAAATAATTTAGATATAATGATGGAAACATATAACTCAGCATTGGTAATATTTGACAAAATTAATATATTCCAATTTATTTGTTAAACACTAACAAATGAGGGACCAATCTAGTCACTTGGAGGCATATCATCTACCAAGAAAGGTAAACATTAATGACAAATTATCATACAGGAGGGAAGGAAGTTGCTTTTGGGCTGGGCTTTCATAGGTAAGTAAAATATCTCAAACTGTGGATGAGTCGTGATCAGCCATTCCAGGAGAAGGGAAAGAGAGGACTGTATGCACATAAAGAAGAACATAATTTGTTCTGAGGTAACAAGTTTTGGTTTCAATGTCTGCTAAAGTAAGTTGTCACAAAATTGGTGGCTTAAAAAAGATTTATTCTGTTTTAAAGCCAATATAAAGGTGTCAGACAGTCCACACTTCCAAAAGAAAGTATAAAGGAAAATCTCTTCTGTGCCTTTTCTAGGTTCCAATGGCTGCTGGCATTACTTGTCATCTGCCTCCATGGTGACACTGCCTTTTACTCATCTGCAACACTGGCCTCTCACTTATAAGTCCATTAGTGACTGTACTTTGGACCCACCCAGATAATTCAAGATCATTTGGGAACCATGATCTTTAGGACCAATTTTTTTGTTGTGTGCTCCAAGGTAACATGTATATAAACATTCAGCAAATGGTTGATGATCTTGTGCTAACAACAGCTGTAAGAATTCTGTGACATCAGTTAAGGACATTCTTAAAAATAGTTTCAAAAAAAGTAAGGTCCAGAGGGAATAAAAAAAAAAACCTGTCATTTTGTATTACAGTTTCAAAATTAAGGCTTACTTCACTGGCATCCAATGGAAAATAGCCCTGTTCTAGAATTTTACATGACATTATATTATTACCTTTATCATTTGTTATTTTTTTCTGTTCTTATGGCCATACAATGGTCCCTGTCCTCTTGCTTCCTGGCCCAGAATATGCTTGCAAATAGACATCCTGTTTCATTCTGATTCTTTGTATCTTTCCCAGACTCTGAATAGATATCATTTCCCTTTCCCCACACCATTGCTAAATGGGAAAGATTCAAGATTGCCAGAGTAGCTCCCTATCTTCCAGCTCCATTTTCTTCTCCTCAAGTTGTAAAGCTCCTATTGCTACTCCCACAAATGTAAAATCCTAGAATGTAATGGTAGGGGCTCAACAGAATATTCTTTTTTAATCCTAGCGTCTAGCATGTTAAAAAAATATGGAATGAATAAAGAAAGGCATAGGTTTGTAATGAATTAAATGTGGGTTACTTGAATTTTCTTGGGTTATAGTGCAGTGCCCTATCTTAAAAGGTACTTGGATTATTATACAGATATGTATGCATGTCAAAATTTAGCAAGTAAACACTTAAAAACTTAAACTTTCATTATATTTCACAAAATTATAAATTCTAATAATATGCATGCTAAATTGTCTAGAATAAAAAACAACGATCTCTAAGCTTAATATTGAAAGGACTAAAAATAGAACCACAGATATATGATAATAGTTGACGTGTCAAAATGGTAGAATCCAGATTGTAAGTTATGGATATGTTTCCTAAAAACTTCTTTCAACTTATGTATATATTGGAAATAAAAATTAGTATACATTCATAAAAGCAAACATGTACTTATGATAAGAATAATACGCATAAAACAAATTATAATGGTTTCCTATGGAGGAAAGAGGAGAATAAAGGGATTATGAAGTGAAAGGGGAAAAGAATAAAGGAATACATACATGGAAAATTGGTCAGTGAGGATGCACACTAAGTGGTAAGTTTGGGACTAGGGACTTTCATGCAAAACCTGCCAGCTTGGATTCAATTCCACAGCCACCTGCATAAAGCTGAATGGGCATTCATTCACCAAGGTAAGAGACCCTGGTATGTAGGCACACACACATACATGTGCAAATAAAAAAAAATTTAAACACATATGAGATACAAAACTAAACACTGATTGTTAAATTTGTAATAAATGTATCTGATACATTATAAAATATTATAATGATATTTTAAGTTGTGGGTGAATTGATCAACTATATAAATCAGTTAAATGGCAAAGATGGTGTCAGTTATCAAAGATGTAACCAAAGAATCATAGCTTGGTCCACAATATCTGTACTCAACTTGAACATGTACCTGTAATGATGGATAAGGTGGTGGTTTTTCCTGCACCATTAGGTCCTAGAACAACAGTGATCTGTCCCTCATATAAATTCAGAGACAAGTTTTTCACTGCTAATATGGTAGAATTGTTCAAGGTAAATTCCTGTAAAAAGAAAACAAATATTAATCTTGTATCTATTACTTTTCAAGTGTATATATATTTATTTATTTGAACGAGGAAGGCAGAAAGAGAATGTCAGGGCCTCCTGCCACTGCAAATGATTTGCAGATACATCTGCTACTTTGTGCATCTAGCTTTATATGGGTACTGGGGAACTGAACCTGCACCATCAGACTTTGAAAGCAAGTACCTTCAACCACTGAGTCTTCTCTCCAACCCCTGTATTTATTACTTTTAAAGGACAAGGACTCATTTTTCAGAGAGGGGGAAAATATCATTAATCTCAAGGTAGTAGGAAAAACAAAGAATAAAGCAGATACAGCAGCCGGGCATGGTGGCACACACCTTGAATCCCAGCATGTGGGAGGCAGAAGTAGGAGGATCACCGTGAGTTTGAGGCCACCCTGAGACTACATAGTTAATTCCAGGTCAGCCTGGACCAGAGTGAGACCCTACCTCAAAAAACCAAAAAAAGAAAAAAAAAAAAGATACAATTTGTGAAAGCCAAACAATGCTTACAAGCAGTATTTAGTTTGATGGGCTGGGGAGAGGGCTCAGTGGTTAAAGCACTTTCTTGCAAATCCTGCTGGCCTGGGTTCAATTCCCTAGCATTCACAAAGCCAGACACAAAGTGGTACATGTATGTGGCATTTGTTTGCAGTGACAAGATACCTGCCATGTCCATACAGTACCCATACACACATGTGTTCAAATCAATAGTTAAAATTAAAATATATATATATTTAGGTAGAACTTCCCTGTGGACAATCTCATTCAATTTCCCTTTGTTGCAATCCAAAGTTTATTCTGGAACTGATAAAGCCACGGCCTGCTTCAGTCAATGTCTTTCTCCAATACTGAGGAACTCTCTTCTGGAAAACCCATTATATTTCACTGAACTGCAGACATTTCTAATTACACATAAAATGTAGGCTTTGGTTGATGTTCTTTATCTCCATGAATTGCACCATTATCTACCCAGTTATATACATCAGAACTTGGGACTGACTCACCCTGTAATTTTGGTCAAAATACTGACTCACTAGATGCATAAACACCATCACATGAGGACACAAGAGATATGAAAAAAGGTGAAACTAAACTTCCAAAGGAACACAACAGCTCTCTAGAAACAAACCCTGAAGAAAACTATTGAACTGCCTACAAAAGAATGATTTTAAGAAACTTAAGAAGACAGAAAAGGATCCAAACAGTTCAGTTGAAATAGGAAGAAAACACAATCAGCAAGAACTGGGCTCCAGCTAAAGGCCACTGGGAAGAGCTTCTACTCACTGGACCATGTTTGAGCTAGCCAGAGTAAAACAACAATGAAGAAATTCTCCACTCACACCAGCTTTGCAGAACCAAAAAGAACCTGAAAAACAAAATTACAGGGTCCAGCTGAGCAGTTCCAGAACAACTTCAGACAATTCTCTGCAGCCTCCCCTCTCCCATCCACCAGCACCTGGAGCCACTTGAACTCTCAGGACTCCAAGGGACCAGATCCACCATCCCCCACACAGCATCCAGCACAGCTGATCTGAAGAGCAGATCTACAGACTTAACCAGCAGAGCTAAGCATAAAATATACCAAAGAGGAAACCAGCTTCATACTCAATGTAGATGTGACATAAAATCACCCTAAAAGGTAACTAGGCTATATTATAGTAGGGTAGTACACATCTCAAAGCCAGGAATATATAGGTGTTTTTCTAGAAGTGCCAATTATACCTTCCATATCATGACAAGTTGCTAAAGAAAAGAAAAATCCCAGAGAGGGAAAATTCAAAATCTAGCCCACTAAAGAAAAAAAAAATTACTGTTGTGTTACAGCTGATGCACATTTAGTCTATTACATCATTCTTAAATGAGTTGTGCATTGGGTTAACTTTTGATAGTTTTTAATCTATAGTGTCTTTTTTTACTTCTGTCTTCTTGGAGGTAGGGTCTCACTCTGGCCCAGGCTGAACTGGAACCTACTGTGCCCAGGAATCTAAGACTCCTAGTCAACAGGGAGTGAGGCATGAACCAACACACCCAGCCAGTTTAGGGCATTTGGCTTTGTTAATTGCTCATTTATTTCAATTTCTACTTCATGCTTGTTTTATGTTTATATATTACTCAAGAGGATTTTAGGATTGTTCTGTATCTTTTTTTTTACCCAGCCCATGATTGGAATATTTCTACTATTCTGCCTTCCTGCAACTTGTTCCCCTTCCCTCTCTTTCCAACCCATTTTCTACATCCTATCTTCAATATGTCCTCCTCCTTATTCATCATAATTACAACCTTCCATAGCTCTAAAAACTCTAAAATCCATGGAAAATAATAATACTCCAAATTCTCTCTCCCATATATCTGTGCCACCTCTACCTCTTTTCATAGTTAATACTCTCACACTAATTTACCCTATATTCCTCACACTTCTAAGTAACTGATCCCCCAGCATACTTTTACCCGCCTTGTTCTGTTACCCACCAGTAATTACTGAAATCAAAAGAACATTGTTGGGGCTGGAGAGATGGTTTAGCAGTTGAGGCACTTGCCTATGAAGCCTAAGAACCCAGGTCTGATTTCCTAGTAGCCACGTAAGCCACAAGGTGACCCATATGTTTGGAGTTTGTTTGCAGTGGCTAGAGGCCCTGGCACACCAATTCTCTCTCTCTCTCTCTCCTTCTATCTGTCTCACCCCTGCCTCATAAATACAATAAAATATTTTTTTTTAAATATTGAAATCAGACATGGTACACACCTTTAGTCCCAGCACTTGGGAGGTCAAGGTAGGAGGATTGTTGTGAGTCTAGGCCAGCTTGAGACTACATAGTGAATTCCAGGTCAGCTTGGACTACAGCAAGATCCTACCTCCAACAAACAAGAACCTTTTTATTAATTTGATACTAGTACATTTATATAGCAGGCATACTGAACACCTTTGCTTGGGCCACTCCTGTTGTTACTCTGGGAATAACATAGAAACCACATCTGGCACCTTAAGCACTTATCCTGAAGATATATCTTCCGATTTGCATGTCTGAGACTACAGTAAGTAACTGGAAAAATCCAAGCACTCAAATGACTTGTGATGTAAAAATCCCAATGCAACAATACAACAAACACAAAAAAGACAATGTAATGCCTCTAAAACTTATAAATCCAACAGAAATACAACCAGTGAAACTGAGTTAGATAAAATGCCAGAGTACGCAAAAGAATGATTATGTTCAAAGTAATCAAAGAAGAAAATAAATTCCTGAAGGAATCTCAAGAGAACACAGACAATCAAATTAATGAAATGATGAAGTTAATATAAGATATGAGAAAAGAAATAAAAATAATGAAAAACACAGTAGGTCAAATAAAAAACTCTTGAGAAAGTCTCACTAATAGAAAGGATCAAGGGGAGGACAATATCTGAGCTAAAAGACCACGTAGCAGATCTAGAACACTCCAACAAAGAGAAAGACAAACTAATAGGAATGTATGAGTGGGAATTTCAAAACATTTGGGACATCATGAAAAGATCAATCTTAAAAATTCAGGGTACCAAAGGAGAAGAATTTCACTCTAAAGGTACAGTAAATATTTTCAGCCTGATAATAGAAGAAAAGTTACCCCTAGTAAGGGAAGGTATGTCAATACAGACACAGGAGACATTTAGAACACTAAACAGACAAGTCCAGGAAATACCTCTTTTGGGTTGCAGATATGGCTTAGCACTTAAGGCACTTGCCTGTGAAGACTAAGGACCCAGGCTCAACTTCTCAGAACCCATGTAAGCCAGACACACAAGGTGATGCAGGCACACAAGGTGGGGCATACATCTGGAGTTTGATTGAAGTGGCTAGAGGATCTAGTGCACCAATTCTCTCTTTCATAAAAATACAAATAAAAAAGAACTTATCATATTATAAATAAACTAATACACACAGATCAAATAAAATAAATTGAAGCCAGAAAGAGAGAAACACCTACTTAGACATAGAAGCAAGCACTTCAAGATAACAGTAGGTTACTCAACACCAACTTTTGAAGCCAGAGAGATTGGAATGAAGTATTCCAAGTTCTGAAAGACAGTAACTACCAACCCAGATTATTATAACCAGCAAAGATATCTGTCATAATTGAAGGAGAAACAAGACCTTTCCATGATAAAAAAGCAGGCTAAAGAAATAAAAGACCACTAAGCCAGCTGTACAGAAAAAGTTGAAGGAATGTTTCAGACTAAAAGAAAAATAAAACCAATAAGCCATGTTCAAATATTAGATAATACCAAAGAGTAACAGAAAAGCAGCAATCACTACAAAAGTAAGAAGAATGGCAGGAATAAACACACATCTTTCAATCTTTCAATAATAACTCTTTTGAAAATATTTTGTCTGTGATTAGAGAGATAGGGAATGGGCACACCAAGTCCTCTTGCCACTACAAATAAATTCCAGATGCATGTGTCACTTTGTGCATTTGCCTTTGTATAGGTACTGGGGAATCAAGTTCAGCTGTCAGGCTTTGAGAGCAAGTGTCTTTAACCACTGAACAATCTTCCTAGCCCTCTAAAACAACTCTTAACATCAATGGCATCAATGCCCCAATCAAAAGACACAGACTTGTAGACTGGATTAAAAGGCAGTATCCTGTTTGTTACCACCAAGAAACTCACCTCTCCATAAAAGACAGACAATACCAAAGGGTAAAAGGATGAAAAATGGCATTTCAGACTTTCGGCCAAGATAGAGACTACCTAACTGCAGCGCACATCCTAGGGAAAGAAAGGCAAGGCATTAATGGTTCACTGGGTCTTTTAGGGGAGAGAAATCTCCAATAGATGGCCAGTGGGAGGGCACAGAGGAGGGAAAACAACCACTGTGGGTAGCCCACCAGCCCCCCAAGCCCTCCAAGCAGCCATCATACCCACAGTCCCAGCTTCAGGATACTCCCGCACTTACTGTAGGAAAGGGGTCCCAGGCCAACATAGTTCTACTTGCCTCACTACACAGGGGCTATCACCCCGCTACCCCTGCCCACAAGTGACCTTAGGCAGGCTCTACCTACTGGCCTGTTGGAGCTCAGGCTCCTTTGGTCCATTTGCCCACCCCACATGCACTGCCACTGATCCCTGCTTGTGCAAGCTTAGCCTGCTTGGCCCATTTGCTCACTTACTGCTCCTGCTGCTGCCCATTCACATGTGAACCCAGGCCCATTCCTCCTGCCCATGCGAGCTCAGGCTCTCTCTGCCTGTCCACCTGTGCCAGCTCAGGTGCCAGCCCCTACCTGTCTGCCACACCAGCTGACCACCATTGTCCTGTTGTGGACAAGCTCAGACTGCCTCCAGGTCCTAATGTTCCACCACACCCAAGTTTAGGCTGCTTTAGTGCTTGGCGCTTCAGTGTCCCTCCTAGTGCCAGTGCAGCCAGCTTTGGCGTGAGAGCTCAGGCAACTCTGGCACCCCTGACAGGCAGGAGCTCAGGTTGCTTTGGCAAATGAGAACCAAAGCTCAGACTGCTTGGCATCTGCCTCAGGCTGCTTCAGCTTCCCACTGTGCTTGAGCTCAGGCTGATCCACCTACCTAAGCATTAGCTCAGGCTGACTCAGCCCATCTGCTTTCTTGCCTGCTAGTCCAGGACAGCTCCCCCAAGAGGCAACACTTCCCCCGCCCATCAAGACCACAGTCCCACTCTCACTGCCCATACACTGTAATGGGCAGACCACAGCGCAAAAGAAATAACATGAAAAATCAAATGGAAGAAAATCCAGTTAGATCATCCAGTCCTACAATGAACATCTCTAATCAAAACAAAAAAGAATCATTAGGATCAGAACAGCAAAATGAAGCTATGAGCAATGCAACCCTGACCAAGCTACTGGTAGAACTTACAGAAAAGCAACAAAGGACCGATAATCGTGTGGATGCTGCCATAACTAGACTAGACCTAGTAGATAAGAAAATGGAAGGAATTCAAACACAGTTAAGAGATATGAAGGAGACTGAAAAAAAAAAGAGGACCTCAAAAATCAGCTGGCGATGCTAAATGAAGACATAAAGAAATGCAAGGAGGAATTCCAAGAAGCATTAAGAAACATAGAACATGATATGAAAAGAGAGCTTGACAGAGGTATGGAAACTATACATAGAAAAGTAATAGAAAATGCAAACCTAATTGAACAAGTCCAAAACTCTCTAGACATTCTCAAGAATAGAATCAGCTATGTGGAGGATAGAAACTCCAATCTGGAAGACAAGATGGAAGAAACAATTTGAGAGTTCCAAAGTTTCAGTTAAGTTCAAAACTTTCTGTGAACAGAACATGAGGGAATTGTGGGATACCCTCAGATGTCCTAACATCAGGATCATTGGAATACCAGAAGAAGAAGAAATTCAGACCACAGGCATGAAGAAGTTATTTAACAGAATAATCGAAGAAAACTTCCCTACTCTCTCAAAAGAAAGGCCCATCAAGATACAAGAAGCTAACAGAACTCCAAACAGATTGGACCAAAGAGAAACTCTCCAAGACATATTATCATTAAGACTCTAAACATTGATACCAAAGAGAAAATCCTAAAAGCAGCTAGGGAAAAACAGCACATCACTTTTAAAGGTAAGCCCATCAGAATTACTTCAGACTTCTAAATGGAAACTCTGAAAGCCAGAAGGGCCTGGAATGAAACACTGCAAAGACTAAGAACCTATGGCTTCCAACCCAAACTACTCTACCCAGTAAAAGTATCCCTCATAATAGATGGTGAAAGAAAAACTTTCCATGACAAAACTCAGCTTTACAATTATATGAACACAAAACCAAACCTACAGAGAGTATCAAAGGAAGTTCTCCACATATAAGAATCAAATAATCAACCTCAAGTAGCTACAAGAAAGAGATCACAAGAACCAAACTCAGAGAAGGCACAAAAACCTCAAAGTCCATGAAAACACCAAATGACATAAACCAACACAATATGGCAGAGATAAAATCAAACTTTATCGTCATTACCCCAAATATCAATGGCCTTAATTTACCCACCAAGAGGCAGAAGCTAATAGGGTGGATCAGCAAATTAGACCCTTCAATCTGTTGATTTCAAGAAACCCACCTCACCACTAAAGACAGCACCTCATCAGGGTGAAAGGGAGGAAAACAATATTCCAGGCAAATGGGAATAAGATACAAGCAGGTGTAGCTATATTAATATCAGATAAAATAGACTTCAAGCCAAAAATAATCAAAAAGGACAAAGAAGGCCACTTCTTACTTATCAAGGGAATGATCCATCAAGAGGATATTACAATCATAAATCTGTATGCACCAAACACAGGGGCACCACAGTTCATGAAGCAAAACCTACTTGACAATAAAATAGAAATAACCACCAACACCATCATAGTTGGGGACTTCAATACATCATTATCAGTAATCGACAGATCATCCAAACAGAAACTCAGCAGGAAAGTAAGAGAGTTCAACAAAACCATAGATCACTTGGACTTAACAGACATCTACAGAACATTCCCAAATCCACAGACTACACATTCTTCTCAGCAGCCCAGGGAACATTCTCTAAAATAGATCATATGCTGAGTCACAAAGCCTGCCTCCATATATTTAGGAAGATTTCCATAATTCCCTGCATGACATCATATCACAATACTGTATTGCTAGAAATTAACAACAAAAGACCCACCAAGAATCCCATCAGCACATGGAACTAAACACCATACTTTCAAACAATAATTAGATAGTGGACGAAATAAAAAATGAAATTGTGAAACTTCTAGAAATAAGTGATGATGAGAACACATCGTACCAAAACTTATGGTACACAATGAAGGTGGTCCTCAGGGTAAAATTCATGGCACTATATGCCGTCATAACAAAGACAGAGAGATCCCAAATCAATAATCCATCCACCTAAAGGCACTGGAAAAGCAAGAAAAATACAACCCAAAAAGCTCTGAAAGAAAGAAATAATTCAGATCAGAGCAGAAATTAATGAATTGGAAACTAAGATAACAATTAAGAAAATTGACAAAAGAAATAGCTGGTTCTTTGAAAAAATAAAAAAGATTGACAAACCCCTGGCCAATTTGATCAAACAAAAAACAAAGAGATGCTTCAAATTAACAAAATCCAAAATGAGAAAGGAGAGAACACAACAGACATAAGTGAAATTGGGAGAATCATCAGGACTTATTTCACAAACCTCTACTCAACAAAGCTGGATAATGTGGAAGAAATGGACAAATTCCTGGACACATACCATTTATCAAAGCTAAACTCAAAGCAGACTAATCTCTTAAACAAACCTATCATACTCATGGAGATTGAAAAAGTAATTTTAAAAAAGCCTTCCCAAAAAGAAGAGACCAGGACCAGATGGCCTCTCAGCTGAATTCTATCAAACCTTCATGGAAGAACTCAAACCAGTCTTCCTCAAACTGTGCCACACAATTAGAGAACAGGGAAAGCTACCCAACTCCTTCTATGAAGCTAGTATCACCCTAATTCCAAAACCAGGCAGAGATGCCACAAGAAAAGAAAACTATAGGCCTATTTCCCTGATGAACTTAGATGTAAAGATCCTGAACAAATCCTCGCAAACCGAATCCAACAACACATCAAAAGCATTATCCACCTTGATCAAGTGGGATTCATCCCAGGAACATATGGAAATCTGTCAATGTAATACACCACATAAACAAGGTTAAACACAAAAACCACATCATTTCGATAGATGCAGAAAAGGCCTTTGACAAGATACAGCATCACTTCATGATCCAAACATTGGAGAGAATTGGTATGTTTGGTTCATATCTTAACATAATAAAGGCAATATACAAAGGTCCTAAGGCCCAAATAATACTTAATGGAGAGAGACTGGAGGAATTCCCATTGAAATCAGGAACAAGACAGGGTTTCCACTCTCACCTCTGCTCTTCAATATAGCACTGGAAGTCCTAGCTCAAGCAACAAGACAGGAGAAAGAAATAAAAATGATACAATTTGGAAAGGAAGAAGTTAAGTTAGCTCTATTTGCTGATGACATGATTGTATACAAAGAGACCAGAGAGAATCCATCCTAAAACTCGTGAAGGTGATTAACTCCTATAGCAAAGTAGCAGGATACAAAATCAATGGACAAAAATCGGTAGCCTTTCTCTATGCAAATGATAAAGATACAGAGAAAGAAATAAGGGACATGGTACCATTTTCAATAGCAACAAAAAAATAATAAAATACCTTGGAATAATGTTAACCAAGGAAGTGAAAGATCTATACACCGAAAACATAAAAACACTCAAAAAAGAAATTGGGGAGGACTTGAGAAAATGGAAAGACCTCCCATGCTCCTGGATAGGAAAAATTAACATTGTGAAGATGGCAATCCTACCAAAGGCAATATACAGACTTAATGCAACTCCAATTAAAAACCCAACATTGTTCTTCACAGAGATAGAAAAAACGATCTCAAATTTCATATGGAAAGGCAGAAGGCCTCGTATATCCAAGCATATCCTCAGCAAAAGAAATACCTCTGGAGGCATCACCATACCTGATCTAAAGCTATACTACAAGCCATAGTAATAAAAACAGCATAGTACTGGCATAAAAACAGGAGTATAGACCAATGGAATAGACTTGAGGACCCGGACTTTGGGTCAAGCAACTAGAGCTACTTGATATTTGACAAAGGCCCGGACAATATAGGCTGGTAAAAAGATAGCATCTTCAACAAATGGTGCTGGACAAACTGGATAACCACATGCAGGAAATTGAAACTTGATCCACACATTTCTCCATGCACTACACTCAAGTCCAAATGGATTAAAGACTTCAATATAAGACCAGAAACTCAGCTACTACTGGAAGAAAATATATGAAGAACGTTCCATGATATAGGAATGGAAAAAGAGTTCCTGAACAAAACCCAGTAGCTCACGATCTTAAATAGTCACTCAACCAGTGGGATCACAAGAAGCAGAAGAGTTTCTTTACAGACAAGCATACAATAAGCAAAGCCAATAGATTACACACAGAATAGGAGAAAATATTTGCTGATTATCCAACTGACAGAGGGCTAATCTCTAGAATCTACAAAGAACTCAAAAATCTAAACAATAAAAAGTCAAACAACCCACTCACAAAGTGAGGCAAAGAGCTGAACAGGCAGTTCACAGAGGAAGAAATACAAATTGCAAGCACACACTTAAGAAAATGTTCATCATCCCTAATCATGAGAGAAATGCAAATTAAAACAACTATGAGATTCCACCGTACTCCAATAAGGATAGCAAACATCAAAAAATCAAATGAAAATAAATGCTGGCAAGAATGTGGAGAAGTAGGAACATCCATCCACTGTTGGTGGGAATGTAAGATGGTATAAACACTTTGGAAAGCAATATGGAGACTCCTGTAAAATCTGACTCTAGAGTTACCAACAGACCCAATTATTCCCTTACTGGGCACCTATCCTGTAAACTTTAAACCACAGTCCAGAGATTTCCTCAACCATATTTATAGCAGTTCAATTCATAATAGCTAAAAGCTGGAATCAACCCAGATGTCCATCACTAAAAGAATGGATAACTAAGATGTGGTATATCTACACAATGGAATTCTACACAGCAGTAAGAAAAAAACAACACTATGAAATTTGAGGAAAAAATGGTTGAACCTGGAACAGATCATTCTCAGTGAACTTACCCAATCACAGAAAGAAAATTGCCACATAGTCTCACTCATCTATAGCACCTAACCTGAATCTACCCAAGATGCCAACATACCCAGCAAGCATCTCGAGGACTAGACTATAGGGTAGATGTAGAGGGAGGGGAGGGCGAGGAAGAGGGTGGGAGACACAAATCTAGACTCAAACGGCAGTGGTACCATAAAATTCTACATCCTAAAAGGCAGACCAAATGGTTGAACCTTCACCAGTCCCTTAGAGGGAACACCTGAGCCACAAGACACTGCAGAGGGTATGATGAAGACTGACCATAATTTTCTACAGTTTCTCTTTCTCTCCCTCTCTCTTATCTAACTTTTTTATATTAGTTATCTTTTTCTTCCTTTTCTTATTGGGCACTGACCTGTAACTCCCAGTACCAGCATGTGGCTATCATCCACAATGAGCTTTTGATCAGAGATACCTACAAGGTTTCCTAAAAGAAAGACAGATTT
The DNA here is from genome assembly GCF_020740685.1 of Jaculus jaculus. Classification (NCBI taxonomy): domain Eukaryota; kingdom Metazoa; phylum Chordata; class Mammalia; order Rodentia; family Dipodidae; genus Jaculus; species Jaculus jaculus. Next base: position 55,857,474 of record NC_059113.1, on the reverse strand, counting down.
CTGTCAGAGTACTTGATACATAAAATGGAATGATATGGCTAGAAGCTGGAAGAAAGTCAGTCCCCAGACAGTCAGTGCGTCTAGTGCCAGAAGGTGCTACATGAACAACTGGGGGAAAATGACCAGTATCTGTCCAAGAAACTCATGGTCTCACCTACTTAGCAGCAAATAACCTGTCATGATGCTCACACAAATGCAATAGTGGCACACAGCCATGGGGGGAAACCAATTGCTCTTGATTTGGCTAACTGATCCACTCAGTGGAACAGGACCCATAGCTGGAGCTGGGAAACAAGTCATAACCATATCCAAACATAAGCCTGCTCTCCATTATCAACTACCACCAATCGTGGGCTACAAGAGGGCCTACACCTATTAAATTCTCTAAAAAATAAGGGTTATCCCTTTTGTCTGGTGCTAACTTTACTCTCCATTGGAGAATCTGCTTCTCTTTTTCAGATAGACGCAGATCCTAAGGAGAGAACCACCCCATCATACCTCAAAAGGGCCCCAGCTGAAACTAAGAACAAATGGCAAAACAAGCAAGGGTGCTGTTTTCTTGGTGAACCAGGTACCAGCACAAGGGTGAAAGAGATCAACACAGAGAAAAATCAACTCCTATCAATTCAGATATCCAGAGACCCAGAGGCCCCCAACACCTCATCACTGAAGCAGACCAAAAATGAACCCAACATGGCTCAGGGAAATTTTGCGGAAGAGGGGGTGGAAAGAATGTCAGAGCCACACGTTGGGTCATGATATGAAGAGGCATTTCACCTACCCATAACTGTGGGCTAACTTCACAATACATGACCCATATACCTCAACAAGGAGGGTTAGGGGAGGAGGTAGGACATGGATGAGCCTATCAACTTGACTGTATTCACTGAGTACAAAACTAATTAATAAAAAAATGACATTTCAAGGAAATGAGCCTAGGAAAAAAGCAGGTGTTGCTATTCTAATATCTGATAAGATAGACTTCAAACCAATATTAGTTAGAAAAGATAAAGAAGGTAACTTTATACTGGTTAGTAAATGAACACTACTAGATGTCCCAAATAACCACAAGCACAATTTTAGTGGATGACTTCAATACTCTGCTCTCAACAACTGATAGGTCATCCTGGCAAAAAGTAAGTAAGTAAACAGAAGAATCAACTGGACTACATTACATCACAAAACAAACAGACCTAACAGACATCTATAGAATATTCCATACAAATGCGGCAGGTACTCTCTGCATCACTTTCTTTTCAACAACACATAAACATTCTCTACAACAGACCATATTAGGCTATGAGTCAAACATTCACAAGTATGGGAAAATTAAAATGAGTCTTTTGTCCTTTATCTTTATCTTACAAATCAACAGCAAGAAAGGTAATAAGACATACAAACTCATGGAAACTAAACAATACACTACTGAATAATAAATGGGTCACTGAAAAAATCAAGAAGGAAATCAAGAGCTGGAGTGATTGCTTAGTGGTTAAAGTGTTTTTCTGTGAAGCCTTAGGACTCTTGTTTAACTCCCCAGATCCCATATAAATCAGATGCACAAGGTGACGCTTGTACAAGGGTGCATATGTGTATAGTATGGCACATGCATCTGGAGTTTGACTGCAGTGGCTAAATGTTCTGGCATGCCAATTATATCTATCTATCTATTTATCTATTTATCTATTTATCTATTTATCTATCTATCTATCTATCTATCTATCTCATCTTTTAAAAAGGAGGAGCTAGAAAGATGGCTTAATGGTTAAGGTGCTTGTCTGTGAAGCCTAAGGACCCATGTTCAACTGTCCAGGTCCCTCATAAGCCAGACACACAAGTTGACACAAGCATGCAGGGCTGCACATATGCACAAGGTGGTACACATGTCTGGAGTTCGACTGCAGTGGCTGGAGGTCATGGAGTGCCTATTATCTCTCTCTCATTCTCTCATAAAATAAAAAGGAAATTAAAAATATAATCAAATGATAATGAAAACACAACCTATCAAAACCTACGGGACACAAGTAAGGCAGTTCTAAGAGTGAAATTTATAGTTTTAAGTACCTATATAAATAAATTAAGGCTGTAGAGGTTGCTCAGTGATTAAGGTTCTTGCCTGTAAAGTCTAACAACCCAGGTTCAATTCCCCAGTACCCATGTAAAGGCAGATGTACAAAGTGCTGCATGCAACTGGAGTTTGTTTGTATCAGCTGGAAGACCTACCATGCCCATCATCTCTGTCTGTCTTTTATCTCTCTAATCTCTCTCTGCTTACAAAGAAAAAGAGAGAGAGAGAGAGAGAGAGAGAATAAATTAAAGAGGTCACAATAAACAACTTAATGTTACACCTAAGACCTTGGAAATAAAAGAACAAGGCAAACCAAAATTTAGTTGATGGAAAGAAATAACAAAGATCAGAGCAGAAATCAATGAAATATAACCAAAAACCACAAAGAAAATGAAACAAAGAGTTGGTTCTTTGAAAAGATAAACAAGATTAATGGGATGGGGAGATGACTTAGAGGTTATGGCACTTTCCTGCAAAGCCAGAGGACCCATGTTCAACTCTCCAGATCACACATAAGCCAGACATACAAGGTGACACAAGTGTGCAAGGTGGTACACACATTGGAGTTCAATGGCGGAGGATGGAGGCCCTGGTGTACCAATTCTCTCTCTCTCTTACAAAAAAGTTGCAAAAAATAAGATTGATAAATCCTTGGTGAAACTTACTAAAAGGAAAAGAGGGGCTGGAGAGATGGCTTAGCGGTTAAGCGCTCGCCTGTGAAGCCTATGGACCCCGGTTCGAGGCTCGGTTCCCCAGGTCCCACGTTAGCCAGATGCACAAGGGGGCGCACGCGTCTGGAGTTCGTTTGCAGTGGCTGGAAGCCCTGGCGCGCCCATTCTCTCTCTCTCCCTCTATCTGTCTTTCTCTCTGTGTCTGTCGCTCTCAAATAAATAAATTTTAAAAAAAAAAAAAAAAAAAAAAAAAAAAGGAAAAGAGACCAAAATCAATAAAATTTAAAGATGAAAAAGGTACCATTACAACAGATATCAACGAAATTCAGAATATCATTAGGACATTAGGAACATATTCTCCACTAAATTGGAAAATGTAAAAGAAATGGATGAATTTCTAGATTATATGACCTATCAAAATTAAGGCAAGATTAGATAAATGATTTAAGCAGACCTATAATAAACAATTAGATCAATGTAGTTATAAAAACATCTTCTAACAAAAATATCCACCCCAGATATATTCACTAATGAATATTATCAGAACTTTACAGACAAATTAAGATCAGTGCTTCTCAAACTATTCTATAAAATAGAAAAGGGGGGCTAGAGAGATGACCTAGTAGTTAAGGAGCTTGCCTGCAAAGCCTAAGGATCCATGTTCTGCTCTCCAGAGCCTATGTACACAAGGTGATATAAGTGCACATCGTCACACATATGTACAACATGGTGCACACATCTGAGTTTGACTTCAGTGGCTGGAGGCCTTGATGTTCCAATTCTCTCTCTCTCTCATAAAAAAAGAAAAAATATTGAAAAGGAAGGAAAAATACCAAACAACTTTTATGAATTTCCAGAACACCAAAATCAGATTAAGACAAACAAAAAAGAAAATTACAGATAAATCTCTCCCTCCTGAATATAGGTACAAAAATTTTCAAGAAAATATTGGCAAATTGAATATAGGAACACATCATTCTTTCTGATCAAATGGGTTTTATTTCAGAGATGCAGTTAGCATTATATTCAATGGTAAGAAGCTGGACGTTGTATTCTTATAACCAAGAATAAGGCAAGGATTTCCTGTCTCAAGACTTCCTATTTATTCCACAGAACACTGCCAAGTACTGGTAGTGAAATGAGACAAGAAAGTAAATGAAGTGTATATCAACTTAGGAGAGAGAAATTAAACTTGTCTTTCTTGCAGCTGGCATATTTGTATCTGTACAAAATCCTAGAGAATGAGCAACAACCACCTGGTCCCAGGAGTTAGGGCACCCCTCATGGGACCACTGTGCTGCTGCTTGTGGAGTCACCTTAGCCACTGACCCCAGGCCATCTCCATTTACTAATTCCAGAATACCCCAAAGAAGCCCTGTACCCACTACTTCATTTCTTCATAGTCTCTGCAGCTTCAGGTGACAAAGATCTGTTACTTTTCCTTAGATCCCACGTTGTCTTTCATAC